>NC_090653.1:142939683-143551350 GCF_040937935.1 Hyperolius riggenbachi
GCACTGGATATACAACTAGGTCACTGAAGGATGCAGTGGCCACAGTACAAGGTCACTGAAGGATGCAGTGGGCACAGCACAAGGTCACTGAAGGATGCAGTGGGCACAGCAGTAGCCACTGGATATACAACTAGGTCACTGAAGGATGCAGTGGCCACAGTACAAGGTCACTGAAGGATGCAGTGGGCACAGCAGTGGGCACTGGATATACAACTAGGTCACTGAAGGATGCAATGGGCACACAAGGATGTCACACTGTGTAATGAGATGCTCATATGCCAGCGAGCGAGCGAGCAGTGGGCACTGGGCACGGCACAAGGTCACTGACAGAATGAATGAACAGCGCTGGCAGAGAGTGGCGGCACCGGCGGTGTGACTGGCTGCCTGCAAATAGTACAAGTGTATAACTGTCACTGGAATATACAAGTGAACACTGCAGCTGCACTAACCTGCCTGCCTGCACTCTACACACAGATAATCCCCACTCCCACTACACTGCAGCACTGAACCTGCCTGCACAACACTACACACAGTTAAATAATCACTAGACTCCCACACTCCCACTACACTACACTGACTACAACTAACTACAGCAATCACTCACTGACTAGCTAACTGTGTACAGTATAAGAGCAGTGTTAGCAAAAAAAACGCTTTGTTTTTAACACAATAAATGCACTTGCTCAAACAACAATGGCCTGGAGATAATCCTCTCAGCACCACAGTCTAACAAGGACAGAGCTTTTCCATCATGGCCGCCGCTTTATATTCAGGAGGGGAGGGCATAGCTCCCCTCCTGTGATTGGTTGCTAGGGCCTGGCTGGGGCACTCTGATTGGCCTGCAATGTGTCACTTCCGCATAGTTTGACGCATTTCCGCAAACCACGACTTCAGCACCGGGTTTCACGAGCGTGAATGCGGATTTCTGTCCGCATTCACGCGAAGCCGAAGTAGATTTTCGTGTTTGAAAATCTATTCACGGATTTTCGTGTCCGAGGCGGAATGCGTCAAAATGGTCGTGAATCCACGCGTAAGCGTGATCACGACCTGGCGGTGAGCACCACTGCCGTGCACCCGTAGAACACTCCCTGCACAATCGAGGTTGTGAGTGGCCGGGACATTGCATGTGCCGTGATGTACAATCAAGCCGATTCAGAAACTTTTATCAGGGTGACAGCGGCACAATGGAGAGGACTCAAAGACACTTTTCACAGTTCAAGTGTACTTTAACTACTTATTGCAAACTGGATGTATATGTGTGTCCAGTTTTCTGTCTTTTGCCACAAACAGAAAGTACAGGTGCGTCCTGTCAATCAGCGAGCGGCAGCTGCTCGCACACACATGCCCTCCTGCAGGACTCACTTGGCCAAAGTGACAGCATTTTAAAAAAGATACATAAATAGTTTCCTTAGGGACTCAGCTGTTTATATATGTATGTCGTGAGTGCATATTACTGTTATCTTTCCAAATAAGGGCTTGTCATTATCGATAGGGTACAGGGAGAAAACAAGAAACAAAAAACAGAAAAAATACACCTTTATTTCCGAATAACATGTATATATACAGGGGCACAAAATAATGGAAACACCAAACATTTTGGCATCATAATCTTTGAACATGTTTTAAGCAATCAAAACTTGACATGTTAAAATGTTTTTGTTTATTATTTTTGTTATTTGATATGTTTAATTAAAAGAATTGTTTTTGACAGATATTTAAACAAAAGTTGGTTATAATCAGTGTTGCTTGCGAATTTTTGCCCAAGTAATTTTCACATCGAAAATCCCATTTTCAAATTCAGCGAATTTTCACGAAAATCTTCAGAAATATTTGCGTTTTTAACCAGCAGTGAAAAGTAAAGAAACTTTGCTGTATGCGGAGGCTTATGCCCTTATGTGGAAAAATGTCCACAATAATCCGCTAAATATGCGCATGCGGACGCTTATGCCCTTATGCGGAAAAATGTCCACAATAATCCGCTAAATATGTGCACAGGTGAACTAATACATGCATACATTCCACCTTCCAATGCGGAATTGTATACGTATAGAAGGGCAATAATATTTCTGCGCATGCGCAATGATCCGTATAGATGCAGTTACCGCATGCGTAGTTGACTTCGCAATACATACGTCAACTACGCGTAGCGGGCAAAGCTTCGCATAGTGGTACTACGACTATGCGGAAATACGTACGCAATGAACTATGGATTTAACGCGCAAATAACGCCATTAGGCAAAAATGAACGCGAAAATATTCAATCGAAAATTCGCCTGTCGAAAAGAAATTACTGCTTTTTTTCCGCGAGAATTCGGCGAAAAGAATTTTTGCATTTTCGCTCATCACTGCTTATAATTTACAAAAATGGCAGATCTCTCAGACTTTCAAAGAGGCCAAATTGTTGAGGCTCGTATGGTAGGTGCTACTGTAGCAGAAACTCAGGGCAGTATTTAGGGTTTGGGCAGCCCTAGGCAACCTCGCACCCCAAAGGACATTGGCGGCGTGGTAAAAAATGGGTGTGGCCACAGAATGCAGTCCATAAAATACAGTGGGCGTGACCAATGAACATTTCCAAGTAAGAGTGCAACCCAAAGTCAGTGGGCCCTTGTTTTCTCCCCAGATATGAATAAAGTGAGCCTAAACAAGCAAGTAGCAAATGTTCCCACCATAAAAACACATTAGCCAGTGTTCTCTCCCACAATAGTGGTAGGCATTGGATTGTGAGCTCCTCTGAGAAAAGTCAGTAACATGACTATGTTCTCTGCAAAGTGCTGCAGAAGATACCAGTGCTATATAAATACATAATATAATAATAATAATATGGTAGGACATTAGAATATGACTAGGATTAGATTGTGAGCTCCTCTAAGTACAGTCAGTGACATGATTATGTACTCTGTAATGTGCTGCAGAAGATGTCAGTGCTATATAAATACATAATAATAATATGGTAGGACATTTGACTATAGCAGGATTAGATTGTGAGCTCCTCTGAGGACAGTCAGTGGCATGACGGTGTACTCTGTAAAGCGCTGTAGAAGATGTCAGTGCTATATAACTACATATTGACACACAGTTTGCTATTGGCACAGTTTGTTGGGAGCTTTCAGAGAGATCGGAGTGAGTTCCGGAACTTAGTATGGGCGATAGTTAAAAACAGAAGAATTTCCCGGCGCTAAGCAGTTTCCCCCATACATAATGGCCTCAATTCTGGTAGCTATGTGAGGTAAATATTTTTGGTAGGTAACATATCTCATGAGGTATTTTCCTATTTTTTTTAGCAATTCTGAAAGATTTTTCTCCATTTCCGAACATGAGGTAAAACATGAGGTAAATGCATAAAGTGAGGTAAAACACAAGATATTTCAGCGGTAAGCATGCAGTAAATAAATAATAGTAGTATTTAATTGTCTTCCATAAGTTAGGATAGTCTTTGGAAGATGTTTCTTTTTTGAGGGGGAAGGTGTATTTGATTATGTAGCACTAGCAACTTATGAAACGTATATTTATAGGCATCCCTTATAAAAAAAATCCAGTAAATATTTGGAGTTTCATTTCCACTATTCTTTTCTATTACACAACCTGAATAGGAACAACACTAAAACAGCAAAAGGAACTCCACTAAAAACTGTAAAATGCATACAAATTGACTTTACCTCCAGGTACAGGCAGGTCTTAAACTGATTAGTAAATTATGTGCTAACATGCCCCCCTAAAATTAATGCAAATTACCTCATAATTTACCTCATGCGGTAAAACATGACTAAAATCTACCAGAATTGCTAAATGTCATTACCTCATGTGGTAAATTACCTCACATGAGGTGTTGGATAACCCTACTAGAATTGAGGCCAATAAAATTCAGTTAAAGGCTTAACACTCATTCTACCACTTTAGTGTGACCTCTGGGGGACCTGGGATCTTGTAGACATCCCTATTTGCCAAAAATGTTTGTTTCTGAAGCCAATTTTCACATTCCCAGCCTCTGCAATACATGGCAGAGGCTGCCTATGGCCATTCATCACCGGGAGTTTGTACGGATTCTCAATGGCGTCGGCCCTTAGAAGATATTGGCGTTGGATCACTTCTAAGGATACTGGCGTGGGATTATACAAATGTAAGTATTGATAGTTAATTTATAACAATAAAGGACTTTATTCCTCATTGTGTTTTTATTTTATTTTTTTGCCACTTTGTGGAAATGGGTAAGGGGTATGTTAGTACCCCTATACTCATTTCAACTGGGAAGGGGGACCCCTGAATACCTCCACAACACGTGCTGACGGCCTCCACCAGACACCTAGGGGTTCAATTCACTATCCTATGCTAAAACTACTGTGATCAGATTGTACTGGTAAAATTAATTGCTGTGCACTAAAGCCACAAGAGTAGCACATATTGCGCGATCAGTGTGGTAACTGACGTTACATAATATAACGCATTACTGTAGCAATCCAAGACTAAGGGCCCATTTACATGTAATCAGTTGCAGTGGCGTTTCAACCACCAGGCAAGAAAAGGCGGTCGCCTGTAGCGCCGGGGAGGGGGGAACAACGCGGGCGGGGAGGACTGCTCGCTGCCGTCGCTACTAAAGCCTGCATGATTGTTTATAATACCATCTGCTTACTGAGCCTCGCTCTGCCGCCGCCCTCTATGCACACCCAGCCCCCAGCCAGACGCAAGCATTGTGTTTCCCCACCCATTCCTCCTCCTCTAGCAGTCTAAGATAACTTTGTGCCGCCACGGGGGCCGCCCCTACACCCCTCTAGCTCAGCAAACAGCCGCACAGGTACTTTATTTACCTCGTGCGGCGCTGCCTCTAACTTTGCCCCCGCCTGTCAAGCTCGTGTGACGGAAGAAGCTGCTGTGCAGTGGTAAATCGTGATGATGTAGGTGGCCCGCTGCATTCTCCTTTCTCCTCCACTTGCTAAGCTCTCTGCTAGCCTTGCCTCCCCCCTCTCCTCTTGTTCTCACTCCTCACTGCAGATTTCCCTGCTTACTTTAGCTACACTTTTTGCTGCTATACAGCGTCTCTATTTCCACTCTATTTCCTTTCTGGGTCTTGTGGTTCACCACCCAGCCCTCCCCTCTTTTGCCTTTTCACTATTTATGAGCAATTCCTCATTACTTTCACTGTATGATACCTTTATACATTGTTTGCATTCTGCACAAATTGATATCCAATTTTTACTGGGGAGTTTGCACTATTATTGTTTCTTGCAATTACAGCACTATATTATATTCATATACTGTGTATATTTAGGGTTGTGAGTATATTTAGCTTTTTTCTGCTATAACCACAACCACATGAAAAAAGTTAAACCAGGCCTCACTTGCCAATATCAAAAATTAGTTTATTGTGAACAGAGCAATCAAGAAGCTATAACAAAACCACTATACATAAAAACCATTAAAAACACTTTAGGAGCCCCAGAGATTGCACAGCGTGCCCCCACTTCAGTACCCATTCCATCCATACACACACGCTATTCGTTCCACAGGAAAATTTCCATGCAATTGTGGAAAAGTATCAGAGCTCTGAATATCTGAAGCCACACCCAGAAGAAGCCCATTGGGCGAAACATGTCAGTGGGAGGAGCTACATGAAGCCGACCTCACCCATCACTTCAATTCCACGCCGCTTTGAGTGTGATCCCCGCTGGTACGCTAATACATGGGCGTGTGCGGGTAGATCCACAATACCGGCTACCGCTAACAGCCACCGTTAACAGCCACCGCTAACAGGACTATGCTGCCTTGTGGGTAACTCTGAAACATAGGTGCCACTTTCCCTTGGGGGAGTGACAGAATCAGGGATATGGTGACCCCCTAAGCAAGGTTGGTTAATGATGCGGACTTTTGGCTCTGTCTATGCAAGATTTGTTTTTCCAAACGCTATGCTGGAATTACTAACTGCTGCCTATTCAAGCTTACTAACCCGGAATGACATGCTATGCACTTTAGAGCTGAGGTTATTTACAGTGGAAGCTGGACTGTCTTTTTGATGTACATACAGCGTTAACTGCTGGCTTAAGGACTGCTGACATAAGCAACCAGTAAATTATTCTTAAAATCTGGAGACAGCGTTTTTCTCACTGGACTTTAAGGCTGGAATTTTTCTAAGCAAATAGTGATTTTGATCAGCACGTGGATTGATATTCAGAGCTCTGATAGTTTCCACAATTGCAATTGCATGCAATTTTTCCTGTGGAACGAATGGCGTGTGCGTATGGATGGAGTGGGTACTAAAGTGGGGGCACGCTGTGCAATCTCTGGGGCTCCTAAAGTGTTTTTAATGGTTTTTATGTATAGTGGTTTTGTTACACTTTCTTGATTACTCTGTTCACAATAAACAAATTTTTGATATTGGCAAGTGAGGCCTGGTTTAACTTTTTTCATGTGGTTGTGGTTATAGCAGATTGAGTATCTGAGTTAAAGGCCCACACGCAACTGAAAAGGCTTCCTGGAGAGTGCAAATTGCACGCAGTGAGGTACTTTTCCAGTTACAGTGCCACTAGGAGACCCAAGTTTTTCTTGTACTATATTTAGCTTTTTATCATGGATTATGTCAGTATTTTATATGGTTATGTAATATGCAATTTTTGAGCCCGCTCTTGTGGCTGGAGGATATTTTCATTACTTTGTTATTTACTGGAGATATGTGTATTATTCAGCGCAGACTCCTGTGAATCCACAGTACAAGATTTTCTCGTTCTGCAAAAGGTTGCCACGCACATCGGGGTGGGGGTGGGAGGGGAGGTGCCACAGGTTTTCTTGCCTGGAGTGACAAAAGGTCTAGAAATGCCCCTGAACAGTTGGTACGCGTTAGTGTGTGTTAGTACTCATTAGCATGCGTTGGTACGCGTTTTTTTTCCTTAGCATTGCACTGTGAAAAAGATTTTAGTGAAAACGCGTTTAGTGTGAACTATGCCATAGGAAAACATGAGCATTACTTTGAAAATGTTCTTTGTTATAACTGAGAGCAACAGATTAAGTGTAAAAGGGCCCTTAGGCCCCGTTTACACTTAATCAGTTGGTACACATTTTTTTTTCTTCTCCATAGCAGTCTCTTGTGAAAAAGGTTTCAGTTAAAATGCATTAAGTGTGAACGGAACCATGGGGAAACATGAGCATTACTTTGAAAATCAGTTGTCCTTTCAGTTATAACTGAGACCAACTGATTAAGTGTAAACGGGGCCTTACCCCTATAGCGCAGGTCGAGCTAATTGAGCAGTGTTAGCACAATAGGAATTGCCATGCACTGTATGGGCATGGTAGTTTTACCACAGGATAGTGAATAAACCCTATTGACATCCCTGTTCTCACTTTCCCCTCCTCCGTTCATTTATTTATTGACAACTTGATGGCATTTCTCCATCTGCAACATGCATTCTTCCTCCAGTCTTTGTTTTGAATATTGACCTAAAGTGATTGTCCTGATTCAATGGGTACAATAAACAGAATAATATCACTTGTATACTCAAACATACGAAAGGTTTATTTACGTTTATACAAATTTACTGAGTTCTGCAGCTCCTATAAAAACAGTAAACTATTTATTACAACAATATACAAATTTTAAAAAATCAACATCGTATCCTTGCAATTCCAGTAATGATCACATAAAAGTAAAGTAGCAACTGTCAATTTGCAGTCTTGTTTGCCTAACATAACAGGAAGCACAGAAATAATAGCAAAGTTACACAGATGTCACCAGTTTCACACTGCATACAAATGTAAACACTTTTAGATATCATATAGTCCCCAATAATGTTAGCTTTTACAGTATTTATAATAATGTAACTTTTGTATTTGGTTTGTATTTGGTTATCTGTAGGTCAGGAAGACCCTCACTAGAAATGATCAGTTCTCTGGGGAAGTTGTTTTCTAAAACGAAAACAATAACAACAAAAAATACAATTCATTGATCAATCTATCATGGATTCAATTTGTATTTCTTTTTTTTTACTTAGTGCCTGGTCATCAGCAACACAACACTGGACACGGGACACCTGAAGTTAAAGGGATATGGAGGCTGCCATATTTATTACCTTTTATACAACGCAAATTGCCTGGCTGTCCTGCTGATCCTCTGCCTCTAATACTTTTAGCTATAGACCCAAGCATGCAGGTAAAATGCTTGTATGAAGTTTGACTGGATTTGCTGTATGCTTGTTTCAAGTGTGTGATTCAGACACTACTGATGCTTGAAATATCAGCAGGTATTGTTTAAAAGGAAAAAAATGTGTCAGCCTCCATATGTCTCTCACCTCGGGTTCCCTTTAATTTTTCCACTTCAAAGGCTGATAATGACAAGTTAATCAGAGAAGTACAATTTAATGACACGCTTTTCCATGAATTCTGCTTGCAGGAGAAATTCTCATAGGTGAATTGGTCACTTCTACGCCTCAACTGGTGCCTTAGCAACCAAGTAAAAGGCTCCACCCTTGTCATGTGATATCCAGCTGTCGTTTCTGTTTGTGGTTTGTTTCTCACAAAGTTCATGTTTCAGGGGGCTCCCGTATATGCTTGTGGAGAAGCCAGTGGTACTTGCTGGTGCAAACTGTTATCCTGTAAGTTTAGCGTAGTGAGGTCCTGCCTGTGATGCATTTGCTTTATTTTCATGGTGCTGATACTGTGGTATGCATTATTAACCTGCAAAGAAAACAAAAATCAGCATGAAGTTTTGTTTCATTCTCACATAAAAACCTGGTCTAACGTCCTGCTTATCAATATAAGGAGCTGCTTAGAAACATACACATGAATGTTGCTTTCATTGAAAAGGCTACATGAACATGTTATTTAATATATTGGAGCCATGCTGACATGAGGCTCCACCTACTTCTGGCTAAGCCCTGCCCTCTTCTTTTTTGCATTTGGACTGGTGCAAAGTGCAGCACTGCTGTCTCTGCTGATGTTGTTGCTGGACAACCATGCATTATCATAGCTAAATATGGCCTCTATTATTAATATTGTGTAATTATATAGCAATAGCATTATTCCAGCAAAGTGCATAACAATTTCACTTACTTTCCTTTAGAGGAGCTCACAATCTAATCTTTGCCTTAGTCACAGCAGTCATAGTCTATGCTCTACCATAATGTAAGGCCAATATTGAGGGGAAGACAGTTAACTTACCAGTATACTGGGATGGAAAAGGCTTCCAAAAGTATAAAACAATTACAAACTGCCTTAAAAGTAATGAAGGGGGCTTATCTCAATGGATAATGCAACTTGCGATAGGTAAACAAGTTTTTATTAAAAACTAAAAGTCTTAGGGTGTTTAATAAAAATGTGTTTACCTCCTGGAAGATGCTTTCTTCATCCACCTTCATTACTTAAGACGTATTTTAATTGTTGTATACTTTTGGGGGTTGCCTCTTCCATCCCAGTATATCTCCCCCCCCCCCTCCCCATATGTTTGTGGGCTACAAGTTCTTATGGAACATCTAGCAGTTTTTTTAGGGTGTGAAGGACCCGAGTGAGGATAGGCTTTCCTCACATGCCTTATAATGGGGTTGCTGGTACTGCAACCCTTACTTGTGAATGTCTCTCCTTTACACATATTGGTCATCAACTTCTACACTATACAGGGCTTCTTGGGTTCTCTGTGTCTTTTTGTCTTTCTGGAGGGGCCTTCAGACTACTCCAGACACCCCCCTTAAATTACCAGTATGGTTTTTGGATATAGGAGGGAACTGTAGTTTCTCTTTTACATTTTTTGTGTTACATGCATCCTTCCTATATGTTACTAACCACTAGAGATGGCCCAAACCTCCGATTTTCGGTTTGCGAACCGGATTCTCAAACTTCCGCAAAAGTTCAGTTTGCGCGAACTTCCGCAAACCGCAATAGACTTCAATGGGGAGGCGAATTTTGAAAACTAGAAACACTTATGCTGGCCACAAAAGTGATGGAAAAGATGATTCAAGGGGTCTAACATCTGAGTTTTTGCATGGAGGAGTGGGATAGATGCCAAAAGGCCGGGGGGGGGGGGGGGGGGGATCTGGATTTAAAGGGGCACTACAAAACTGTAAAATTTAAAATCCGTGCAAACATATACAACTAAGAAGTACATTTCTTCCAGAGTAAAATGAGCCATAAATTACTTTTCTTCTATGTTGCTGTCACTTACAGTAAGCAGTAGAAATCTGACAGAAGTGACAGGTTTTGGACTAGTCCATCTCTTCATAGGGGATTCTCAGCAAGGCTTTTATTCTCTATAAAGATATTCCCTAAAAAGGATTTAAACAATGATGCTGGCCAGCTTCCCTGCTCCCTACACAGTTTTTTGGCAGTTGGACAGAGCAACTGCCATTCACTAAGTGCTTTTGAAAATAAATATATCCCTGAGAATCCCCTAAAAAGAGATGGACTAGTCCAAAACCTGTCACTTCTGTCAGATTTCTACAACCTACTGTAAGTGACAGCAACATAGGAGAAAAGTAATTTATGGCTCATTTTACTCTCGAAAAAATGTACTTCTTATTTGTATATGTTTGCACCTATTTTAAATTTTACAGTTTTTTGCTGTAGTGCCCCTTTAATGCGAAGCGGATATTTAAGGGCAGAAATCACATTGAATGCTAAATTGCAGGCCTAAAGTGCTTTAACACATCTTGCATGTGTATACGTCAATCAGGGAGTGTAATTAGAGTACTGCTTCACACTGACACACCAAACTCACTGTGTAACGCACCGCAAACAGCTGTTTGTGTTGTGACGGCCGTGCTGCATTGGTGCGCACCATGGCGAGAGTGCAGGTGATGTCGGTTTTTAAGCCCATATGGTCGCCAGGCAGGTAGCTCAATGACAGAACAACAGTGACTGTCTAGCTGATCAAATTTGGTCTGTCCGCAATGAAGCAACGACGTTATTATCTTTGGTGTGCCACGAGACACTCATATCGCCGTCGGTCATTGCTTCATTGTGATACACAAGCCCCTTCACCGTGGCAAGGTAATGATCACGAAGGGGAATTGGCACATGTACATGCCTTTTTGTTTTGTTGTTGCAGCTGCAGTGCAGCCAAAAAAAATTAGGCAGGCACGTACACGCACAAGAAAAAAATAGTATAGTGGCCGCTGCTAGCCACCTGGAGTCCTGGACCCTGTTGGTGGTGGCGGAGAAGGCAGTCAAGTGGCCTGCGGGCAGAGGTGCTGTGTGGGGAGCGACTTAGTCTTGGGGCAGGCAGTCACACAGCGTGCAGGCAGAGATGCAGTATGTGGGGACTGACTTAGTCTTGGGGCGGGCAGTAGCCCTCCGGGATCCATACCTCATTCATTTTGATAACGGTGAGGTACTGAACACTTTTGTGACTTAGGCGACTTCCCTTCTCAGTGACAATGCTTCCAGCTGCGCTGAAGGTCCTTTCTGACAGGATGCTTGAGGCAGGGCAAGACAGAAGTTGAATGGCAAATTGGGACAGCTCTGGCCACAGGTCAAGCCTGCGCACGCAGTAGTTCAAGGGTTCCTCATCGCTGTTCACAGCAGTGTCTACATCCACACTTAAGGCCAGGTAGTCGGCTACCTGCCGTTCCAGGCGTTGGTGGAGGGTGGATCCGGAAGGGCTACGGCAAGGCGTTGGACTAAAGAACGTCCGCATGTCCGACATCACCATGAGATCGCTGGAGCGTCCTGTCTTTGACTGCGTGGACACGGGAGGAGGATTAGTGGCAGTGGTACCTTGCTGCCGTTGTGCTGTCACATCACCCTTAAAGGCATTGTAAAGCATAGTTGACAGCTTGTTCTGCATGTGCTGCATCCTTTCCACCTTCAGGTGAGTTGGTAACAGGTCCGCCACTTTGTGCCTGTACCGAGGGTCTAGTAGTGTGGCCACCCAGTACAGCTCATTCCCCTTGACGTTTTTTATACGGGGGTCCCTCAACAGGCAGGACAGCATAAAAGACGACATCTGCACAAAGTCGGATCCAGATGTACCATCCATCTCCTCTTGCTCTTCCTCAGTGACGTTACGTAAGTCAACCTCCTCCCCCCAGCCGCGAACAATACCACGGGAAGGTTGAGCAGCACAAGCCCCCTGCAACGCCTGCTGCGTTTGTTCTCCTGCCGCCGTCCCCTCCTCCTCCTCCCCCAAAGAAACACCTTGCTCATCATCTTCTGAGTCTGACTCGTCTTCTGCACACGACTTCTCTTCTTCCTCCTCCTCCCCCCTCTGTGCTGCAACAGGTGATGAAAATTGGTCCCATGCCTGTTCCTGCCGTAACTGTTCCTGGTCACGCTCATTTGCAGTTTCATCCGCCACTCTACGCACAGCACGCTCCAAGAAGTAAGCATAGGGAATCAAGTCGCTGATGGTGCCTTCACTGCGGCTCACCAGGTTGGTCACCTCCTCAAACGGCCGCATGAGCCTGCATGCATTTCTCATCAGTGTCCAGTTGTCGGGCTAGAACATCCCCATCTTCCCAGACTGTTTCATTCTACTGTAGTTGTAGAGGTACTGGTTGACGGCTTTCTTCTGTTCTAGCAGGCGGGAGAACATGAGCAGGGTCGAATTCCAGTGAGTCGGGCTATCACAAATCAGGCATCTCACCGGCAAGTTGTTTTTCCGCTGAATTTCCGCAAAGCGTACCATGGCTGTGTAAGACCACCTCAAATGCCCACAGAACTTCCTGGCCTGCTTCAGGACATCCGCTAAGCCAGGGTACTTTGACACAAATCTTTGAACAACTAGATTCATGACATGTGCCATACAGGGTATGTGTGTCAGCTTCCCCATATGCAAAGCGGCAAGCAGATTGCTGCCGTTGTCGCACACCACGTTGCCTATCTCCAGGTGGTGCGGGGTCAGCCACTCATCCACCTGTTTCTTAAGAGCAGTCAGGAGAGCTGCTCCAGTGTGACTCTCCGCTTTGAGGCAAGACATGTCTAAGATGGCGTGACACCGTCGTACCTGGCATGCAGCATAGGCCCTGCGGAGCTAGGGCTGTGCAGCTGGAGAGGAGAACTGCCACTCAGCCAAGGAGGAGGAGGACAGTGAAGAGCATGTAGCAGGAGGAGAGGAGGTGGCAGGAGGCCTGCCTGCAAGCCGTGGAGGTGTCACAATTTGGTCCGCTGCGCCCTGCCTGCCATCGTTCACCAGGTTGACCCAATGGGCTGTGTACGTAATGTAGCGGCCCTGCCCGTGCTTGGCAGACCAGGCATCCGTGGTCAGGTGTACCCTTGACCCAACGCTCTTCGCAAGAGATGACACCACTTGCCTCTCAACTTCACGGTGCAGTTGGGGTATGGCCTTTCTAGAAAAATAAGTGCGGCCTGGCATCTTCCACTGCGGTGTCCCGATGGCCACAAATTTACGGAAGGCCTCAAAGTCCACCAGCCGGTATGGTAACAGCTGGCGAGCTAACAGTTCCGCCACGCCAGCTGTCAGACGCCGGGCAAGGGGGTGACTGGCCGAAATTGGCTTCTTCCGCTCAAACATTTCCTTCACGGACACCTGACTGCTGCTGTGGGCAGAGGAGCAGGAAGCGCTCAAGGGCAGAGGCGGAGTGGAGGAGGGTGCCTGTGAAGGTGCAAGGGAGAAAGCGGCAGAAGCAGATGATGCACCTGAAGGAGGAAGAGGAGAAGGAGGGTGACTTTTCTTTTGTGTTCTGCTGCTGCTTTTGCTCAAGTGGCCATCCCATTGCTGTTTGTGCCTTTTCTCCAGGTGCCTTCGTAAGGCACTTGTCCCTACGTGAGTGTTGGCCTTTCCACGGCTCAATTTTTGTTGGCAGAGCGAACAGATGGCTTTGCTCCGATCTGAGGCACACACATTAAAAAATGTCCACACCGCTGAGCCACCCTGGGATGTGGGCACTATGGGGACCTCAGCAGCTGATGCTGAAGGGCAAGTTGGCTGGCTGTACATAGGTGGCGATACATGGTGCCGGACACTGCCACCAGCTGTTTCTGACGAAGAGCTGCCCCAGCTTCTTTCAGCAACTTCTCTCCTCCTACTATTCTCTGACTCCCCCTCTGAACTGTCCCCCTCTTCATCTCCTCTATTGGGAACATACAGAGGATCTGTATCATCGTCATCATCATAATCATCCTGCCCAGCTTCGCTTGCCTGAGAAAAATCCAAACATGCACCATCAGTAGGTCCTTCATCCTCCTTACACGTTACATCCATAGTTTTGCTGCGTAACTCAGACATATGAGCTGGTGAAAATTCATCTGGCTGTAACAACAATGGCTGTGCATCAGTGATTTCACCACTAAATAATTCTTGCGAAGTGTCAAATGCAGCGGAAGTGGTGCTAGTAGTAGCGCTAGTGGCTGAGCAAGATGAGGTGTTCTGTGTCGCTAAATACTCAACCACATCCTGACAATCTTGGGAGGTGATGGCACGTGCCTTCTTCCGAGCACTGTACTGTGGGCCAGGTCCACACGAAATTACATTTACACGACCTCGCACAGATCTGCCGGGTGGCCTTCCTCTGGCTCTGGCACTACCTCTTCCTCTACCTGTTTTGTCCATATCGGGTATGCACGGAGTGGTATATCACACTGCGTGCACTCACGTAGGTAGGTGGGTTCACTTAACTGCACAGGTATGCGCAATGATGCGGTGGGTTCACTGAACAGAACAGGTATGCAGTGGCGGGTTCACTGAACACAACAGGTATGCAGTGGCGGGTTCACTGAACAGAACAGGTATACAGTGGCAGGTTCACTGAACAGAACAGGTATACAGTGGCGGGTTCACTGAACACAACAGGTATGCAGTGGCGGGTTCACTGAACAGAACAGGTATACAGTGGCAGGTTCACTGAACAGAACAGGTATGCAGTGGCAGGTTCACTGAACAGAACAGGTATACAGTGGCGGGTTCACTGAACACAACAGGAATGCAGTGGCGGGTTCACAGAACAGGTATGCAGTGGCGGGTTCACTGAACAGTACAGGTATGCAGTGGCGGGTTCACTGAACAGAACAGGAATACAGTGGCGGGTTCACTGAACACAACAGATATGCAGTGGTGGGTTCACTGAACGGGAATACAGTGGCGGATTCACTGAACAGAACAGGTATGCAGTGGCGGGTTCACTGAACAGAACAAGTATGCAGTGGCGGGTTCACTGAACAGAACAGGTATACAGTGGCGGGTTCACTGAACACAACAGGTATGCAGTGGCGGGTTCACTGAACAGAACAGGTATACAGTGGCGGGTTCACTGAACAGAACAGGTATACAGTGGCGGGTTCACTGAACAGAACAGGTATGCAGTGGCGGGTTCACAGAACAGGTATACAGTGGCGGGTTCACTGAACAGAACAGGTATACAGTGGCAGGTTCACTGAACAGAACAGGTATACAGTGGCGGGTTCACTGAACACAACAGGTATGCAGTGGCGGGTTCACTGAACAGAACAGGTATGCAGTGGTGGGTTCACTGAACAGGAATACAGTGGCGGGTTCACTGAACAGAACAGGTATGCAGTGGCAGGTTCACTGAACAGAACAGGTATGCAGTGGCGGGTTCACTGAACAGAACAGGTATACAGTGGCAGGTTCACTGAACAGAACAGGTGTACAGTGGCGGGTTCACTGAACAGAACAGGTATGCAGTGGCGGGTTCACTGAACAGAACAGGTATGCAGTGGCAGGTTCACTGAACAGGTATGCAGTGGTGGGTTCACTGAACAGGTATGCAGTGGTGGGTTTACTGAACAGGTATGCAGTGGTGGGTTCACAGTACAGGTATGCAGTGGTGGGTTCACAGAACAGGTATGCAGTGGCAGGTTCACTAAACAGGTATGCAGGTATCCAGTGGGCTCACTGAACAGAACAGGTATGGTGGGCTCACTGAACAGCACAGGTATGCAGCCAGGAACAAGCTAAGCCTAACTAATCTTTCCCTATGAGAGACAGTCTGCAGCAGCTCGCCCTACTCTCACTAACGCAGGCACACGAGTGAGCTTAATGGCCGCCGCTGCCTGCCTTTTATTAGGGGGGGAGTGGCTCCAGGGGCTAGTGTAGCCTAATTGGCTACACTGGGCCTGCTGACTGTGATGTAGAGGGTCAAAGCTGACCCTCATGGTGCATTATGGGGCGAACCGAACTTCCGCAAAACTTCGCCTGCAGGACGCGAACGCGAACCACTGAAGTTCGCATGGAACCGTTCGCAGGCCCAACTCTACTCAAGATATGGTACTAAGATACTTTGAGCTTAATTTTAATGAAATCAACATTTAGTGAATATCCGTCCCCCTGGCCACATACAAACACAGTAACAGCTCTTGGTGAGAAAAAGCTAGAAAATACCTGTTTTTTATGCACAAATTGTGGTCATGTGACCATACTCTTCCTTCCTTTAGTTTCTGACACTGGTGGCTGACACTCCATGCTAGGTTAATTAATGCAATCCTGATATAGAGCAGTGATGCTTGGATACCCCAAATCACAAATTCGAGTAAATCCGGCCACAGCAGAATCGAAATCCGGATACTCCGTGATCGCGATCCGGATTAGAATCGGAGCTCTGAATTGACTCGGATTTTAGCCATGATTACATATAGAATCCGTGATCATGGCCATGATCACAGATTTGATATTTACTTTAATAGCAAAGCCCCCATACATGCCACAATCACCAAAAAGAACTTTTAGTTTTTGAGAAAATCAATTTTAACGTTTCAAATGAAAAAAGTATTCGTGATTAAAAACCCGCCAAAACTGCTGACTTTAGCGGTTAATAGCAAAGCCCCCTTACATTCTAAAAACCCCAGATATGTAAAAGCATATCCGAGATAACAATAACAATAACAATAATATTTATATAGCGCTTTTCTCCCTGGGGACTCAAAGCGCTGTGACCCTGCATTATGCAGTCTCAAAGGCTAGGGAAAAGAGGTAAGTTTTTAGCCTTTTTTTAAAGCTGTCCAGAGAAGGAGCCTCTCGTACTGATTGTGGAAGTGAGTTCCATAGAGTAGGGGCTGCATAGGAAAAGGCCCGAGCACCAAATGTTAAGTGTATCCTGGGAATAACCAGCTTCATTTTGTTGGCAGAGCGGAGGGTGCGTGGAGGGGCATAACGTTCCAATAGATCCGCTATGTATTTGGGTCCCATGTGGTGTAGAGCCTTGAATGTCAGCAGGCAGATCTTAAAATTGAATCTCCATTTTACTGGCAACCAGTGAAGAGTTTGCAGTACTGGGGTGATGTGTGAGCTGCGGGGGGCATTGGCTAGGAGTCTGGCTGCAGCATTCTGTACTAGCTGTAAGGGGCGCAGAACCTTATCTGTAGATCCGATTAACAGGGCGTTGCAGTAGTCTAGGCGGGAGGATACAAATGCGTGAACCAGGGCAGGTAGGTCTTCAGCTGGGATAAGGTGTTTTATTTTCGCTATATTTCTTAGATGGAAGAAGGAAGACTTGACGACAGCTGATACCTGCTGTCTGAGTTTTAGATTTCCATCCAGGATCACCCCAAGGTTTCGCACAGAGTCTTTATACTGTACAGTATCTCCCCCAATTGCTAGTTTGAGGTGGTGAGCGTTTTGAACTTTATCCATCATGTGTGGACCACCTACCACCAACACCTCTGTTTTGTCAGAGTTCAGCCTCAGCCAGCTGGTGTTCATCCAATTTTGTAAATTTTGTAAAATCCACTAGACACGCATTTATGGATGCTGATGGGTCTTGGGTGCCAGGCTTGAAGGACATATACAGTTGTGTGTCATCTGCATAACAATGGTATCCTAAACCATAGTTCTGGATTATTTTGCCCAGTGGGAGCATGTAGACTGCAAAGAGTAATGGTGATAGTACAGAACCCTGTGGAACTCCATAGGCAAGTGGCACTGGATTAGAGTAGTGTGTGCCCAGACATACTTGCTGTGTCCTGCCAGATAGGAAGGTCTGAAACCAGCTAAGAACAGTACCCCTTAGGTCACAGTAATTTTTCAGTCGCTGGATTAGTATTTCATGGTCCACAGTATCAAATGCTGCTGACAAGTCAAGAAGAATCAGAATTGAGCAATCACCCTTGTCCCTTGCAGTAAGTAGTGGTGACAATGTGACAATCCAGCCCCGCGATCCCGTCGAGATCTGCTCCCGTTAGCGTACGCAGGAAGTACGGGCGCAGACGGACAACGAGACCGGTTGCTGGATCGTCAGAGGTAAGAAGAAAAGGGCGACAGAGCGTGCCAATCCCGTCTAATCTGCTCCCGTTAGCATACGCAGGAAGTACGGTGAACAGACTGACAATAAAGATTGGTTGCGCAGCTGTAATGGGACAAACATCCACCAATCCCGTATTACTAGGCCACTGTTGCCATGCAGGTCTCATGCACTAGAGACTGCTGGAGGCAAATTCACTGTGTGCATAGTAAACGGTTAAGATTGGTTGGAGGTGCCCATACATGTACAATTTTGATGAAACACTAACTATAACAAGTAACTTGTCTATATATCTTATCTAAAGTATAAGATTTAGAAACAGCTTTAACCACTTCTGTACCAGGGGGGGGGGGTTGCCTGATCGGTGCTGCGTGGGCTCTCCAGCCCGCAGCACCGATCAGCTAGCAGCCAGGGCGATCAGACTACCCCCCTTTTTCCCCCACTAGGGGGATGTCCTGCTGGGGGGGTCTGATCGCCGCCGGCTGTTTGCACTTGCGGGGGGGGGGCTCTTCAAAGCCCCCCTCCGCAGCGCTTCCTGGCCTCCTTTTCCTTCCCTCCCTCTCCCTCCCCCTGTGAGCGGCGCAGGACGGAATTCTGTCCTGCGCCGGATAGGACAGGCTTCAGCCTATCAGGTGCCGGCGATCCCCGGCCAATCAGAGGCCGGGGATCGCCGATCTCCGCTACGGCGCTGCTGCGCAGCAGCGCCGTATACATGTAAACAGCGGGGAAGATCTTCCCCGTGTGTTTACATTTACCCTGCGAGCCACGATCGGCGGCTCGCAGGGTGTTCACGGAGACACCCTTCGTGAACTGACGTTTCCATGGAACCCACTTCAGGATTCAGGGGCGTAGTTAACGTACGCCGAATCCTGAAGTGGTTAATAGAAAATTATTATTTCTTCCTGTGATACTATGACAGCAGCCGTGTTGTTTGTAAACATTACACAGAGGCAGGCTTATCTGTATCTTGAGCATTAAGCCTGTGAAAAAAACCTAATTCCCCCATCCTCCCTCCTCCCCTCTGCCTCTGAAATCAATGGCTAGCTAGTAACACCTCCTGCTTCTCCTGCCCAGACTGATATATATATATATATATATATATATATACATATATAATATATATATTGAGCATGAACTCTCATGATTGTTTGGATTATATATATTATATATCTATAATATATTCTGAGCACGAACTCTCATGATTGTTTGGATTATATGTATTTTATTTATATATATGTGTGTGTGTGTGTGTGTGTGTGTGCGTGCGTGCGTGCGTGCGTGCGTGTGTGTGTGTAAGAAAACTCACGGACGTGGCTGCCGGCAGCTCCAGGCAGCCGCTCACTTCCGAGGATTTTCCCAGGAGTGCACTGATTGGCTGGGACTTTTGGGGGCGTGGATCTATGCCTCATCTTTGGTATTCAAGTCCTAGTCTGTCAGTTGTCCAGTGTCCGTTAAAGCTATCAGTTCACTGAGCACTGGACCTTGCCTTACTACTGAACCTAGTTTGGCTAGATCTCAGAGATATATATATATATATATATATATATATATAGAGAGAGAGAGAGAGAGAGATATAGATATAGAGATATATATATAGAGAGAGAGATATAGAGATATATATATAGATATATATATATAGATATATATATATATATAGATATATATATATATATATATATATAGAGAGAGAGAGAGAGATACAGACACTGCCGTTATATACTGTATGTACTCTCGTTAGATCAGTCTTGTATATTGTATATTGTAATTTCCTAATTGTTATTCTGTGTATGACCCGGCGTGCCCTCCACTTTGATTTAAGTCTCATCCCTCTGTACTACAATCATCTGATACTCTGTATAGACCTCGGCTAGCCTATCGACTCTGTCTCTGTCTTATCCTTGTTTGTACCTCAGCCATCTGAACTTATGTGTATGACTTCAGCCTGTTTAACGATTTAGCACCTGTCTCAGTCCATTGTACTTCAGCCATCTGATTACCAGTGTACGGTCCTAGACTGTTATTTGACCTAGCTCTGCCTTAGTCCTTTTGTACCGCATACTTCTGTTTTCACGTGTATGACCACAGGTGATGATCTGACCACGATTCGTATACTCAGTGTACACATAAATACCCAGCGTTACAATATATACTGTATATATACATATATATATATATATATATATATATACAGTATATATATATATATATATATATATATATATATATATATATATATATATATATATTCAATGTTACTAATGTGCATGTGCCAGGCTCTGAATCATCCACTGCTGCACTCCTTTCTAAAGCATTTTTAGGAGATAAATACATTGATTCATACAAGTCTATATATTAATCTAGAACAGGGACAAATGGAAATTAAGATGGAAAGGTTGGATTTGGTTCCAAAATCAGGACTTTCCCACCAAAGAAAGTACAGTTGGGAATGCTGAGAATTCTATGGGTAACATAGCCAGGCCAGTGGTCACATATACAGATGGCTGCTGATGCAAAATCAATAATGTAATACATGTAGAACAAATTTCATGCAACTAGTTTCAGTCCATCACACTATTGTTTGTTACCTTTCATCTTCCGTGTTGTTCTCTCCACAGGATGTTGTAGATGA
Source organism: Hyperolius riggenbachi (assembly GCF_040937935.1). Classification (NCBI taxonomy): domain Eukaryota; kingdom Metazoa; phylum Chordata; class Amphibia; order Anura; family Hyperoliidae; genus Hyperolius; species Hyperolius riggenbachi. The sequence continues at coordinate 142,960,435 of NC_090653.1, forward strand.
GTTGCAATGCCTTGGTCTGGCTTCATGAAAGCAGAGATGAGATTCTGAATCTTTCTAAACATTCTTTTGGGGACTCCTGGTGCAGCCTAAATTAACACAATCATATTAATACATTTAGCAATTCCTTTGACACAAGTTCATTCTTTCATTTATAGTTATATCATATTCAGCAGTGCTTTACAGAGTACACTGAAAATGTGTTACTAACTGACACTGTGCCTCAGAAGGGCTCAGAACCTAATCTACCTGCCTGAGTCATAGTCAGGGCCGGCCGGCCCGCCCATGAGGCGGGGTGAAACGTTTGCCTCAGGCGGCACTTCTGGGGGGGGGGCGGCACCCGCCCGTCCGTGGATGTGGAGGGCCGCCCGAGCTGGAGGAGATAGCGGGCAGGAAGGGGGTATTGGGCCTAGCGGCGGGGAGGGGGGGTCGGACCACCCCCTCCCTCGCCTGGGTCCCCCGTCCTCCGCTCCCCTCCAGCTTGTTACGTCGCTGGCTGCAGCTATAAGAGGCAATGGGCGGGGATGACTCACCTCTTCCTCGTTCCAGCGTGCGCTCCACTGACGTCACTTCCTGCGGCGTAGCAGGAAGTGACGTCAGTGGAGTGCAGGCTGAAACGAGGAAGAGGTGACTGATCCCCGCCCGTTGCCTCTTATAGCTGCAGCCAGCGACGTAACAAGCTGGAGGGGAGCGAAGGACGGGGGACCCAGGACCCCCCTCCCCGCCATTAGGCCCAATACCCCCTTCCTGCCCGCTATCCCCTCCAGCTCGGGCGGCCCCCCCACACCCATGGCTTGGGGGGGGGGGAGTTGGGAGGGCGGCGGCGATTTCTTTAAAGCTTGCCTCAGGCGGCAAATGGTCTAGGGCCGGGCCTGGTCATGGTCTAATATCCCTACTATAGTCCATGGCCAATTTATGAGGAAATTAATTGACTTACCTCTATGCTTTTGGGTTATTGGAGGAAACCCATGCACAGATATACAACAGGTAATATAGTTTTTGTTTTACTATGAGCATGTTACACTCAGGGTCTTGTTGATCTAGGTACTGGTGGAAAACATGGGGATTTCCCAGGGCCAGTGATCTAAGTGACCACTGGACTTCCACAAGTGACCACAAGGGCCAATAGGCTTTGCTATTAAGGGCTTCCAAGTCATGGCTGCCAAGGTCACCCCACCAATGATGGAATTAACAGGAGGGTGAACATTGCAGTGTAGAGATGAGCAAGAGAGGAAGGCAGACCATGAACTGAACCGACAGGGACCAAGATGACAGACTGCAAGGTGGACTGGCAGAAAGGTGTGACAGCATACCAGAGTTAACAGCATAGTAGGGCTGACTAACTGCTGGACAGGAATGGCAGGTAGTAAGGATAAGATAGCAAGGTGACTGACTGGCAGGACTAGTAGTAGGACTATGAGGCAGGTCAGGCTTGGGACTCAAGGGACAGTGTGACAGATGCACAGTCTTGAGTGCTACCTGGCCAGGGTTTAAAGAGACTCCGTAACAAAAATTACATCCTGTTTTTTATCATCCTACAAGTTCCAAAAGCTATTCTAATGTGTTCTGGCTTACTGCAGCACTTTATACTATCACCATCTCTGTAATAAATCAACTTATCTCTCTCTTGTCAGACTTGTCAGCCTGTGTCTGGAAGGCTGCCAAGTTCTTCAGTGTTGTGGTTCTGCTATGCACTCCCCCCTCCAGGCCCCTCTCTGCACACTGCCTGTGTATTATTTAGATTAGGGCAGCTTCTCTCTTCTCTCTTATCTTTTACAAGCTGGATTATTTCCTCCTCTGAGCTGGCTGGGCTTTCACATACTGAGGAATTACATACAGGCAGAGCTGTCTGCACTCTGCAGGAAGAAACAGCCTGACACTTCAGTGGAAGATAGCTGCAGGGGGAAAGAAACACACAAATTATCTCTTGAGATTCAAAAGGAAGGGTGTATACAGCCTGCTTGTGTATGAATGTATTTTCTATGTGTGGACATACTGTACATCAACCTACTTCCTGTTTTGGTGGCCATTTTGTTTGTTTATAAACAAACTTTTTAAAACTGTTTTTAACCACTTTTAATGCGGCGAGGAGCGGCGAAATTGTGACAGAGGGTAATAGGAGATGTCCCCTAACGCACTGGTATGTTTACTTTTGTGCGATTTTAACAATACAGATTCTCTTTAAATAACCTTTGCATCAGTGCTGAGAGGTACAGTTGCGTTTAAGGTTATTCTTCAGATGAGTGATGATATATCCAACTAATACCTGATAATAAAGTAAGCCAACAGGAAAATTGAAGGTGTTTTTTTATTTTATTTCTATTAAATATTCACTTAATCTTATGGCATTCAAAACCAGAATCCAGAAAGAAATAAGTTAATCTAGTGTTGTCAACATGTTAATCTAGTGTTGTCAACATTATTAAATGTATTTTAAGTTTACAAACTTCTCCATGAAAATGTCATCAAGGATACCCCAGTGTCTCAGTTGTTACCTAGTCAGGACTTTCAGAATTTTGACAGCCCCATATAGAAGTGAAGCAGATATCAATAACATGCAGATATTACTAACGATAGGTAGAAGTCATTGCCATCTAGATATCACCAATGTCAAACAGAAGATAACATCAACAGTAAAGAAGATATCAGTGATATGCAGATATTACTAATGATGAGAATGTAATATCAATCATAGGCACTGGCGTAAGGCCTGCGGTCGCAGAGGTCGCAACTGCGACTGGGTCCTCCCTCTTTAGGGGCCCATGCATGCCCAAGATGTGCCTGCCCAAGATGCTGTCCTTCCTCCTCCCGATATTTCCTGTGAGAGATCACACCCAGGAGCCACTGGCCAGAAAATGACAGAGCTATCTTCACTTGCTGATAAGAAGCAGAGCGGCTCTGTGAAGCCACATACACACACTCAACAGCGGTCTTTTAGGCTCTCACAACATTTCTTGTGAAACACCTAAGAAAAATATCTTGCTATTGTTCAAGCAGCTGATAAGACTGATAAGAAGTCAATTCAACATTTGTCTTATCATCTGCTTGAACAATAGCAAGAGATTTTTTTTAGGTGTTTCACAAGAGAAGTTGTGAGAGCCTAAAGGGGCCCATACACCTAACGATTTTCCCGCCGATATACAGCAGATTTGATAACTGTGATAGAATCTGCTGTGAAATCGTTGCGCAAACGCTGACCGAACGATTGATTTCCGTCCGCAATCGATCGTTCCCGTCAATCCGTCCATGCGGAAGATTTCGCTCCATCGCCGGCGGGTCGGGAGTGTGTCGATAGCGGCGTTCAAATGTCCGACGACCAACGTTAGCGGCAATACCTTACCTGATCCAGGCCGGCGCGTATCCCCGCTGTCACCGCCGCTCCTTCTCCGCTGGGTTCCGGCAGGCTTCACTTCTTCCTGTCCCGACAGGAAGTTTAAACAGTAGAGCGCCCTCTACTGTTTAAACTTCCCCGGACATGAAGTGAAGCTGGAGCTCTGGAGTCAAGCGCGGAGAAGACAGCGGAGACCGGGGGACTCGCGCCGGCCGGATCAGGTAATGTATGCAGGGGGGCGGCAGCAGCGGCAGCTTCACAGATGGTGAATCGGTTTCATGCTGAAATCGATTCACAATCTGTTTGCAGTAAAGGCAGCCATACGATCCCTCTTTAATCAGATTCAAACAGAGAGGGATCTATCTGTTGGTCAATCTGATGGCAAATCGACCAGTGTATGGCCACCTTAAAAGACCACTGCTGAGTGTGTGTATGGGGCTTAAGTTAACCCCTCGGACAGCAAAGGCTGTATTTTAGTGTGTCTGCCTGTGCTCTGTTCTCTCAGGATGGAGAGAGCAGGGACGGGGCATACTGACTTTGTAGTGAGAACTGCTGTGAGGAGGGCTAGGTAGGATAATGGACAGTATTTGACCCACATTTAAAGAGAACCCGAGGTGGCCTTGTATTACGTAAGTGGGGCACAGAGGCTGGTTGGGCACACTAACACCAGCCTCTGTTGCCCCATCGTGTGTGTCAAAGACCCCCCTGCTCGCCGCTAAACTCCCCGCAGTGCTGGCGACACGCAGCGCGTCGCCAGCACAATGTTTACTCTATCGCTGTCTGTCAGTGCCGCTCCCACGCCTCCTCCGCATCGCCGCTACCCGCCCTCATCCCTTCCCTCCAATCAGCGGGAGGGAAGGGACGAGGGCGGGTAGCGGCGATGCAGAGGAGGCGGCGGAGCGGCGCTGACAGACAGCGCTAGAGTAAACATTGTGCTGGCGACACGCTGCGTGTCGCCAGCTCTGCGGGGGTATAGCGGCGAGCAGGGGGGTCTTTGACACACACGATGGGGCAACAGAGGCTGGTGTTAGTGTGCCCAACCAGCCTCTGTGCCCCACTTACGTAATACAAGGCCACCTCGGGTTCTCTTTAAGTGAAAAATAGACTGCATATGTGTTTAGCTCTTAATGCTGTATATTGATTTGTGCCTCAAACTCTCACAGTTTGTCCTAAACCATTGTGGCTGCATGATTTTCCTTTCAGCTGATTACTTTTCTTTTGACTTTTGGACATTTACGACTTCTTTCCCAGATTATTTCTTCATACTGATGCTTTGCTTCTCTCCCCATTTGCCTGGTACACTTTTCATCTTACAATCAGGCGTCCAGCAGAGCGGCTGTAAGTTATCAGCCCCCTCTCCAAATTAGCGGTTTATTTACTGTCTGTATCCCCAAACCCCCCTAACTAGCTGTACAAGGTCATCCACACATGCTTCTCATCCAAAGTGCTCACAGCATAGCATTTCCACTTGTCCAGAAGGCAAACCCTCAGCGCCCTCCTGTCTCCATACCCACAGCGTTTCTGTGCGACCTGCCAGGATGTTGCATACATGTTGCCAGGTCACAGAGACGCCACAGGTATGAAGACTCAAGGACGCTGAAACAAGAACGGGGAACCAAGCAACCTCGACAAATGGGAACATGCCGCTGCATGCACTCTGCAACAAACCGTGAGTGGGGAGACACAAGGAAATTGCCACAGGATTGGGAGGGGCAGGTCCAAGTTCTGCATCGGGGTCCCGAGGTCTGTAGCTACACCACTGATCATAGGCAAAGAATACTAGGGACAAGCACATAGGTAGATTCTAATGGCAGGAAGGTAGAGTCAGTCAGATTATAGTGGCAGTTAGATTTCAGGGATAAGGAGCAGGGAAAAGATTGGCAGCGCTCAATCCGGCAGCAAATGAAATGAAACCAACAGAGGCATGCTCCGCCCCCCCGGGACTTAAATTGCACACCTTGAATACAAATCAGATGCAAAACTATGCACTAAACCCTGATAAATTGAATGCAAACGGATACACATGGATATAGCTAGCCATACGTAGACTTACATTTTTGTACAACAGGAGATATTGGCAGCGCTTCCAAATACAAACTGTACCTGAGTTGACCAGTTGCATAGATGTGCAAAGCCCACACATGGGCAGATTACACAACTTGCATTCAAAATAGATGCAAAACGGATGCAATTGTACTTAGATTAGGGTTTAGTGCATAGTTTAGCATCTGATTTGTATTCAAGGTGTGTAATTTAAGTCCCTGGGGGGCGGTGCACGCCTCTGTTGGTTTCATTTCAGTTGCAGCTTGATTGAGCCCTGCCAATCTTTTCCCTGTTCTTTAGAAAATGTGTAGCCCATTTATGGCTAGCGACCTCAGGTTCATACTTTTTTTTTTAACTGTGTTAGCTAGTTGTTAGGTCTCTTCCGAGAGGGCTTGTCATTGTCACAGAAGAGTCTAGTATTGAACAATCTGTGCACATGCTGTCCTTGAAGCCAATGTCCTCCTTTGCAGCATCTGTTTTAAATGCAAGTTGTGTAATCTGTCCCTGTGTTGGCTCTGCACATCTATGCAGCTGGTCAACTCGGGTGCAGCCCATATTATATATTTCCTACTAAGCAGGAGTGGGCACTAGGTTGCAGAAAGATCTAAATATCTGAATGAGCAAAGTAGCAGAGGGTGCCAAGTAGCAGTAGATGCCAGTTAACTGTGGGTGCATAGTAGAAGTGAATGCCAAGTAACAGTGGATGCTAATTAGCTGTTTGTGTTAAGTAGTATTGGTTACTAAGTAACTGTAGGTGCCAAGTAGTAGTGGATGTTAAAGGATACCACAACTAAAAAAAATGAGGTACGGTGGCTAGGGAGGGAAAATTAGATACTTGTTCTCCGCTGTCAGTTGCCGGTCTTCTCCAATAGATGCCGGTGTCCGGGCGACTCCCCTGACATCTAACCCGGACATACTGTTCTTCACCGCTTCTGCCGGCGCATAATTTAGGCAGAAGCAAGTTCACTCCCCTGGCTTCTCCTTCTGTGGAGTGCAAGACGCTGTGAAGGAGGAACCAGGGGATTGAACTTGCCTTTGCCAAAATTATGTGCCGGCAGAAGCAGTGAAGAATGGACATACTGCGCATGCGCAGCTCAGTATTAGAGTTGGGCCGAACGGTTCGCCTGCGAACGGTTCCATGCGAACTTCAGTGGTTCGCGTTCGCGTCCCGCAGGCGAACCTTTGCGGAAGTTCGGTTCGCCCCATAATGCACATGGAGGGTCAACTTTGACCCTCTACATCACAGTCAGCAGGCCCAGTGTAGCCAATTAGGCTACACTAGCCCCTGGAGCCCCACCCCCCTTATATAAGGCAGGCAGCGGCGGCCATTACGGTCAGTCGTGTGCTGCCTGCGTTAGTGAGAGTAGGGCGAGCTGCTGCAGACTGTCTCTCAGGGAAAGATTAGTTAGGCTTAACTTGTTCCTGTCTGGCTGCATACCTGTGTTGTGAACCCACCACTGCATACCTGTGCTGTGAACCCACCACTGCATACCTGTGCTGTGAACCCACCACTGCATACCTGTGCTGTGAACCCACCACTGCATACCTGTTCAGTGAACCCACCACTGCATACCTGTGCTGTGAACCCACCACTGCATACCTGTTCAGTGAATCTGCCACTGCATACCTGTTCTGTTCAGTGGACCCGCCACTGTATACCTGTTCATTGAACCCACCACTGCATACCTGTGCTGTGAACCCACCACTGCATACCTGTGCTGTGAACCCACCACTGCATACCTGTTCTGTTCAGTGGACCCGCCACTGTATACCTGTTCAGTGAACCCGCCACTGCATACCTGTTGTGTTCAGTGAACCTGCCACTGCATACCTGTTCTGTTCAGTGGACCCGCCACAGTATACCTGTTCAGTGAAATAATAAGGTCGTTGCCTCATTGTGGTCAGACCAAATTTGATCAGCTGGACAGTCACTGTTCTGTCATTCAGCTACATCAGCCAGGCGACCATATGGGCTGTAAAGCCACCAAAACCTGCACTCTCGCCATGGTGCGCACCAGTCCAGCACGGCCGTCACTACACAAACAGCTGTTTGTGGTGCGTTACACGGTGAGTTTGGTGTGTCAGTGTGAAGCAGTACCTTAATTACAGTACCTGATTGATGTATACACATGCAAGATGTTTGAAAGCACTTTAGGCCTGTCATTTAGCATTCAATGTGATTTCTGCCCTTAAAATGCTGCTTTGCGTCAAATCCAGATTTTTCCCCGGGACTTTTGGCATGTATCCCACTCCGCCATGCCCCCCTCCAGGTGTTAGACCCCTTGAAACATCTTTTCCATCACTTTTGTGGCCAGCATAATTATTTTTTTTTCAAAGTTCGCATCCCCATTGAAGTCTATTGCGGTTCGCGAACTTTAACGCGAACCGAACCTTCCGCGGAAGTTCGCGAACCAGGTTCGCGAACCTAAAATCGGAAGTTCGGCCCAACTCTACTCAGTATGTCCGGGTTAGAGGTCAGGAGCGTCGTCCGGACACCGGCATCTATTGGAGAAGCCCGGTGGCTGACAGCAGGGAACAAGAGAGGTGGTAAGTATAGTAATTTCCCCTCCCTAGCCACCGCACCTTTAATTTTTTCAGTTGTAGTATCCTTTAAGTAACTGTGTGTGCCAAGTACCAGTGGGTGCCAAGTTGTAGGCAGTGTTAAAGAGGAACTCCAGCCTAAACAAACATACTGTCATTAAGTTACATTAGTTATATTAATTAAACTTGATAGGTAATATAATCTCTTACATACACTGTTTTGAAAGGAGGTGACAGGGAGCATGAGACACAGTTCCAACTGTCCTGTGTCCTGAGCACCTCTCCCAGTTGCTAGGCAACGTGAACAACAACATAGGAAATCCCATCATGCTCTGCACAGCATCAGGGAAAGAAAGACCAGGCTTTTTTTCTTTGATGTGTGGAGCTTAGCTAAAAATGCAGCTAAAAATGATGCTTTGGTAAGAAAAACAAAGTTCTGATGCTGTGAAACTGTTAAAGAAACACCAAGCCTTTTTAGTTCTGCTGAGTAGATTTTTAGTCCCGAGGTTCACTTTAAGTAACTGTAAGTGCCAAGAAGGACTAGGTGCTAAGCAGCACTAGGTGTCAAGCAAAAATAGGTGTTAAATAACCGTGCGTGTGAAGCATCTCATGGATGCTAGGTGATTGTGGCTGCCACGTTACTGTGGGTATCAAGTAGCAGTGGCTGCTAAGTAGTTGTGGGGACTAAGTAACTGAGTGACAGGTAACAGTGATTGCTAAGTAATAGGTGTTATAGTAATAGTTATAGGTGAAAAGTAGCAGTGAGTGTCAAATACCAGTAAGTGCAAGTAATTAAGCAAATGTAAGTGGTACAAAACCATGAGTGCCAAACAGAAATGGTTGCCAAGTTGCAGCGGGTACTAAGTAGCAGTGGGTAGTAGGAAGCAGTGTGCTAAGGTGTGGTTTGTGTTAAGGAGCATTGGGTGCAAAGTAACTATGGGCCTTTAGAAGCACTTGACGCCAAGTAAGGACTTTGCACAAGCACTGGGTGTGAGGAAACGCGGAAAGCCGCCGCGTGTGCCAAGAGCTAGGCGGCTGACCCCGTGTCCTACGCTGCGGTTTGCACGCGTCTGGTTGTTTGGTGGATCGCAGAAAAGCTGCCGCATGTCCTGACAGCAAAGCGGCTGTTTGCATGCAGCAGCGTGTGCTTGGTGTGGCTGGGTCTGTTAGTGCACCTAGGCAGATGGAGAGCTATGCACGCGCGGGCCTGAATTAAGGACCTTTATACCAGCAGGGGAAGTGTCAGCTGATCAGGAAGGTCAGCTGATTCCTGCAGGACTCATGATTGGCTGAATGGTTCGGGCGGGGCGGCAGTGTCCAGCAACTATATATTCTGCTGCTTGGTCAGTTGCTGGTTGCCTGTCGTTGCAAACACATACGTGGGAGCACTCAGACCTGTAGTCAGATCCTTAAGTGTGCCGGGACCAGCTGGAGCTGTAATCCTACACTTAGCTAGATTTTGGATACAGGATAGATGAAATCCGCACACCCACAGGTAAAGTCTGACTTTACCTGCGGGTGTGCGGATTTCATCTATCCTGTATCCTGATCTGCCACATTGGCTTCCAGCACCTTGCTCTAGGTAATAGAGGTTGAGCGGTCTTATCCTTTGCACTTAGCTAGATTCTGTTGATAGCTTAAAGTACTAGTTTGATTGTGTTTATCTGTTATGACTTCCTGCCTGTCTGACTACTCTCCTGATATCTGACTCTGTACCTTGCCTTTCTGATACTCCGTTGCAGGGCCGGGCCGAGGCATAGGCTGGAGAGGCTCCAGCCTCAGGGCGCAGTGTAGGAAGGGGCGCACAATTCATTCAGCTGTCATTCCTAATTGTGTATGAAGCAGAAAGAAATAAGAAAAGGGGATACATGGCAGTGACTGCAAGCCAGATAACTAGATATTAAGGTGTTGGGGAGGTTGTGGGCCCTGTGGCCCTCTTAGTCTAATAGCAATCAGTGCGTGACGGCTGGGGTGGGAGGGATGGAGGGGCGCACTTTGGTGCCTCAGCCTTGGGTGCTGGAGGACCTTGTCCCTGCTCTGCTCCGTTGCCAACCTCCGCTAGCCCCTGATTCTGCCTCTGTCTTCTGATCCTGTACTTTGTTTGTCTGTGAGTTGCCGACCTGGCCTTCCCGACCCTGAGAACTATCTCTATCACTAGGAGATAGTTCATGCCTTGTATGTTCTGGGCACCTGCTCCACAGGGCCAGCTCTGTATGTGCTGGGCACCTGCTCCACAGGGCCAGCTCTGTATTCGCTGGGCACCTGCTCCCCAGGGCCTTCCCGACCCTGAGAACTATCTCTATTACTAGGAGATAGTTCATGCCTTGTATGTTCTGGGCACCTGCTCCACAGGGCCAGCTTTGTATGTTCTGGGCACCTGCTCCACAGGGCCAGTTCTGTATGTGCTGGGCACCTGCTCCACAGGGCCAGCTCTGTATTTGCTGGGCACCTGCTCCCCAGGGCCAGCTCTGTATTTGCTGGGCACCTGCCCCATAGGGCCAGCTCTGTATTTGTTGGGCACCTGCTGCACAGGGCCAGCTCTGTATTTGCTGCCTCAGGGCCCATCCTGTATTCATTGGGAACTCGCTCCTCAGGTTTCCCAAGCTTGTTACTATTCTTCTGTATTCTGATCTTGTACCCCGATATTTCTGATACCCTGTTGCCGAACCCGGCTTGTTTATTAGACTCCGCCTCTGCTTTCTAAATCTGTACTGTATATGTCCGTGTGTTACGACCTGGCTTGCCCGACTCCGAAAACTGACCTTACTGTTAGAGGCAGTTCCCAGATCTGTTAGTGACACTCTCTCCTAGGTGTCACTCACGTTCTGTCCTTCCTACGCTCCGCCTGACTCCTCCCCTGGGAGAGTCCAGGCCTTCGGAAGGAATCTGTATTGCTGCAGTACTTCATACTGTATGGCACTTGTTTCTGAGGCTTAGTCCTCACGGTATTACTGTTGCACCAAGCACTCACACTACTCAGGTGTTCAGAGGTTAGCGTTATATCGGATTATCGGTGATACTGCAGATCATCAATAATCGGATATATATCTGTATTCCCAGTGATACTGCTGATCACCGAGAATCAGACCCTCTCTGCTCCACCGATCGTGACAGAACGACAGGCCCAAAAAAAAAACATGGTGACACTTGATGAACGGATCGATGTGTTAACCGCTACTCTTAAGGAAGTTAAGAAAACGGTTGATACATTGCAGACTCAGGTTAACCAACTGACTGAGTCAATTAAGTGTATTTTAAACTCTGTTGCACCAGTGTCACCCCCCTCTGTAATTCAATCTAGAGTACCCTCACCTGGGAAATTCGTAGGGCACCGCTCTAGGTTATCTGAATCAGAGAGGACGCGAAGACGCCTAGAGGGTCTTTGCTTCTATTGCGGACAACATGACCATTGGGTACGAAATTGCAGGAAAAAGTAAAGAAAAAAATTTTGGGGGATGGTGAGAGGCCCGAGTTCTAAGGAGTCTGCTGCGCCATCCCCGGGAAATACGGGATCTGGTGCTAGTTCAGATCCCGGCCTCCAGAAACCATGTACTGGCGTAACTGAACTTCTGGTGGGAAATCTGTCGCTCAAATATTGCCCCGATTTAGATACCTCCCGTCCGTCTGATAAATCTTTTCCGTGTTCACAGTGTAAAGAGGATTTTGTATATTATGCGGATCTCCTCAATCATAGAAAGTCCCACGTACATCCTGCACAACCTAGTATTTCTGAGAAATCGCGTTCTGGTGAGAACTCATATAGGCGAAGTATGACCTCACTGGGAGCGGAAAATAGTTTTGAAGAACAGATAGAGAGCTACTATGCGGATAACATTTCCGAACTTTATGAGAGTGATGGCTCTATCTATAGTCATGAATCTGCTGCGCAAGAGTCAAGCTTGCTTATTGCAGCAAATCGAGTTCAGGAGTCTGAAACCGTACAGTCTTCAGCTCCATCATCTGACCAGATTCTAAGTAACAAGAAACCACATTCATGTTCTGAGCATAATTTAGATCTTGTTAATCATAGTAGACCCCACTTTAAGGGATACATATATTCATGTTCTAAGTGTGGGGACTCTTTTGTACCTGAGGGACGACCTGTGACTAATGGGAAATCTCACACAGGTGAGAAATTATACGTGTGTCCTGTATGTGAGGAGAAACTTCTCAGTCATGGGAAGTCTCACACCAATGAGAAAAACGTATTCATGTTTTGAGTGTGGGGTCCCTTTTGTACCCGATCTACCGCCTGTAGCCCATGGGAGATCTCACACCGGTGAGAAGCTGTACTGGTGTTCTGTATGTGAGGAAGAACTTCTCAGTCATGGGAAGTCTCACACTGATGAGAAATCACATTAATGTTCTGAGTGTGGGAAATTTTTTAAACATAACATAAATCTTGTCAATCGTAGAAACTCACACTGCGGGGGACAGCTTTATTCGTCTTATGAGTGTGAACTTCTCAGTCATTGGAAGTCTCACACCGATGAGAAAACGTATTCATGTTCTGAGTGTGGGAAATGTTTTTCGCCTGATCCACCGGTTGTCACTTATGAGAAATCTCGCACCTGTGAGAGGTTGTAATTATGTTCTGAATGCGAGAAAATTAGTGACTATCACATTTATACCTTGTTCCAAAATCCTGAATCTGACACAGGACGGTCCTCGACTTTGGTATCTGATCAGGTGAAGAGTGTGGGTATGAGATGAGGACGTCGCTATCATTGTCTCCTGGGGATCTGTCTGGGGCGTGTCCGGAGTCCACGCCTCAGGGGGGGGGTTCTGTCAGGAAACGCGGAAAGCCGCCGCGTGTGCCAAGAGCTAGGCGGCTGACCCCGCGTCCTACGCGGCGGTTTGCACGCGTCTGGTTGTTTGGTGGATCGCAGAAAAGCCGCCGCATGTCCTGACAGCAAAGCGGCTGTTTGCATGCAGCAGCGTGTGCTTGGTGTGGCTGGGTCTGTTAGTGCACCTAGGCAGATGGAGAGCTATGCACGCGCGGGCCTGAATTAAGGACCTTTATACCAGCAGGGGAAGTGTCAGCTGATCAGGAAGGTCAGCTGATTCCTGCAGGACTCATGATTGGCTGAATGGTTCGGGCGGGGCGGCAGTGTCCAGCAACTATATATTCTGCTGCTTGGTCAGTTGCTGGTTGCCTGTCGTTGCAAACACATACGTGGGAGCACTCAGACCTGTAGTCAGATCCTTAAGTGTGCCGGGACCAGCTGGAGCTGTAATACTACACTTAGCTAGATTCTGTTGATAGCTTAAAGTACTAGTTTGATTGTGTTTATCTGTTATGACTTCCTGCCTGTCTGACTACTCTCCTGATATCTGACTCTGTACCTTGCCTTTCTGATACTCCGTTGCCAACCTCCGCTAGCCCCTGATTCTGCCTCTGTCTTCTGATCCTGTACTTTGTTTGTCTGTGAGTTGCCGACCTGGCCTTCCCGACCCTGAGAACTATCTCTATCGCTAGGAGATAGTTCATGCCTTGTATGTGCTGGGCACCTGCTCCACAGGGCCAGCTCTGTATGTGTTGGGCACCTGCTCCACAGGGCCTTCCCGACCCTGAGAACTATCTCTATCACTAGGAGATAGTTCATGCCTTTTATGTTCTGGGCACCTGCTCCACAGGGCCAGCTTTGTATGTTCTGGGCACCTGCTCCACAGGGCCAGTTCTGTATGTGCTGGGCACCTGCTCCACAGGGCCAGCTCTGTATGTGCTGGGCACCTGCTCCACAGGGCCAGCTCTGTATTTGCTGGGCACCTGCTCCCCAGGGCCAGCTCTGTATTTGCTGGGCACCTGCCCCATAGGGCCAGCTCTGTATTTGTTGGGCACCTGCTGCACAGGGCCAGCTCTGTATTTGCTGCCTCAGGGCCCATCCTGTATTCATTGGGAACTCGCTCCTAAGGTTTCCCAAGCTTGTTACTATTCTTCTGTATTCTGATCTTGTACCCCGATATTTCTGATACCCTGTTGCCGAACCCGGCTTGTTTATTAGACTCCGCCTCTGCTTTCTAAATCTGTACTGTATATGTCCGTGTGTTACGACCTGGCTTGCCCGACTTCGAGAACTGACCTTACTGTTAGAGGCAGTTCCCAGATCTGTTAGTGACACTCTCTCCTAGGTGTCACTCACGTTCTGTCCTTCCTACGCTCCGCCTGACTCCTCCCCCGGGAGAGTCCAGGCCTTCGGAAGGAATCTGTATTGCTGCAGTACTTCATACTGTACGGCACTTGTTTCTGAGGCTTAGTCCTCACGGTATTACTGTTGCACCAATCACTCACACTACTCAGGTGTTCAGAGGTTAGCGTTATATCGGATTATCGGTGATACTGCAGATCATCAATAATCGGATATATATCTGTATTCCCAGTGATACTGCTGATCACCGAGAATCAGACCCTCTCTGCTCCACCGATCGTGACACTGGGTAAGCTGGGAACATCAGACTTGGAGAAAAAGAAGGTCTCACTTACCAAGAAATATTTGTCAAACTGGGTTTATTTATCTTGGAAAAAAAGATGGCTAAGGGGTGACATGATTAACATGTATAAATACTTGAGAGGGCAATACAAAAGCTGTGTGTGTTTACCTCTATGTCATGATGAAGAAGTTTTTTGCACAAACAGCAAAATGTATTCATATATTGTTTTTTCTAGTGATGAGCGTAATGACTAATTACGATTATGCAAAATTAATCGTAATTAGGTTATTATGCTCAACACTAGAAATGGACTAGAAATTAAGTCTAATCGGAAATTCATAATTTCATAGCGGAAACAAATCGAATTTCATGTTTAATACGGAAATTCGTCCGTTCTCGAAATTGTGTTCCAGTCCAGAGCCACCTGATACATTAAAGTGACAGCACATGCAGGGACCTTTGCATTATCACATATTGCATGGCCCCAAACCAAGTGTCTCAGCATGCATGACCGCTAAGAGCACCTTGGCAAAGAGCACCTGCCTTAGAAGTGGCTGCAGGTAGAGCCTCCTAATACATTTAAAGCGACAGCACATGCAGGGGCCTTTGCATTATCAGTAATTGGAATCAGTAATAGCAATCAATGAGTTACTTTCCTAAGTTTAGTAATTACTTTAATTTGCATAATTACTATTATAAAACAATATGCCCATTTTCATAATTAAAATACTTTTGTTTCTATAGAAAACACGAAATTACGAAATTTTGCATTAAACGTGAATTTGTGGCATAACGTGAAAGTACGTGATGGAAATTACGCTTGCAGAATTCCGAATTATGGTTTGTATGGCAATCACAAAATTATGAATTTGCATCGTAGCTGCAAAATCCGCATTTGTAATTACGCAAATTTCAGCTCAACAATAGTCACTTCATCTTTCAATGCAAAATATGAACATACTAGGGTAAATGTTCAAAGTTACTGAATACAAAATGTCGTACCTCAGCTGTCCAGGAACCAGTAATTGTTTGAGACACTCTGTAGGTGTAGACAAACTCCTTATGCCTGAAAACAAAATGAAAACGTGGATTAAGTTCTGTAATCCAAAAAAAAAGACTTACTCAGTACTCATAGCTAATGAGAATTCATGTTTTACTGACATCTGACATTAAAAAAAAAACTCTAAAATTAGACTTGCACCAACACACAACCAAGGGCATAACTACAGGGGAGCAGCCCCTGCAACCGCAGGTGGGCCCCCGAACTGTAAGAGGGCCCCAGCTACTACTTCACTCCCTCCCATAAAGGGTAGTGTAGTGGGGGTGTCTCACCACCTCGCAGGGAAAAAAAATATAGGAGACAAATACGGGCACCCAATAGTGTAGTATATTAGTATGCAATTGAAAAAAGGAATTTCAATAAATTACTACTCACAAAAGGAGGTTGCAAGGGCAACCAACCGTAGGAAGCAGGTGGAGACCATAAACCCAACTCCACTCGGGGTAGTCCCAGCCGGGACCTGGATGTGGTCGCTCTCCTTGAAAAAGTAGGGACAGGTGTCCACTGTGGGGCACCCACAGGTGGTCTGTCACCTCCCCTCAAACACAGATATTTTGGGGGTATAGCTATGCACAATTGAAGGTAAAGAGGCGCCCTGGTTGAAATAAAAGCATCTAAAAACAGCTTAAAATCGAGGAAATAATATAATAATAATATCGACTTGTTCATTTGGCACTTTTATTGGCCTGATGAAGCGGGCTTGGACCCGCGAAACGCGTTGCCTGTGCTAAATAAAAATCTTTTGTCATATACAATCAGATCAGGTGTGGTTGTGGCTACACTTGTTATGAGTTTGAGGATCATAATGTCCACACTTGTTTTATGACCCTTGCAAGATGGGCCCCCAGGCTGCGAGGGACACCAGGGTGGGCAAGGGAAAGGATGTGAACACTGGGGGGCCGCATCAAAGTTTTGCTGGGTGGCCCATTGATTTATAGTTTTGCCACTGCACACAATCATACACAAGCACGTGCCCACATACAGCCAACCATACATGTTTGTACACACTCATACATGTGCACACACACATTCTCACACAGACACACACTCACACACACTGGGACGCATTTCTGGAAAGACCACCACAGCCCGGGCCTTGGGCGGTGGCTGGACTAGGAAAAGGGATTACTGCATATGGAAGAAGAGGTTGCAAACTGAATACAAAGGTTGCAAATAAGGAGCAATACATGGAAGTAGGGAACTGCTGCCCAAGGGACCTGTATAGAACTGAAGGAGACTGCTGTACATGAGTGTTAGACATGGAAAGGGGGCTGCACAAGGAATAGGAGGGGGTGCTGCACATGGAAGGGAAGCTGCAAGATACTTGGCCTAGGGGTGGAAAAAGTATGTATCCGGCCTCACTCACTCACTCACTATTTGGATACTACTACCAACTACCTACTGTGAGCGAGAAAAGCTATGAAAATAGCATAACTCATTATTTAGCCTTTTTGTCCCAATGGACAGTGGTGCTCAGCAAGATTTCGAACTACCCATTTAATCCAAACTTTTTCCACTATCCGAACTTTGAATAGCAATTCAGATATTTTTTAAAATCCGAATAGAATATCCGAGCAAACTCGGATTTCCCATCTGAAATCTGAAATCTGGGCGGATAGTTAGTTCAGATATCCAGCAGAAGCCAAAATCACCTTCAATGGCCAAAATCCCTTTCGAAGGCATCCAGGCCGAGAGAGAGAGAGAGAGAGAGAGACCTCCGAAAGGGGTTTTTGCCATTTTAGGAGACTTTTGGAAGTCATTTTCAGGTCACTTCCGGCTTTCTATCCGGATATCTGAATCCGGCCGGATACTGAGGTCGGATATCCGATTCGGATCCGGATTGGAAAATTTTAAACTCGTATATCCGACCCAGATCAGATATCTAGGTATCCAGATCCGGATTAGATCCAGATAGTGAAAAGTGGTATCTGAGCAGCACTGCTACTGGAACAATTCACAGACTTTTTGTAAATAAACAAGCACAGGAGTGACGAAGCCTTACTTCACCTCTATGTGCTCATTTCTAACAGGTCTTTTTACAGTTTGTCGTTAAAAGAGCTGCAGCAGCTTAATTAGGCTGTCACACTCTAATCCACCATCGCAGCATCAGCATCATCACATTCATTCTAATGGAAACAGTGCAGAAAGCAATTCTTGCACAGTGCTGTTATAATTCAATTTTTATAAATTGGAGTCATGATAACAAGACAACTGAATTCGAAAAGCAGTGCAGGCAATCTGTTTTTAATAAATAATTATGTTGGTGCTGCAAAATGAGAGGAAGTAAAGTTTCTTATTTCTTATAATCAGGAACTACTGTATATATTTATGCCAACAGTTCCTGTAAAACAATTCTCAGAACACTTCTCCAATTCATATATTTTCATATTGATATAAAAATGATCCCACATACAATCAGGACAAGCAGGGGGCATGGGCAGCACATCAATATCAATGAATTATGTGAATGGTACAATGAGTGGAGTCTGATTATAAGTCTCAGTTCCACTCTACATTATGAATGTCATTTATGTAGGCAATGTAAATGATAGATGTGTTGGTCTTAGCAATCCAGCAACAAAAGAGTTACAGTCAGCATACTCCCTTTGTTCTTGGCTATCTTACCTGCCTTTGATAACTGAATGTCTGGTGCAGTCAGCCCAGCATAACTGAAACGTCTTGTCACTGATCATATTGGGAAAGTATTACTGTTTATTTGTTGTACCTCCTCTGTGCTTCTTAAAGACACAGCCAGATAATCTTTGTGCAGTCCTGATACAGTGGCGTACCTAGGGTATTTGGCACCCGGTGCTGATTATCCACAGACACCCCTCCCCCTAGCAATCAGGAAGACAACGTGCGGCGTGCTTAGCCGAAAAATGGGGCTACAATGTGCGGCTGCGCTGAAAAATGAGTGTGGTCATGGACCAAAATATGGGTGTGGTCACAGGTGGAGACAAATTTACATGAACTTAGCAATGGTGGGACATTAGATTAGGACAGTGGTGGCGAACTTTTTGGAGGCCGAGTGCCCAAACTGCAACCCAAAAGTTACTTATCTATCGCAAAGCGCCAACAGCAATTTAAACTAAATACAAACATTTTAACTTATACGTGAACAATCCAAGTTGAAAATAAACTGTGAAGATAAACAATTTCATCCATCCTACTCCTGAAAAATGTATTGTTTTAGAAACCCCCTCCCCCCAGTTTTAATTTTCTGTTTTAAAATGCTAAACAAGTAGGTTTAAGGCTATTGTCTCATGATTATGATTCAGCTTTTTCCATAGTCTCACAGTTAGCAATCATTAGGCCCCAAACAAGTCAAATTCAGCAATCATTAGGCCCCCAACAAGACAAATTCAGAAATCTTGAGGCACCCAACAAATCATGAGGCCCCCAACAAGACAAATTCAGCAATCATGAGGCCATCAACAAGACAAATTCAGCAGTCATAAGGCACATAAATAGACAGCATTTCACATAAATGGGCAGAATGCTCCCTTAATATGGTAGACACCTCTCACCTGACTTCTGAATTCTCCTCTACTGGCTGCTGTGCCTGGCTGGCAATACTGTTTTTGGCTGGATTGGGGATGATGTGTGGACTGAAAGGCCTGGCTGTGATGCTGTGGCCTGACTGGTGGTGATGCTGTGGCCTGACTGGCGGTGATGCTGTGGCCTGACTGGCGGTGATGCTGTGGCTGGGCTGGCTGGCGGTGATGCTGTGGCTGGGCTGGCTGGCGGTGATGCTGTGGCTGTGCCTGGCTGGCGGTGATGCTGTGGCTGTGCCTGGCTGGTTGAAGTAAATGCTGGCCTGACTGGGGGTGATGCTGTGGCCTTTTTGACAGTGATTCTGGGCTGGTTGGCTGGTGGTGATGTTGGGCTGGCTGGCCTAGATAGTTTAGGTAGTTAAAGGTGCCCCCTAGTTTAGGTAGTGCCAGGAACCAGTGTAGGTATTATAGTAGTCTCCAGTACAGCTAGTATAGTGGCCCCCAGTATAGCTAGTATAGTGGTCCCCAGTATAGGTAGTATAATGGTCCCCAGTATAGCTAGCATAGTGACCCCCAGTATAGCTAGTATAGTTGCCCCCAGTATAGCTAGTATAGTTTCCCCCAGCCAGTATAGCTAGTATAGTTTCCCCCAGCCAGTATAGCTAGTATAGTTTCCCCCAGCCAGTATAGCTAGTATAGTTGCCCCCAGCCAGTATAGCTAGTATAGTTGCCCCCAGTAGGTATAGCTAGTTTAGTTTCCCCCAGCAAGTATAGCTAGTATAGTTGCCCCCCGCCAGTATAGCTAGTATAGTTGCCCCCAGCCAGTATAGCTAGTATAGTTGCCCCCAGCCAGTATAGCTAGTATAGTTGCCCCCAGCCAGTATAGTAGCCCCCAGCCAGTATAGCTAGTATAGTTGCCCCCAGCCAGTATAGCTAGTATAGTTGCCCCCAACCAATATAGCTAGTATAGTTGCCCCCAGCCAGTATAGCTAGTATAGTTGCCCCCAACCAGTATAGCTAGTATAGTTGCCCCCAGTAAGTATAGCTAGTTTAGTTGCCCCCAGTAACTATAGCTAGTATAGTTGCCCCCCGCCAGTATAGCTAGTATAGTTGCCCCCAGCCAGTATAGCTAGTATAGTTGCCCCCAGCCAGTATAGCTAGTATAGTTGCCCCCAGTAGGTATAGCTAGTTTAGTTTCCCCCAGCAAGTATAGCTAGTATAGTTGCCCCCCGCCAGTATAGCTAGTATAGTTGCCCCCAGCCAGTATAGCTAGTATAGTTGCCCCCAGCCAGTATAGCTAGTATAGTTGCCCCCAGCCAGTATAGTAGCCCCCAGCCAGTATAGCTAGTATAGTTGCCCCCAGCCAGTATAGCTAGTATAGTTGCCCCCAACCAATATAGCTAGTATAGTTGCCCTGAGCCAGTATAGCTAGTATAGTTGCCCCCAGCCAGTATAGCTAGTTTAGTTGCCCCCAGTAAGTATAGCTAGTTTAGTTGCCCCCAGTAAGTATAGCTAGTATAGTTGCCCCCAGTAAGTATAGCTAGTATAGTTGCCACCCTCCAGTATAGCTAGTATAGTTGCCCCCCGCCAGTATAGTTGCCCCCAGTAAGTATAGCTAGTATAGTTGCCCCCCGCCAGTATAGCTAGTAAAGTTGCCCCCAGCCAGTATAGTTGCCCCCAGTAAGTATAGCTAGTATAGTTGCCCCCAGTATAGCTAGTATAGTTCCCCCCAGGAGGGTGAAAGCAGCGCTAGAAGGAGGGGCTGTGGAGGCAGCGGTGGGGAGGGGGGAAATATCCCCCTCCCTCACCTGGGACCCCTCCTTCTGCCTCTCTCCCCCTCCATAGCTAACTGTCGGGAAGTGCAGGGGCGGCCGGAGGCGTGCTGAGACTTACTCACCTCATTTCCGCGTTCCAAGCGTGGAGAGCAGCGTCATGTCGTCACAGGTCTGTCTTCAACGCTGCCCACTGTGCTTCCTGATTAGCGTTGAAGACAGACCTGTGACGACATGACGCTGCGCTCCACGCTTGGAACGCGGAAATGAGGTGAGTAAGTCTCAGCACGCCTCCGGCCGCCCCTGCACTTTCCGACAGTTAGCTATGGAGGGGGAGAGAGGCAGAAGGAGGGGTCCCAGGTGAGGGAGGGGGGGATATATCCCCCCCTCCCCACCGCTGCCTCCACAGCCCCTCCTTCTAGCGCTGCTTTCACCCTCCTGCTGTGCTGCTGTGGGGGGTCGTGGTGACACCCCCCTGGGTGTCTGTCACCCGGTGAGCCACGCCCCCCCGCGCCCTATGGTAGGGACGCCACTGGTCCTGAATTACAGGGACAAATAAGAAGAATTGCAATTCATTCAAGTTTTATCCACCTTTAAACCTGCCCAAGAAGGTGGGTAGAAGTACAGAAGAAAGTAACCTGAGAGCTGAAGCACAGCTAGGGCGAAAAGGGCATCCGGGGCGGGCCCTGAGACAGACTGACCAGGCACGATTGGGTTTTCAGGTGTGAAACAAAGGTGGAGTGTCTTGGTTAACCCCAGGCACTATAAGACAACTGGATCAAGGGGGGTTACCTCCTTTCCGATTCATCTAGGATACGGGGAAACTCTAACGCCCACCCTCCCGTGCGTCACTTGTCAGAGATTCGCAAGTGGCAACTTGGGTGTTAGGATACAACAAGAAACAGCAAAGTTAGGTTGTGTTCCCAACAGATTTGTCACAGCAGGAGGTGGATCTGTGACAATGCCGGCCTGTAGGACATCAGAAGGAGAAGTACCCACCGAGCTTGTTTCATGGAATAATGCATAATGCTATGAGTGTATAATGCAAATTATGGTATATGGGTGCCATTAAGGAACTTAAAGTGGATCCGAGGTGAACTTTTACTCATTGCATAATTGTGTTCCTTTCCTATTGTTTATAGGGCATTCCTCAAGCCAAATACTTTTTTGTTTTTGTTTTAATACTCTAATTCCCTATAAACTAAATAAACCACGCCCACAGGTTCTCAGGGAGCCTTGGCAGTAGCAAGGGCTCATGGAAGCTCAGTCTGGGCAGGAGGAGGAGGAGGTGTTACTAGCCATTGATTTCAGAGGCAGAGGGGAGGAGGGAGGAGGGGGGATTAGGTTTTTTTCACAGGCTTAGTGATCAAGATACCGATAAGCCTGCCTCTGTGTAAAGTTTACAAACAACATGGTTGCTGTCATTGTATCACAGGAAGAAATAATCATTTTCTATTAAAGCTGTTTGCAGCTAATTTGCTGTGTAAACTATCTAAACGTTAGATAAAATATATAGATAAGTTACTTGTTATAGTTAATTTTTCATCTCGGATCTGCTTTAATGGTACAATGGTTGGTTGTCATTAACAAAGTTAATGGCATTATGGTTGTTGGTTGTCATCAGCGAAGTTGATGGCATTATGGTTGTCATTAATTTAATGGTATTATGGTTGTCACTAGTGGAGTCAGTGGCCAAATGGTGAAACAAAGGCTGGTGGCTGGTACGGTGACATTCACGAAGATCAAAGGCATTGTCATGGGAGCTGGTAGAGCACGGTTGCACATGTTATTTCATAATGTTGATGTGTTATTGTTGTTTTATCTGAATTCTGTAATAATGTTGTCGCCTTTAAACTCCAATTGGGTGTCACAGCTTTATTTCATGTAGATGGTAAGGTCATCTCGTATGGGTTCTGCCCCGGTCATGTTTTCCCTCCAATCACTGTCTTGTGCCTCTGGCTTCCTCTTGGCCATAACCCAGGAGGTATTAATTTCACAAAGCTTATCAAAATTATGCGCTGCCTCACAGTCCACTATACTTAACAGAACACTGTCAAGTCCCACAGATCCAAAAAGTTCAGATCCAAACAGTTCAGAAGTTCTTCTATTCTTGGAGCCGGAGAGTCTCATGCAAAAAAAGGGGAAAAGAAAGAACAAAAAACTTCATCGCATAGGCTGCCAGGGCAAATATCAGTCCTTCACCAACTATGGCCCGTGCACAGTTCTATTGAGTATCACCACTCGTCGTGCAAAACCACCACCCGTGGCTATTGCTCTCACCTTCTCCTCTGGCTGCCCAGACCCACAGACAGCTATAATAGCATATGAATCCAAACGATCACACTCTCATTTCCTCTAGTTATATTCCAGTCCACAAACAGGTCTCTCAATAAAACAAAGAAAAAACCTCATTGCGCAGGCTGCACTGCTGATATGGAAAAGGAACACACCCACTCCCGGGATATGTCACCGTGTTTGCTTGAGAGGGTCACCAATAGCACACTGTGTACATAACCCAGGAGGAAGTGATCCACACTGTCACTTCTGGGCACACTAAATTGCCCGAATCAGGCTTTTACCACCACAAGCAGCTTCTCCTGTGGGTGGTTTCAATGCATCCATCTGAAAATGGCGCCTGTGAATAATGGCGCAAAGTGTTGCCGCTAATCCGTTTGCCGCTTATCGCTATTTAACGTTAAAGCCTTATTGTTATTTAGCGTTAAAGCCTTATTGTTATTTAGCGTTAACACAGAACCTTCTCTGTACCTATCCCTAACCCCTAAACCCCCTGGTGGTGCCTAACCCTAACCACCCCCTGTTGGTGCCTAACGCTAACCACCCCCCTGGTGGTGCCTAACCCTAACCACCCCCTGGTGGTGCCTAACCCTAATCACCACCCTGGTGGTGCATAACCCTAAGACCCCCTGGTGGTGCCTAACCCTAATCACCCCCTGTTGGTGCCTAACCCTAATCACCCCCCTGGTCATGCCTAACCCTAATCACCCCCCTGGTGGTGCCTAACCCTAAGACCCCCCTGGTGGTGCCTAACCCTAAGACCCCCCTGGAGGTGCCTAACCCTAACCACCCCCTGGTGGTGCCTAACCCTAACCTTGACAGTGTTACATTAAATCCATTCATCGTTTTGCAGTTAAATAACTTCTGCAGTTTGGCTTATGTAGGACGCTATTGATAAATAACGTTAGTGTGTGCCACTATTGATAAATAACGTTAGTGTGTGCCACTATTGATAAATAACGTTAGTGTGTGCCACTATTGATAAATAACGTTAGTGTGTGCCACTATTGATAAATAACGTTAGTGTGTGCCGTTTTTCTTCTTTTTTTCCCTGTGCGCCATTATTATGCAGTACTAACGATAAATAGCGATAAGCGTATCTTTTTAATGCGGCGCCATTTCTATGCATAGGCACTGTGCGCCATTATTCACTGATCCCGGTTTCAATGAGGTCTGATGTCCCAGTATATACAGAATTTGTTTCCTGGTGTTGTCAGAGACACTATTGCTCCATTAGCCCAGCCGCCAGATGCAGCTCTGTCTCAGTTACTTCCTCCAACACTGCACACAGGCTCTAGCTCCAATGCTTCCCCTGGGGGGCTTTTGGTGGCTAAAAAGATGATAGGCAACTATGTGAAAGGTTGGGGGGTGTTTGGGTAAAGAGATAACTACGTGTGTAGGGGGGTTGTTGGGTTTAGAGGTGACTGGGCACTATGTGTGAGTGTTGGGGGGGTGGCTCAATGGATTACTGCCAACTATGTGCAGAGGTAAGGCGGTTAAAAAAATATAACTGGCTACTAGTTGTGGGGGAAGGGGTAAAGAGATGACTGGCTATTACGTGTGGGGTTTGATCTGCAGGGCATACTTTTTTTTTAATCTACCAATGTGGGACTGCGTTGCTAACAATAAATCAGCCTGGAGCACTGGCAAACAAGTAATTAAATTGGCGGTAAAAGGTTATTAAACCGCTTTTTTACCAATTGGCCATTGTTGGGTTAAGAGGTGACTGGGCACCATGTGTCTGATGCTGTGAAACTGTTAAAGAAACACCAAGCCTTTTCAGTTCTGCTGAGTAAATTTTTAGTCCGGAGGTTCACTTAAAGTTATCAGTTCAGTTCTGTTTAAAAGTGACTGCCACACACCAGTAAAGCAAGAACATTTTTTACTTACAAATCTGGATAGGCAGGTAGATCTCCAAGGAATTATGAATTACATCAAATATTTTTTCCTCAATAAAAGGTTAAAAATATATATTTTACATGTTAACCACTTCAGGACCACAGTCTTTTCGCCCCTTAAAGGGAAGGTCCAAGCAAAAAAAAAAAAATGAGATTCACTTACCTGGGGCTTCTACCAGCCCCATGCAGCCATTCTGTGCCCTCGTAGTCACTCACTGCTGCTCCAGTCCCCCGCTGGCAGCTTTCTGACCTCGGAGGTCAGGGCCAAATTGCGTATATTTTTACACATTCCCGCTAGTGCAGGAACATTAACACCTACATTTTTACGCGTTAGTGGTGAAACGCGTAAATTTTTGTTCCTGCACTAGCTGGAATGTGTAAAAATGTATGCAATGTGGCCCTGACCTCCGAGGTCAGAAAGCTGCCAGCAGGGGACTGGAGCAGCAGTGAGTGACTACAAGGGCACAGGATGGCTACATGGGGCTGGTAGAAGCCCCAGGTAAGTGAATCTCATTTTTTTTTTTTTGCTTGAACCTTCCCTTTAAGGACCAGAGCCTTTTTCTCCATTCAGACCACTGCAGCTTTCACGGTTTATTGCTCGCTCATACAACCTACCACCTAAATGAATTTTACCTCCTTTTCTTGTCACTAATACAGCTTTCTTTTGGTGCTATTTGATTGCTCCTGCGATTTTTACTTTTTATTATATTCAGCAAAAAAGACATGAATTTTGGCAAAAAAATGATTTTTTTTAACTTTCTGTGCTGACATTTTTCAAATAAAGTAAAATTTCCTATACATTTGAGCGCGAAAGTTATTCTGCTACATGTCTTTGATAAAAAAAAAACCATTCAGTGTATATTTATTGGATTGGGTAAAAGTTATAGCGTTTACAAACTATGGTGCCAAAAGTGAATTTTCCCATTTTCAAGCATCTCTGACTTTTCTGCGCACCTGTCAGGTTTCATGAGGGGCTAAAATTCCAGGAAAGTACAAATACCCCCCAAATGACCCCATTTTGGAAAGAAGACATCCCAAAGTATTCAGTGAGAGGCATGGTGCGTTCATAGAAGATTTTATTTTTTGTCACAAGTTAGCGGAAAATGACACTTTCTGACAAAAAAGAAAAAAAAAAAAAGTTTCCATTTCTTCTAACTTGCGACAAAAAAAAATGAAATCTGCCACGGACTCACTATGCTCCTCTCTGAATACCTTGAAGTGTCTACTTTCCAAAATGGGGTCATTTGTGGGGTGTGTTCACTGTCCTGGCATTTTGGGGGGTGCCTAATTGTAAGCACCCCTGTAAAGCCTAAAGATGCTCATTGGACTTTGGGCCCCTTAGCGCAGTTAGGCTTCAAAAAAGTGCCACACATGTGGTATTGCCGTACTCAGGAGAAGTAGTATAATGTGTTTTGGGGTGTATTTTTACACATACCCATGCTGGGTGGGAGAAATATCTCCGTAAATGACAATTTTTTATTTTTTTTTACACACAATTGTCTATTTATAGAGATATTTCTCCCACTCAGCATGGGTATGTGGAAAAATACACCCCAAAACACATTATACTACTTCTCCTGAGTACGGCGATACCACATGTGTGGCACTTTTTTGCACCCTAACTGCGCTAAGGGGCCCAAAGTCCAATGAGTACCTTTAGGATTTCACAGGTCATTTTGAGAAATTTGGTTTCAAGACTACTCCTCACGGTTTAGGGCCCCTAAAATGCCAGGACAGTATAGGAACCCCACAAATTACCCCATTTTAGAAAGAAGACACCCCAAGGTATTCCGTTAGGAGTATGGTGAGTTCATAGAAGATTTTTTTTTTGTCACAAGTTAGCAGAAATTGATTTTAAATTTTTTTTTCACAAAGTGTCATTTTCCGCTAACTTGTGACAAAAAATAAAATCTTCTATGAACTCACCATACTCCTAACGGAATACCTTGGGGTGTCTTCTTTCTAAAATGGGGTCATTTGTGGGATTCCTATACTGCCCTGGCATTTTAGGGGCCCTAAACCGTGAGGAGTAGTCTTGAAACCAAATGTCGCAAAATGACCTGTGAAATCCTAAAGGTACTCATTGGACTTTGGGCCCCTTAGCGCAGTTAGGGTGCAAAAAAGTGCCACACATGTGGTATCGCCGTACTCGGGAGAAGTATTATAATGTGTTTTGGGGTGTATTTTTACACATACCCATGCTGGGTGGGAGAAATATCTCTGTAAATGACAATTATTTGATTTTTTTTACACACAATTGTCCATTTACAGAGAGATTTCTCCCACCCAGCATGGGTATGTATAAAAATACACCCCAAAACACATTATACTACTTCTTCTGAGTACGGCGATACCACATGTGTGACACTTTTTTGCAGCCTAGGTGCGCTAAGGGGCCCAACGTCCTATTCACAGGTCATTTTGAGGCATTTGTTTTCTAGACTACTTCTCACGGTTTAGGGCCCCTAAAATGCCAGGGCAGTATAGGAACCCCACAAGTGACCCCATTTTAGAAAGAAGACACCCCAAGGTATTCCGTTATGGGTATGGTGAGTTCGTAGAAGATTTTATTTTTTGTCACAAGTTAGTGAAAAATTACACTTTGTGAAAAAAACAATAAAAATCCAATTTCCGCTAACTTTTGACAAAAAATAAAATCTTCTATGAACTCATCATACACCTAACAGAATACCTTGGGGTGTCTTCTTTCTAAAATGGGGTCACTTGTGGGGTTCCTATACTGCCCTGGCATTTTAGGGGCCCTAAACCGCGAGGAGTAGTCTAGAAAACAAATGCCTCAAAATGACTGTTCAGGGGTATAAGCATCTGCAAATTTTGATGACAGGTGGTCTATGAGGGGGCAAATTTTGTGGAACCGGTCATAAGCAGGGTGGCCTCTTAGATGACAGGATGTATTGGGCCTGTTCTGATGGATAGGAGTGCTAGGGGGGTGACAGGAGGTGATTGATGGGTGTCTCAGGGGGCGGTTAGAGGGGAAAATAGATGCAATCAATGCACTGGGGAGGTGATCGGAAGGCGGTCTGAGGGGGATCTGAGGGTTTGGCCGAGTGATCAGGAGCCCACACGGGGCAAATTAGGGCCTGATCTGATGGGTAGGTGTGCTAGGGGGTGACAGGAGGTGATTGATGGGTGTCTCAAGGTGTGATTAGAGGGGGGAAATAGATGCAAGCAATGCACTGGCGAGGTGATCAGGGCTGGGGTCTGAGGGCGTTCTGAGGTGTGGGCGGGTGATTGGGTGCCCTAGGGGCAGATTAGGGTCTAATCTGATGGGTAACAGTGACAGGTGGTGATAGGGGGTGATTGATGGGTGATTAGTGGGTGTTTAGAGGAGAGAAGAGATGTAAACACTGCACTTGGGAGGTGCTCTGATGTCGGACCTGCGGGCGATCTATTGGTGTGGGTGGGTGATCAGATTGCCCGCAAGGGGCAGGTTAGGGGCTGATTGATGGGTGGCAGTGCCAGGGGGTGATTGATGGGTGGCAGTGACAGGGGGTGATTGATGGGTGATTGACAGGTGATCAGTGGGTTATTACAGGGAATAACAGATGTAAATATTGCACTGGCGAATTAATAAGGGGGGGTCTGAGGGCAATCTGAGTGTGTGGGCGGGTGATTGGGTGCCCGCAAGGGGCAGATTAGGGTCTAATCTGATGGGTAACAGTGACAGGTGGTGATAGGGGGTGATTGATGGGTAATTAGTGGGTGTTTAGAGGAGAGAAGAGATGTAAACACTACATTTGGGAGGTGATCTGATGTCGGATCTGCGGGCGATCTATTGGTGTGGGTGGGTGATCAGATTGCCCGCAAGGGGCAGGTTAGGGGCTGATTGATGGGTGGCAGTGACAGGGGGTGATTGATGGGTGGCAGTGACAGGGGGTGATTGATGGGTGATTGACAGGTGATCAGTGGGTTATTACAGGGAATAACAGATGTAAATATTGCACTGGCGAATTGATAAGGGGGGGTCTGAGGGCAATCTGAGCGTGTGGGCGGGTGATTGGGTGCCCGCAAGGGGCAGATTAGGGTCTAATCTGATGGGTAACAGTGACAGGTGGTGATAAGGGGTGATTGATGGGTGATTGATGGGTAATTAGTGGGTGTTTAGAGGAGAGAAGAGATGTAAACACTGCATTTGGGAGGTGATCTGATGTCGGATCTGCGGGCGATCTATTGGTGTGGGTGGGTGATCAGATTGCCCGCAAGGGGCAGGTTAGGGGCTGATTGATGGGCGGCAGTGACAGGGGGTGATTGATGGGTGGCAGTGACAGGGGGTGATTGATGGGTGATTGACAGGTGATCAGTGGGTTATTACAGGGAATAACAGATGTAAATATTGCACTGGCGAATTGATAAGGGGGGGTCTGAGGGCAATCTGAGCGTGTGGGCGGGTGATTGGGTGCCCGCAAGGGGCAGATTAGGGTCTAATCTGATGGGTAACAGTGACAGGTGGTGATAGGGGGTGATTGATGGGTGATTGATGGGTAATTAGTGGGTGTTTAGAGGAGAGAAGAGATGTAAACACTGCATTTGGGAGGTGATCTGATGTCGGATCTGCGGGCGATCTATTGGTGTGGGTGGGTGATCAGATTGCCCGCAAGGAGCAGGTTAGGGGCTGATTGATGGGCGGCAGTGACAGGGGGTGATTGATGGGTGGCAGTGACAGGGGGTGATTGATGGGTGATTGACAGGTGATCAGTGGGTTATTACAGGGAATAACAGATGTAAATATTGCACTGGCGAATTGATAAGGGGGGGTCTGAGGGCAATCTGAGCGTGTGGGCGGGTGATTGGGTGCCGGCAAGGGGCAGATTAGGGTCTAATCTGATGGGTAACAGTGACAGGTGGTGATAGGGGGTGATTGATGGGTGATTGATGGGTAATTAGTGGGTGTTTAGAGGAGAGAAGAGATGTAAACACTGCATTTGGGAGGTGATCTGATGTCGGATCTGCGGGCGATCTATTGGTGTGAAATAACAAACAAAAAACAGCGCTTGCAAAACGTAAAATTGCACACACCTAAATTGCACAGTCCCACTCCGGTGGTATTCCTCACACACTGTTACAAGTTAATTTGGGTTATAAGCCCTTAGTTAGTATGCAAAAACCTCTACCAGTCCTTAAAACACGTTGTCAGTCCTTCCCTTTGTATAACAGGGATGTGCAACTGACATATGTAAAACAGAAAAAATGATAAAAAAAAAATTATAATAATGCTTGATACAGTTCCTCAGGCATACGCTTCTGTTCTAGGAATGAGTAGCTTCCCACATAAGATCCAGTAAGTAATTGTCAGCAGCGCTTCCTTAATAGTATTCCTCCACCAAGAATAGTCACCCTTTAGGAGTGCGACTCACCTATTCAATATGCTACGATAACAGTAGCAAGAGCACCTTTGGGGCATTACATAGGCTCCCCTCGCCTTCCACGACACTTCTTAAACCACAATCAGGCAGATACAAGGAATTCCAAATTCACGGCTCATAAAGCACTTGTTCCTATGACCTTAGGGTATGAAGCAAAAAGCCTCTCATTGCGCAGTATAGTTTTAAAACATTAAAATCTTTATTTAAAAGTTGCACTCACGTGTTGGATGCAGTTTTAACAGCTTTTGGAAAGTTTGGAAGCGGGTTCCACCCCGCGCGGTCTCCCGGGCTGACCGCCGCGTTATGTCCTCCCCGCCGCAAGCTATCACCGGCTGCACTGCTGTTCCTTCCAATTTCCGTTCCGGCGAGACTCCACTGTTTCGGCAAGACTCCTCCCTACTAGTTTCGTCATATACTATGACTCATTCAGGGGATCCCCTGAATGAGTCATAGTATATGACGAAACTAGTAGGGAGGAGTCTTGCCGAAACAGTGGAGTCTCGCCGGAACGGAAATTGGAAGGAACAGCAGTGCAGCCGGTGATAGCTTGCGGCGGGGAGGACATAACGCGGCGGTCAGCCCGGGAGACCGCGCGGGGTGGAACCCGCTTCCAAACTTTCCAAAAGCTGTTAAAACTGCATCCAACACGTGAGTGCAACTTTTAAATAAGGATTTTAATGTTTTAAAACTATACTGCGCAATGAGAGGCTTTTTGCTTCATACCCTAAGGTCATAGGAACAAGTGCTTTATGAGCCGTGAATTTGGAATTCCTTGTATCTGCCTGATTGTGGTTTAAGAAGTGTCGTGGAAGGCGAGGGGAGCCTATGTAATGCCCCAAAGGTGCTCTTGCTACTGTTATCGTAGCATATTGAATAGGTGAGTCGCACTCCTAAAGGGTGACTATTCTTGGTGGAGGAATACTATTAAGGAAGCGCTGCTGACAATTACTTACTGGATCTATTGGTGTGGGTGGGTGATCAGATTGCCCGCAAGGGGCAGGTTAGGGGCTGATTGATGGGTGGCAGTGACAGGGGGTGATTGACGGGTGATTGACGGGTGATTGACAGGTGATTGACAGGTGATCAGGGGGGATAGATGCATACAGTACACGGGGGGGGGGGGGTCTGGGGAGAATCTGAGGGGTGGGGGGGTGATCAGGAGGGAGTAGGGGGCAGATTAGGGACTAAAAAAAAAATAGCGTTGACAGATAGTGACAGGGAGTGATTGATGGGTGATTAGGGGGGTGATTGGGTGCAAACAGTGGTCTGGGGGGTGGGCAGGGGGGGGTCTGAGGGGTGCTGTGGGCGATCAGGGGGCAGGGGGGGGGGGGAATCAGTGTGCTTGGGTGCAGACTAGGGTGGCTGCAGCCTGCCCTGGTGGTCCCTCGGACACTGGGACCACCAGGGCAGGAGGCAGCCAGTATAATAGGCTTTGTATACATTACAAAGCCTATTATACACTTTCCGTGCGGCGATCGGGCAGCTAGTAACCCGCCGGCGCTTCCGAACGGCCAGCGGGTTACAGCGAGCGGTGGACGGAGCCAGTCCCCGGCGGCTGATCGCGTCACAAATGACGCGATCGCCGCATAGCCACTCCCGCAGCCGCCCCCGCCGATGGGCGTATTGCGGTCGTTTGGGCCCGGACTTTGCCGCCGCCCATCGGCTGGGGGCGGTCGTTAAGTGGTTAAGTTAAATGTGTACATTTAAATAAACATTAAAAATAATTTCCATGCATACCCTTTGTATCTGTTTGATCATTTTAAATGAATGTTAACATTTCTAATCTACCTTATTTGAAAATATCACACATTATTTATGAAATGAATTCAGAACATTTTTCCCTTTATTTAGTAGCTATGAAATTTGGACAAAGGTTTAGATGTAACTCCAACTCCCTGCCAAAATTCATAGCACATCCACTTTTCAAGCTGGTTCTTGTCAGATCAACATACATTTTGACCTCCCAAAAGGGAAACAATTGGAACAAGGGGATAGTTTTCCATTTATAATTATTTTGAATTTTCACATTAGTGTATGGTTATTCAGTTTCTCATTAGAAGTATAAAATAACTGACGCTGCCTAAAATGATTTATGCCATTGTTATGCATTAACAATATCCCTCCCACCCATTGGTGGTCAAAAGGGGCACGCGCACACCCCCTGCAGCACCATTTTAAAACGTCCATTTTGTATTAACTTATTAACAGAATTTTAGGGTAAGTTCACACTATGTTCATTCATCAACGCCTGCACTACAACACGGGCATAAAACAATGGGAATGGGACTACTACGTCGGCAAGGCAGGTTACTGATGGAGAAAAGCTGTCACATTATGTTTATTAGCACTTCTAGGAGGCTTTAAAATACAAAGAACTGCTGTCTTCCCTAATATCTACATGTTAGTAGCATAGACAAGACAAGACATACTGTATAACATTATATCACGCTTTTATCATGGCAAACTCAAAGAGCCACAACTGCAGCCACTAGAGTGTGCTCTAGGGGCAGTAGCAGTGTTAAAGGGACTCTGACCTCTAAAAATAAACAAAAATGGTACTCAACTAGGGCTTTCTCTAGCCCACCGTAGGTCGGGAGGTCCCTCGGCGTCCTCCTGGCTCTTCTCCCGGTCCTTCCGCCGCATACCGCACCAGGGACATCTGCGCCGGGCGTCGGGCTCCCACTTACTGAACGGGGAAGCACTTCGTCATTACGCCGGCCGCTGCGCATCATCACAGCCGCCTGCGTGACAGTATTGCACATGCGCGATTTGACCGCGCATGCGCAGTACTGTCACGCCGGCCGCCATGATGACGCGCAGCGGCCGGCTTAATAGCGAAGAGCGTCCCCGCTCAGGAAGTGGGAGCCCGACACCCAGCCCGGGTGTCGGCGGTGCGGTATGCGGCGGAGGGACCAGGAGAGGAGCCAGGACCACTCCGGTGGACCTCCTGACCTATGGTGGGCTGCAGAAAGCCCCAGGTGAGTACCATTTTTGTTTACTTTTAGAGCTCGGAGTCCCTTTAAGGAGTCTTACCCAAGGTCTCCTCATGGAATAGGTGCTGGCTTACTGAACAGGAAGAGCTGAAAGTCAAACCCTGGGGCACTATCCAGCCCCCAGGGTAATAAGTATATCATATTTTTCATTATGCTGCCCCAAAAACTACGAAACCTGCGGAGTCACAAAGAAGCTGCACACAGGGCTGGGAACCAAGAGGACTATAGGAAGGCAAAAAACAACCTAAACAGGGAACTGAGAGTTGCCAAAAAGAACTACGCGTATAAGCTGGAACAGAACCTCTCCTCGAATGACTCACGAGCTGTCTGGAAAGGGCTTAAGGCCATCACCAACTATAAGCCCTAGAGATGAGCGTAATGACGTAATTACGATTTCGCGAAATTTCGCGTAATTAGTGTAATTACGATTATGGCCGTAAGTACATAATTGTAATGATGAAAGATTTCGTGAAATTTCGCGTAAGCGTAATTTTCGCGTAATTTTTCGCATTACAGTGGTTATTACGAAATTAATGCGTATGGCCATGCTCCCAAGCGGAAAAGTTGACGCATGGATCAATGTTAGGTAGCCGCCAACTTTAAGGGTTAATAGCAAAGCCCCCTTAAATGCTAAGAGCCTCAAATTTGGAGAGTATATTAAGGAGATCGGAAGGAATAAGAGGAAATTTTTTTTTTCAAAAAGACCTTATAGTTTTTCAGAAAATCGATGTTAAAGTTTCAAAGGAAAAATGTATACATTTAAAAACCCGCCGACTTTAACGGTTAATAGCAAAGCCTGCTTAAAGTTTAGGAACACCAAATTCCCAGGGTATATTAAGGGGATCAGTGGGAATAAAAGGAAAAAAAATGTTTTCAAAAAGACCTTATAGTTTTTGAGAAAATAGATTTTTAAGTTTCAAGGCGGAAAATGTCTTTCAAATGCGGAAAATGTCATTTTTTTTTGCACAGGTAACAATAGTGTATTATTTTTATACAGTCCCCCAAGTGGGAAGAGTTTTACTTACTTCGTTCTGAGTGTGGGAAATATAAAAAAAAAAACGACGTGGGGTCCCCCCTCCCAGACCTCTTTAACCCCTTGTCCCCCATGCAGGCTGGGATAGCCAGAATGCGGAGCACCGGCCGCGTGGGGCTCCGCACCTTGACTATACCAGCCCGCATGGTCCATGCATTGGGGGGTCTCGGAAGGGGAGGGGAAGCCAAGCTTTCCCCTCCCCCTCCGAGCCCTTGTCCAATCCAAGGACAAGGGGCTCTTCTCCACCTCCGATGGGCGGTGGAGGTGGAGGCCGCGATTTCCTGGGGGGGGTTCATGGTGGCATCTGGGAGTCCCCTTTAAAAAGGGGTCCCCCAGATTCCCACCCCCCCTCCCAGGAGAAATGAGTATAGAGGTACTTGTACCCCTTACCCATTTCCTTTAAGAGTTAAAAGTAAATAAACACACAAACACTTAGAAAAAGTATTTTAATTGAACAAAAAACATAACCACGAAAAAAGTCCTTTAATATTCTTAATTAACCATTAATACTTACCTGTCCCTTTAAATAAATGATCCCTCGCAATATCCTCGGAAATTGACTAATCAGTTACAATGTAACAAAGTTATTACAATGTAACAACTTTGTTACATTGTAACTACGCTGCACCCGACGTCACTCGCCGCTCAGCCGCCGCATACACTTACGCGTCCGTGCAGGACGCTAAGTCCCCGCCGGCTCCCGCCGTCCACCCCGCCCACATCTGTCACCCACATGTAGGTGACATGTGGGTGACATGTGGGAGAGGCAGGGAGGGCAGCGGAGCCGGCGGGACTTAGTGTCCTGCACGGACCCGACAGAGCTCTGAGCTATATAGCTCAGAGCTCTCTAAGCATCTTTGTATTTGGGCTCCAAGGAGCCCCATTGGTCCTTAGCAGACCAATGGGGTTCCTTTAAATCAGAAGGAACCCCATTAGTCTGCTAAGGCCCAATGGGGCTCCTTGGAGCCCAAATACAAAGATTGTTAGAGAGCTCTGAGCTATATAGCTCAGAGCTCTGTCGGGTCCGTGCAGGACGCTAAGTCCCGCCGGCTCCGCTGCCCTCCCCGCCTCTCCCACATGTCACCCACATGTCACCTACATGTGGGTGACATGTGGGTGACAGATGTGGGCGGGGTGGACGGTGGGAGCCGGCGGGGACTTAGCGTCCTGCAAGGACGCGTAAGTGTATGCGGCGGCTGAGCGGCGAGTGACGTCGGGTGCAGCGTAGTTACAATGTAACAAAGTTGTTACATTGTAATAACTTTGTTACATTGTAACTGATTAGTCAATTTCCGAGGATATTGCGGGGGATCATTTATTTAAAGGGACAGGTAAGTATTAATGGTTAATTAAGAATATTAAAGGACTTTTTTCGTGGTTATGTTTTTTGTTCAATTAAAATACTTTTTCTAAGTGTTTGTGTGTTTATTTACTTTTAACTCTTAAAGGAAATGGGTAAGGGGTACAAGTACCTCTATACTCATTTCTCCTGGGAGGGGGGGTGGGCATCTGGGGGACCCCTTTTTAAAGGGGACTCCCAGATGCCACCATGAACCCCCCCAGGAAATCGCGGCCTCCACCTCCACCGCCCATCGGAGGTGGAGAAGAGCCCCTTGTCCTTGGATTGGACAAGGGCTTGGAGGGGGAGGGGAAAGCTTGGCTGCCCCTCCCCTTCCGAGACCCCCCAATCCATGGACCATGCGGGCTGGTATAGTCAGGGTGCGGAGCCCCACGCAGCCGGTGCTCTGCATTCTGGCTATCCCAGCCTGCATGGGGGACAAGGGGTTAAAGAGGTCTGGGAGGGGGGACCCCACGTCGGTTTTTTTTTTATATTTCCCACACTCAGAACGAAGTAAGTAAAACTCTTCCCACTTGGGGGACTGTATGAAAATAATACACTATTGTTACCTGTGCAAAAAAAATGACATTTTCCGCATTTGAAAGACATTTTCCGCCTTGAAACTTAAAAATCTATTTTCTCAAAAACTATAAGGTCTTTTTGAAAAAAATTGTTTTCCTCTTATTCCCACTGATCCCCTTAATATACCCTGGGAATTTGGTGTTCCTAAACTTTAAGCAGGCTTTGCTATTAACTGTTAAAGTCGGCGGGTTTTTAAATGTATACATTTTTCCTTTGAAACTTTAACATCGATTTTCTAAAAAACTATAAGGTCTTTTTGAAAAAAAAAAATTTCCTCTTATTCCTTCTGATCTCCTTAATATACTCTCCAAATTTGAGGCTCTTAGCATTTAAGGGGGCTTTGCTATTAACCCTTAAAGTCGGCGGCTTTTTTATACGGGAGCATAATGGTTTAATGCGAAATTACGGTATGAACGAAACGCGAAATTACGCGTTGAAAATTACGCTTACGGTATTTTCAATTACGATTTTAATGGCAATTACGCTACCGTAATTTCGCATCGTAATCGCAAATTTCGCATGCGTAATTATAGTAATGCGAAATTACGAAAATTTCGGCTCAACTCTAATAAGCCCCCCCCTCAACATGCAACTCCTAGCACTAAGCTTGCCGAGAACCTCAGTGAATTCTACTGCAAATTTGAGAACCAAGCAGCACCTGCAGGTCTTCCGAAGCCACCTGCTCCCTCCTCCACCATATCTGCTCCATGTCCAATCTCACCCTCGTTGGTTGTGAACAAGGATGATGTCCTGCGCCACCTATCAATGCTAAATGCTAGGAAAGCCTCAGGCCCAGATGGAGTGTCACCAGCATGCCTAAAAACATGTGCTCAACAGCTAGCCCCTATTCTCTCCTCCATCTTCACCAGATCCCTCCAGGAGGGTAAAGTCCCAGCATGCTTCAAGAGGTCGACCATCATCCCCGTCCCCAAAAAACAGGGAATCACCGACCTCAACAACTACAGACCTGTGGCTCTCACATCCGTCATTATGAAAGCTTTTGAAAGCATGGTTATGCCTCTTGTAAAAGCCTCCACAAAGACCCTGCTGGACCCACACCAGTTTGCGTACAGAGCAAACAGGTCCACGGATGACGCCATTAACATCTGCCTAGAGACAGTCAACGAGCACCTGGATAGACCAAACTCATTTGCCAGGATCCTCCTCCTTGACTTTAGCTCAGCGTTCAACACTATCAGCCCTCAAATACTTCAAGAGAACCTTGCTGAGCTCAAAGTCCACCCCACCCTGCGCCTGTGGATAACTGACTTCCTCACAAACAGATCACAGGTCGTCAAGCTAGGTACTATCCTCTCCCAACCAAGGACCACCAACACAGGGGCCCCACAAGGCTGCGTCCTGTCACCAGTCCTGTTCTCCCTGTACACAAACAACTGCAGATCCACTGAAAACTCTGTAAAAGTTATCAAATTTGCAGATGATACCACCATTGTGGGCCTCATCACCAATAACGATGAGCAGGCATACCATTATCAGGTTGAAAGAATCTGCAACTGGTGCAAGGAGAACGGGCTGGTTCTCAACACCGCAAAAACCGTTGAGTTGATCATCGACTTTAGGAAGCGTGCACCCACACCACCCCCAATCCACATAGATGGCACGGAAGTCGTACGGGTCCCCTGCGCTCGTCTCCTGGGCACAACCATCTCCAAAGATCTGAGGTGGAAGGCCAACACCACCTGCACCCAGAGGAAAGCCCAGCAGAGACTATTCTTCCTCCGCCAACTGAGGAAGTTCGGCATGGACCAGAAACTGCTGACGAGCTTCTACTCAGCCACCATCGAATCCGTCATCTGTTCTTCTATCCTCGTCTGGTACGCTGGCTCCTCTGCCAGCGACAGACACAAGTTACAGAGAGTCATCAGATCAGCGGAAAGGATCATCGGAAAACCACTTCCCCCACTGGACCTACTCTTCAACACCAGACTACGCTCCAGAGCCTTGCGGATCGCAAATGATCCTTCGCACCCAGGCTCCCGCTTCTTCTGTCGTCTCCGTTCAGGCCAGGGGTATCGGGCCATCTACACCAGGACCTCAAGGCACAGGAACAGCTTCTTCCCCTCAGCTGTCAAATCACTGAACTCACTGGACTCGCTCCCATCCCCCACAACCGAAAGAAGAGCGGCCCCTCCCTAGGCCGCTTGCTTCACTAGCTAGAATAGTCTTTTAAGCATGCCTGCACTGCAGAAATCTCTTTTTGGAAATGGCTGCTTATGAAATTACTGTACCGTATTGTATTTGTTTTTGATGTATTGCTATCTCTGGTGTGTGTCATTTTACTGTTTCTATGCCCTGCTTATGCCAAGCCCAATTCCGAGCACGACCCAGTCGTGCTTGGCGGAAAATAAATTCTGATTCTGATTCTGATTCTTTATACTGAAATTCCACTATTGGCAGTCATTTAGTTTAGCTCTATACATTACTGGGACGAATGCCGAACTGTGTATCAGCTTTATTACATGTGAAGAACATGTGCATTTAAAATACTTGTGCCGCAGGGTGCCTAACATAAATTGTCATGTAAGAGTTTGCTGCCTCTCAATGAATCGAATCCATAGTGGATAATTAACTATTTCTCCTGATTTTTCTCCTAGAAGATAATTCTACATACGTTCTTTAAAATAACTTTTCAGCATTTTGCAAATGTAAAGGCACCAAAAATAGGTGAGTACTATCAAAATTATTTTGAGTATTATCTTGCATGCTGGTGGATTAAAAGGCATTTTATTAATAAGATGTGAAAATATCACCTGGGAGAAAACACAGGAGAAAAAATTAATTGCATATGGGCTATGGAGCAACAAGTTCCTGCTCTGTGCACGTAATTACTCAAGAAGCATGATGGGAAGTTTCTAGACCGTCTGTCCTCCACATACACAATACAGAATTCACACTTGCAAAAAGGAAATCTTAGAGGGCCATATGCAATTCCCTTTTCTCCTGAGTTTTCGCCTAGGTGATATTATCACAACTTGTCATAAAATGCCATCAGCAAGCAAGAAAATACCCAAAATAATTTTGATAGTACTAACTTTTGGTACTTTTTCAATTGTAAAATGCTGAAAAGTTAGTTTAAAGAGAAAATAAAAATTATCTCCTAGGAGATAACTCAAGTGAACAATGTAATTGCATATGGCCCTCTGGCCCCCTTTGAAATTCATAGCTGGGGTTGCAAACTGAAATAGAAATATTCTTTCTAAACAAGGTTAAATGACTAAAAACTGTATGGAGAAGTGGTGTGTGTGTGTAGCCATTGTCAGTGAGAGTGGAGTGCCACTTATGATGCTGTACGGTTAGCTTTTTCTATGACCGATGCCAGAGGAGTCTTGTGTGGTAAAGGGTGGTGATAGAGGGAACTTAACCCCAATGTTATTACCTCAGAGGCCACAAAGGATGAGATTATGTGTAACTAGCACTAAAATGAGAAAATATGGGGGCTTTAAACTAAACCACACAGTAGTTATGTTAAATAGAAGTATTTTGGTACAGTTATGGTGCTGAATGCTTATCAGTGAGCAGACTATACTGTGTGCCTAACGCCTGGAAGTTGACAGGTTGTTTTCAGCTCTCTTTCGCTAACGGAACTGATTTTATCTAAACCGCACAGCTTTCTGTACTGTGGAGCACACATTATGTCGCCACTTCAAAGCTCTGCACATCCACTTAAAGAGACACTGTTCTCTTACATACTCAGCACAAAGAACAACAATGACACTAACGAGGACTTGCTGATTGTGTGCTTTCATATTCTAGCAATCACATCCTCGTAAGCAAACCATAAATGCTTGTATGCTGCATTAACAAAGAAATCAGCAACATTATTTTTTTTTTTGCTCAAACTATTAGGAAATATGGAGGATCTATACTGGCATCCGCAGAAAATTTTCCAGTTAAGATTGTCCGTTCACAAAACCATGCGCAGTGTGTCAAAAAAATTGGCATAGCCATGAGATATTGTGGGCAGAGCCAAATGTACATTCAGGGCCGGTTATTATTATGATTTAGTACTTTTATAGCACCAACATCTTACGTAGCACTGTACAAGCAAATAGATAAGAGAGCGAGTGCACACCAATGCCTCTAAACTTCACTTTTCACAGTTATAACAGCGGTGCATGACCTGCCTCCGCACCAATTGTACCACCTCCTGTCTGTTAAGTATCGCTGTTTTTTGTCTTTTACCTTTGAAATTTTATTGGAAGAATTGCATTAAAGGTTGAATTTTTTTACTGAAGTAAATCATGGCGAGTAGCTCCTGGATACCATTTTTTCTCTCTTCAATGTTACGTAGCACTGTATAGCGTATATATATTGTCTTGTCACGTAACTGTCCCTCAGAGGAGCTCACAATCTAGTCCCTACCATAGTCATACGTCTATGTCGTGTAGTGCATGTACCGTAGTTTAGGATGTGCCCGGCGGAAACCCACGCATACATGGGGAGAACATGATACAAACTCCCTGCAGACAGTGCCCTGGCTGGGATTCAAACCCGGGACCCATCGCTGCAAGGCAAGAGTGCTAATCACACTACGCCACCGTGCTGCCTGACTTTTTGCTGCCTGAGCAAACTTGTGAGAATCCCCCCCCCTCCACTCTGATTTGGAGTGGTCACACAGCACCCAACAATTTACTCTGCTTCACTTAGTGTTTTCACATGACATGCTGCACCGTGACCTCAACACAATGGCACACTAGCTGCCCATGAGCCTGTGACTTACAAACTGCTTAACCTGAGCCACTTCATTCCTCCTCAATCAGGACAGCAGTGCCACCTCCTCCATTTTGCTGTGCAAATCAAATGAAATACTGCTGCTCTCCTACCTCCTCCCTCCTGCGGTGTTAGTGTTAGCTATAGCAAAGGAAGGACTGTAAGGGTGGTGAGAGATAGGTGTGAAAGATGAATATGATATGTGAGACAAATAAGGATGGTTTTTACTTTTTACAATGACCAGGATTATGCTGCAAATATTCCTAGTCGAGGGGGAAAATATTTACACTTACATACAGGATCTTCTCAAAAAATTAGCATATTGTGATAAAGTTCATTATTTTCTGTAATGTACTGATAAACATTAGACTTTCATATATTTTAGATTCATTACACACAACTGAAGTAGTTCAAGCCTTTTATTGTTTTTCTTATTGATGATTTTGGCATACAGCTCATGAAAACCAAATTTCCTATCTCAAAAAATTAGCATATTTCATCCGACCAATAAAAGAAAAGTGTTTTTAAAACAAAAAAAGTCAACCTTCAAATAATTATGTTCAGTTATGCACTCAATACTTGGTCGGGAATCCTTTTGCAAAAATGGCTGCTTCAATGCGGCGTGGCATGGAGGCAATCAGCCTGTGGCACTGCTCAGGTGTTATGGAGGTCCACGATGCTTCGATAGCGGCCTTAAGCTCATCCAGAGTGTTGGGTCTTGCGTCTCTCAACTTTCTCTTCACAATATCCCACAGATTCTTTATGGGGTTCAGGTCAGGAGAGTTGGCAGGCCAATTGAGCACAGTAATACCATGGTCAGTAAACCATTTACCAGTGGTTTTGGCACTGTGAGCAGGTGCCAGGTCATGCTGAAAAATGAAATCTTCATCTCCATAAAACTTTTCAGTTGTGTGTAATGAATCTAAAATATTTGAAAGTCTAATGTTTATCAGTACATTACAGAAAATAATGAACTTTATCACAATATGCTAATTTTTTGAGAAGATCCTGTACATTTGGCTTTACTGGTCAGACATCAGCTTTTCCCCTATATACACCGTGCTGCAATGCACATCCCTCTGCAATGCAATTACATCCCTCACAAGTCACCAATTCCCCCCACATCACACTGCAACTCCACATCACATTACAACCCCAAATCACATTACACCCCAACATCACATTACACCACCACACAGGGCCACCATCAGAAATTTTGGGGTCCCTCACACATCATCAAGCCTGCCCCCCCCCCCCCCCTCCCTGGGGCCACCCACTTGTTGCTGTGCCTGCTAGCCACCCCTTCCCCATGTCCGTGCGCGAAGTGCAATGCAACGAAAAATGTGCATGGCTCCGACACTGAAGAAAGCAGCATGCACAGCATGATGCGGCAAAAAGTGGGTGTGACCATGGCATGTTATGGGTGGAGACAAATACTAGCAAAATACAGGTAGTCCCTGGTTAGCAAATGAGATAGAGACTTGTAGGTCTGTTCTTATTCTTTATCCATTCTCCGTTGTCCCCCTCTTTTCTTCCTGGTGCCACAACCCCAAATCACATTACACCGCCACATTACATTACAACCCCACATTACATTACAACCCCACATTACATTACAACCCCACATCACATTACACCCCCACATCACATTACACTTCAACATCACATTACAACCTCACATCACATTACACCCCCACATCACATTACACCCCCACATCACATTGCACCCCCACATTACACCCCAACATCACATTACACCCCCACATTACATTACAACCTCACATCACATTACACCCCCACATCACATTACACCCCCACATCACATTACAAACCCACATTACATTACACCCCCACATCACATTACAACCCCACATTACAACCAATGAAGTATGGGTCACCCCAAGCTGAAGGCTCAGGGCTGGCTCGCACACATCACTCCAGAAGGGGGGGAAACAGGCACAGACAGTCCACTCCAGGGCTCACACCACCTAGAGCAAGCCATCCACCACCTGCCTCCAAAGGATAGAGATTGCAAAATGCTTACTACAAGAAAATTTATGCGTGCTCAACACCAAGCTTAATCCTTACAAGTCTGGCTGTGCAAATCTGGCTAAATTGGCTTATCATGAGGCATTGCTCATGCAAAAATGCATTTGCTTTCGCATGCCAAACTTTGCAGGGTCAAAAACCAATACCGCAAAGCGGTTGCCCTGCGGGAATTAGTTCATGCTACATATAGAGTGACCATATTTTTGTGGGTCCAACCTGGGACGGGGAGGGGGCGTGGGGGGGGGCGGCGCACGTGCGCGCCGCGTCGAAAAGTGGGGAGGACTGAGCGCGCAGCGGCGAAGACTGGGGGGGTTGCGCCGTGCCGAAAAAATGGGCGTGGCCATGACATTGTATGGGCGGGGCTAACGTAATGATGTACCAGCGAGGCATAAGAAAGCAGTGTTTACGCCATGATGTGGACAAACGAGACTTTGCATCATGGGTGTGCAGAAACTGTGTGATGCTAATAGTATACCGTAACCACAAAGCAGCAAACATAGCCATCTATGACCATTAAATAATAAATGTAGTAACAGTTACCCCGGACACCAGAAAATAAACGCAATAGGCAACATGTCAGCAGCACAAAATAACCGCAATGCGGGCAACATGTCAGTACAAAATAAACGCAATGCGGGCAACATGTCGGTACAAAATAAACGCAATGCGGGCAAACATTTCACCAGAAAAGAAACGCACTGCGGGCAAACATTTCGCTAGAAAAGAAACAATGCGGGCAAACATTTCACCAGAAAAGAAACGCACTGCGGGCAAACATTTAGCTAGAAAAGAAACAATGCGGGCAAACATTTCACCAGAAAAGAAACGCAATGCGGGCAAACATTTCGCTAGAAAAGAAACAATGCGGGCAAACATTTCACCAGAAAAGAAACGCAATGCGGGCAAACATTTCGCTAGAAAAGAAACAATGCAGGCAAACATTTCCCCAGAAAAGAAACGCAATGCGGGCAAACATTTCACCAGAAAAGAAACAATGCAGGCAAACATTTCGCTAGAAAAGAAACAATGCTGGCAAACATTTCACCAGAAAAGAAACGCAATGCGGGCAAACATTTCGCTAGAAAAGAAACAATGCGGGAAAACATTTCACCAGAAAAGAAACAATGCGGGCAAACATTTCGCTAGAAAAGAAACAATGCGGGCAAACATTTCACCAGAAAAGAAACGCAATGCGGGCAAACATTTCGCTAGAAAAGAAACAATGCGGGCAAACATTTCACCAGAAAAGAAACGCACTGCGGGCAAACATTTAGCTAGAAAAGAAACAATGCGGGCAAACATTTCACCAGAAAAGAAACGCAATGCGGGCAAACATTTCGCTAGAAAAGAAACAATGCGGGCAAACATTTCACCAGAAAAGAAACGCAATGCGGGCAAACATTTCGCTAGAAAAGAAACAATGCAGGCAAACATTTCCCCAGAAAAGAAACGCAATGCGGGCAAACATTTCACCAGAAAAGAAACAATGCAGGCAAACATTTCGCTAGAAAAGAAACAATGCTGGCAAACATTTCACCAGAAAAGAAACGCAATGCGGGCAAACATTTCGCTAGAAAAGAAACAATGCGGGCAAACATTTCACCAGAAAAGAAACAATGCGGGCAAACATTTCGCTAGAAAAGAAACAATGCGGGCAAACATTTCACCAGAAAAGAAACGCAATGCGGGCAAACATTTCGCTAGAAAAGAAACAATGCGGGCAAACATTTCACCAGAAAAGAAACGCAATGCGGGCAAACATTTCGCTAGAAAAGAAACAATGCAGGCAAACATTTCCCCAGAAAAGAAACGCAATGCGGGCAAACATTTCACCAGAAAAGAAACAATGCAGGCAAACATTTCGCTAGAAAAGAAACAATGCGGGCAAACATT
Source organism: Hyperolius riggenbachi (assembly GCF_040937935.1). Taxonomy (NCBI): domain Eukaryota; kingdom Metazoa; phylum Chordata; class Amphibia; order Anura; family Hyperoliidae; genus Hyperolius; species Hyperolius riggenbachi. The sequence continues at coordinate 143,005,302 of NC_090653.1, forward strand.
TCACCAGAAAAGAAACGCAATGCGGGCAAACATTTCGCTAGAAAAGAAACAATGCGGGCAAAAATTTCACCAGAAAAGAAACAATGTGGGCAAACATTTCGCTAGAAAAGAAACAATGCGGGCAAACATTTCACCAGAAAAGAAACGCAATGCGGGCAAACATTTCGCTAGAAAAGAAACAATGCGGGCAAACATTTCACCAGAAAAGAAACAATGCGGGCAAACATTTCGCTACAAAAGAAACAATGCGGGCAAACATTTCGCTAGAAAAGAAACGCACTGCGGGCAAACATTTCACCAGAAAAGAAACAATGCGGGCAAACATTTTGCTAGAAAAGAAACAATGCGGGCAAACATTTTGCTAGAAAAGAAACGCAATGCGGGCAAACATTTCGCTAGAAAAGAAACAATGCGGGCAAACATTTCACCTGGAAAAGAAACCTAATGCGGGCAAACATTTCACCTGGAAAAGAAAGCATTTACTCACCTGGCAGAAGTGTCCGGCCTCTGGCGCGCTGCTCCGTCCCGGGACCGTCTTGTTCCTCCTGCTCTTCTCTCCCGCGCTGACAGGGCTACGGCAAGATGGCGCCCGAAGCCCTGTACTGGAGACACAAATAGATCTCCAGTACAGGGCTTCGGCAGCCATCTTGCCGTAGCCCTGCTCGCCTGCCGGTGTCGGAAACAGACACCGGAAGAGGAGGCTGGAGCGGGGCTGCAGGCAATGAACTGGCACGGCGTCTATAGACGCCGCTGCCAGTTCATTGAGGAGAGAGTGGCCAGAGTCCCGAGGCCGGGACGTCCCGCTGCTGAAAGCGGGACGTTTCCCGGGACCTCATTAAGCCTGGGACAGCGGACCCCGAATCCGGGACGTGTCCCGGGCAATCCGGGACGTCTGGTCACTCTATACATAGCACTATCCAGGAGCGCCATGGGGAGGCTTCCCAATGCCCCCACATCACATTACACCCCCACATTACACCCCCACATCACATTACAACCCCACATCACATTACACCCCCATATTACATTACATTACAACACCACATCAAATTACACCCCCACATCACATTACAAACCCACATTACATTACAACCCCACATCACATTACAACCTCACATTACATTACACCCCACATCACATTACACCCCAACATCACATTACACCCCAACACCACATTACACTCCCACATTACATTATACCCCAACATCACATTACACCTCACATCACATTACAACCCCACATCACATTACACCCCCACATCACATTACACCCCCACATCACATTGCACCCCTACATTACATTACACCCCCACATTACATTACAACTCCACATCACATTACACCCCAACATCACATTACACCCCCACATCACATTACAACCTCAAATTACAATTTACACTGAGCCCTCCAACACTGTCTGTATAGTAATTGCTGTAGATTATAAGGAGAACCAAAATAGCTTTCCAAAGACAGTTGAAGTCAGAGGAGGATCTAATCGGGGGGAGCAGTGCAGGCTTTTTAATGATTACTACTTAGCAATTTGACTGTTAACACCAATAGTGAGCTAAACACAGAGGAATCGTGGTTGGGGTGTCTTGGCAGAGTACATTTGAAATCGGCGCCGGGAGACTTGGGCGCAGGATACAGCGGTATATGGCTGATCCTGTTTCTGCACAAGTCTGGCCCTTTTTAATTACTATTCCCCCTCCAGGCCGCCATGGATAGTGGGGGAATGAAATAATTCGGCTTCCAGCGATTGCTGGAGGCCAAATTATTGTGTTTTTTAAGCAACCTCGGCTCCGTCTGCTGACGGCTCCGACGTTACTCACTGAGCGCTGCAATAGGAATGATTCCTATTGTAGTCTATGGAGGCGCCAGCTGCGCAGAAATCTAGCAGTGCTGAAAAGCACTGCTCCGTCTTGGCACCCTATGGAAAAAAATACAGGAGACAAAAAAGGGAGCCCGATAGTGCAGTATGTCAATAATAGGTGTGTAGAGAAATCAATTGATTGAAAGGGCTACTCACAAAGGAGGGTTGCAAGGGGCAACCGACCACAGGAAGCAGGTGGAGACCATAAACCCAACTCCACTCGGGGTGGTCCTGGACGGATCTGGTTGCGGTCGCTCTCTTAGACGAAAAAGGATGGACAAAACATTAACCGTGGTAAAACAATGGGTGTTCTGTTACCACCCCTCGGACAAACATGTACGGGGGTATAACTATGCACAATAAGGGAAAGAGGCGCCCTGATTTGAATAAAAGCTTTTAAAACCAGTTTAAAAACGAAAAAGAAAAATGAGGTGTCTTACCTCAATGACGAAATCTCTGTAAACTTACAAAAGATTTTTATTTGAGCTCAATAATGTGTATGAGGATCTGCAGATCCTCATACACACCTTGGGCCTGATTCACAAAGCGGTGCTAACAGTTAGCACGCTGGTGAAAAGCCCTTTATCATGCCTAAACTCAGTTTAGGCATGATAAGTTTAGGTGTGATAAGTTTAGGCATGATAAGTTTAAGCGCCAACTGCGTTAGCACCGCAGTGCACAGCTGATCAAAAGTTTTACGCTAGCAAAGTCTGGTGCACTTCGTATAAAGTTTAATGGCGCTGCTGTGTGTGCGGGACTTTGCAAGCGATCTAAACTTATCTAAACTTATCGAGCTTGATTCACCAAGCGGTGCAAAGTGTTTGCACCGCGGTGAAAAGCCCCTTATCACGCCTAAAGTCACTTTAGGCATGATAAGCAGGGCTTCACGCGAACTCCCGCGCGCAAAGTTTTGCGCGCGTAGCGCTGTGCGCTACGCGCGCAGCGCACCGTGCTTCGCGCGAAGTGCCCATTAAGCCCTATGGGACTTTGCGCGCGCTGTTAACTTCGCGCGAAGAGCAGGCAAAAGCGGTGATAACTCAGTGGTGAAGAGGTTATCACGCCTAAAGTACTTTAGGCGTGATAACTGAGTTATCACCGCTTGGTGAATCGAGGCCATCATGCCTAAACTTATCACACCTAGGCCTCGATTCACAAAGCGGTGATAACCCAGTTATCACGCCTAAAAGACTTTAGGCGTGATGACCTTTTCACCACTGAGTTATCACCGATTTTTCCTGCTCTTCGCGCGAAGTTACCGCGCGTAAGCGCGTTCGCGCGTACGCGCGTGAGAGCGCGCGCAAAGTCCCATAGGGTTTAATGGGAGCTTCGCGCGAAGCGTCGGGTGCTGCGCGCGCACTTACGCGCCTACGCGCGAACGCGCGTACGCGCGGTAACTTCGCGCGAAGCCCTTCTTATCATGCCTAAACTGAGTTTAGGCGTGATAAGGGCCTTTTCACCACGGTGCTAACACTTTGCACCGCTTGGTGAATCGAGCCCCTAAACTTATCATGCCTAAACTTATCACACCTAGGGCTCGATTCACAAAGCGGTGCTAACCCAGTTAGCATGCCTAAAAGACTTTAGGCATGATAACCATTGCACCATGCTGGTGAAAAGCCAGTTTAGGCGTGATAAGTTTAGGTGTGATAAGTTTAGGTGTGATAAGTTTAGGCATGCTAAGTTTAGATAAGTTTAGATCGCTTGCAAAGTCCCGCACGCAAAGCAGCGCCATTAAACTTTATACAAAGTGCACCAGTCTTTGCTAGAGTAAAACTTTTGATCAGCTGTGCACTGCGGTGCTAACGCAGTTGGCGCTTAAACTTAGCATGCCTAAACTTATCACACCTAAACTTATCACACCTAAACTTATCACACCTAAACTTATCACACCTAAACTTATCATGCCTAAACTGAGTTTAGGCATGATAAAGGGCTTTTCACCAGGGTGCTAACTGTTAGCACCGCTTTGTGAATCAGGCCCCTAAACTGGCTTTTCACCAGCATGGTGCAATGGTTATCATGCCTGGGGCTCGATTCACAAAGCGGTGCTAACAGTTAGCACCCTGGTGAAAAGCCCTTTATCATGCCTAAACTCCGTTTAGGCATGATAAGTTTAGGTGTGATAAGTTTAGGTGTGATAAGTTTAGGCATGATAAGTTTAGGTGTGATAAGTTTAGGCATGATAAGTTTAAGCACCAACTGCGTTAGCACCGCAGTGCACAGCTGATCAAAAGTTTTGCGCTAGCAAAGACTGGTGCACTTCGTATAAAGTTTAATGGCGCTGCTTTGCATGCGGGACTTTGCAAGCGATCTAAACTTATCTAAACTTAGCATGCCTAAACTTATCACACCTAAACTTAGCATGCCTAAACTTATCACACCTAAACTGGCTTTTCACCAGAGTGGTGCAATGGTTATCATGCCTAAAGTCTCTAACTGGGTTAGCACCGCTTTGTGAATCGAGCCCCTTGTTTAACAGACATTCATCTGCAGATCATCTGCAGATCAGATCCACCAGGATGGATTTTTATCTATTCCTGCACCACTGCTTGCAGCAAACTCTCAGCTCATTACTGTCTTTCTGAATATCCCTCTGCATTCCTGTGTGAATGGCTTCTGAAGGCTCATACACACATCAGACCATAGTCTTTGGAAAATGAAAGATCACAGACCAATTTTACCACCCTTCATGTAGTATGAGAGCCATACCTTCACAGTCTTTTCTATGGAGCTGAACTCCCCATCAGAAAAAAATCTTTGCAAGATGCTGTCCACACAAATGCTGTACAGACACAAAGGCCTCGATTCACAAAGCGGTGATAACCCAGTTATCACGCCTAAAAGACTTTGGGCTCGATTCACAAAGCGGTGCTAACCCAGTTAGAGACTTTAGGCATGATAACCATTGCACCACTCTGGTGAAAAGCCAGTTTAGGTGTGATAAGTTTAGGCATGATAAGTTTAGATAAGTTTAGATCGCTTGCAAAGTCCCGCACGCAAAGCAGCGCCATTAAACTTTATACGAAGTGCACCAGTCTTTGCTAGCATAAAACTTTTGATCAGCTGTGCACTGCGGTGCTAACGCAGTTTGGGCTTGATTCACAAAGCGGTGCTAACAGTTAGCACGCTGGTGAAAAGCCCTTTATCATGCCTAAACTCAGTTTAGGCATGATAAGTTTAGGTGTGATAAGTTTAGGTGTGATAAGTTTAGGCGTGATAAGTATAGGTGTGATAAGTTTAGGCATGATAAGTTTAAGCACCAACTGCGTTAGCACTGCAGTGCACAGCTGATCAAAAGTTTTGCGCTAGCAAAGTCTGGTGCACTTTGCATAGAGTTTAATGGCGCTGCTTTGCGTGCGGGACTTTGCACGCTATCTACACTTATCTAAACTTAGCATGCCTAAACTTATCACACCTAAACTTATCACACCTAAACTTATCACACCTAAACTGGCTTTTCACCAGTGTGGTGCAATGGTTATCACGCCTAAACTCTCTAACTGGGTTAGCACCGCTTTGTGAATCGAGCCCTTTGTGCTTAAACTTATCATGCCTAAACTTATCACACCTAAACTTATCATGCCTAAACTTATCACACCTAAACTTATCACACCTAAACTTATCATGCCTAAACTGAGTTTAGGCATGATAAAGGGCTTTTCACCAGGGTGCTAACTGTTAGCACCGCTTTGTGAATCAGGCCCCTAAACTTATCACACCTAAACTTATCACGCCTAAACTGGCTTTTCACCAGCATGGTGCAATGGTTATCATGCCTAAAGTCTTTTAGGCATGCTAACTGGGTTAGCACCGCTTTGTGAATCGAGCCCTAGGTGTGATAAGTTTAGGGGCTCGATTCACCAAGCGGTGCAAAGTGTTAGCACCGTGGTGAAAAGGCCCTTATCACGCCTAAAGTCACTTTAGGCATGATAAGTAGAAACTCGCGCGAAGTTGCCGCGCGTACGCGCGTACGCGCGTAAGTGCGCGCGCAACACCCGACGCTTCGCGCGAAGCTCCCATTAAGCCCTATAGGACTTTGTGCGCGCTCTCACGCGAAGAGCAGGAAAAATCGGTGATAACTCAGTGGTGAAAAGGTCATCACGCCTAAAGTCTTTTAGGCGTGATAACTGGGTTATCACCGCTTTGTGAATCGAGGCCTAGGTGTGATAAGTTTAGGGGCCTGATTCACAAAGCGGTGCTAACAGTTAGCACGCTGGTGAAAAGCCCTTTATCATGCCTAAACTCAGTTTAGGCATGATAAGTTTAGGGGCCTGATTCACAAAGCGGTGCTAACAGTTAGCACGCTGGTGAAAAGCCCTTTATCATGCCTAAACTCAGTTTAGGCATGATAAGTTTAGGTGTGATAAGTTTAGGTGTGATAAGTTTAGGCATGCTAAGTTTAGATAAGTGTAGATAGCATGCAAAGTCCCGCACGCAAAGCAGCGCCATTAAACTCTATGCAAAGTGCACCAGACTTTGCTAGCGCAAAACTTTTGATCAGCTGTGCACTGCGGTGCTAACGCAGTTGGTGCTTAAACTTATGGGGCTCGATTCACAAAGCGGTGCTAACAGTTAGCACGCTGGTGAAAAGCCCTTTATCACGCCTAAACTCAGTTTAGGCATGATAAGTTTAGGTGTGATAAGTTTAGGTGTGATAAGTTTAGGCATGATAAGTTTAGGTGTGATAAGTTTAGGCATGATAAGTTTAAGCGCCAACTGCGTTAGCACCGCAGTGCACAGCTGATCAAAAGTTTTACGCTAGCAAAGTCTGATGCACTTCGTATAAAGTTTAATGGCGCTGCTTTGCGTGCGGGACTTTGCAAGCGATCTAAACTTATCTAAACTTAGCATGCCTAAACTTATCACACCTAAACTTATCATGCCTAAACTTATCACACCTAGGCCTCGATTCACAAAGCGGTGATAACCCAGTTATCACGCCTAAAAGACTTTAGGCGTGATGACCTTTTCACCACTGAGTTATCACCAATTTTTCCTGCTCTTCGCGCGAAGTTGTTCGCGCGTACGCGCGTGAGAGCGCGCGCAAAGTCCCATAGGGCTTAATGGGAGCTTCGCGCGAAGCGTCGGGTGTTGTGCGCGCACTTACGCGCGTACGCGCGTACGCGCGTACGCGCGGCAACTTCGCGCGAGTTTCTACTTATCATGCCTAAAGTGACTTTAGGCGTGATAAGGGCCTTTTCACCACGGTGCTAACACTTTGCACCGCTTGGTGAATCGAGCCCCTAAACTGGCTTTTCACCAGAGTGGTGCAATGGTGGTCATGCCTAAAGTCTCTAACTGGGTTAGCACCGCTTTGTGAATCGAGCCCATAGAGTTTAATGGCGCTGCTTTGCGTGTGGGACTTTGCACGCTATCTACACTTATCTAAACTTAGCATGCCTAAACTTATCACACCTAGGGCTCGATTCACAAAGCGGTGCTAACCCAGTTAGAGACTTTAGGCATGATAACCATTGCACCACTCTGGTGAAAAGCCAGTTTAGGAGCTTGATTCACCAAGCGGTGCAAAGTGTTTGCACCGCGGTGAAAAGCCCCTTATCACGCCTAAAGTCACTTTAGGCATGATAAGCAGGGCTTCACGCGAACTCCCGCGCGCAAAGTTTTGCGCGCGCAGCGCACCGTTCTTCGCGCGAAGTGCCCATTAAGCCCTATGGGACTTTGCGCGCGCTCTTAACTTTTAACTTCGCGCGAAGAGCAGGCAAAAGCGGTGATAACTCAGTGGTGAAGAGGTTATCACGCCTAAAGTACTTTAGGCGTGATAACTGAGTTATCACCGCTTGGTGAATCGAGGCCCAGGTGTGATAAGTTTAGGCATATAAGTTTAGGTGTGATAAGTTTAGGCATGCTAAGTTTAGATAAGTTTAGATCGCTTGCAAAGTCCCGCACGCAAAGCAGCGCCATTAAACTTTATACGAAGTGCACCAGTCTTTGCTAGCGTAAAACTTTTGATCAGCTGTGCACTGCGGTCAGGGCCGAGCCTGGGCGGGTGCTGCGGGTGCAAGGCACCCAGGCGCCTGCCTCTGAGAGGCGCCGCCCGGCCCCGCTCTCCCCCTGTGGCCGCCGCCGCCGCTTCAAGCTCCCTCCCTCTAGCCGCCGCGTCAGACCTCGATCAGGCGGGCGGGCGCTAGGACCTAGCACGCCGCACTGATATGCGGAAGTGACATCACTTCCGCATATAGAGCGGGTGCGTCCGGCGCCCTTTTCCTGGTCGGGTCGCCCGCTGATTGAGGTCTGAAGGGCTGCTGAAAGGTGAGGGGGGAGCGGAGGAGGGAGCGGCGGCGGCGGGGCGCGCTCCTGTCACTCACTACCTATCCTGGGCGCACATACCCCCTGGCTACCTATCCTGGGCGCACATACCCCCTGGCTACCTATCCTGGGCACAGATATCACCTGGCCACCTATCCTGGGCACAGATACCACCTGGCTACCTATCCTGGGCACAGATACCCCCTGGCTACCTATCCTGGGCGCACATACCCCCTGGCTACCTATCCTGGGCGCACAAACCCCCTGGCTACCTATCCTGGGCACAGATACCACCTGGCTACCTATCCTGGGCACAGATATCACCTGGCCACCTATCCTGGGCACAGATACCACCAGGCTACCTATCCTGGGCACAGATACCACCTGGCTACCTATCCTGGGCACAGATACCACCTGGCTACCTATCCTGGGCACAGATACCACCTGGCTACCTATCCTGGGCACAGATACCCCCTGGCTACCTATCCTGGGCACAGATACCACCTGGCTACCTATCCTGGGCACAGATACCCCCTGGCTACCTATCCTGGGCACAGATACCCCCTGGCTACCTATCCTGGGCACAGATACCCCCTGGCTACCTATCCTGGGCGCACATACCCCCTGGCTACCTATCCTGGGCGCGCATACCCCCTGGCTACCTATCCTGGGCGCGCATACCCCCTGGCTACCTATCCTGGGCGCGCATACCCCCTGGCTACCTATCCTGGGCGCGCATACCCCCTGGCTACCTATCCTGGGCGCGCATACCCCCTGGCTACCTATCCTGGGCGCGCATACCCCCTGGCTACCTATCCTGGGCGCGCATACCCCCTGGCTACCTATCCTGGGCGCGCATACCCCCTGGCTACCTATCCTGGGCGCGCATACCCCCTGGCTACCTATCCTGGGCGCGCATACCCCCTGGCTACCTATCCTGGGCGCGCATACCCCCTGGCTACCTATCCTGGGCGCGCATACCCCCTGGCTACCTATCCTGGGCGCGCATACCCCCTGGCTACCTATCCTGGGCGCGCATACCCCCTGGCTACCTATCCTGGGCGCGCATACCCCCTGGCTACCTATCCTGGGCGCGCATACCCCCTGGCTACCTATCCTGGGCGCGCATACCCCCTGGCTACCTATCCTGGGCGCGCATACCCCCTGGCTACCTATCCTGGGCGCATATACCGCCTGGCTACCTATCCTGGGCGCATATACCCCCTGGCTACCTATCCTGGGGACATATATCCCTGGCTATATATTCTGGGGACACTGTCTGTTTGTCATTATGTGCATTTACTGGTGAAAATCTCTCTTATGTGCATTTGCTGGTGAAAAGCTGTCTTATTATGTGCATTTGCTGGTGAAAAGCGGTCTCTTGTTATGTGCATTTGCTGGTGAAAAGCGGTCTCTTGTTATGTACATTTGCTGGTGAAAAGCGGTCTCTTGTTATGTACATTTGCTGGTGAAAAGCGGTCTCTTGTTATGTGCATTTGCTGGTGAAAAGCGGTCTCTTGTTATGTGCATTTGCTGGTGAAAAGCGGTCTCTTGTTATGTGCATTTGCTGGTGAAAAGCGGTCTCTTATGTGCATTTACATGGGGAAAAGCTGTCTCTTGTTATGTGCATTTACATGGGGGAAAAGCTGTCTCTTATGTGCATTTAGTGGGGAAATTTTGTCAGTAAAAATAATCTTTTGTCAGTAAATTTTTAGGTATTTGTCAGTAAAAAAATAACGTGAAAGGTTGGCAACACTGGCAGGCTGCGCGGCGCAACGGGAAAGATACAGGCAGCCCACCTCACGCTTGGGCTTGGCGGGGGGAGGAGCCTACGACAGCGAGAGTAGGGTGGCCGCAGGCAGCCATAAATATGCAGTGTGTGACTGCGTCGCACTCGCAGAGCCTCTCAGCCTGAGTCAATCCAGAGACTAGCAGACTCGCAGGAAGCCAAAGCCAGCCAGGAGCAAGCCCATGGAAGAGGGGTAGGAATGGGGTATCACATGCATGCGGAAAGAGGTGGAAGGTGTGGGTGTGATTAGGCAAGACATGGGTGTGGTTATGTGGTTGGGCGCGGTTAATTTAACCACTCCCATAGGCGCCAGAGAAAATCTTGCACCCAGGTGCCAGGCACCCCAGGCTCGCCCCTGACTGCGGTGCTAACGCAGTTGGCGCTTAAACTTATCACACCTAAACTTATCACACCTAAACTTATCATGCCTAAACTTATCACACCTAAACTTATCATGCCTAAACTGAGTTTAGGCATGATAAAGGGCTTTTCACCAGGGTGCTAACTGTTAGCACCGCTTTGTGAATCAAGCCCCTAAACTTATCATGCCTAAACTGAGTTTAGGCATGATAAAGGGCTTTTCACCCGGGTGCTAACTGTTAGCACCGCTTTGTGAATCAGGCCCCTAGGGCTCGAATCACCAAGCGGTGCAAAGTGTTAGCACCGTGGTGAAAAGGCCCTTATCACGCCTAAAGTCACTTTAGGCATGATAAGAAGAAACTCGCGCGAAGTTGCCGCGCGTACGCGCGTACGCGCGTACGCGCGTAAGTGCGCGCGCAACACCCGACGCTTCGCGCGAAGCTCCCATTAAGCCCTATGGGACTTTGCGCGCGCTCTCACGCGCGTACGCGCGAACGCGCTTACGCGCGGTAACTTCGCGCGAAGAGCAGGAAAAATCGGTGATAACTCAGTGGTGAAAAGGTCATCACGCCTATCACACCTAAACTTATCACGCCTAAACTGGCTTTTCACCAGCGTGGTGCAATGGTTATCACGCCTAAAGACTCTAACTGGGTTAGCACCGCTTTGTGAATCGAGCCCATAGTCTATGAGATCTGCAGGTCATCATGCACACCTTGTTTAACTGACATTCATCTGCAGATCAGACAATCATCTGCAGATCTGAAAATCCATCCTGGTGGACAGGGCCGGATTTAAGGCAAGGCCACCTAGGCCATGGCCTAGGGCACCACAGAAGCAAGGGCACCAAAGCAGCAGACTAAACTGGTGCAGCATTTGCAAGTGTGCAAATACTGCAATGCAAGGAGATCAGGCGAGCGCTTGACCATGGTACTCTGCTGTCAGCGGTCTGTGCAGCGGCCACCTTGCACTTTGTGCACGTTCGCATTGTGGCCGGCGGCTATGGACTTGGGCAGCATTAGAGACGGAAAGGAAGAGGAAGCTTCAGCACTGGAGATGAGCAGAGAAATGAGTGACACCGATGGCTGCTGTGGTGTGAAGGTGAGCTGGCTACCTATACTGAAAGGGGGAGGGAAAAGGAGGGATTAAGAGAGTTATCTGGCTACCTATACTGGAGGGAAGGGGGGAGGGGTCACCTCGCTACCTATACTGAAGGGGGGTGGCTGATGGCTGTGGCCTTGGGCGGTAAAGAGTACAAATCCAGCCCTGCTGGTGGATCTGATCTGCAGATGAATGTCTGTTAAACAAGGTGTGTATGATGATCTGCAGATCTCATTGACTATGAATGCATTTTGCAGGAACGGATCTTTTGCAGGAACAGATCTTTTGCAGATACTGATCTTTTGAATGTCTACAGCATCTTTGTGTGCAGCATCTTGCAAAGATTTCTGTCTGATGAGTAGTTCAGCTCCATAGAATAGACTGTGTAGGTATTAGTGTTGGGCGAACAACTAGATGTTCGGGTTCGGGCCGAACAGGCCGAACATGGCCGCGATGTTCGGGTGTTCGACCCGAACTCCGAACATAATGGAAGTCAATGGGGACCCGAACTTTTGTGCTTTGTAAAGCCTCCTTACATGCTACATACCCCAAATTTACAGGGTATGTGCACCTTGGGAGTGGGTACAAGAGGAAAAAAAATGTAGCAAAAAGAGGTTATAGTTTTTGAGAAAATCGATTTTAAAGTTTCAAAGGGAAAACTGTCTTTTAAATGCGGGAAATGTCTGTTTTCTTTGCACAGGTAACATGCTTTTTGTCGGCATGCAGTCATAAATGTAATACATATAAGAGGTTCCAGGAAAAGGGACCGATAACGCTAACCCAGCAGCAGCACACGTGATGGAAGAGGAGGAGGGTGGCGCAGGAGGAGAAGGCCACGCTTTGTGAGACACAACAACCCAGGCCTTGCATGAGGACAAGAAGCGTGCGGATAGGATGCTTTGTACCGCCATGCAGTCATAAATGTAATAAAGATAAGTGGTTCAATAAACAGGGACCACGCGGCAACGCTAACCCAGCAGCAGCAGACGTGATGGAACAGGAGGAGGCGCAGGAGGAGAAGGCCATGCTTTGTGAGACACAACAACCCAGGCCTTGCATGAGGACAAGAAGCGTGCGGATAGCATGCTTTGTACCGCCATGCAGTCATAAATGTAATAAAGATAAGAGGTTCCATAAACAGGGACCGGCAACGCTAACCCAGCAGCAGCAGCAGCAGCAGCACACGTGATGGAACAGGAGCAGGCGCAGGAGGAGAAGGCCATGCTTTGTGAGACACAACAACCCAGGCCTTGCATGAGGTACCGCCATGCAGTCATAAATGTAATAAAGATAAGTGGTTCAATAAACAGGGACCACGCGGCAACGCTAACCCAGCAGCAGCAGACGTGATGGAACAGGAGGAGGCGCAGGAGGAGAAGGCCACGCTTTGTGAGACACAACAACCCAGGCCTTGCATGAGGTACCGCCATGCAGTCATAAATGTAATAAATGTAATAATATATATAGCGTGGCTGAGCGAGGTGCACAGTGGCAGTACACACAATGCTATATAGTCAGGCTAAGCCGTGTACACAGAGTGTCAGAAAACACAATGCTATATATAGCGTGGCTGAGCGAGGTGCACAGTGGCAGTACACACAATGCTATATTAGTCAGGCTAAGCCGTGTACACAGAGTGTCAGAAAACACAATGCTATATATAGCGTGGCTGAGCGAGGTGCACAGTGGCAGTACACACAATGCTATATTAGTCAGGCTAAGCCGTGTACACAGAGTGTCAGAAAACACAATGCTATATATAGCGTGGCTGAGCGAGGTGCACAGTGGCAGTACACACAATGCTATATTAGTCAGGCTAAGCCGTGTACACAGAGTGTCAGAAAACACAATGCTATATATAGCGTGGCTGAGCGAGGTACACAGTGGCAGTAAACAATGCTATATATAGTGTGGCTGAGCGAGCGGTGTACTACTGTTCCCAGCAGCGACACACAATGACTGGGGGGGACCCTGGCTAGCGTGGATGGAGAGCGAACTACCCTGCCTGCCTACCCAAAGCTAAACCCACAGAGAAATGGCGGAGATATGACGTGGTTCAGGTATTTATTTACCCGAACCACGTGACCGTTCGGCCAATCAGAGCGCGTTCGGGCCCGAACCACGTGACCCGTTCGGCCAATCACAGCGCTAGCCGAACGTTCGGGGAACGTTCGGCCATGCGCTCTTAGTTCGGCCATGTGGCCGAACGGTTTGGCCGAGCACCGTCAGGTGTTCGGCCGAACTCGAACATCACCCGAACAGGGTGATGTTCTGCAGAACCCGAACAGTGGCGAACACTGTTCGCCCAACACTAGTAGGTATGGCTCTCATACTACATGGAAGGGGGTAAAATTGGTCTGTGATCTTTCATTTTCCAAAGACTATGGTCTGATGTGTGTATGAGCCTTGAGTTCTAAATATGATTTGAGATCCTTCTAAAGACAACAGCTTGATGTAGAGGCACAACCCAACTGCCCTTGGGGCAAGTACATACAAACCAATATTCACTCAATATCTGGTCAAAATGACTGGTTTGTCTGTGGTTCAAAAGTGGTTTCCTCTGCAGACTAATTTGAAATCAGGGATGAGCAGAAACTACGCCAGTGCGAATTTACGCATTGTAGTTCGCATCTATGCATCGTAGTTCATAGGCGAAGTTTCAAAGCTATGCTTACGATTTTACGAGTAACGAAGTACCGTTATGCGTAATTTACGCTCCCTACGCGTAGTTCACATGTGTATTGCGAAGTAAACTACAAATGCGTTATTTGCGTCTATTTTTCTGCGTACGATTGTATGCTTACAAAATTACGCATTGGAAAGGGGAATGTATGCATAGAGTTCCTGGTACAAGCATTCACAGAGGAATTAATGCGTACATTTTTCTGCATAATGGCATAAGCGTCCGCATACACAACGCTTCACACTATGCGTAATTGCGTATTTTAACACGTAGTCTACGAAATGGATACGAAACGAATATTTGATATCGAAGCTGTAGTTTGGCGAAACGTAATTGCATAAAACTACGCGTAGTTCCAGCGTAGTGAAGTTGGCTGACTACGACCATCCCTGTTTGAAATAAATAATCATGTTATCAAATGTAGAGCGATCAGACATTCTGGTAAATCTTGATCACTGTTTAGACATGTTACACCACGTGTGTGTACTGATTGATTCATCCTTACAGAGACCCAGAAAAAGTTGCTTGGAACAAAAGATCAGTTGAAAGTGCCATATGGGTATGGTGTTGTGGCATTTCCAATGACCGATCTCCAAATGGGAAATTGATTGGAATTGTCAATGGCCTGAAGAGATTTGCCATTGTGCGTCAGACCTTCTCGGCACTGTAAAAATACTGTATTCTTGAAACTACAGTGGTGCATAGAGATGGCCCGAACGGTTCGACCGCGAACTTATTCGCGCGAACTTCGGTGGTACACGTTCGCGAACGTACGCGAACTTTATGGCGGTTCGACCCGTCTCCTATACTACATCATTAGGGTCAGCTTTGACCCTATACATCACAGTCAGCAGGCACATTGTAGACAATCAGGCTACACTCCCTCCTGGAGCCCCCCCCCCCCCCCTTATAAAAGGCAGGCAGCATCAGGCATTGGACTCACTCGTGTGCCTGCAGTAATTAGAGAAGGGAGAGCTGCTGCAGAGAGAGCTATAGGGAAAGCTTAGCTAGGCTCTTGTAGGCTTGTTAGCTTGCTCCGTGCTGATTCTTATTGCTAAAAAAGCACCCTTCAGCAGCTCTTTTGAGAGCTAATCTTGTTCTTGTGGTCTATTTTTTTTTTTTTGTGTGTGGCTGAGGTGTCTGAGGCAAGCAAAGCTGGGCAGGATGAGTATGATGATGATGATGATACGGATGTCATGTGGGATCCTAAGAGACAAGATAACCAAGGGGACAGTTCAGAGGGGGAGTCAGAGAGGAGTAGGAGGAGACGAGTTCCTGAAAGAAACAGGGGGAGCTCGTCGTCAGAAACAGCTGGTGGCAGTGTCTGGCGCCATGTATCGCCACCTATGTACAGCCAGCCAACATGCCCTTCAACATCAGCTGCTGATGCCACCATAGTGCCATCACCCCAGGGTGGCTCAGCGGTTTGGAAATTTTTTAGTGTGTCTGCCTTAGATCCGAGCAATTCCATCTGTTCTCTCTGCCTACAAAATTTGAGCCGTGGAAAGGCCAACAGCCGTGTAGGGACAACTGCCTTACAAAGGCACACGGAGAAAAGGCACAAACAGCAATGGGAAGAGCACCAAAGGAAAAGCAGCACACAAAAGAAAAGCTACCCTCCTTCTCCTCTTCCTCCTTCAGGTGCATCATCTTCAGCCTCTTTCTCCCTTGCACCTTCACAATCACAGCCACTCTCCACTCCACCTCTCACCTTGAGCGGTTCCTGCTCCTCTGCCCACAGCAGCAGTCAGGTGTCCGTGAGGGAAATCTTTGAGTGGAAGAAGCCAATTTCTGCCAGTCTCCCCTTTGCCCGGTGTCTGACAGCTGACATGTTAGCTCACCAACTGTTATCATACCAGCTGGTGGACTCTGAGGCCTTCTGTAAATTTGTGGCAATTGGGACACCGCAGTGGAAGATGCCAGGCCGCAATTATTTCTCTAAAAAGGCGATACCCAAACTGTACCGTGAAGTTGAGAGGCAAGTGGTGTCATCTCTGGCACACAAAGTTGGGTCAAGGGTCCATCTGACCACGGATGCCTGGTCTGCCAAGCACGGTCAGGTTAGGTACATTACTTACACAGCCCATTTGGTCAACCTGGTGATCGATGGCAAGCAGGGAGTATGTGGCTGTGCAGCGGACCAACTTGTGACACCTCCACGGCTTGCAGGCTGGCCTCCTGCCACCTCCTCTCCTCCTGCTACATCCTCTTCGCTGTTGTCCTCCTCCTCCTCCTTGGCTGAGTGGCAGCGCAACTCTACTGGTGCTACGATCTCCTCTTCAGCTACACAGCCCAAGCTCCCCAGAGCCTATGCTGCATGCCAGGTACGACGGTGTCACGCCATCTTAGACATGTCTTGCCTCAAAGTGGAGAGTCACATGTGCTGAATCTCATAATTCAGAAACTTGTGTTGAAGTACCCAGGCTTACAGGACGTCCTGAAGCAGGCCAGGAAGTTGTGTGGGCATTTCAGGCGGTCTTACACGGCCATGGCACGCTTTGTCGATATTCAGCAGATAAACAACTTTCCGGTTTGACCGTTTGCTACAACAGGAGAAAGCCATCACCCAATATCTCTACAACTACTGTAGAAGGACACACTCTGAGGAGATGTGGATGTTCTGGCCCAAGAACTGGACACTGATGCAAAATGCCTGCAGGCTCATGCGGCCGTTTGAGGAGGTGAACAACCAGGTGAGTCGCAGTGAAGGCGCCATCAGCGACTTGATCCCGTACGTTTTCTTCCTGGAGCGTGTCGTGCGTAGAGTGATGGATCAAGCTGTGGAGGAGCGTGAACAGGAACAGGAGGAAGAGTTGTGGGATCAATTCTCATCAGAACAAGATGTTTCCTCAACAAACAATGTAGTGGCAGTGGTAAATTTTAAATAGCAGGACCTTCACCCCCTATTGCGTTAACCAGAGAAAAGACCTATACAAAAATATAGCAAATATAGCAAAAAATTGTATAAATTTTATAAAATATCAAAGACAAAAATAAAATCAATAAAAGGAACATGGGATGGCCACCCTGTCACAACACAAACCATCCAGACCTTCATGCACACCACCAATCACTAGCCGGCATCTAAAGGATCACACCCGATGTATGGGGTCTATATTGAAACAGCTGCAAGTAAACAAAAATGCCAGAACAGTTCAAAATTGCCATAATACCAGCAGAAGCGTAGCTCCCTGTTGATGCATAGTCCACCAAAATAGGTTAGAGCCTCTGTAGCAGATTGTTAGTAAGCAGGGTCAGGAGCACAAACAGACTGTGCAAAGTGAGTTGCAAGTCCATGCATAAGCCAGGCAGCAGAAAAAAGAACAGACAGATCGGATCTCCACGATCACAGTTCATATGCAATGTATATAATGCCCAGCAAGGACCTTGACAATATGCAATAATTTTGCTCACCAGACCACATAGAGAAGTGGCAGTCTCATCTCCCAGGCATCCAGCAGCAAAGTTGAAGCGGTTTATTCAGAGTGTGATGTACTCCTGCAGGTGCCCCAAGCGAGTGTACAGAAGTGCGCAGGAAAGTGGCACAACAGGTCCAAGCAATCTCCAACTCGGCCCTGGGACCAAGCGGCTTGCACGGCTAGATGTCAGTGCCTTGATGCAGACTCGTGATGCACTGAATGGAGGTCGGGACGGCGTGGCATCCCATGCAGGAAGTATGCAGCTCCCCCGACGTTTTGCCGGCTTCTGGCTTCCTCAAGGGGGCGTGGTTGCCACAACACTGTTTCCCTTCACCCTTTACCTCACAGACAACCCAATCGATGCACACGCAAAACACACGTTCGTTCCCACAGAAACTGGGAAACATAGTGGGCATGTAGGACGGGAGGCATTGCGTGGACGTCCCAATGACGTGATGCGGCCAACAAAGGGGCAGGCGCATAGTGTAAAGACTGCCCCACACAGGACCAACCACCCGGAGGAGGTAAAAAGCATATATACTGTTACTGAATGACAGAAACATTTTTTGGTCACTGTGTGAAGCTCAGATGCGCCTATCCCCATATGGGCCAACAATGCACTACCAAACACACCCCCACTACATATATCATATGTTCAGATAATCCCCTTATTTAAATATATATAGGGGTGATCCAAGGACAACCGACAGTCACCATAGGGACCTGAACAGATATAGAATATATACATTTATTTATTTATACATTTAGGGGCTCTCTGTCGTCAATAATCTCCTATATTGGAGTGAAGTGGTCGCCTAGGACCCAGGAGAGGGTAAAGCACTGCCCAAACGACGCACACACAGGGACACACAGCACGCCAAATTCAGAGTCTACACAGGTAAAAAATTAGCATAATTCATTTGCTCATTCAAGCCTGGTTCAGCACAGGCCTTTAAGTTGTAAATCCATCGGGACTCACACCGCAACAGAAGTCTATCCAAATTCCCTCCCCTGATAGTGGGATGTGTGCGATCAAGGGTCATAAATTTGATCCCTCTTACACTACCACCATGTTCCCGGGTACAGTGTCTTGCCACTGGGGAGGTGACATCATCCCCTTCAATATTTTTTATATGTTCAGACATGCGTTCCCGCAAGGTACGCTTAGTTTTGCCGACATAAAAGGCACCACAGTGGCATAATAAGATGTAAACCACCAATTTGGTTTTACAGTTGAAAAAATGGGACAATGTGATTCTCCTCCCCCCCGGCAAAACAACCACCCTACCGACCTGAATATATTGACAAAAGTCACAGCCTCCACAGGTATAAATACCCGTAGTGAGGCAATGTTTCCTGGGGGACGTGCCAGAGAAATGACTACGCACGAGGGCATCACGCAGGGACCTAGCCCTGCGAAATGTTAAACTCTGATGTACTAGTATCTGTGGACCGACCGCCGGATCATTGCGCAAAAGATACCATTGTTTGTCCAGGATGGCCTTAAGTGCAGGATGCTGCGCACAATATCTCGTGAAAAAACTTAAGGGTACATCCGCTCCCTTCTCCACCCTTTTTCGCTGTAGGAGGAGATCCTCCCTCCTGCTTTTCCAAGCCCGGTTGAATGCCCTCCGTAAACAGCAATCCTTATATCCTCTAGCCTGAAATCTCTGTCTAAGATCTCTTGCTTCTTTATGGAAAGACTCGTCTTCTGAACAGTTGCGGCGAGCCCGTAAGTATTGACCAATGGGTATTCCTCGAATAGTATGTGATGGGTGGAAACTATCTGCACATAGCAAAGCATTGCTGGCAGTGGCTTTACGATAAAGGGTGGTGCAGAGTCGACCCTTCTGAGTGATGGAAATCTTAATATCCAAAAACGCAATACACTCAGGTTGCACCTCCAATGTGAACCTCAAATTCCTATAATTTTCATTAAGACGTGAGATGTTTTCTCAACACCTGTGGCAGCACAGAGGGGGGAGGAGGAGGAAGAGTCGTGTGGGGAAGAGGAGTCAGACTCGGATGATGAGGAAGGTGTTTTTTTTTTTTGGAGGAGGAGGCGGCAGAAGAAGAACAACCACAGCAGGCATCGCAGGGGGCTTGTGCTGCTCAACATTCCTGTGGTATTGTTCGTGGCTGGGGGGAGGAGGAGAACTTACTGGACGTCACTGAGGAAGAGCAAGAGGAGATGGATAGTACGTCTGGAACCAAATTTGTGCAGATGCCATCCTTCATACTGTCCAGCCTGTTGAGGGACCCCGTATAAAAAAACTCAAGGGGAATGAGCTGTACTGGTTGGCCACACTACTAGATCCTCGGTATAGGCACAAACTGGCGGAGATGTTTCCAAATCACATGAAGGCAGAAAGGATGCAGCACTTGCAGAACAAGCTGGCAACTATGCTTTACAATGCGTTTAAGGGTGATGTCACAGCACAACGCAATAAAGGTACCACTGACAGTAATCCTTCTCCCCTGTCCACGCAGGCAAGAACAGGACGCTCCAGCGATCTCATGGTGATGTCGGACATGCGGACATTCTTTAGTCCAACGCCTCGCCTTAGCGCTTCCGGATCCGCCCTCCACCAACGCCTGGACTGGCAGATAGCAAACTACCTGGCCTTAAGTGTGGATGTAGACACTGTGAGCAGCGATGAACCCTTGGACTACTGGGTGCACAGGCTTGACCTGTGGCCAGAGCTGTCCCAATTTGCCATCGAACCTCTGTCTTGCCCTGCCTCAAGCGTCCTGTCAGAAAGGACCTTCAGCGCAGCTGGAGGCATTGTCACTGAGAAGAGAAGTCGCCTAAGTCACAAAAGTGTTCAGTACCTCACCTTTATCAAAATGAATGAGGCATAGATCCCGGAGGGCTACTGCCCGCCCGAAGATTAAGTCGGTCCCCACACAGCATCTCTGCCTGCAGGCCGCTTGACTGCCTCCTCCGCCACCATCAACAGGGTCCAGGACACCAGGCGGATTCCTGAACCGCTGTAGCAGCGGCCGCTATACTAATTTTTCTGGTGCGTGTACATGCCTGCCTAATTTTTCTGGCTGCACTGCAGCTGCAACAACAAAACAAAAGGCAGGGCTGGATTTGTACTTTTTACCACCCAAGGCCCATTACCTTCAGCCACCCTATGACAACAGCGGGATTAGGATTTAGGGTTTTTGGACATAGGAAAGGGGAGAGGTTCAAATACAGAAACTGATAAATCAGGATATTAGGATTAGGTATTTACAAAAAAAAAGTGGTTAGTGGAGATTAATGGCTAGGCCTTTTGGAAATTTAGGGTGAGGCTAGGCATTGGAGAATAGGATTATGGGAAGAAGGTTAAAATTAAAGTGGTGTTGAGATGGTACACTGGGCTATATTTATACTTACCTGGGACTTCCTTCAGCCCCATAAGCACTGTGTGGCCTCCCTCGCCGTCCTTTTCAGCCCCTC
Organism: Hyperolius riggenbachi; assembly: GCF_040937935.1. Lineage (NCBI taxonomy): Eukaryota > Metazoa > Chordata > Amphibia > Anura > Hyperoliidae > Hyperolius > Hyperolius riggenbachi. Next base: position 143,026,238 of record NC_090653.1, read on the forward strand.
CGTTTATGCAGTATGCCTTCTGGATATCCGGCTGGCAGTGCTCTTCTGCACATACGCAGCTCAGCCGCATGTACACCCCTCCTTGCGCTACCACGGCCAAGAGAATTCTGCACAGGATACTCCCGAGGACAAGACCGTTGCAGGGTCACGCGTATCGCAGGGGATTACTGGGAGTCGTAGCGCTAGAACGGAGGGGGCAATGAGGACGGCGAAGGAGGCCACAGTGCTCATGGGGCTGAAGGAAGCCCCAGGTAAGTATAAATAAAGCCCAGTGTAGTCAGGTTAGAGATTCTGATCACAAGATTAGGGTAATTCAATTGACTGAGGACAGTGACTATGTTCTCTGTAAAGTGCTGCAGAAGGTATCAGTGCTAGATAAATACATAATAATAATAATAATAATAATAATAATAATAATAATAATAATATTATGGTAGACATTAGACTATGACTATGGTAGGATTAGATTGTGAGCTCCTCTAGACAGTCATTGACATGATTATGTGCAATGTAAAGTGCTGCAGAAGTTGTCAGAGCTATATAAATACATAATAATAATAATATGGTAGGACATTAGAATATGACTATGGTATGATTAAATTGTGAGCTCCTCTGAGGACAGTCAGTGACATGACTATGTACCCTGTAATGTGCTGCAGAAGATGTCAGTGCTATATATATATATACATAATAATAATAATATGGTAGGACATTAGACTATGACTATGGTAGGATTAGACTGGGAGCCCCCGTGAGGACAGTCAGTGACATGACTATGTACTCTGTAATGTGATGCAGGAGATGTCAGTGCTATATAAATACATAATAATATGGTACAACATTATACTACGACTGTAGTAGGGATTAGAATGTGAGCTCCTTTGAGGACAGTCAGTGAGAGGGCTATGCACTCTGTAGAACATGTCAGCGCTATAAAAACACACAATAATATTATCGTTGTACATCAGAATATGATTATGGTACATAATAATATAGCAGGACATTAGACTGACAATAATAATAAAAAGAATACCCCATACAGTAAATGAATAGCTTTGAATTTGTGAAGGTGAAAGGGAAATGACTGTGGGAGGAAGACAAGGGGAATGCTGCCTTATTAACAACATGAAAGGTGAGCCAGGGCTGCACGGACACACAAGTGAAGTGTTAGAAGCCAGCTAGCAGGACAGGGGTGGAGCGAAAGGCAGCCCTGTTATAGCAGCTTCAGAGGTCACAGGTTCCGGGTAGTGTTGGGCGAACAGTGTTCGCCACTGTTCGGGTTCTGCAGAACATCACCCTGTTCGGGTTATGTTCGAGTTCGGCCGAACACCTGATGGTGTTCGGCCAAACCGTTCGGGTTCGCCCGAACTACTAAATGCCCGGCCGAACAGGGCCCTGTTCGGCCGAATACCGCCCCCTATGGGGTCGCAGGCATAAGGGGGGAGCATGCCCCGATCGCGGGGGGGGTCGGAAATTCCCCCCACCCCCTCCGCTAGCGCTCCCCCCTCTGCCCGCTTCCCCATAAAAAAGTTGGCGTAAAGTTAAATATTACCGGTGGTGGCTGCTGCAGTGGCTGGCTGGCAGTGCTGTGAATGAGGAGGAGGAGTCCGAGTATGACGCGTTGAGGCCAGGCAGCGGGCGGTTCAGCGGTAGTACCCTTGTGGTACTTCCGCCCTTTCTCTGACCTCACGTCCTCTACGTGATGACGTATACGAGGGTACGCGTCACGCGTACCCTCGTATGCGTCATCACGTAGAGGACGTGAGGTCAGAGAAAGGGTGGAAGTACCACAAGGGTACTACCGCTGAACCGCCCGCTGCCCGGCCTCAACGCGTCATACTCGGACTCCTCCTCCTAGTCCCCACTCACACCACTGCCAGCCAGCCACTGCAGCAGCCACCACCAGTAATATTTAACTTTACGCCAACTTTTTTATGGGGAAGCGGGCAGAGGGGAGGCGCTAGCGGAGGGGGTGGGGGGAATTTCCGACCCCCCCCCCCGCGATCGGGGCATGCTCCCCCCTTATGCCTGCGACCCCATAGGGGGGCCGTATTGCGGCATGTTCGGGTCCCCATTGACTTGCATTGAGTTCGGGGTTCGGGCCGAACATGCCGAACATCTGGCCCATGTTCGGCCTGTTCGGCCCGAACTCGAACATCCAGGTGTTCGCCTATCACTAGTTCCGGGGGAGAGGAAGAAGGATGGAGACAGCTGGTCACTCAGGACTCCACAACAGCGTAGGGCAAAGTGTGCAGAATGCCTGCAGTTCTGCACACACAACTCTCCCTCCTCAATCCTCACTGCGCTGATTCCATGCTTAGTTGCCTAATGCCTACCCGTCTGCCACTATGCCACTATTGCTGGCTTCTTCCTCCTCCCTCCTAGGCTGAAATCTCCCGGCTTGTCTCTTCTCAGTCCCACCCAGCACTGTCATAGAGGAGGGAAGGGGAGGGGCGCTCTGCTCCGTGCCGTGCAGCATGCAGGAGGGACTGAAGGACAGCGCAGCAGCAGGCAGCTGATCTGCTGCGGGTGTGGGACATCCGCCCCAGCTCTCCTGTCAGCAGCTTTCCGCCCTAGGAACCAGCCAAGGTGGCCTGTGCGGAAATCCGGCCATGACAAAAGGCATGTACATGTGTCAATTCCCCTTCGTGATCGTTACCTTGCCGCGGTGAAAGGGCTTGCGTATCACAATGAAGCAATGACCGACGGCTATATGAGTGTCTCGGGGGGGAGACACACCCAATATAATAAGGTCATTGCTTCATTGTGGACAGACCAGCTAGACAGTCACTGTTGTTCTATCATTGAGCTACCACAGCCCGGCGACCATATGGGCTTGAAAACCGCCGCGGCCTGCTCTCTCGCCATGGTTCGCACCAGTCCAGCACGGCCGTAACTACACAAACAGCTGTTTGCGGTGCGTTACACAGTGAGTTTGGTGTGTCAGTGTGAAGCAGTACTCTAATTACACTCCCTGATTGATGTATACACATGCAAGATCTTTTAAAGCACTTTAGGCCTCCAATTTAGCATGCAATCTGATTTCTGCCCTTAAAACGCTGCTTTGCATCAAATCCAGATTTTTCCCCGGGACTTTTGGCATCTATCCCACTCATCCATGCCCCCCTCCAGGTGTTAGACCCCTTGAAACATCCTTTCCATCACTTTTGTGGCCAGCATAAATGTTTCTAGTTTTCAAAGTTCGCATCCCCATTGAAGTCTATTGCGGTTCGCGAAATTTTACACGAACCAAACTTTTGCGGAAGTTCGCGTTTGAGGTTTGCGAACCGACAATCGGAGGTTTGAGCCATCTCTAGTGGTGTATGGAGAGGAAGGAGGAGAGGATTGACATTACATTTTAAAGCGCAAAAATAATAGGGAAATATCCTAAATATTAGTTCCGATAAAAATGTCTTTAATGTAAAAAAAATATATCATGTCTTTTCTCCCCCTCAAACTACACAAAAAGTGCATTCCAAACTGTAGGCCTTATTAGGAGCTCTTGTATAATACTGTATTTTTTGGCCAAACAATTCCATTTAAAGTACAGTGAATCCTTCTCTTAAAGCCAGGGGCGTAGCAATCGCCATAGCAACCATAGCGTTGCTATGGGGCCCGCCCAAGCCCTACGTCAAAGGGGGCTCGCAGCAGGATGCCCCGCTAGGTTCTGGAGGGGTCGCAGCATGAGGGGAGAGCTTGGTGGCACGTCGGTCGGGAGGGGGGACAGCCCCCCCCTCTCACCTCAGGCTCTCCCCTCTGCGCTCCCCTCCAGCATTGAATACTGCTGGGTATGCAGGTGGCAGGCAGCGGCAGATACATACCTTCTGTGCGCTCCAGTGCGGACAGTTCTCCCTCTAGAGTCTGACACGACTTCCTGATACAGGAGCGCACGGAAGGTATGTATCTGCCGCTGCCCTGCCGCCTGCATACCCAGCAGTATTCAATGCTGGAGGGGAGCGCAGAGGAGAGAGCCCAAGGTGAGGGGGGGCTCGTCTCCACTCCCCACCGACGTTCCACCAAGCTCTCCCCTCATGCTGCGACCCCTCCAGCCCCCAAAAACTGCCCTGAGTGGGCCCAGGGGGAGGGGGAGGGGCGGCCTAACCTAACCTGGGGGGTGCTGCCTGTCACTCACTACCTAACCGGGGGGGGCGCCTGTCACTCACAACCTAACCTGGGGGGCGCCTGTCACTCACAACCTAACCTGGGGGCGCCTGTCCTTCACTACCTAACTGGGGGTCCCTGTCACTCACAACCTAAACTGGGGGCGCCTGTCACTCATAACCTAACCTGGGGGTCCCTGTCACTCACAACCTAACCTGGGGGTCCCTGTCACTCACAACCTAACCTTGGGGGTGCCTGTCACTCACTACCTAACTGGGGGTCCCTGTCACTCACAACCTAACCCAGTGTTCTCCCCAGGATCAAACAGGTGGGTGGGCCGCCCGGGCCCCCCCCCCCCCCCCCCTCAGCCCTCACAGGAAGAATCATGCATATTAAATTACATCAAGGCAATGGAAGGGGGGGGAGGGGGGAACAATGATTAAAAAAGAAAAAAGAAAAAAAAAACTACTAAATGATACTGGAAATGATAGATGTAAATACTTGAAACAAAGTACAATGCATGAAATAAAGGACAAGGTTGATTCATTAAAGGATATAGCGCGAGCAACCTCCTGTTGCCCGCGCTAATAAATCGATGCAACTTTTTTGTATCCCTGCACACTACACGTGTAGTGTATCGTGCGTGCGTAACTAAGCAACGGCCGCAGCTCACGAAAGCCGTGCGGTAGTGATGTATTGCTACCGCGATACTGCACTAGCTCGGGTGCAGCTTTTGTAAGCACCAGCCGTTGTTTAGTTATGCACGCTACACTAACACTAGAATGCGTAGCGAGCAGGGAAACAAATTAAGTTGTGCTGATTTATTAGCGCGACCAACAGGAGGTTGCTTGCACTCTTTCGTTTGATGAATCAACCTGTCATTAAATAACAAAGCAAATTCTACAGAGGTAACCTTTAGGCCCCGTTCACACGGGGATTTGGGCAACGTGTGCAGGAGGCAGACACGCATGACATCAGACATCAGTCTGATGTTTACACACACTGCATGCATTCTGGACCAGTGCGGTCTGAGAATGCATGCTGCACGCATTTTTCAACAAAACGCGCGGCTGACCCATTCACTGTGAATGGGATCAGCCACGCAACGCATAGAAACGCAGATGGTGTGCGTTCATACGCGTTGCGTTCCGATTACCTGGGGGGCGCCTGTCACTCACTACCTAACCTGGGGGTCCCTGTCACTCACTACCTAACCTGGGGATCTCTGTCACTCACTACCTAACCTGGGGGTCCCTGTCACTCACTACCTAACCTGGGGGGCGCCTGTCACTTCCTAACCTGGGGGGCACCTGTCACTACCTAACTGGGGGTCCCTGTCACTCACTACCTAACCTGGGGGTCCGTCACTCACTACCTAACCTGGGGGTCCCTGTCACTCACTACCTAACCTGGGGGTCCCTGTCACTCACTACCTAACCTGGGGGGCACCTGTCACTACCTGAACTGGGGGATCCTGTCACTACCTAAACTGGGGGACTCCTGGTGCTACCTTAACTAGGGGGCAACTGTCACTACCTAAACTATCCAGGCCAGCCAGCCCAGCATCATCACCAGCCAACCAGCCCAGAATCACTGTCAAAAAGGCCACAGCATCACCACCAGTCAGGCCAGCATTTACTTCAACCAGCCAAGCACAGCCCAGCATCATCGCCATCCAGCCCGGCCACAGCATCACCGCCAGCCAACCAAGCCACAGCATCACCGCCAACCCAGCCACAGCATCGGCCACAGCATCACCACCAGCCAACCCGGCCACAGCATCACCACTAGCCAGGCCACAGCATCACTGCCAGGCCTTTCAGCCCACACATCATCCCCAATCCAGCCAAAAACAGTATTGCCAGGCACAGCAGCCAGTACAGGAGAATTCAGAAGCCAGGTGAGAGGTGTCTATCATATTAAGGGGGCATTCTGCCTATTTATGTGAAATGCTGTCTATTTATGTGCCTCATGACTGCTGAATTTGTCTTGTTGGGGGCCTCATGACTGCTGAATTTGTCTTGTTGAGGGCCTCATGATTGCTGAATTTGTCTTGTTGGGGGCCTCATGATTGCTGAATTTGTCTTGTTGGGGGCCTCATGATTTGTTGGGGGCCTCATGATTGCTGAATTTGTATTGTTGGGGGCCTCACAATTGCTGAATTTGTCATGTTGGGGGCCTCATGATTGCTGAATTTGTCTTGATAGGGGCCTCATGATTGCTGAATTTGTCTTGTTGGGGGTCACATGATTGCTAACTGCGAGACTATGGGAAAAGCTGAATCATCATCACATGAGATAATAGCATTAAACCTACTTTTTTAGATTTTTAAAACGGAAAATAAAACTGGAAGGTTCTAAAAAAAATGAATATATTTTTCAGGAGAAGAATGGATGAAATTGTTTATCTTCACAGTTTATTTTCAACTTATATTTTCCATAATGTTCATGTATGAGTTAAAATGTTTGTACAGTATTTAGTTTAAATTGCTGTTGCCACAAGGGGGCCCAGTGATTTCTAGTTACGCCCCTGACTACTACCTAAACTGGGGACACCTATAGACCTGGCTACTTATACTGTGCTTAGAGGGGTGTGGGAATGTTGGGGTGGAGGGTCCTGGAGGAATGTTTGGGTGTAAGGTCCGAGGTCTGTGGGGTTGGAAGGTCGTGGGGGGGGGGCATAAAAATGTTTTGCTATGGGGCCCAGTCATTTCTAGCTACACCCCTGCTTAAAGCAACCCCGAATCAAGAAAAAAAAACTTAATACTTATAGCGCTTGATTCACTAACCGACGCCAAGCCGGTTAGTGCGCCCTATCACTTAGTGGGCGCAAACTACAGCACTAAGTAGTTTTCGCCCACACATCAGTCTCAGTCCCACTCACTGCACGCACAGCGCGGGTGCGCCTATATTAGTGCGCGGTGTGACGATAACGGCGCGTCCGCTGCCCCTTGATAACGGCGCATCGGGGGCCCCTGAAACGGCGCATTAATGCACCGCTTCGGGGGCACCCGATGCGCCGCTATCGTCGCACCAGATGCAACATTTAAGGGGCAGCGCGTGCAACGTTATCGTCGCACCGCGCACTAATATAGCCACATCTGCGCTGCGTGTGAAGTAAGCGGGGCTGCGCACGACGTAGCTTTGCGCGCACTAGGGGCAAAAAATGGCTTTTCACACAGGCGCTAACACTTAGCACCGGTTAGTGAATCAAGCCCATGGATTCCATAGAGCCATCCTTTTTTCTCTCTCCATGTTCTTATTCCAATGCTGTCCCCTCCAGTGAAATAATTTAACCTGCAGGTCAAATACATCTTTGGCCCTTAGGAACAGTGCTCATGCTCCCGAGTACTTCTGAAAACGAGTGGATCCGCACATGTGCGAGTCGGGTGTGTGCATGCGCAGTTTGGATGGGTCCATCTCAGGGATGTGAGTGCTTCTAAAGCTTTCCAAGGGGTGCCATATTTGAATGGAGGGCAGCAGGGGGATGAGGAGGCAGAAAAAGAACTGAGAAGGTTATATGGGATCTTGAGCCTTCATTTTCATTCATTTTCATTTTCATATATATATATATATATATATATATATATTGTTTATTGCATTTCCATATCATGTAAAGGGGTTCTGTGGCAGCGTACGTTAAAAAAGGGCGTCGGGAAAATGGGCGCAGGGTTTTAAACGATAAGCATGAATAACGTTTAAAAAAAATTGTGCTATATTTCGTTTAAAAATAATGTTTTATAGAGTTAGAAATCATTAAATAATGTGTATGAAATCGGCAATTGTAAAAACGTTAATCTTCCCTTGTTTAAAAAGTGAAATGTATAATAACGTTTTATAAAAGATTAATAAGAATTTTATTAAAACTATACCTAACCCTACTTTCACACAGAACCCTCCCTGTACCTACCCTTAACCCCTAGACCCCCCTGGTGGTGCCTAAACCTTAGACCCCCCCCCCCCTGGTGGTGCCTAAACCTAAGACTTCCCTGGTGGTGCCTAAACCTAAGACCCCCCTGGTGGTGCCTAAACCTAAGACCCCCTTGGTGGTGCCTAACCCTAAGACCCCCCTGGTGGTACCTAAACCTAAGACCCCCCTGGTGGTGCCTAACCCTAAGACCCCCCCCTGGTGGTGCCTAAACCTAAAACCACCCTGTGATAAGCATTAATATTGTTTTAAAAAAAAATATTGTGCTGTTTTTCGTTTAAAAATAATGTTTTAAAAAAATATTGTACTGTTTTTCGTTTAAAAATATTGTTTAAAAAATTATAAATCATTAAATAATGTGTAATCATGAGAAGCAGTTATAAAACATTCAAAGTCTCCGGGCGCCGCTTGTAAAACGTTATTTTTCTCCGGCGCCCTTTTTTCCTGTTGGACGCCCATTAAGCGATATTTATTATGGAAGTGAATGGTGGCGCCCTTTTTGTCCACCTTTCCATGCGCCCAAATTTCCTGCCTCCTCTGTGGCATGTTAAAAAAAAAATAAAAACTGACACTTACCTGGGGCTTCCATCGGCCCCTTGCAGCTGTCATTTGTGGCCGCACGTGCATCATAGGGAGCTTACAGTAGCACAAGAAAAGTTGTTGAACTGCGCCTGTGCAGTAAGCACCCGGTGACGCGCGCGGAAGCAAGCATTATTCGCCTAGTTAGATGAATAATTAGACCGGAACTAGCAGCGGGGAAAGGAGGATTGTAGGTGGATGGAGTGGAACATGATAGCTGCAGGGGGTCAATAGAAGCCACAGGTAAGTGTCAGTTTTTGTTTTCTTAAACATGCCACAGAACCCCTTTAAGTCAAAGTAAAGACTGAGAGCAGGTGTGAAGCAGATGTCTTACTGCTGACTCTTCTCAGTGACTCTCCTGTCTGTCTTCCCCAGATGCACAATAAAAAGGTTCTTTAAGGTGAGGTGTAGAAAATGAGGCACAGTGACACAGATACACAGTGTGATTTCCTTTTTTTTTTTTTAGTTGAACTGTTAACTATAAAAAGATTCAGGTCGCATTCACAGTGGGACGTTGCGTTGTAATGCTGTCACAACACAGCATTACAGTGCAATGCAAAAACGGTGGTAACGCACATTAACGCTGTGTCACCGTCACATAAAGTAAGTAAAGGAAAAAATACAGGCAATGAAGAGTATGCTTTCCTGTACCTGGTAACGTTTGCGTTTAGAGGTAACACACTGCAAGCAGTGAGTTACCATAACGCTACACATGTGACGCTAACATCGCACTGTGAATGTCCCATAGGATTAGCATTGCAGTGCGGTAAGCTGCGTAAGGCCCGGTTCACACTTGCGGTTGTTTGCCAAACGGACCGGATGACCTGACCGGATCCGGACCGGATCCGGATCGGAACCGTACGGTTCTGATCCGGATCCGATCCGGATCCGGTCAGGTTGCATCAGGTGTCCATCAGGATGCGATCCGGATCCGTTTGGCAAAAAAACGTTAAAAACAAAAAAAAAGTTGGGGGTCTGGGAGGTCAGCAGAAGGGGGACCTGTGGAATCAGGCCCTCTGCTGTTTAGCACTCACCTCCACCTGCGACATGCTGCCAACATCTCCGGATCCGGATCCAGCTGTGCTGCTCCACTCCAAAATGCTTGCCCATGTGTCCCCATCCAATATCGCCGCAACAATCCCCATAGGAAGTGGGGTAGAACATCCGGATTTCTCAGCCTGTGTGTTGTGCGCTCTCCGGTTCCCATTGGTTTGTATTGGCCGGATGGTGCAGTCCGGCTCCGCCCCGGATACGGCTGCCGGAGGAGCCGGATGAAAAAATAGCGCATGTTGGAACGGAGGCCGGAGTCCGGATCCGGCCCGGATCCGGTCCGGCTCCGGTTCGGCAGAACGGACGCATGTGAACGGACGCATAGGCTTTCATTGCTATGCCGTGCGTCCGTTCCGTCCGTTCTGCAAGCGGTGCGGCTCCGGCACGGCGATTCCGGAGGGCCACCGCAAGTGTGAACCGGGCCTTATAAGACTTTATAAAGCAGCTCCGCAATGTTACACTGCGAATGCGACCTCATGCTGTAAAGCTCAAGTCCTGATACAGTATCAGAAGAGCAGACAACATCAAGTGCACCGGACTGCAGCCATGCCTTTTCTTTTTAAATGTGTAAAAACATAATTCCTGGGTGTTAGGAGTGAGACGTGGTCACAACAGCCCCATTTGCAACTGTAAACTTCCAAGTGCAAGTGTGTATAAAAGCAATGATTTAAAATGTCGCCATGTGGACAAAATGAAGCCTACACTGTTTTTCACCTATGCGGAAACCACTTATAGTGGTGATCATTCAATGCACTCATTCAATACAGAGTGTCAGAAAAAGTTTACCTGCTGCACCACGGGGCATTGGTGTACCCATTTAAAGGGCGATTCCACTATAAACACAAATCAGCTATAAATGCATATCAGTTCTAAACAAGTCATTTTCTTCAGTTTAATGGTATGGAAATATACATTTTCCCATTTCAATTATTACAGTGTACTGAAGTGACATGTGACATGATGAGATAAAAATATACATTTATAGTACTAGCCCTTCTAAGAATTTGCCTGAAGTCCCTTTCTGTTGACAGCTTGATGAATTTAGTCCTGTTTCCTATTAAGTAAATAAAAGCTAAAAGCCCGTTATCTGTTAGGCTGGGAGCACACTAGGCAGTGCAGAAGACCATGCAGTTTCTGCACTGTGCATTTTTTGTTTTTAATGCGTTTATGTATGCGTTTGCATGTGCAATTGCATTTCTCATTTGTGCTTTTAAAGCTTTTTTGTGCATTTCACATCTGCATTTTTTATTCATTTCCCTAATCAAGGGAGTTAAATACAGTAACATATTTTTTTTTAAAACACATCAAAAGTACATGTTAAAACGCATTACTCTGTCTCCATTGAGATAAATTATGTTTGTTTTATATGCGTTTTGGAAACTATGCGGCAAGTTATGCATTTTTCAAAAACGCACAATGTAAAATGCACATATATGTGTTTTTACATGCGGCCCATAGGCTTTCATTGTTGGCAAAAGCGATAGCGTTTTCCGCAACACTAGTGTTTCTGCCTAGTGAGTTCCTAACCTCAGGGACAAGATAGAAAATAAAGGTTTTACTGCAGAAATGTTCAAAGGTTCATTACTTCTGCTTCTTTTTTAGCCTAAAAGGCAAAGTGTGGATTCTAGCAGTAGCTGTGGCAGTCTGATGCAATCTTAAACACAAAAAGTGAAAATAAATAAAATAAAATAAGAGACGTTTTTCTATACTACTCATGCTCTATTTATCATCCATACTACGGACACAAATTCATTATCTCATAAGTTTATTGTCACTTCTGTTCAGGTTAAGCCCAAATTGCACTTCTTTTGAAGCCTGGAATCAGTACTTTACAGTACAGACTGACCAGGTGTTTTCCTCTTCCAGCATAAGTACTTACATAGCTGCACAGGGTAGAAGCACTTTTTAGCCAGACTAGACTATTTGACCGACTGACAGAGGCTTTGACACCTCCCGTCTGAAATCCTCTGAGAGAATCATTGTGGAATAACTCTATTTTGTATATGCAAAAATAAGGTAAAGCAATCTAAAACATAATGTTTGCTATGAATCCTATAACTAGCTACTGTATGTGTTGTGCTGATTTGAAAGTATTCTTTGTTTTTCAATAAAAGGGTGACTTTTACTTTAAAGTGAACCTCCAGACTAAAAATCTACTCAGCAGCACTGAAAAGGCTTGGTGTTTCTTTAATAGTTTCACAGCATCAGAACTTTGTTTTTCTTATCCAAAACTCATTTTTAGCTGCATAGAAGAAAACTGCCTGGGCATTTTCCCCTGATGCTGTGCAAAGCATGATGGGATTTCTCATATTGTTGTTCTTGTTCTGCTGTTTTGGTGCAATTTTTTTTTCTTCTCTGTTTTAATTTGAGATTTGAAGCCTAGCGTGTGCAGCTGGGAGGTGTGATCAGGACACAGGGCAGTTGGAACTGTGTCTCATGCTCCCTGTCACCTCCTTTCAACCAAAAAGATGGCTGCCCCCATGAACAAGATGGCTGCCCCCATGAAATCACAAACATTTGTCTGTTCTTTTAAAACCGGGTGGGTAAGAGATTATATTACCTATCTATTTTAATTACTATAGCTAATGTAACTTAATGACAGTATGTTTGTTTATGCCGAAGTTCCCCTTTAATGTTGTATTAAATGATGTGTAGGGGTAAGGCATGATGGAGTATGCTAGAGAATGCAGAATGTAATGTTAAACCTTTAATGCTAATTTATAACAAAAAAGTAATAATCAGTTATAAGACCACCACTCCCATGTTCTCCAATAATCTATCTGACCCTTTTATAATACCATGTATATAATAAAGCAGAAATATTTTGTATCTGAGATCACTTCTGTGATTGCCATACTATAACTGCTGTAAAGCAGTGATCTAAGTAATGGATTAAAGTAATGGATCGACAGTCATGACCATCATTTCTACCTAGAAAAGTAGTGTTATATGCGACCAATATGCTGCCAATAGACTTTTTCTGTATTTGCATACCACTACTTAAAGAGGAGAGGTGGAAATAAACTCACCACTAGTGTAAAGCTGATGGCAGGTTCATCATGGAATACCCAGGTCCTACAGTGGAAAAAGTCCTGCAGCCAATGGAAATCATGCTGAAAAGGTGAAACCCCTTCTACAGTGTAGGCCTAATTAGGCCTACTGATGCACAGCCTTGTGGGTAACAACATCACATGCAGCTCATTCCTAATTTGCATATGCTGATATTAAAGGCTGGATATCTCAGCACTCTAGTTCATACACACTTCAAATTTTGAGGGTAGGGAGGGGACCGCAAACTACCTCAGTGCCAAATTACAGCCACCCAGCCCTGGTTCACAATAAAGCATCCATATCCTCTTTCTCTTTGGGGGTCCCCTCCCTCCCCTCAAAATTTGAAGTGTGCAGAAGTAAATAAACGCTGAGATATCAAGCCTTTAAAGAGACGCTGAAGCAAAAAAAAAATGTATGATATAATGAATTGGTTGTGTGCCCATGCATACCTGGAACAATCCTCCGGTCCCCTGCCGCGGCTCACTTTCTCTGGCTGCATGCGTCCTCATTTGCGCTCACATCATGCAGTTGAGATTTTCTCGTTCCGTAACGTTTCCGATGACGATAGCACAAACAAGGACACGCGGCCAGGGCCGCGCATGTGCAGTGGACTTCAACTTGTAAGTCGGCAAAAGAGTAAGTGAGCCGAGGCGGGGGACTGGAGGATCGTTCCAGTACGGCGTGGGCACAGGATGGCTGCAGGGGGCTGGCAGAAGCCCCAGGTAAGTGAAACTCTTTTTCTTTTCTCTTATTCTTTTATTATGGGCATCTTCAGGTTCCCCTTAAAGCAACAGTTAAACACAACAGTGTTTCAGTGGGATGCTTAGAACTGCCTAACTTGAGGAAGTGATTATAATAGTAGTTGATAAAGAAACAAACAATATAAACAGTGCTAGCAGTGTCTCAGCTGAATACAAGCCAAAAGTGTGCAGAGGCACATTCTACATTGTATGAGGGCTGGTTCACACTTGGCGATTTTTCAACGCTTTGCTGATCGCCGGCGATCAGCAAAGCGCTGCTACTAATGTATCCCTATGGATACATTCACACTGCGGCGAACACGCTGCATGCAGCGTTTCGGGTGTGATTGCGTTGTGACTCTCATTCTATGGAACGGAAATCACAAGCGCAAATCATGCTGAATCGTGAGATTTTGCCTGCAAATCGCGATCGCAGAGCCAAACGCGATCGCAGTCAAGAAGCGCTCCAAGTGCCGAGTGTGAACTAGTCCTAAATTACAATGGCAGCTTTCAGTGCAGATAAAAGAGGTACAACAAAGTACTGCTTCTGTGGGTGATTTTTTACCAGTGATTCTGTTTATTTATTTATTCATTTTTTTTAATTGTTGCTATTATTTCTTTTACTTGGCTGTTATCATTTGCATTGAGAAAACACTGTTTGAGCAATGATTTGTGTTTGAGTGTCTGTCTTCATTTCAAAGCAACAAAATGTGAATGTTTATACTATACCCACTGAAGTCCTTCAGATAGCTACACTGTTGCACAGATTATTACAGGGAACCTAACCAGAGTAGAGATAAGATCAATTAAAAATGTTTAGAGCGGTTAATAAACAGCAGGGGTGAGCCCAGAGGGGCTTCCCTATGACACGTTCCATTGCTTGCGAGGCTATGCAAGAATGAGTCATCAAGGTCAGACAGAAGAAAGGAGAGACCCTAAACATGACAGGATAGAATTCAATGAGTTTATAATAAGTTATCTGATTTCAGCCTAGCCACGCTGTCACCTTCAAGTACCCATACACTGTATTAGATAAGACATCAGATTCAATAAAACATTGCATCTAGGAAAACATGTTTAAAATGAAAGTCCACATTTTCAAAGGTTGATAATTTTATCGATTGAAAAGTGATTGATTGGGAAAGGCCAATTGTTTTTGTGCTGGAGGGTGGAGGAAAGTGGCAGAAGCGTTGTGCAATCAATAGGCTGCTCAAATCGCATAAGCATGGCTCAGACCAGTGATTGGTTGATTGATACATCGTGGTACATAGGAAGAATTCTATAAGTCTGTAAATGCCAGGTTAAATTTATTTATTTATTAACAGGATCTGGAAAGGATGGCTATATGGGCACATACATGGCAGATGAAATTCAATGTTGACAAATGTAAAGTCATGCATTTTGGACGTACTAATGGTCTAGCACCATACAAAATAAATGGGATACAGTTGGGGACATCAAACTTGGAGAAGGACTTAGGAGTACTCATTGACAACAAGTTAAATAATCGTACTCAATGCCAAGCAGCTGCAGCTAAAGCTAACAAAATTTTGGGATGCATTAAAAGGGAAATAAAAACTCGAGATGCTAGCATAATATTGCCCCTGTTTAACTCTCTAGTAAGGCCACATCTGGAATATGGAATTCAGTTCTGGGCACCACATTACAAAAAAGATATTGCAGTTTTAGAGCAGGTGCAGAGACGAGCAACAAAATTGATACGTGGGATGGAAGGTCTCACTTATCAAGAAAGGTTAGATAAACTGGGTTTATTTAGTCTAGAGAAAAGATGCCTTAGAGGGGATCTAATTAACATGTATAGATACATCAGAGGGCAATATAATAGCTTGGCGGATGAGCTTTTTGTCCCTATGCCTTTTCAAAGGACTAGAGGACTTGATCTGCGCATGGAGGAAAAACGTTTTAGCCATTTATTTAGGAAAGGGTTCTTTACAGTAAGAGTGATTAAGATGTGGAATGCATTGCCACAGGAAGTCGTTATGGCAAACTCTATACCTGCATTTAAAGGGGGCTTAGATGCTTTCCTTGCGTTGAAAGACATCCATGGCTACAATTACTAGGTAATGCCTAATGATGTTGATCCAGGGATTTTATCTGATTGCCATCTGGAGTCGGGAAGGAATTTTTCCCTTTAGGGGCTAATTGGACCATGCCTTGTAAGGGTTTTTTCGCCTTCCTCTGGATCAACAGGGATATGTGAGGGAGCGGGCTGGTGTTGTACTTTGTTCTCTGGTTGAACTCGATGGACGTATGTCTTTTTTCAACCAAAATAACTATGTAACTATATGTAACTATGTAAATAGGTGTTTTTTTTAGTCTGGCTTTGAATAACTCCAGGGATGGGGCTGTCTTTACTGAGAGTGGTAGGGAATAATAAAGGATATGGGGCAGCATGACAGAAGCTCAGTCTCCAAAGGTTTTGAGGTGCCCTCTGAGAGTGACTAAGTTTATGGATCCTGCTGATCTGAGGTTGTGAGAGACGTGGTGCAGCTTAAAATTATAGAGAACCATTAGGATTCATGAAGAAATGATTTTTGCAAATGTATGATTTTGCCTGCTTAATACCTTATTTCTGTAACATAAGTTATAATTTAAATAGAAAGGTACATATCATTGGATGACTTACATTGGCAAACAAATAACTGAAAGCAGTTTTCTTATAGTACTCACAGGACACACAGGCAGTACACTCCTGGCAGTGTCTCACTGTCACGCAGCAGGTAACTGCCATCTTTTCCCACTTCACTCAGGAGCCTCTCTCCAGTCTCTCGGCTGATCTTCCCATGGTAGACTGACACGTTCTCCATTATCTGAGGAAGCGTGGCACAGAGGTGCTGCTGCAGCTGTACAGAGTCACAGAACAAGCAGTGTCTGCAAGATTTCACACTTTGGATTGTCACTTGTGAAGTTAAGCCCTCCCCACATGTACGCATCCAGTATGTGTGACAGATCACTGGATAATCTCTGCATTTGCACAAAAAGAGAATGTTTAAAAATAGCAATTTTCCACCCTGTTCGGACTGAAGCATTGTGGAAAGAAGATGCTGGCATTCAGCTATTCTAAGAACAGTAAAGATGAGAGTGAATGTCATGTAAACAGCAGTTATCCACTTCATAAATACATGTATATCTTGCACAGCACACAGTAAGGCCTGGAACCCACTACACATCGCAAATCGCTAGTGCAATTGCTGGCGTTTTTAAGTAGCATTTTATAAGCGATTTCATGAGCGTTTTCAGGCAATTTTCACAGCGATTTTAAAAAGTGTAAGCTTTTTTGCCAGCGATTGTGATAGCAATTCGCAATTTTAATTCTGATTGGTCCTTTCAAATTATATTTTTTTATAGTTTGCAGTAATTTAAAATCGCACACAAATCGCTATGTGTAGCGATTCATGAGCGATTCTGTCCTGGACGGGATTGGGTCAGGACCAGTTCGGATTATAGCGTAACCCTCACTGATAAGGAATTACAGACATAAAACACTTTCCTGGTAGAAAATGGTTTCTGAGGGAACGAGAAAGATAAAAACGGTCCATAGTTCATAGATTTTCGCTTTGGCATATGTCATTGCATGTGTCATTGAGAATAGACAAACAGTACAAACTTAAAAAGTGGATTTAAAAATAAAATAAAACTGTAGGGTATCTAAAAAAATGAGATTTTTAAGAGATGGATAGATACAAATATTTATCTCATCACTTTATCTTCACCTCATGTCTCCTTTAATGCTATATGAGTTTCCTGCTGAAATGCCAGCCGCAGTTAAAGGAAATGTCTGAGCTGCAAAAAAAAAAAAAATGACATCTACTTACCTGGGGCTTCCTCTAGCCCCTAGCAGCTGATCTGTCCCTCGCTGCTGCTCCGGTGTCCCAGGATCCCCTCTGTTTGTGATGACGACCTCGCCAGGTCAGGATCTTCTGCGCCTGTACGAGAAGCAACTGTCAATCGCATCCAAATGGTTTGGAGTGTACTGTGCAGAACACTCCACACCACGTGGATGTACACCTAGTCTGCAGTACATAATAGATTAGCTGCATGCTTGTTTCTGGTCTGACTCAGACACTACTGCAGCCAATTTAGATCAGCAAAGCTGCCAGGCAACTGGTATTGCTTAAAAGGAAATAAATATGGCAGCCTCCATATACCTCTCAATACAGTTTTCCTTTAAAAACAAAGCCCCTAACTAACCTAGAGCTTCTTTCAGCCCGATGCAGTCTTTCTGTGCCTTATTACATAGTGCACATGCGCAGACCAGTCCCATACGTGGGAACGCAGTCAGCAGGTGCTTGGCCCCGAAACCGTGCTTACAGCTGTCAGAAGGGAGCTGCAGCTGAACAGAGGAGTAAAGAATGGTAGCGAGGGGACAGAAAGACTGCACAGGGCTGGAAGAAGCCCCAGGTAAGTTCATGTAATTCATTCACAAGTTAATTTTGAGTTCTGGCAGTTAAAGAAGAAGAAAAGCTGCACCGACCTGCAATTCGAAGGCTTCATTTCATCTAGAATGTGGTTACAGATGAAAAATAAATCGGAGAGTCCAAGACCCGTGGGTGGTCAGGGTGACAGGATGCCGCACAGTTGACAGCGATTTCACGTGGTTGGCGCATTTGGTCACAGCTGATGAGTTCTGTCTAACTATATCCCCTGAATTATGATTATTAATTATCTAGGACCACACAGATAAGCCCAACACTCATTCTAGCCCTAACCCTAATGCTGGGTTCACACTATGAGATTTTCTGGCAGATTTACTGTCAGATCAATTATTTCCAACATGTCTGATTTGATTTCCGATTGATTTCTGATAGGTGTGAACGGAAAACAGTCGAAAATCAGATCGGACATGGCAGAAATAATCGATCTGACAGTAAATCTGCCAGAAAATCTCATAGTGTGTACCTAGCATTAGGGCTGGGATTGACTTGGAATGCTTCACCGGCACTTGCCAATCTCTGGCAATTGTGATAGATTACCACCGACTGGCAAAGCGATACAACAGTGGGGGGTGGTTCCAATACAAAAATAGTGCTTGCAGTTTTTGCTAGGCGATTAGCGATCTCCCTGCAGTAATTACATTTAAAGGAATGCAGGTGCAAATCGCATTTCTTTAAATTCCTTTAAATCCAAAAACTGCAATGTTCTTTTTGTTACAAATTGCAAATGTTTAGCGTTTGCAATTGGGATCTACGATTACTAGCAGATCCCAGTCCTGGCAATACCTACAATCACTAAGGCCTCTTTCACAGTGCGACGTTAAAGTCACACGTTAGAACATGTTTCCACGCAGACTAACGCACAGCGATACTAAGTCTATGCGACATTCACAGTGCACACGTTGCGTTATGTGTAACGTATAGCGTTATTAGAAAGTGCTGCATGCTGCGCGTTTAGCAATGAATCTGCTGCGTTATGTGTGTTGCACATGCTCAGTAATGTTTTTTTAATTTATAGTCATCACTGTGCAACGAAAACGGCGCACCAAGAGACGCATAAAGAAAGACGTCATAACACTTAACGCAGTGTTAAAGAACGAACAATAATGTCCAAGTTAAGACTACATGCGTTGCGTTCGGGCCGCGTTGTGCGACCTTAATAACGCACTAACACAACGTCCTACTGTTAAAGAGAGCTTAAGGTCCAGTTCACACAGGCATTAAAGGTGGCAGTTACGTCTATTGCAGTGCTCGTCGCAATGCTTTTTAAATGTTAATACCGGCTGTTCCTGTTGATTGCGCAAATGCTGTGCTTTATCCTGTAATCCTGTAATCTCTCTGAGACGTGCCTGAGCATTCGTCTGAGCAAGCCCTAACACGAGTCGTAATATTAAAGTGGAAATTTATAATTTTTCAATACTTCCAGATGAAGAGTCAGAAATTATGTCAGATTTTTATTCGTGTCTGGTCTCTGGTTAGAGAGATTTCCTCTCACTTCCTGACGCTGTGAGAAAGTTACTCTAAACAGGAAGTTAGGGGAAATGTATACAAAAGAGACATGCAGATGAATTAAAGATTTGTGGTAGAATGCTAGAACATTTGTATATTAATTTGTGTTTGTATCCCTTTTGAGATCATGTTCCTCTTTTCCTATGCTGGTCATAGGATCACTGAGCAGAAGAATTAAAGGGAAGCTTAAGTAACATGGGGCCATATGCAATTCACTTTTTCACCTGAGTTTTCTCTTAGGTGATATTTTCACAGCTAATAAAATGCCTTTTAAGCCACCAGCAAGCAAGAAAATACTTTTAGGGCCCCTAAAATGCCAGGGCAGTAAAGGAACCCCACAAGTGACCCCATTTTAGAAAGAAGACACCCAAAGGTATTCCGTTAGGAGTATGGTGAGTTCATAGAAGATTTTATTTTTTTGTCACAAGTTAGCGGAAAATGACACTTTGTGAAAAAAAAAATTAAAATCAATTTCCACTAACTTGTGACAAAAAAAAATTTCTATGAACTCACCATACTCCTAACGGAATACCTTGGGGTGTCTTTTTTCTAAAATGGGTCATTTGTGGGGTTCCTATACTGCCCTGGCATTTTAGGGGCCCTAAACCGTGAGTAGTCGTCTTGAAACCAAATGTCGCAAAATGACCTGTGAAATCCTAAAGGTACTCATTGGACTTTGGGCCTTCTTAGCGCATTTAGGGTGCAAAAAAGTGCCACACATGTGGTACCGCCGTACTCAGGAGAAGTAGTATAATGTGTTTTGTGGTGTATTTTTACACATACAGATGCTGGGTGGGAGAAATATCTCTGTAAATGACAATTATTTGATTTTTTTTACACACAATTGTCCATGTACAGAGAGATTTCTCCCGCCCAGCATGGGTATGTGTAAAAATACACCACAAAACACATTATACTACTTCTCCTGAGTACGGCGATACCACATGTGTGACACTTTTTTGCAGCCTAGATGCGCTAAGGGGCCCAACGTCCTATTCACAGGTCATTTTGAGGCATTTGTTTTCTAGACTACTCCTCACGGTTTAGGGCCCCTAAAATGCCAGGGCAGTATAGGAACCCCACAAGTGACCCCATTTTAGAAAGAAGACACCCCAAGGTATTCTGTTAGGTGTATGGTGAGTTCATAGAAGATTTTATGTTTTATCACAAGTTAGTGAAAGATGACACTTGGTGAAAAAAACAATAAACATCAATTTCCGCTAACTTTTGACAAAAAAATAAAATCTTCTATGAACTCGTCATACACCTAAAAGAATACCTTAGGGTGTCTTTTTTCTAAAATGGGGTCACTTGTGGGCTTCCTATACAGCCCTGGCATTTTACTGGCCCTAAACCATGAGTAGTCTGTAGTAGTAGACTGTTCAGGGGTATAAGCATCTGCAAATTTTGATGACAGGTGGTCTATGAGGGGGCAAATTTTGTGGAACCGGTTATAAGCAGGGTGGCCTCTTAGATGACAGGTTGTATTGGGCCTGATCTGATGGATAGGAGTGCTAGGGGGGTGACAGGAGGTGATTGATGGGTGTCTCAGGGGGTGGTTAGAGGGGAAAATAGATGCAATCAAAGCACTGGGGAGGTGATCGGAAGGGGGTCTGAGGGGGACCTGAGGGTTTGGCCGAGTGATCAGGAGCCCACACGGGGCAAATTAGGGCCTGATCTGATGAGTAGGTGTGCTAGGGGGTGACAGGTGGTGACAGGAGGTGATTGATGGGTGTCTCAAGGTGTGATTAGAGGGGGGAAATAGATGCAAGCAATGCACTGGCGAGGTGATCAGGGCTGGGGTCTGAGGGCGTTCTGAGGGTGTGGGCGGGTGATTGGGTGCCCTAGGGGCAGATTAGGGTCTAATCTGATGGGTAACAGTGACAGGTGGTGATAGGGGGTGATTGATTGGTGATTGATGGGTAATTAGTGGGTGTTTAGGGTAGAGAACAGATGTAAACACTGCACTTGGGAGGTGATGTGACGTCGGATCTGCGGGCGATCTATTGGTGTGGGTGGGTGATCAGATTGCCCGCAAGGGGCAGGTTAGGGGCAGATTGATGGGTGGCAGTGACAGGGGGTGATTGATGGGTGGCAGTGACAGGGGGTGATTGATGGGTGATTGACAGGTGATCAGTGGGTTATTACAGGGAAGAACAGTTGTAAATATTGCACTGGCGAATTGATAAGGGGGGGTCTGAGGGCAATCTGAGCGTGTAGGCGTGTGATTGGGTGCCCGCAAGGGGCAGATTAGGGTCTGATCTGATGGGTA
The DNA here is from genome assembly GCF_040937935.1 of Hyperolius riggenbachi. Lineage (NCBI taxonomy): Eukaryota > Metazoa > Chordata > Amphibia > Anura > Hyperoliidae > Hyperolius > Hyperolius riggenbachi. Next base: position 143,047,921 of record NC_090653.1, read on the forward strand.
ACAGTGACAGGTGGTGATAGGGGGTGATTGATGGGTGATTGATGGGTAATTAGTGGGTGTTTAGGGTAGAGAACAGATGTAAACACTGCACTTGGGAGGTGATCTGACGGATCTGCGGGCGATCTATTGGTGTGGGTGGGTGATCAGATTGCCCGCAAGGGGCAGGTTAGGGGCTGATTGATGGGTGGCAGTGACAGGGGGTGATTGATGGGTGGCAGTGACAGGGGGTGATTGATGGGTGATTGACAGGTGATCAGTGAGTTATTACAGGGAAGAACAGATGTAAATATTGCACTGGCGAATTGATAAGGGGGGGTCTGAGGGCAATCTGAGCATGTAGGCGGGTGATTGGGTGCCCGCAAGGGGCAGATTAGGGTCTGATCTGATTGGTGGGTGATCAGATTTCCCGCAAGGGGCAGGTTAGGGGCAGATTGATGGGTGGCAGTGACAGGGGGTGATTGATGGGTGATTGACAGGTGATTGACAGGTGATCAGTGGGTTATTACAGGGGGGATAGAGGTATACAGTACACAGGGGGGGGGGGGTCTGGGGAGAATCTGAGGGGTGGGGGGTGATCAGGAGGGAGCAGGGGGCAGTTTAGGGTTAAAAAAAAATAGCGTTGACAAATAGTGACAGGGAGTGATTGATGGGTGATTAGGGGGGTGATTGGGTGTAAACATGGGTCTGGGAGGTGGGCAGGGGGGGGGGTCTGAGGGGTGCTGTGGGCGATCAGGGGGCAGGGGGGGAGAAATCAGTGTGCTTAAGTGCAGACTGTGGTGGCTGCAGCCTGCCCTGGTGGTCCCTCGGACACTGGGACCACCAGGGCAGGAGGTAGCCTGTATAATAGGCTTTGTATGCATTACAAAGCCCATTATACACTTTCCGTGCTGCGATTGGGGTGCTAGTAACCCGCCGGCGCTTCCGAACGGCTGGCGGGTTACAGCGCGGGGGGGCGGAGCCAGTCGCCGGCGGCTGATCGCGTCACGAATGACGCGATCAGCCGCATAACCACGCCCGCCACCGCCACCGCCGATGGGCGTATTGCGGTCGTTTGGGCCCAGCCCTTGCCGCCGCCTATCGGCTTAAGGCGGTCGGCAAGTGGTTAAAAAAAATAGTTAAATAAATAGTAAAAAATATTTTTTAAAAAATAGCATAAATATTTATACAAAATCAGACCGCACTAACAGAGAGCTCTGTTGCTGGGGAGAAAAGGGGGGGGGGATCACTGGTGTGCTGTGTTGTGCGGCCCTGCAGCTTGGCCTTAAAGCTGCAGTGGCCAATTGTAACTAAAAGTAGCCTGGTCTTTAGGGAGGTTTAGCACTGTGGTCCTAAAGAGGTTAAGTATCACTAAGGGGCAAACCTTCCTCAACTTACTCAAAACTGAAAAAAATATATATATTTGGAAGTCTACATTAATCTGCCTTCTCATTACCCTAAACGAAATGGGTTAACTTTTATGTAAATAAATAAAAAATGTGCATGGAGTCTGAACATCTTGGCCCATATGCAATTCATTTTTTCTCCTAAGTTTCCTCCTAGGTGATATTTTTAGAACTTAACATAAAATGTCTTTTAAGCAACCAGCTAACAAGAAAATACTCAAAATAAATTTGATAGCACTTTTTCACCAACTTTTGGGTACTTTTGCAATTGTAAAATGCTGAAATGTTATTTTAAAGGGAAGATGAAATGTATCTCCTTTTTACATGTTCTTAATTTTGATTCGTTATTTAGGATGTATTTGAGAGAGGATTAACACAACAGCCAAGCAAATAGTCTTTTTTAAAGGAAGTCAGAAAGCGCACTTTTTTAAATTTCCTCTCACTGACATACAGTATTTCAAAAACAAAAATAGACTGCTGTTAATAAAGTAAAATAGCAAAGTTCATATCAAACGGTCTAAGCAAATTGAAATACAGTACACACTGTGGATGATATAAAAAACCCACGCACACAAACATTCACTAATGCACCCATCACACTGTATAAATGCTACCCACTAAGACTCTGTGCATATTATAAAATCAGTGCAGTCTGTCTAATTAATGGTCCTTGTTGACAACTGTAAAATGACTAAATGACGAGAGACAAGTAGAGGAACAGCACTCTAATACTTTACAAATAGCATTTTTTACTAACAAAAAGAGGTTGAAAGTAATATAAAAGAGGCTGCAAAAAAAAAAAAGCTGCAAGGTGGTGTTAGTTGAGTGGGGCGATAGTCTTAGTCACAGCATGCAAATACATGTTATGTAGTGGCTGGATAGTGTACTGGCTAAGGGCACTACCTCTGATATAGGAGACCAGGGCTCAAATCCTGCCTGAAGACAGTACCTATTAAGTAAAGAGTCTTTATGCAAGATGCACTAACACTGCAGGGTGACCTACTGAGCATGCCATTAGTGGTTGCCAGGGCCGTTTCTCGGTACATCCATTCCAGGCGATGGCCTGGAGCGCCAACTACTTTTCAGTGTGCCATGCTATTCATCCTCCAGTGAAAAAGAAGTGGATGCATGTGAACAATCCGTCCTGCCCCTTTGACCAGCAAGCTTCTCAAAACATCTCTCCTGTAGCCTGCCTGATGGCTGCTGCCACAATGTGAGTTCCACCCATTCCTTTTCATCACAACTAGAGGACAAGAACCACACTGTTTTTTTTCTTTTCTCATGTGGTCACAGGTTATTGTTCTTATCTTGATGTTTTTATCTCAATGATCTCCCAGCAGCAGCTCTGATATTGCCACTTATCAACTCTTCCACCCCACCAGGCAGGCATCAGCATGTTGCTCTCCGACTCCCCCCCCCCCCCCCCCCCCCCCCCATCTAGATGTTGATTTTTTTATTAACTCGTTGGTGGCCTGTGTTCTTATCCCGGTGATCTCCCCACAGCAGTGCTGATAAGAGCAAAGGACACGTGACTCTCCTGACAGGCAACTGTGCACTGTAAGCCTGTTCTCAGCTGTGCATCAGCATTGTATAATTCACAGCTTACAATGCAGATACACTGCTCAGAGCAGGCTCACAGGCACAGCTGCCTGTCAGAAGACTCACATGTCCTTTGCCCTTATCAGATTCAGCGCTGCTGCTGGGAGATCACCGAGATAAGAACACTGACTACAAATGAGAAGATAAAAAATCAACATATAAAGAGACACTGAAGTGAAAAAAAATTAGGATTTAATGATTCGTATGTGTAGTACAGCTAAGAAATAAAACATTAGCAACAGAGATAGGAGTCTAATATTGTTTCCAGTACAGGAAGAGTTAAGAAACTTCAGTTGTTATCTATGCAAAAGAGCCATTAAGCTCTACGACTTTCAAAGTCGCAGAGAGCTCTGTCTTCTGAGGCTTATTATCTCAAGTCTCAGTCACTGTATTGATTTTTCTTCTTCAGAGGAAAGGTCAAAAGTTCACTAGCCTGCTCTGTAAATTCATTTAGAATGCTGAGTAGTGTGTAAATTGCATATAGAGAATGATGCAATGTTATAAAAAAAAACTATATAACTGAAAATAAAAATATGAGAATATTTTATTTGCTACTAATGTTCTGCTAATTATATGTACTACACAACCAATTCATTATATCATAATTTTTTTTTCACTTCAGTGTCTCTTTAAGGTGCCCATACATCTAGCGATGTGTGGGCAGATTTGACCAAGAGACAAATCACTCTCTAATCGAATCCGATAAGAGAGAGATCTGTCAGCTGCCCATACACCACAGGTCGATTCCCCATCAATTTCCAGCTGTAATTGTTATAATTTAAGTAGGCCTCAGTTATTTGGACTGAGTTTTAGGTAAAAGGCTTGTTCGCAGAGTATACCTTTAAATAGAGTTTCTCGTGGTGCAAGCAGAAGTATCTCAGTGTCTGCTTGAAGCAGATGATGCAAGCAGATACTGAGAACATGTTCCTGAAGGAAGGCCACAGGCCTACACTGCCCCAGACAAATGGACTACAGGAACAATCAACAAAAGCCATATTTACAAAATATAACATTCCTGCAACTGGGACAAGGGGGCTCATAGAATATTAATTGAGTAGGTGTGTATCATGACATCACAAGGGATCTGAACCAATTATAGATGGTTCCGATGATGACACAGATAGTTAACTCTTTCCTGGTCAGTATTAAAGTTCATGATTTGCCAACGGAGGGCTCTCTTACTTTCATGCTCTCTATCTACTGACTGGACCCCTCATTACTTTCCTTTATTTATGTCTCGTTAGTTATCTTGTATGCTGTATATACTTAGTTTAGATGTATCGTAGTATAGAAAGAAGATAACTGACTAACATTCAGGAGGAATGTTAGTCAAGAGCTTGTAACGCAACGGACTTAAACAGAAGAATCTGCTTTGCTAATATGTAACGAACTGTATCTGTATATCTGTTTACTGAATAAACAACTTGGAACTTGAAGATGCCTAAGAAAGTCTTTCTCCTATAATGCTTGCTGTGAGGAGAGTCGAGTCAGCTCACATTCTGTGAGGTGCACCTCTAAGGGGGTGCTGGTGCCGGAGCAAAAGGTGATTTCTAACGGTAATCAATCTGGAATCGGCCTTGTGCACCGCATCCACCGCCTCACCGCCCCAACGCTGTGCCTTGCCTCCCTAATGTATGGGGGGCAATTACATTAGGGGGACAGCATCAGGGGTTTCATCACGCTCGTCGATCGTGGGAAATTGCAAGCCATACCGCCCTGCACCCGATCGAGAAACATCTTGCAGCATGCGCGATCGAGAATGCAACCAAATTTCATCCCCGAAATTGGTCGCATTGTCGGTCGGGCATGCACTTGGCGGCACTGATTTTCATTGGCCGCTAAGTCGCCTGGTGTATGGCCACCTTTAGGCCTGGTGTTTTGAAAGCACTTTCAAAGCGATTTTGGCTTACAATAGTGCTTTTCTAAGCGCTTTTGCAGTGCGATTGATTTTTCACTTCCTGACATCAGTCAGGAAGTGAACTCTTTAACTCGGAAATGAATAAATACAATGCATTTATTCGTCAAAGCGCTCGGGAAATCGCTATACAAATTGCTTTTTCAAGTGCTTTGCGATTTCCCTATACCTGCCATTGAGCCAAGACGCTCAGAAAATGGTACAGGTAGCGTGTTTGCGATTTTTTAAAAATCACAACGCTTAAATGTGAACACTGTCATAGGAAATCATTACACAATCGCTTTTGGAGTGATTTGCAAAATCACCAGCGCTTAAAAAGATCAGCAAACGCTGATAGTGTGAACAAGCCCTAAGATGGTGGGAAAGAGGAGATGGGGAGAGCAACATGCCTATGCCAGCCTGGTGAGGTGGAAGGGAGTTGAACAGTGGCAAAATGATCTGTGTCAATATGGATGCTGGGGAGGGGGGGTAAGCGGGCATTAGGTAAGCTGCTCTTGGATGCTGGGGTAAAGGGGGTGGAGCTATATGTGTATGATGCTGGGGTGGGGGGGTAGAGATAGGGTCAACAGAGATGGAATGGGGGGAGATAAGGGATGTGCTTCTACGTGCTCTTTCCGATTTTTGTATGCAACAGAAGCTTTGTACACCTGCAGCAGATGGGCGTCAACTCGCCCTTTTTGCCGCCTCTGGCGTTGCATCCCATATAACTCCAGTCCATGTTTTCTCATTCTAGCTTTGAAGGAGTAAGCATCGGAGTATTGGAATGCAAGGTCAGAAGCAACAACAAGGGTTAATTTACCCCACAGGTAGTGATTTCCAGCACCCGAATTACATTGCTGCGACATAATAACATTATGTCTACGGCGACCAGGTCAGGTGCAAAGCGGGTTAGAGCGCATGCCAAAATGACCTGCTTCGTAAATGTTCCCCTTCAAAATCAACAGGTGAATTTTGCTGTTGTAGGCTCCACCCACTTACCTGAATATTAATCCCAGTCACCCAGTGACCAACTGTGCCAAGTTTGAGAGCTCTGCGATTAACAGTCTAAGAATGGCTGTCGTTTACATTTTCCCATTTAAAATGAATTGGTGAAATGTGATTGGCTATTTATGCTCAGCCTACCTTTGCTGAATTCTTAGCCTCGGTCAAGAAGTGACCAACTTTGCCAAGTTTGGGGACTCTGGCTTTATTACTGTGAGAATGGCAGCCTTCTACATTTTTCCATTGACATGAATGCGTGAAATCGGACTGGTTGTTTTGTTCCACCCAGGCGTGCAGGGTGGGGGGACCCCCAGAAAAAATCTTCCCAGGTAGTAAGAGATCTGTATATCAAGTTTCGATTAAATCGCTCAGGGCATTCTCGAGTGATCGCCTTGAGACACACACACTCACACACACCATACACACACACACAAACATCCGATTTTATATATATACTAGGCGACCTTAGTCCGTTTAAAAATGGGATCTAGGTTTGTCACCGCCGCATATCAGCGCGCATGCGCCCACCACTGCGCGCGCACACACGCCCGCCCCTTCTGGCCCCGCCCTTCGCTGCAAGCCGTGCGTCAGTGTCTCTGCATCCCTGCACAGAGCGAAAAAACACACACAAAGGGACATGGGAAGCAGAGAGACTTAGGTTTTATTAGGATATATATATATATATATATATATATATATATATATATATATATACATTGATTATGCATTGTTGGAGTGCTGCTTTTCTCCTTGTTGTTTCCCCGCCTATAGTGGCATAGCATTAAGTGATGCAGGAGCTCCAACCACACTTGGCCACCTCTACAAAAGGCTTCCACCAGGGGCCTCCAACTGCTGTATTAGCTGTACATTGGTGCTATGCTGGTAAAGATAATCACCTGTATATGTGCTTTGAATAGTTGTAACAATTTACAAACTGTTTAATTCCCCTGCTTACACTTCTCTAAAACATTGTCCTTGGCAGGCGTTAGTGCTTCATATCAATTGTTCTGTATTGAGGCGGGGTCATCAGGCAATAAATGGTAGGGAGTACACGACAGCAGTATGTCAGGGTTACACCTGGCGCCTTAGTGCGCTGACGCGCCAGGTGTAACCCTGACATACTGCTATTATGTACTCCTACCATTTATTACCTGATGAAGCGGGTTTGCGGTATTGGTGTTAACCCTGCAAACTTTGGCATGCGAAAGCAAATGCATATTTGCAGGAGCTATGTCTTGTGAGTAGCCAATTAGGCCAAATTTGCAAAGCCAGATTTGTCAGGTGTTACTTGGTTTGATGCACACATAAATTCTCTATAAAGTGTAGTGTTTCATTTCTATCCCCCTTTGGAGGCGGGTGGTGGATGGCTTGTTCTAGGAGATGAAAGCCCTAGTGCAGGCTGTCTGCGCCTGCCCCCCTCCCCCCTCTTTGAGCGTTGTGTGAAAGCCAGCTCTGAGCTCCAAAGCTTGGAGTGGCCCATGCTTCACTCCTTTCTCATGTGTTCACTCCCAAGTTGTGCTCATGTAGCAGAACACAATGGACGTGAAGGTAAGTGCCTGTTTTTAAATTTTGGGAGGCAGGTGCGGGCAGCTCTTCCCGGTGCTGGCCATGCTTGGGGGGGTCGCCTGCACCTCCCAGCCTCCCCCTCCGGGATGCCGCTGTGGTTTCCAGGCAGTGAGAGAGCTTGGGGCCCCGCGGCACCCCGGCTGTATGGGGGCATTGGGAAGCCTCCCCGTGGCACTCCTGGACAATGCTAATGTAGCATGAACTAATTCCCGCAGGGCAACCTCTTTGCGGTATTGGTTGTAACCCTGCAAACTTTGGCATGCGAAAGCAAATGCATATTTGCATGAGCTATGTCTCGTGAGTAGCCAATTAGGCCAAATTTACAAAGTCAGATTTGTCAGGTGTTACTTGGTTTGATGCACGCATAAATTCTCTATAAAGTGTAGGACCCTGACCAAAGGCTTACAATCTAAAGGGAGAGGTAGGGACACGAAAGGTAGGGGACCAGAGTTCAGCTGCAGGTTTAGAGAACTTGTGAGGGGGGGGTAGGCCAGAGTGAAAAGGTGAGTTTTGAGGGCCTTCTTGAAGATGTTGAAGGAGGGGGCGGCCCTAATGAGTGGAGGTAGGGAGTTCCATAGTGTTGGAGCAGCTCTTGAGAAGTCCTGGAGGCGTACATGGGACTGGGTGATGCGGGGGGGGGGCGGTTAGGGGAAGTTCATTGGAGGAGTGGAGTGAGCGGCTAGGTGTGTACCTCTGAGTAAGATCGGAAATGTAGGTTGGACAGGTTTTGTGGACAGATTTGTAGGTCAGACACAGTATCTTGAATCTGATTTTGGACTGGATAGGAAGCCAGTGGAGGGATTCAAAGAGGGGAGCTGCCGTGATGGAGCAATGGGAGGAGTGGAAATTCACTAGTACTGGTAAAGCAAAAAATATCCTTTCCTATCCTCTCAAGTATTGTCCCTTTTGCATTTGACAAAATTTCCCAGGTGTTCTTCAGAGAATGTGGTGGTGTTTTGTTTCAGTTGTGTTGTGTACAGAGAAGGTACATTTGCAGTTGTTAAGTGTGCATTTTTGAAAGTAGGTCACACTTTGTTGAGTGAGTAATACTCATGCAACTGCGAAAGAAACTGATATTTTTACATCCAGTTTCTTGAAATGACAAACGTTCTCCTCTTGTGTAAGAGGCATGCATTTTTAATTTTAAGGTGCTATATTAGGAAGGATTTGCCATTCTCATCTCGATCTCATTAATTAAATTAAATCAGGAGTGTGAGTGATGCCAACAAGTAAAAATAAAGCTGTCTGCTCAAGCACATACATAATGAGAACAGGGAAAAGGTTATTACTGAGTATTTTATGCTTTTTAAAAATACTAGCAAACATGCTTAATAGGCTCAGTGCAGGTCAGCCTGAGGATATGGTAAAGGCGTACAGACAATGAGGACCTTAGGGTGGGTAAGTGGCAAAGAATGTGGGCGTGCAATAGTTGGACTGGAGGAATCTGAAAAGGTTAGACAGGTGGGCGAGGCATTAAATTTGGGTGAATAGGACAAATAAGTGGAGTGAAAGAGAAAACAGAGGAAGAATTAACAGAGAGGAAAAGATAACCCAAACTAGATAGACACAAAGAGTTAATGGGGGAGCACATGGTAGGTTGGTAAGAGAGATGTCGAGTGGGTATAGCAGAGTTTGAATAGATAGGACAGATGAGCAACAGAGGTTGTTGAATAGATCAGGGGCAAGAAAGGGGGATGGGAGTAAAAAGTCAAAAGGAGATTACAATGAGGAGTAGAAGGAGAATAGTCAGCAGGAAAGTAAGTGATGGAAGAAATCCTGCACTTAAGTACTCTACTCTGTATCATCCACTGCCACCAGAGATTGCCAATCTAGCCCACTCCCATCACTAGGGATACTTGGCATTTTCTACTTCTTCATCACCCACTACTTGACCACCACTCCCTACTACTTGGTAACTCAATAACTATCAATTATTGTCACCTACTACTATCTGTCACCTACTACCAAAAGGTGGCCATACACTTATTGATTTTCTTGATCAATTCAAAACAGATTCGATCACTCTGATAAAATCTGCCAGAAATCTATTGCCCAATATTTTAGATTGATTGAATTTTGTTCGATCAGGACCAAAAATCAGTCAAACTTGTCGACTGAAGGATGCAAAATTTCCATAGTTTGACTGTGAGGCAGAAGCAGTACTCAATCAATGGACCATACTATTGCATTGCATTAAACAGTGCTACACTGCAGTTTGATCAATTTTCAAGAATATGTGATATAATCAAGAATATATAAGCAAAAATCTGGGCATTCCCTGTTCAATGATATTGAAAATCAATGTTTCAGCAAGGCTTTGTGTACAGAGGCGCCAGAGTAGAATAAAAACGTTTAAAAACCATCTAAAAGAGGGGGATGTTCAGGTGGACTTACCTCCCTCAAAAATATAAAACTCAATTGAGTCACAATATATCAATACAAAAATGTTTATTGAACTCCACTTAGTGCAACGCGTTTCGCAGGTGTGGTCCTGCTTCATCAGGCAAACAGGAGTATAACTCAATGGGTCTAGATGCAGAAGTGAGCGCCTCTGTAAAATCAATGTGTTGCTGTCTGGTAGGACTCAATTCCTCTCTGAGTAGTGTAATAAATATTTGTTGGTTGCTATGGGCAACAACACCACACCTTTGTTTTGCACCATATCACAGAACCTGTGATAACTTGACACTCATCACAGCAGCAGCAAAGGAGATAGAACCGATGGACATCTTCAAACTTTAAGGAGTTTATTTGGCAAAACAGAGATACAGGATCTTCTCAAAAAATTAGCATATTGTGATAAAGTTCATTATTTTCTGTAATGTACTGATAAACATTAGACTTTCATATATTTTAGATTCATTAAACACAACTGAAGTAGTTCAAGCCTTTTTTTGTTTTAATATAGATGATTTTGGCATACAGCTCATGAAAACCCAAAATTCCTATCTCAAAAAATTAGCATATTTAATCCGACCAGTAAAAGAAAAGTGTTTTTAAAAAAAAAAAAAAAAGTCAACCTTCAAATAATTATGTTCAGTTATGCACTCAATACTTGGTCGGGAATCCTTTTGCAGAAATGACTGCTTCAATGCTTTGTGGCATGGAGGCAATCAGCCTGTGGCACTGCTCAGGTGGTATGGAGGCCCAGGATGCTTCGATAGCAGCCTTAAGCTCATCCGGAGTGTTGGATCTTGCGTCTCTCAACTTTCTCTTCACAATATCCCACAGATTCTTTATGGGATTCAGGTCAGGATAGTTGGCAGGCCAATTGAGCACAGTAATACCATGGTCAGTAAACCATTTACCAGTGTTTTTTTGCACTGTGAGCAAGTGCCAGGTTGTGCTGAAAAAATGAAACCTTCATCTCCATAAAGCTTTTCAGCAGATGGAAACATGAAGTGTTCCAAAATCTCTTGATAGCTAGCTGCATTGACCCTGCCCTTGATAAAACACAGTGGACCAACACCAGCAGCTGACATGGCACCCCAGACCATCACTGACTGTGGGTACTCGACACTGGACTGCAGGCATTTTGGCATTTCCCTCTCCCCAGTCTACCTCCAGACTCTGGCACCTTGATTTCCGAATGACATGTAAAAGTTGCTTTCATCCGAAAAAAGTACTTTGGACCACTGAGCGACAGTCCAGTGCTGCTTCTCTGTAGCCCAGGTAAGGCGCCTCTGCCGCTGTTTCTAGTTCAAAAGTGGGTTCAGGCTTCCATCTGCTGAAAAGCTTTATGGAGATGAAGATTTCATTTGTCAGCACGACCTGGCACCTGCTCACAGTGCCAAAACCACTGGAAAATGGTTTACTGAACATGGTATTACTGTGCTCAATTGGCCTGCCAACTCTCCTGACCTGAACCCCATAGAGAATCTGTGGGATATTGTGAAGAGAAAGTTGAGAGACGCAAGATCCAACACTCTGGATGAGCTTAAGGCTGCTATCGAAGCATCCTGGGCCTCCATAACACCTGAGCAGTGCCACAGGCTGATTGCCTCCATGCCACGCCGCGTTGAAGCAGTCATTTCTGCAAAAGGATTCCCGACCAAGTATTGAGTGCATAACTGAACATAATTATTTGAAGGTTGACTTTTTTTGTTTTAAAAACACTTTTCTTTTATTGGTCGGATGAAATATGCTAATTTTTTGAGATAGGAATTTTGGGTTTTCATGAGCTGTATGCCAAAATCATCAATATTAAAACAATAAAAGGCTTGAACTACTTCAGTTGTGTGTAATGAATCTAAAATATATGAAAGTCTAATGTTTATCAGTACATTACAGAAAATAATGAACTTTATCACAATATGCTAATTTTTTGAGAAGATCCTGTACAGGTTAGCAAGAGGATACAATATGGTCAATAGAATAGCACCACACATATATATAGAAAAGTATAAACAATTTATTCATCCATCATAACACTATATAAAGAAATAAAACCATTTAAAAAAAAGCAATGTCACACATCTCATGCAATATATACATCAATAGCATAAAATAATATTGTATTATGGAACCACCCATGAAAATATCAATAGGCTAGACTATCGCCTGAGGTGCTCACAATAGAGCTTCCCCAGTGATTGAACCCGGGTTCAGATCCTGCTTATGTAATGTGCAATGTCTGTACATTTACAAAAATTTAAGCATAGGTGGTTATCAGTGAAAAAAAAAAAAAATGAAAAAGGATGAATCATAAACCTGTGACTATATAGACCAGACATGAATCACATCTGGAGAAACATACAATGGCGTGGGGAAGCAGAGTTTGTAAAAAAAACAGTGACTGTGATGCTGGGGGAAATAGTGCATCCAGCAATAAGCAGTTTACTTCACCCGAGAAGGTATGGCAGCCACGAGGTGTGCGACAGGGGGAGAGAGCACCCCCCCCCCCCCCCCAGCAGACGACTCCACCGGTATCGCTGCAGTCACGCCGCTTTATCTAGAGAGGGGATGCGCCTGGTATACAGATATAGGTCGGACTACTGCAATGTCCTCCACACAGGCCTTCATAGGAAAGACTTACGCCGCCTGCAATTAGTACAGAATGCCGCCGCAAGGCTGTTAACGAGCCAACACCGCCATTGCCACATAACACCAACCCTGTGTTCACTCCACTGGCTACCGATAAAATGAAGAATTTTGTTTAAGATTGGCTTACTGACATTCAAATCCTTGCACAATCTGGGCCCTGGATACCTGAAGGATTTGTTGCAACTGCATTACACCCCCCACAATCTTAGATCAAAAGGACGTAACACCTTGGTCACCCCCAGAGTCCACCTCAAAACCTTTGGAGACAGAGCCTTTTGTCATGCTGCCCCTACACTTTGGAACTCTCTGCCACACCCAATCAGGACAGCTCCATCCCTGGAAGCATTTACAGTAAGTCTAAACTGAAAACTCACCTCTTCAGTCTGGCATTCATGAACTCCTGACTATCTCCTCTGTAACACAACCCAGCCTGCAATCCTGTATTGATCTGAGACACAACTATGCGCTTTGAGTCCTATGGGAGAAAAGCGCTTTACAAATGTTATTGTATTATTGTATTGTGTATATACAGGTGTGTGCATCAGTTATCTTCGTTACATGTTCATTACCTCAGCAAAGCAATCAATCTTTAGTAAGTCATCTTAAGCGTTTCAGGCACTTGAGCTAGTCCTTGTAAATAGCAGGAGACATTGGCAGCGCTTCCAAACAGAGGCTGCACCCGAATTGACTACTTGCAATAGATGTGCCGAGCTCCACAATTGTGGACTAAAATACACAACATGCATTCAAAACAGGTACAGCAAAGGAGGACGTTAGCTTCAGTATAAATAATATGTGCACAAATTATTCCCTACTAATTATTCCCTGCATCCATGTGCATCAATTTGCATTCAAATTACAGGGAGTGCAGAATTATTAGGCAAATGAGTATTTTGACCACATCATCCTCTTTATGCATGTTGTCTTACTCCAAGCTCTATAAGCTCGAAAGCCTACTACCAATTAAGCATATTAGGTGATGTGCATCTCTGTAATGAGATGGGTGTGGTCTAATGACATCAACACCCTATATCAGGTGTGCATAATTATAAGGCAACTTCCTTTCCTTTGGCAAAATGGGTCAAAAGAAGGACTTGACAGGCTCAGAAAAGTCAAAAATAGTGAGATATCTTGCAAAGGGATGCAGCACTCTTAAAATTGCAAAGCTTCTGAAGCGTGATCATCGAATTAATCAAGCGTTTCATTTAAAATAGTCAACAGGGTCGCAAGAAGCGTGTGGAAAAACCAAGGTGCAAAATAACTGCCCATGAACTGAGAAAAGTCAAGCGTGCAGCTGCCAAGATGCCACTTGCCACCAGTTTGGCCATATTTCAGAGCTGCAACATCACTGGAATGCCCAAAACCACAAGGTGTGCAATACTCAGAGACATGGCCAAGGTAAGAAAGGCTGAAAGACGACCACCACTGAACAAGACACACAAGCTGAAACGTCAAGACTGGGCCAAGAAATATCTCAAGACTGATTTTTCTAAGGTTTTATGGACTGATGAAATGAGAGTGAGTCTTGATGGGCCAGATGGATGGGCCCGTGGCTGGATTGGTAAAGGGCAGAGAGCTCCAGTCCGACTCAGACGCCAGCAAGGTGGAGGTGGAGTACTGGTTTGGGCTGGTATCATCAAAGATGAGCTTGTGGGGCCTTTTCGGGTTGAGGGTGGAGTCAAGCTCAACTCCCAGTCCTACTGCCAGTTTCTGGAAGACACATTCTTCAAGCAGTGGTACAGGAAGGAGTCTGCATCCTTCAAGAAAAACATGATTTTCATGCAGGACAATGCTCCATCACACGGGTCCAAGTACTCCACAGCGTGGCTGGCAAGAAAGGGTATAAAAGAAGAAAAACTAATGACATGGCCTCCTTGTTCACCTGATCTGAACCCCATTGAGAACCTGTGGTCCATCATAAAATGTGAGATTTACAAGGAGGGAAAACAGTACACCTCTCTGAACAGTGTCTGGGAGGCTGTGGTTGCTAGAGTTGGGCCGAACGGTTCGCATGCGAACGGTTCCATGCGAACTTCCGTGGTTCGCGTTCGCATCCCGCAGGCGAACTTTTGCGGAAGTTCGGTTCGCCCCATAATGCACCATGAGGGTCAACTTTGACCCTCTACATCACAGTCAGCAGGCCCAGTGTAGCCAATTAGGCTACACTAGCCCCTGGAGCGCCACCCCCCTTATATAAGGCACGCAGCGGCGGCCATTACGGTCACTCGTGTGCCACTGCCTGCCTGCATTAGTGAGAGTAGGGCGAGCTGCTGCACTGTCTCTCATAGGGAAAGATTAGTTAGGCTTAGCTTGTCCCTGACTGCATACCTGTTCTGTGAACCCACCACTGCATACCTGTTCTGTGAACCCACCACTGCATACCTGTTCTGTGAACCCACCACTGCCTACCTATTCTGTGAACCCACCACTGCATACCTGTTCTGTGAACCCACCACTGCATACCTGTTCTGTGAACCCACCACTGCATACCTGTTCTGTGAACCCACCACTGCATACCTGTTCTGTGAACCCACCACTGCATACCTGTTCAGTGAACCCACCACTGCATACCTGTTCTGTGAACCCACCACTGCAAACCTGTTCTGTGAACCCACCACTGCATACCTGTTCAGTGAACCTGCCACTGCATACCTGTACTGTTCAGTGAACCCGCCACTGCATACCTGTTCTGTTCAGTGAACCCGCCACTGTATACCTGTTCTGTTCAGTGAACCCGCCACTGTATACCTGTTCTGTTCAGTGAACCCGCCACTGTATACCTGTTCTGTTCAGTGAATCCGCCACTGCATACCTGTTCTGTTCAGTGAACCCGCCCCTGTATACCTGTTCTGTTCAGTGAGCCCGCCACTGTATACCTGTTCTGTTCAGTGAACCCGCCACTGCATACCTGTTCTGTTCAGTGAACCCGCCACTGCATACCTGTTCTGTTCAGTGAACAGTTTGGTGTGTCAGTGTGAAGCAATACCTTAATTACACTACCTGATTGATGTATACACATGCAAGATGTTTTAAAGCACTTTAGGCCTGTCATTTAGCATTCAATATGATTTCTGCCATTAAAACGCTGCTTTGCGTCAAATCCAGATTTTTCCCGGGGACTTTTGGCGTTTATCCCACTCCGCCATGCCCCCCTCCAGGTGTTAGACCCCTTGAAACATCTTTTCCATCACTTTTGTGGCCAGCATAAATTTTTTTTTTCAAAGTTCGCATCCCCATTGAAGTCTATTGCGGTTCGCGAACTTTAACGCGAACCGAACCTTCCGCGGAAGTTCGCGAACCTAAAATCGGAGGTTCGGCCCCACTCTAGTGGTTGCTGCTGCACGTAATGTTGGTGGTGAACAGATCAAAACACTGATAGAATCCATGGATGGCAGGGTTTTGAGTGTCCTTGCAAAGAAAGGTGGATATATTGGTCACTGATTTGTTTTTGTTTTGTTTTTGAATGTCAGAAATGTATATTTATGAATGTTGAGATGTTATATTGGTTTCACTGGTATAAATAAATAATTGAAATGGGTATATATTTGTTTTTTGTTAAGTTGCCTAATAATTATGTACAGTAATAGTCACCTGCACACACAGATATCCCCCTAAAATAGCTAAAACTAAAAACAAACTAAAAACTACTTTCAAAAATATTCAGCTTTGATATTAATGAGTTTTTTGGGTTCGTTGAGAACATGGTTGTTGTTCAGTAATAAAATTATTCCTCAAAAATACAACTTGCCTAATAATTCTGCACTCCCTCAATGCACTCCCAGGTGACTATTATTGTGCATAATGATTAGGCAACTAACAAAAAACAAATATATACCCATTACAATTATTTATTTTTACCAGTGAAACCAATAAAACATCTCAACATTCAGAAATATACATTTCTGAAATTCAAAAACAAAACAAAAACAAATCAGTGACCAATATAGCCACCTTTCTTTGCAAGGACACTCAAAAGCCTGCCATCCATGGATTCTCTCAGTGTTTTGATCTGTTCACCATCAACATTGCGTGCAGCAGCAACCACAGCCTCCCAGACACTGTTCAGAAAGGTGTACTGTTTTCCCTCCTTGTAAATCTCACATTTTATGATGGACCACAGGTTCTCAATGGGGTTCAGATCAGGTGAACAAGGAGGCCATGTCATTAGTTTTTCTTCTTTTATACCCTTTCTTGCCAGCCACGCTGTGGAGTACTTGGACGCGTGTGATGGAGCATTGTCCTGCATGAAAATCATGTTTTTCTTGAAGGATGCAGACTTCTTCCTGTACCCAGGCCCGCCATCAGGGGGTACAACTGTGACTTCCGTCATGGGCCCGGGCTGGGCCCCGGGCCCGCAGCCTTGGGCCCCCCCCCAGGCATTAACCTGCTGAATGGTCCCCCTCCCCCAGCGGCCGCCGCTTTTAATACCTTAGCAGCGGCCGCTCTCCCCTCTCCGACGCCTGTACTTTCTAGCAGCATCTCCTGGCTGCTGTGTGTGATGATGCGGCAGGAAGCATGGCTCGGTTCCCATAGTAACGGCGATACACATCGCCGTTACAGGAAGCCGCTGCCCTGCTTCCTGCCGCATCACACACAGTAGCCGGGAGATGCTGCTGAAAAGTACAGGCGCCGGAGAGGGGAGAGCGGCCGCTGTTAAGGTAACAACAGCGGCGGGGACGAACGGGGGGCACCATACTGGCTATACCGGGGCACTATACTGGCTATACTGGGGCACTATACTGGATATACTGGGGCGCTATACTGGGGCACTATACTGGCTATACTGGGGCACTATACTGGCTATACTGGGGCGCTATACTGGGGCACTATTCTGGCTATCCTGGGGCACTATACTGACTATACTGGGGCACTATACTGGCTATACTGGGGTGCTATACTGGGGCACTATTCTGGCTATACTGGGGCACTATACTGGCTATACTGGGGCACTATACTGGGGCACTATACCGGCTATACTGGGGCACTATACCGGCTATACTGGGGCACTATACTGGCTATACTGGGGCACCACCTACCCATACTGGGGAACTATACTGGCTATACTAGGGCACTATACTAGCTATACTGGGGCACTATACTGGCTATACTGGGGCGTTATACTGGGGCACTATTCTGGCTATACTGGGGCACTATACTGGCTATACTGGGGCACTATACTGGGGCACTATACCGGCTATACTGGGGCACTATACCGGCTATACTGGGGCACTATACTGGCTATACTGGGGCACCACCTACCCATACTGGGGAACTATACTGGCTATACTAGGGCACTATACTAGCTATACTGGGGCACTATACTAGCTATACTGGGGCACTATACTGGCGCGCTATACTGGCTATACTGGGGCACTGTACTGGCTGTACTGGGGCGCTATACTGGGGCACTATACTGGCTATACTGGGGGGATATACTGGGGCACTATTCTGGCTATGCTGGGGCACTATACTGGCTATACTGGGGCACTATACTGGGGCACTATACCGGCTATACTGGGGCACTATACCGGCTATACTGGGGCACTATACTGGCTATACTGGGGTACCACCTACCCATACTGGGGAACTATACTGGCTATACTAGGGCACTATACTAGCTATACTGGGGCACTATACTAGCTATACTGGGGCACTATACTGGCGCGCTATACTGGCTATACTGGGGCACTGTACTGGCTATACTGGGGCGCTATACTGGGGCACTATAGTGGCTATAATGGGGCGGGCGCTATACTGGGGCACTATTCTGGCTATACTGGGGCACTATACTGGCTATACTGGGGCACTATACTGGGGCACTATACCGGCTATACTGGGGCACTATACCGGCTATACTGGGGCACTATACTGGCTATACTGGGGCACTATACTGGCTATACTGGGGCACCACCTACCCATACTGGGGAACTATACTGGCTATACTAGGGCACTATACTAGCTATACTGGGGCACTATACTAGCTATACTGGGGCACTATACTGGCTATACTGGGGCACTGTACTGGCTATACTGGGGCACTATACTAGCTATACTGGGGCACTGTACTGGGGGCAACTATACTAGCTATACTGGGGCACTGTACTGGCTATACTGGGGCACTGTACTGGCTATACTGGGGCACTATACTAGCTATACTGGGGCACTATACTAGCTATACTGGGGCACTATACTGGCTATACTGGGGCACTATACTAGCTATACTGGGGCACTATACTAGCTATACTGGGGCACTATACTGGCTATACTGGGGCACTATACTGGCTATACTGGGGCTCTATACTGGGGCACTATACTGGCTATACCTGGGCACTATACTGGGGCACTATACTGGCTATACTGGGGCACTATACTAGCTATACTGGGCACTATACTAGCTATACTGGAGCACTATACTGGCTATACTGGGGCGCTATACTGGGGAACTGTACTGGCTATACTGGGGCACTGTACTGGCTATACTGGGGCACTGTACTGGCTATACTGGGGCACTATACTGGCTATACTGGGGCACTATACTGGCTATACTGGGGCACTATACTGGCTATACTGGGGCACTATACTGGGGCACTGTATTGGCTATACTGGGGCACTGTACTGGCTATACTGGGGCACTATACTGGCTATACTGGGGCACTGTACTGGGCGTGCACAGCAGTCTGTAGGGGGGCCCAGGCTTGATGTTGTGTGAGGGGCCCCAAAATTTCTGATGGCGGCCCTGCCTGTACCACTGCTTGAAGAAGGTGTCTTCCAGAAACTGACAGTATGACTGGGAGTTGAGCTTGACTCCATCCACAACCCGAAAAGGCCCCACAAGCTCATCTTTGATGATACCAGCCCAAACCAGTACTCCACCTCCACCTTGCCGGCGTCTGAGTTGGACTGGAGATCTCTGCCCTTTACCAATCCAGCTACGGGCCTATCCATCTGGCCCATCAAGACTCACTCTCATTTCATCAGTCCATAAAACCTTAGAAAAATCAGTCTTGAGATATTTCTTGGCCCAGTCTTGACGTTTCAGCTTGTGTGTCTTGTTCAGTAGTGGTCGTCTTTCAGCCTTTCTTACCTTGGCCATGTCTCTGAGTATTGCACACCTTGTGCTTTTGGGCACTCCAGTGATGTTGCAGCTCTGAAATATGGCCAAACTGGTGGCAAGTGGCATCTTGGCAGCTTCACGCTTCACTTTTCTCAGTTCATGGGCAGTTATTTTGCGCCATGGTTTTTCCGCACGCTTCTTGCGACCCTGTTGACTATTTTGAATGAAACGCTTGATTGTTCGATGATCACACTTCAAAAGCTTTGCAATTTTAAGAGTGCTGCATCCCTCTGCAAGATATCTCACTATTTTCGACTTTTCTGAGCCTGTCAAGTCCTTCTTTTGACCCATTTTGCCAAAGGAAAGGACGTTGCCTAGTAATTATGCACACCTGATATAGGGTGTTGATGTCATTAGACCACACCCCTCCTCATTACAGAGATGTACATCACCTAATATGCTTAATTGGTAGTAGGCTTTCGAGCCTATACAGCTAGGAGTAAGACAACATGCATAAAGAGGATGATGTGGTCAAAATACTCATTTGCCTAATAATTCTGCACTCCCTGTAGATTAGGACTAGTACATGATTTGCATCTGATTTGCATTCAAGGCATGTATTTAGCCCTGTGGGGCTCTGCATGCCTCTGTTAGTCTGCAATTCAGTTGCAGCCTATGAGCGCTGTCATTTATTTGATAGTCCTTGTAAATAACCAAGGCTTTTTCTTATGAACATCTATGCTACGTTGCCCTAAGACAGCATTTAGGCCTATATACTGCATACAGACAGATGACAGGAAGTTATAAGAAATTAGGAAGTGAATAGAAGTAGAAGTAACTAGAAGTGAGCTCTGCAGCTCTGGCTTAGCTTTATATACTAGCCTCTAAAGAGTAAGATGTGACACCACCCGTGGGGTGTATCATGATTGTGTCATATCTGTCAATCACCTGTAGAAGATCACAGGAGCCAACTATTGGCTCCTGTGGTCATGTGACTGACAGGACACTGCACAGACGCAGTTCGGTCTACCTGATAAGGACCAATACTCTGAAATTAGGTAATATGTCCCTGGTATGTTCTAGCTGAATATGTTTTCAGTTCTTGCTGTCCATGTTTTTGTTTGTTAGGAACTGTTTATACCTTCCTAGACTGAAAGTCTGGGTCTGGGCCTGATATATTGTTCTATGCGCTTTGTGAAATATACACAACTATTACTAAAAACCTTTCAGTATTGATCCCAGAAAATGTCTCTGAAAGAAATACTCTGCACAGAGGCGTCTGCAGGAGGAGGGAAGGGCGCTACTGCACTGAGTAGTGAGAGAAGAAATGCCTCTCAGCTCACTCAGGTATCAATTTACACAGCAGCAGCAGCGCCTGACTGGACTCATAACTGATTTACTGACTGATTCATTCATTTCCTTCAGCTCAATGATTCAAAGAACCACAGTAATGAATGAGTCAGTGAGAGAAGGCACTCATCCTAGTCAGAGATCCGAGTACAGCATCAGCTCCTGAGTCCTGAGATTCATTCAGTCCCTCTCTCGCTGCTACTGGTAACTGCGTGGAAGTAGAGACTGTGTAGCAGCCAGGCATTGACTGCCCCCCAGGCCGCCTTTCATTCAGTGATTTAGGGTTGGTCCTGTGTCTGCTGTATTCAGGTTTGTTGATGTAAGGCATTGTAAAACACTAGGCTAGCTGATAAAGGTGCAATTAGAATGCAGGCAAGCTGGTAAATATACACAGCATGATGCAGAGGAGGGTCCTTGGGAAAAAATCTGTCTGGGCTCTCCTCATTGTTAAAATGACTGCATGTGCAGATAAGGGGCTCGATTCACAAAGCGGTGCTAACCCAGTTAGAGACTTTAGGCATGATAACCATTGCACCATGCTGGTGAAAAGTCAGTTTAGGCGTGATAAGTTTAGGCATGATAAGTTTAGGCATGCTAAGTTTAGATCAGTTTAGATCGCACGCAAAGTCCCGCACGCAAAGCAGCGCCATTAAACTCTATGCAAAGTGCACCAGACTTTGCTAGCGCAAAACTTTTGATCAGCTGTGCACTGCGGTGCTAACCCAGTTGGTGCTTAAACTTATCATGCCTAAACTTATCACACCTAAACTTAACATGCCTAAACTTATCACACCTAAACTTATCACACCTAAACTTATCATGCCTAAACTGAGTTTAGGCATGATAAAGGGCTTTTCACCAGCGTGCTAACTGTTAGCACCGCTTTGTGAATCAGGCCCAAGGGGCTCGATTCACCAAGCGGTGCTAACCCAGTTATCACGCCTAAAGGACTTTAGGCGTGATGACCTCTTCACCACTGAGTTAGCACCGTTTTTGCCTGCACTTCGCGCGAAGTTATCGCGCGTAAAGTTTTGCGCGCGCACCCGCACAGGCGCGCGCGCAAAGTCCCATAGGGTTTAATGGGCGCATCGCGCGAAGTGCGGGGCGCTTCGCGCGCACGCACGCGGGAGCGCGCGCAAAACTTTACGCGCGGAAACTTCGCGCGAAGCCCTTCTTATCATGCCTAAAGTGACTTTAGGCGTGAAGAGGGCCTTTTCACCACGGTGCTAACACTTTGCACCGCTTAGTAAATCGAGCCCAAGGTGTTAAACAGGTTGAAAAGTTTTGACAGTCCCTAGACTCCAGGAGGGCTGCTTTCTGACTTGTGTGAGAGACTGGCAGGGACAGCAGTCCTATTACCGGCAACTAGCCTCTGTGTAATGTGGGACTGCAATACAGATTAGCTCTCTGCTCCATCTCAGGCTATTCTCAGTCTCACTCCACTCCTCCTATCTCTGGGCTAGTCACAACAAAATCGCAATAGCAATCGCTAGCAATTCACGAGTGCGACTTTGTGAAGCGATCTTTGAAAGAATCGCTCCAATAAATGCTACCTGCAGCATGTTTGCGATTTTAAAAAATCACAACACTGCTGTGGGAACACCCTCATAGGGTAGCATTAGCCCAGCGCTTTTCAAATTGCTGTAAATTTGAAAAGCGCTCTGAAGCACTCTTGGTGTGCACCAGCCTTCTTCATTCACCTTTGTTTCCCTCTTTCCCTAGTGCTGGGTGTCTGTGTCTTCTTGTCATACAGGAAAGCTAAATAAAAGTGCAATCCTGGTGAGGCAAATATCATCTTCCCTCTCTTTCAGCTTTTCTCTCCTCATTATTTCTCTGCATAAGGGATCAGACACAGTATAAGGTAGTGAAAACCGGGATTAGTAGAGATGGGGGTGAAGGGGAGGACATAGGTAGGTGTATGGGGGGGGGCATGGGGGGATTGGCCTTGAGGGAATTACAGTGGCCATACTTCTTGTCACAGGAGCCCTAGTGGCTGACCGCACTTAGCCTTCTAAACGGTGCCAGCGCACAGATCGTGCGAACTCTGGTCGCAGTCAATGCGCAGGAACCGTTAAGAATTAGCCGCAGACAACTCAGAACGGAGCCTGTGAGACACGGGTGATTACAACTTCACCCACTGGTTCAGGGTACTGCCACCACCGCGGTTACCATGGGACCGTGGAGCCCATTAACTGACTAATCCTGCGAATAAAACGGTTAAACACACGATATTCTGTCTAGCCAACAACAAACAAACAGTAGCGTATCTTCAGAGACCCGGGATCAGTTCTGTGTGTGCTGATAAGCAGGGTAGCAGACAGTGAATGACTTGGAGAAAGTCGTTTATTCACGCAATATAAATAATTAATATATACAGACAATTATTAAAATCAACAATTATTAAAACAGTAATAGCCAGTATAAAAAATAAAAGAAGGGAGAAAAATACTTAGTTCCTGGAAAGATGTCCTTTTTGTGGGAAAACAGAGTTCTGGGTTTCAATTTGAGTTCAGAGTTCGGACCAGGTGGATGCCAGCATATCCTCAAGCTGGCATCTGATGAATTCAAGATGTTTCAGTGTGGAGGACACTGAGTTTGGGTCCTCAGCCATTCTTATGCCCCTGCTTCAGTAGGAGGGAGTGAGGGCGGGGAGCCATACACCCCCTTAGAAGATGAGATGAGCCCTCCCCTTATCCTGGGGGCTAGAAATCATATCTACCCATATATGGGCTCTATCTCACAGAACCGTACAGGTCAGGGCAGATTTATTAACATTTTCAGGTCTGTCTCGATTTACCCAGCGCCCTGATACCAGACATGAGGGGTGGGACCCCTGTGGTATCATCAGGGCATTTTCAAACTGCCTAACTGGCAGTCCTTACCTCAGAATGTTCTGAAACTTCCTCAGAACCAGCACCGGGGCTCAAGCTACACTTCCCCCACGTTTGGTGAAGCTGCCATCTCAGGAACCCCAGAAATATTACAGATCTGGGAAGTTATGGATTATGCCATGAGCCTCAGGTTAATTCAGGAGGTGTTCTAGCTGCTAACAGCTGACTTTCCTTTGATCTTTACTAGGGAGCAAAGTGTCAAGACCTCCCGTGGATTCGTAGCCTGCCTGGCTGTACCTAGGCATCCTTTGGTTAATTAACATCTCCATGAGATCAGCTAAGTGTCACCTGGTTCCCAGAACCAAAAGGGGAATTGTGCCTTCCACAGGGAATATGTCCAAGCTAATTAACACCTCCCCCCCAGGCTGTCACTTCAGCTAAGACAGATCCCCCAGCTGTTCCTAGGCATAGGGATACTACACGTCAAATCTTGGTTCTATTGATCTGAGGCGCAATCGATGCAGGAATCGAGTGCGATCGTTCTTTTCTTCACGGGCGGTTCCAGGACGCGCCTGCGTCCCCGCAACCGTCCGTGACAGCCCTCCCCCTTGTCCGCGGCTTAGCCACTCATCCGCACGATGTGTGGCGGCGCCGCTAACCTGGCTGATGGGCCTCGAGTTGCCGGTACGGCGGGAAAACCTATTGGAGCCTGTGGCTCGGTTCCCCTGGACCAGTCGCGGTCTGCTACCCTCAGGGTTGACCCAACATGGTCCGTTCTGGACAGGGCGTTTGCGCCACTGCAGTCGGACGTGGTGTCTGCCGGGACTGCTGACAACGGGCAGTGGGTTGGTTAGGTCAACAGCCAGCCCACGCAGGGTTCCCCTGCTGAGTGGCTGTGGACCTAAGGGAACCCCGCGGGAATCCCTGGACCTTCCCAGCTCCTGACAGACGGCACATGCCCTGCAGTAGTTTGCTACATCCCTGTTCATCCGGGGCCAATAAAACTGGTTCCGAATACCGGCGAGTGTCTTGCGGACACCCGAGTGCCCTGTCAGAGGATTACCATGTGCAGATTTCAGCACATGTCCCCTGAACGCACTCGGGACCACAAGCCACTTGGTATTCGCGTGGGATCTACCTGTAGGGGGCTGTACAGACTCACTGTACAGTCTCCCACCTTCCCAGTACACCTTGAAAGCGGCCCCGTCTGCGAGGGGCTCAGCGGCTTGCTGCCTGAGCACCTCCAGGCTTGGGTCACTTTGTAGTGCGGCTGAGAATATGGCGCTGTCAGTTTCAGCCAACTGGCTCATGTCACACGAGGCCAGCGGCTGAAAGGTCTCATCCCTGCGGTCAGAGGAGGGGGAGGAGGCCGGAACCCCCTCCACCTGTTCTGAGCTCGGGTTCTGAGCAGTGCAGCTGCGCGGTACTGCTAGCACAGGTACACTGTCAGAATGGCACAGACGGACATTACTCAAATCATCATTGCATGCAGTAATGACATTGACAGGTATAGACATTTTTTCATTACAGACAGGTTGTACAGTAAACTCAGGTACAGCTACAGCATCATCACAACAGACAGTCTGTACATCAAACTCAGGTGCCTTTGAAGCAGGCACTATTGAACCTGGTACCCTTGAACTGGGCACATTCAACCCACCTCCCCCTGGTGCTCCCCCAAGTGTATAAAGTACCTGGTGGTGGGTGGAGAGTCCGTCTCCTTCCGTGAGCGACAAGGCGGTCGTGGCAGGTTCATAGTAGGACACAAGCTTGCCCAAATCAGTCCCTAGCAACACAGGGACTGGGAGATCCTTCATAACCCCAACAACCCGTTCTTGGACTCCTCCCACTCCCCAATCCAGCTTCACTTTTGCGTGGGCTATGTGGAAAAGGGTGCCCTCTACTCCAGTAAGGGCAAGGGATCGGCTGGAGCTGATGCTCTCCTTTGGTACAAGGTGTGAGTGAACTAACGTGATGTCAGCTCCGGTGTCTCGGAATCCGGTGACAACTTTGCCGTTCACTCTAACAAGTTGCTGCTGGTCGGTTCGGTCGCGGATTTCCTTTCCGCGGGCAAACAGGACAAAATCTGATGATCCAGGCTGTGGTTCGCTGGCGGGTTGCCTCTGCTGTGGGTGAGGTGCAGGTGATGCAGATGATCCAGGTGCTGGTGGTGTCTGTCTCCGCTCCGGGCAGTCGAACTTCATGTGTCCGGGCTGGCGGCAGTAGTGACAGGTGACCTCTCCAGGCGCTGCAGGCCTGGGTGCAGCAGCTGCGCTGGGTGGCCTTTGTGGCGGACGGCTCACAGGGGCAGGAGGGTCTGCTGAGGTATTGGGCTGACCTCCTCTCCAGCTGGATGGGACAGTTCTGCGGGTATCAGCCACCCGGGTAGTTGCAAAAGTCTCAGCAAGGTCTGCAGCGACAGTTGCTGAAGCCGGCCTGCGTTCTAGCACAAACTGGCGTACATCAGCAGGGCAAATGTTCAGAAATTGTTCGAGGACTATCAAGTCCTCCAGGACGCCATAAGACCCTTTGGTGAGGCCTAGAGTCCACTGGCGTAGTGTGGTGAGCAAGCTGCTGGCCACATCTCGGTACGAATCAGAAGACTTTTTCTGCCAGGCCCTGAACTTTTTCCGATAGGCTTCTGGCGTCAGCTGGTACTTAGTAATGATAGCGTCTTTTATAGCAGCATAATCATTATCCTTCTCCGCAGGCAATTCTGCGAAGGCATCAAGCGCTTTGTAGCGCAGCAAAGGTGTCAGATGTCTGGCCCACTGGTCTTGGGACAGACGATACTGACGGCATGCTTTTTCAAAAGACCGCAAAAACAAGTCAATGTCTGTGTCTTTTTCAATATTAGCAAATTTAAATTTTGCACTTACGGGTGGTGCAGCTCCTTCGGCAGGGAGGCTGGGCGGTGAACTCCGGCTGGCCTGTTGAACCTTTGCCATGTTGAGCTCATGCTGTCGTCTCTCCCGCGCCTCTGCAGATTGGCGCTCCCGTTCTCGCTCAGCGGCATCCCTCTCTGCGTGGCGTTCTGCGGCTGCAGCAGCAGCGGCTTGCCGCTCCCGTTCCTCCCGCATTTGGCGCTCCTCACGCATGTACTGCAGGTACTTGTCCAGGTCAGTGTCCATCAGCTTTTGTAATGCCTGCTGCATTAGCGGATCAGTACAAACGGACAGTCCAGTACTGGCCGGTTCCAGGCGAGTACTTTCAGAAACTCTGGGATTGGGGTCCACACTGACATTCTCCTGCGTAACTGTTGCAGCAGGGCCCGCAGGATGCTCAACCTCCGTATGCGCAGAATCTTCAGTCTCTGGTTCCCCTTGACTTGGGTCAGATGGGCTGGTATCCACTTCAGCGGACACCCCCGGCTCCCGCAGTTGCTGGGTATCCCATTGAAACAATTCCGTTACCAGGTCCCGTTGTGTCTTGCGGCCGACATCAATGCCTCTCTCTTGGCAAAGATTTTGCAGGTCCGCCAGGCACATTTTCTTGTAGTTCCCGGACATTTCCATGCCAAATAAAATAAAACTTTTGGGGAGGGGTACTGGCTACACAGTCTCTCTGTATATATAAAAAATATATTGCCTTCCAGCTACACCAACGAATTAGTTCGTTTCTCGATAGCGCTAGCGCTATCGTAGATACTTTCAGCACAACACAGGTCCCAACCGCTGCCTAACACTGTCACAGGAGCCCTAGTGGCTGACCGCACTTAGCCTTCTAAACGGTGCCAGCGCACAGATCGTGCGAACTCTGGTCGCAGTCAATGCGCAGGAACCGTTAAGAATTAGCCGCAGACAACTCAGAAGGGAGCCTGTGAGACACGGGTGATTACAACTTCACCCACTGGTTCAGGGTACTGCCACCACCGCGGTTACCATGGGACCGTGGAGCCCATTAACTGACTAATCCTGCGAATAAAACGGTTAAACACACGATATTCTGTCTAGCCAACAACAAACAAACAGTAGCGTATCTTCAGAGACCCGGGATCAGTTCTGTGTGTGCTGATAAGCAGGGTAGCAGACAGTGAATGACTTGGAGAAAGTCGTTTATTCACGCAATATAAATAATTAATATATACAGACAATTATTAAAATCAACAATTATTAAAACAGTAATAGCCAGTATAAAAAATAAAAGAAGGGAGAAAAATACTTAGTTCCTGGAAAGATGTCCTTTTTGTGGGAAAACAGAGTTCTGGGTTTCAATTTGAGTTCAGAGTTCGGACCAGGTGGATGCCAGCATATCCTCAAGCTTGCATCTGATGAATTCAAGATGTTTCAGTGTGGAGGACACTGAGTTTGGGTCCTCAGCCATTCTTATGCCCCTGCTTCAGTAGGAGGGAGTGAGGGCGGGGAGCCATACACCCCCTTAGAAGATGAGATGAGCCCTCCCCTTATCCTGGGGGCTAGAAATCATATCTACCCATATATGGGCTCTATCTCACAGAACCGTACAGGTCAGGGCAGATTTATTAACATTTTCAGGTCTGTCTCGATTTACCCAGCGCCCTGATACCAGACATGAGGGGTGGGACCCCTGTGGTATCATCAGGGCATTTTCAAACTGCCTAACTGGCAGTCCTTACCTCAGAATGTTCTGAAACTTCCTCAGAACCAGCACCGGGGCTCAAGCTACACTTCCCCCACGTTTGGTGAAGCTGCCATCTCAGGAACCCCAGAAATATTACAGATCTGGGAAGTTATGGATTATGCCATGAGCCTCAGGTTAATTCAGGAGGTGTTCTAGCTGCTAACAGCTGACTTTCCTTTGATCTTTACTAGGGAGCAAAGTGTCAAGACCTCCCGTGGATTCGTAGCCTGCCTGGCTGTACCTAGGCATCCTTTGGTTAATTAACATCTCCATGAGATCAGCTAAGTGTCACCTGGTTCCCAGAACCAAAAGGGGAATTGTGCCTTCCACAGGGAATATGTCCAAGCTAATTAACACCTCCCCCCCAGGCTGTCACTTCAGCTAAGACAGATCCCCCAGCTGTTCCTAGGCATAGGGATACTACACGTCAAATCTTGGTTCTATTGATCTGAGGCGCAATCGATGCAGGAATCGAGTGCGATTGTTCTTTTCTTCACGGGCGGTTCCAGGACGCGCCTGCGTCCCCGCAACCGTCCGTGACACTTCTGTTGACTTGACAGCCGATCGACCAACCGTTTTGATATTAGCAATGAGATGTTGGGAAATCTTGGGCCAATGTAGTTGTCAGGTGCGATAATCATGGAGTGCGATAACCACGAATTATAGACAAGACGGAAACCCCGGCCGTTGTCCCTCAAAATGTATTGTGCCCCCCTGATGCCTGTACTTTACCTGTCACATTGTTCACAGAGTGTCCTTGCTGTATTTCCGCATTGGCGCTCCACGTGATTACTGGCATATACGACATGGGGTGAGTGTGTGACATAATTTGGGCCGAGGCTGCCATGATAACGGGCCTCTAGTCTGTGTTTCCCCCCAGGTCAGAAGGTCCCAGTCCTCCCCTGGTAGCAGCATAGTGTGTGTGTGTGTGTGTGTGTGTGTGTGTCTACTGTGTGCTGTGTATAGTGTGCTCTGTGTGTGCGTGTGTATAGTGTGTGTGTGTACTGTGTATAGTGTGTATGTTGTGTGCGATGTGTGTGTGTGTGTGTGTGTGTGTGTGTGTGTGTGTGTGTGTACTGTGTGTATAGTGTGTGTGTGTGTGTACTGTGTGTGGTGTGTGTGAGTGCATGCCGCAATAAGTATATTTTATGGCGAAACGCTCTGCTGCATTACAACTATTTTCTGGTGAACCCATGCCGCAAGAAGTGTATTTTCTGGTGAAACGCTGCTGCATTATGATTTTCGGGGGTTTTGGGGGTGGGGTTCAACACAGGAGTGGTGTTCACCACGAGGGGTGGGGGGTATGGGGCAGGGGGCAATTACGGGGGGGGCGGGGGCCACAGGATTTCTCGCCTGGAGTGACAAAATGGCTAGAGACGCCGCTGACTCTGCATAGCCAGTCTTCTTGCTAAAACAGTGGTTCTTTAATGTAAATCAGGGTTATAACCTGCAAGAATCTACCCCAAAGATTCTTACTTGTTATTACTTGCATTGATATGATCTACTTTATCACTGGCATTATCTGCATGTCATTGATATATGCCTATTGTTGTTAACCACTTTACCCCCGCCTGTACGAATTTCTCCGTCCCTTTTTCCATCCTTTAACCCCCAGGGACGGATAAATCCGTACTTTCCGAGCTCCCGCCGCTGCCCGCGCTCCCGCTTGCTGTAGCGTGCACTCCGGCTGGTAAACACGCCGCCCGCCGCTCGCCCGGAGATCAATGAACGGGAAAATCCATTCCCGCAAGCCCCGCAATGATCCGCTGCTTTTCTGCTAAGCAGCGCGATCATTGTGAAAAAAAAACCTTACCCAGCCTCCTAGTACTTCCTCCAAGCGTCCGGAAGGAGGCTTGGAGGTCGCATTAAACAAAAAGTTACTGTTGCCATCTCGTGGCCAAATAGTAAAACTACACCCTAAATCATTTTTCACATACAAATTCATTCCTGATACACAAAAAATTAACTCATTACCTCCCGCACTCCCCATTTTTTTTTTAATAAAAAAAATTAAAAAATTTACAATTAAAAAAAAAACATAAATAGTTACCTTAGGGACTGAACTTTTTAAATTTTTATGTCAGGAGGGTACAACACTGTTACTTTATAAACTATGGGCTTGTAATTAGGGATGGACGCAAAACTGAAAAAAATGCACCTTTATTTCCAAATAAAATATTGGCACCAAACATTGTGATAGGGACATAATTTAAACGGTTTTATAACCGGGACACATGGGCAAATACATTTCATGGGTTTTAATTACAGTAGCATGCATTATTTAAAAACTATAATGGCCGAAACTGAAAAATAATAAATTTTTTCCCACATTTTTCCTATTTTCCCATTAAAACATATTTAGAATAAAATAATTCTTGGCATAATGTCCCACCTAAAGAAAGGCTAATTGGTGGTGGAAAAAACAAGATATAGTTCATTTCATTGTGATAAGTAATGATAAAGTTATAGATGAATGAATGGAAGGAGCGCTGAAAGGTGAAGATTGCTCTGGTGCTCAAGGGGTACAACCCCTCAGTGGTGAAGTGGTTAATATTTGCATTTTCTTGGTTTGGTCCGCCGTTCACTGGGAATATCTGCATGATATTGATAAATATAGTGCAGCGCTCAACATTCAACAGTGTCTTAACACATGTATTCGAGCATAGCAGTCACAACCGCTGAACAAGTCCCGTGACATCAGAAAGGCAATAGTCCAATGTATAAAGTCCTGATATTATCCTTCTCCAGCCTACAGTTTATGTGATCTCATGCGCTCACCAGAACTTGTGGCTGATTGGTAAGATCAGCAGTGATCATATACGGTCTCCAAATACTCCTCTGGACCCTTGTCCTCTTTGCTGGCAGCAACTCAGAAACTCAGATGTAAACAAAAGAAAGCAAACATAGCGTAATCACGTTTCATAGATTCGTTCACACTCTACCTGCACCTCACACTGTGCAACACCATTGATCACCTTAACCACATTGTGCAGTGACCTTCCCCAGTGTTTGGTAGAAAAGTTATTATTAAAGGAGACCCGCAGATGCTGCGGAGGAAGATGTTGGCGATGATCGGCGGGCGAGTGCGCATGTGTGGGGAGTGAGGCCGTGGTGCTGATGGACAGCCCCACAGCGTAAACCTCACTCCCCATCGCCCGGTAATAGGGAGCATCGCTCAGGCTTTCGCCTGAGTAATGCTCCTTAACGGTCGGCCATCGCGCGAAGGATATGGGCAATAGGATTTGCCGGTAGTCCTCGCGCGATGGCAAAGTGATAAGTAGCTCGCATCTGCAATCTACTTATCACCTTGAATAGGATATGGTGCAAAGTGTTATTTCCACTACAACATATAACACTAATGAAGGGCCTATGTGTTGTCTCATGCAGGGAAAATTTGGCTGTAATTGCAAGCTTTGCCATCTCTGTTCCTCATTGACACCTACAGCATGGGTTCAGGCCCAGGTCTAATGATGAATGATGAACTTGCTTTTTGGCCTTAAAGTCAACCTGAGTTGGAAAATAAAACAAAAAATAGATTCTTACATAAGGAGAGGGAAGCCCCTGGATCCTCCAGAAGCTTCCCATCAGGGCCGGAGCTACCATAGGAAAAAATAGGCAACTGCCCCAGGGCCCCAGAGCTTGTAGGGGCCCCCAAGTTGTCCCTACCCATGTTAACTGTTGCTCCCCAGGGTCTCTGCAGAGTCTGTTAAGTTGGGAGGTGATTGGGGGAGGGTCAGCAGCCAGCTCAGAGGCCCAGGAGGGAAGTTTGGCTGCAACAAAGGGCCTCTAATGACGCTTTTTGGTCGGGGGTGTCTGTTGGGGGGCCCCCAGGCTAATTTTGCATTAGGGCCCAACTGTTACTTGAACCGGCCCTGCTTCCCATGTCCTCTTCCTGACCATCGCCACTGCCCAGGACCTTCTAAATGATTGCTGCCCCGCTCCTCTTTGTGCATGAGTGTGACCATGCTGCACCTGTGCGAGTGTGGTTTTGCTTGTGGAGTAGCACAGAGCCGCTTATGGACAAGCTGCTCTGTCTTACTACACAGGCGTGGCCGTAATCCTGCATGCGTAGTTCAACAGTGCTCGTACATGGCGGGGAGTGCGGACAGGATAACATATCCGACAAACTCTTATTGGATTTGTTTCAGGTTCCTGCTAGTGGGAATACTGGGGGCAAGGAGGTCACAGGAAGCCTCTGCACTACCTAGAGCAGGGGTGTCAAACTCAAATACAAAGTGGGCTGAAATTGAATTCTGGGACCAAGTTATAGGCCAACATCAATGTCTACTGGTGGCCACCTTTCTCCCTGGTGTCTAGTAGTCCTACTCCCTCCCTTATACAGTTCCCTGGTGTCTAGTGGTCCTCCCTCACCAATACAGTTCCCTGGTGTCCATCCTCTCCTATACAGCTCCCTACTGTTTAGTGCTTTCCCCCTACCTCCCCCATTTGGGGGAATTAGAGGATTTCCTTTACCTAACAAAGTTTCAAATTTTTCTTTAATTGCCTCAGGTATGCTTTAAATTAAAAAAAACATTTCTGTTGAGTTTATTTCAGGAAATATTTTCTCAACTTCTTCAGCCCCTGAGCAAGTTAAAACATTGCAGATAGTTATTTTGGGACGATTTATTTTTAGAACTTTTTTGTGCGCGGGAGGTTACTGAGTGATATGGTGAGAAAACATTTCCTGTGAACAAACTCAGAAAGACTTACTGAATCTGGGCCAATGTTTTTCGTAGATTAACAAGAAAGCAAATGTATTAATTATTAGAACATCCACTCATATAGACAGCTGAAAACTCCTTTCATTTTCTGCTTTGTCTGTTTACAGTCATCTCCAGGCCATGAGCCTGATGAAGACATTGCAAGCTTTGAAAGCTTAGTAAGTTTTGTACTACAGTTACTCATTAAAAGTATCACTTTTAGAGAAGAGTGAATATTTTGCTGAAAGGTGCAGTGACCTAATTTTGAAAATGTTGCCACTAATTTATTAGAAGCACTTATTAATGTAATTGCATGCTAATTAAGAAGAGAGAAGCAAAAAGTTTTAACTTCTGTTTTTTTTTTTTTAAAGCAGGGCACACACATTCCAGGAAACAAGCCTTAAATAAAGGCTGGATAAATAATATCCAGAAATAAAAAAAAAATGCCAAAAAATAGTAAGTGCCCCATATACTGTATATATGTAAAGCCATTTTTTTCTAAAATATGTACTTATATTTCTCCATTTTTTTTCTTTTTACTTGGCCTGTGTGCCTTTGCCTAACTGCAGGAAATGTACAATGCTAGCATGATGGGATTGTGAGAGTTTTTATTTTTTTGAGTGTGTGTTATAGTAACAAGCTTATCTCAGCATGTAAATCGCAGAAAGCATCCTGTTTGGGATAAGATAAGGACACTATGACCAGAAGGTAATTAAAACCCCACCACCACTTTTGAATTTATACAGTGATGTTAGCCTGTTGTCTAGATGTTTGCTGTGAAAGGGACAGTACACTGTGGTAGTGGGAAAATGAACACTGAGCTGGGTTTAAAATAAAAGAGGGCAGAAGTAAAGAAGGAAACCAGCTGAAATATTATTTTATTATTTTCTTTTTTGTATCATATTTCTTAAAATTGGACAGCGAACAACATGATAGGAAAGCTAAATAAAAAAATTAATTGGATGAATTTTTAATTTTTTTTCAGTTAATCTGGAGTTTCATCCTACTTTATGCTTATCTCTAATGTCAGGCAATCACTTTTGCTATTTTGATCAAATGTTAAGTTCTTGATCCAGTGTCCTTTGTTGGAAGAGGAGAGTTAGGAGTAGAATAATGTCTTTGGCAATCAGAATCACAGGGGAAGCTGTGTACCCTCACATTAGTGATGATCATAATCAGCTAATTACCATTACTAGAAATTTTGTGTGAATTTTTGCAATTACACCCATATGTAATTACGATTTGTAAACTCAATTGATTTTGTGTAATTCGTAATTTTGCGTAAATGTTTGCGTAATTTTCACATAATTTTGTGCTGACTTTAGCAGTAAATAACAAAAAAATAATTTTTCAAAAAGATCATGTAGAAAAATATTTTTTAAACGTACAAAAATGACAGTTTAAAGAACTTTTTTCCTTTGCATTTTTAAAATCGATTTTCTCAAAAACTACAAGGTCTGTTTGGCATATGTACAATTTTGGTGACAATCGCATGTATGGGAGCTATGCTATTTACCGCTAAAGTCGGCACAAAAAATTTACGCCAAAATTACAATTACAGACTAAATTAATTACAATTTCTCCTGGAAATTTGCATTACGATTTTGCATTGTAATTGTGAATTTTGATGCGAAATTACATCTATGCAAAAATTTGTGCTCATCACTAGTTTTCACTATTCTCTTGGAAGACCGTTTTCAATTCTAAGCAACAGAACAACATGTTATGAAAATACAAAATTAACCACTTGGCTATTTATGCAGATAATACAAAGATGGGCTTAGCTGAGTTGATCAGTGATGTGAAAGCAGTTGAGTATTGTACAGTGTTAGCAATCAGTAAAAGCACTAAGTTTTGAATCAGAATGATATAAATTATTGGCTAACTTAAAAGAATAAGAGTAAGCTTTCGACTAATAAGCCTTGTCAGCTTGTCAGCATACAGGAATAGAGTCTGAAGAAGGATTATTAGCTAAAGTATAGCTTTTTTTCTTTAAAGTTAACCAATAAATGGTATTTGATATTGATTACATTTCAGCTGCAATTTATAAAGCAATGACCTAACCATTAGTAGTGAGGAAACACACTCAGAGACCGCACTCAGAAAGCAATTCAATCACTGTATTGAAAAAATCAGAGTGAACAGAGGCACACAACGTTTCGGGCGTAGCCCTTCCTCAGGTGTGACACCTGAGGAAGGGCTACGCCCGAAACGTTGTGTGCCTCTGTTCGCTCTGATTTTTTCAATACAGTGATTGAATTGCTTTCTGAGTGCGGTCTCTGAGTGTGTTTCCTTGCTATTGCTGAACACAGGAATGGTGTACCTGTGAGATACCAGCTCCGGCACTCAGCTCCAGGAGCCCTGGACTGACACACAGGTGTGGAGGTGTGAATTTTCTACTATAAACCATTAGTAGTGTACTGTTTGATGCAGGTTGGTGCTATGTGGCCATTTATCCCCTGCTGTTCTTCCAATGCTCTCTCACCATGGGCAGCACTACACTAATGCCTGCTGAGGCACTGGCCCCCTGGTAATCACTGTGCTCCCCTGAGTGCCCCCCCCCCCCCCCCCTCAGTAACATAAAATACAAGCTCTAGTCTCCAGCAATGCTTAGCTGGCTGCTAAGATAAGGAATTAAATACACAGTGTTTCTCTCCCTCCAGCCCCTTCTCCTTCCCCTTGCTTGTAGAGTCGTGAGACGCAGGCTGAGAGCAGGAATGATTTGTCTGTGATCTGTCCACACAGGAGCAGCTTTCTAGCAAGTAAGGATTAACCTCCTTAGTGGCAATCCCGAGTCAGGCTCGGGGTGTAAATCCCCAGCTCAGAGCGGTAATCCCTTGCCTGAGTGAGTTATATGCAGGAGCTGCTGCAGATTTCTCTGTGGTATGTTGTTGTTCTTGTTTTCAGGGTCTAAAAGCTTGTGAAAAAATCTGGAAATAATCATAATGCCAGGGAGGTTAAAGCATACCAGAAACCTAGCCAAGTACATCTGTAGGAAACTTTTCTTCAATAGCACCATCATTTGAACAATCTGCTCTGCTCAAAAGCCTCTGAGTTCTGTTTGTGATGTTTACATTTGGTTCTTATCATTGCTGAACCAATTAGCCTTAATTGTATCACCTGAGTTAGGCAAAAAATATCTAAAGCTCACCATATAAAAATCAGTTTTGATCACCCAAATGGGCCCCACCAGCCAGCCATCTGCCTCTGTTCTGTGGCTTGGACCCAGACTTGTACTAGTTTTTCTCATTTGATTGCTGATGTAGTGGGATAGAACTTGCGAAAAGCGTTGTATTGTGGAGTACTTAAATAAACAGTATCTTCATTAAAACTTTAATGAACACAGTCTATGTTTTAGTTGTTGGGGAGGTAAGCCCACCACTGCTGCCCCTTTTTAAATGGTTTTTAAACATTTTCACTCTATTCTGTCGCCTCTGTTCAATCTTCTCTTCATATTTCCAAGTCCACCCCTGGTGGAGGGGTGTTATCCCTTGTTTCCTACCTACAGAGAGCAATTTCTTAACCTGGGGTTAGGGTATAATATCCCCACCTGCCTATACAGTGGCTGCCTTTGAGGTAACCCAAGTTAGTGAGTATAAACTCTTATACACCTTACTACTACCAATAGCTTGCTGAACATATAACATTATTTTGGGCTCTTGGTGTTCCTTTTTCTCCTTCTGCAATTTACAACACATGGAGAAGCACATTGGACTTGAAATATGGTGAGACACATATTTTATTTTACATTAGGGTTTGTTTTTATTTTTTGTTATTTAATTTTTTAAGTGTTTTTTTCCAAAGTTAACTACTTCCAAATGTGGGTAAGAGATATCAGTTTACTCCAAAACACATTCCCACTGAAGGAGCAGATATCTCAGACCCACATATAAGTCACACCTAGGATGTTAGTACACCATAAGTTACCCCCCTAAACTACCTTCTCCTGGGCAACAGATGTGGGCAAAAACTACTTGATGTGAGAAAGAGTTTTTAATGCAATGTAAAAAAATAAAAATGAAAAGCAATAAAAAATATATAAATTGGGGAAGGGGGGGGGGGGAGGGGAGACATGGATATGTTTTGCAGTCATTACATGGCAGTGGGCTGCTGTTTGTTTATATGGAGAACTCTTGCTATTTATTGGATCCTAAAGGTGGCCACTAATGGTCCAATTTCTAGCGAAGAATTGTTTGAGTGATAAGATGTGATCAGATTGTTTGTAAAAAATCTCCATTAATGGGCACAACCTATTACGAACGATTATAAAAACAGTTATCCGATTTAATTTTTGTCGAACCAAAAATTGGATTTTGTTGTCAGCTTTTTTATAGGAAGCAAATATTGGTTAGTTGATGGTGTAGTGAACTATGTATTACGATATTTCACTTATGATCAGAATTATCTGATCGCTCAAAGGATTTGTCACTAGAAATTGGATCATTAGTGGCCTCCCTTAGAGATAATAATAATGTAAATCTTGGATGTAATGTACACACTAGTATCAATGAGCAATGGCCATAAGTGCGCTTTGAGTCCTATGGGAGAAAAGCGCTTTACAAATGTTATTGTATTGTATTGTATTGTAAGTGACTGTGCTATGTGTTTGTTCCTGGGTAGTAGGTCCTCTGTATAGTGGTGTTTTCACCATGCAAACTCCCACAGTGAAAGACCCATGGCTGACCCTTAAGCCGCATCTACACGAGTAGATGCGGCCGCGATGCTCCTTATCAATCGAGCCGCTGATGCGGCTCGATTGATAAGATCCGACAGGACGGATCTCCGCACCGCCGATTCCCTGCTCGATCCCCGCGAGGGGACAATGGCAGGGAATCGTGCGGGAGATAAGCGGCGCCGGCGGGGACGAGCGGGCACGAGCGGGGAATCGAATGCGGCGCACGCGCGGCGAGCGGGGACGCGGCGGGCATGCGCGGGGACGCGCAACAGGCCGCCGATCGCCACAACATCTCCCCAACATCTCCCCGTGTAGACGGGGCTTTACATGCCGGCTACCTCATGACCCTATACGAAACTCCCAGTTTAGGTTATTTCCACCCACCCACATATGAGGACAATTTAAAATTATCTCTTACCTGAGCTTAACAAAAAGAATAAACACAGCTGGTGACATGGCCCTGCTAATAGAAATATATCATTCTGTACAGAGATAGTTCTTGAGTGTTAGGATCATAAAATCACAAATT
Source organism: Hyperolius riggenbachi (assembly GCF_040937935.1). NCBI lineage: Eukaryota > Metazoa > Chordata > Amphibia > Anura > Hyperoliidae > Hyperolius > Hyperolius riggenbachi. The sequence continues at coordinate 143,086,145 of NC_090653.1, forward strand.
TTCTGGACATGTTCCAAAACTTATGGTAGAGGTGTTTTCATCAGTGATGCTCATCAGGACCTCGTGATCACAGAATACCGGTGATTCACGAGCATTTTTTCACTATCCGCCCCGTGATTCCTATCAATCACGGATTTGGATGTGGTTACTAGTATTCGGAACGTAGCCGTGATTAAACCAGCCAACTTTACCGGTCAGTTGGAAAGCCCTCTAAAATGATATAAACACCAAATTTGCAGGATATGTTAAGTAGAACAATGGGAACAAGGGAAAAACATTTTTTCAAAAACACCTTATACTTTTTGAGAAAATCGATTTTAAAGGTTCAAAGGAAATTTCAAAGGATAAAAGTATACATGTAAATGCAGTAAATACATTAACTGCATTTACTGTAAATGTATACTATTTTCCTTTGAACCTTTAAAATCGATTTTTTCAAAAAGTATAAGGTCTTTTTGGAAAAAAAAAAATGTCCCCTTGTCCCCACTGCTCTACTTAACATATCCTAATTTTGTGTGTATAATATGTAAGGGGGCTTTGCTATTAACCGCTAAAGTGGGCGGGCTTTGGCGGGATTTAATCACCAATAATTTTTCATTGGAAACTTTAAATTCGATTTTCTCAAAAACTATAAAGTCTTTTTTAAACAATTTTTTTAAGTTGTAGCCACTGGTCACCTTTATAATCTATGCAATTTTTGGTGACTGTAGCATGTATGGGGGCTTTGCTATTAATGTTAAAGGAAAATCTGGATCACGGCCGTGATCTCGAATTTTACAATCACGGCAAAAATCTGAGTCAAATTCGTAAGTCCATTTCAAATCTGGATCAAAATCATCCGGATTTTGATTCTGCTGTGGACGAATTTGGTCAAATCCATGATCGGGGGTATCCGAGCATCACTAGTTGTCACGTGTTGCTGATTGTGTTTTATAGCCTGGATAAAGAAATGACAGACAACAATTCAGGCATCAAAGTCATGAGGTGGAGACACAGGACACCAAAACAGATTGGCTTAGGAATGAAACAAACAACACTGTCTAAACACATTAATGCACAATGATGGCCACTGATGGCCACAGTCCATATATAGTAACCTACACAAACCCCTTTTCAGCCTGCATGCACTATGGGGGTTGCAGACTTAAAGTTTCAGCACACCAATTATATGGTAGTAAAGGAAAGCAAGAATGATGCAGCCTTAGCGAAAACACACAATGCCACATAAAAACACTTTTGCTGCCATAAAAATATTTTTCTCCAAAAAGAAACCAGTTTGTTGGATTATTTGACTGTTCCCAAGTTTCATATTAATCCACAAAGATGAAGGTAGTTCCATCAGGGTACCTGGTTGATATGTGATGAGACTTCAGTAACCCTCACATAACTTGATTTATTTTTACCGATATACCCAGACTAACATATGTAAAATATAAACTATCCCTATGTCAAAATTATTAAGATATGGTTGAGGTGCATGGATAACACTTTCATCGTCTGGGCAAATAGAAATGAGACATTTTAAAGTGTAATTGTCGGCCATAAAATAAAAAATCAATTCTTTATTTTTTATCTGGTAAACAAGTAATAAGGATGCTAACCAGGCAATCTAAAAGCTAAATATCACTATTACTTTTTTGTTGATAAATGATCATTCCCCAATTTACCTGACTCTTATATGGTACATTGCTGCACAAAGGAAGTTGCAGGGCATACTGGGTTGTCTTTTTTGCTTCTTTATTTCCCCTCAGACTTAACTAATGCAGCCTGATTGGCTGAAGCCTCTTTCCCTCCTGTTTTCCCCTCCCACACCTCTGTTCCTCTCTGATTGGCCAATATTTCTCATGCTGAAACAATGCACTTTCTATTGCAGAGCTGGGTGGGAGTGCCTGAAGACTGGGAGGATGGCGGGCAATGCATACACAATCAGGCAGAGGAGAGTAAGGAAGGAAATTACATCAGGATTGGCTTCAAGATAGACACAGTTAAAATGGAGAATCCTAAGAAGGATTTTCTCTTTTTTTACTAAAGAAAAATCACTAAAATCAAAACCTGGACAGTGCAATACATGTCTTATGTAAGTAGAGCAAGTATTTATATGTGTTTTTTCCTGAGATAGTATGGCTGACAGCTCTTTAAAAGGGTCTTAGTTAGAGAATTTGAATCACAGTACCAAGAACACACAGTTTGTGTCTTAATTTATTGGAAATTAAATTTCCCTTTTGGATTTGAAAATGACCGTTGCCATGGTTACTACAGCAGAGTACTGCCATTCTTTCTTGTATTACATATGCTTGCTTCAGCTGCATTCTATGTGATCTCCTCCATACAGTCAGCTTATCAGGTTTTGTAGGGATAACAACAGATGTGAGGATTTTCATAGATAAAAGGAAGATCTGATGGTTCATTTGGTGGTGAGAGGCTTTGACTCCAAAACATACTGAAAAGGAACATAAAAGCATCTATTGAATCACGACTGATTTGAAGAGACAGGAATAAAACTGATTATTTAAATTATCTAAGCTTGCCAGTTTCCTCCAACAGCTGAAAATATTAGACAGGTTGGAAAAAAAAAAGCCATGCTATCTCTTAAAGTGACCCGAGCACAATCTTTGGCACCTAGGCCATCTCAATAGCACATTAAATATGCTTGCCCACAATTGACTCATTAATAAAAAAAATGACAATTTTGCCTCTTCTTTTTACGTTTAAAAGTTTAGCAGAAGGGTTGATTACCCTATTTCCACAGCTTGCCCGACTGCATAAGTTTCAGACATGTAATGTTAGGAATACACAGTTTGTTTTTAAGCTGATAAGATGGTTCGATAGATAATTTTCGACATGTCCGATCTCACTTTCGATTCTTTAGGTGCTCGTTTTCTGATAGAAGTGAATGGAAAAGATCAGAAAAAGGAGCGGAAGATAAGAGAATCGAGAGCTGAATCGAGTGGCAAAAACGATCGAGAGCAGAAACGCATGGCAAAAACGAACCGTGTATTCCTAACATAAGGAATTTATTTTATTGCACACATTAGCAGAGGGCAAACAAAAGCTCAGTGGGGGTTAGATAAAACACTTTGCTTCAAAGAGTTTACAGAAGTCACAGTTGATATCTTCACACCTTCCCCTTGATAAATAATAAGCAGCTAAAAGGGGAGGGGGAACATGACAGCTCCTATAGCTGTTAGAAACCAGGAAAAGAAAAGGGGTGCTTGGTTCCCTTTAAAGTGTCTCTATTTTCCTAAGAAAACAAAAAAAACAACAGTTCTTATCGATTCACCCTTAAAAGTTTCAAATATTTTAACAGTTTGAACTACCTTTATAGACCTGCAATTACAGTGGTGTTTTTATGGTGTCTCCACTGGATCTTTCTATATGTTCTGCTGCATAAGCAGCTGTGGCTGTAATGGAAGCAATTACTATCAACTACTGCATATGGATTCCCACATCAACAGGATCTGACTGGCGCCCCATACTGCGTAATGAATTTGTCATTGTTATTAAACCTTTTACTTCCTTCTTTGTGCAGACTTATGAATCTTTGTAAAAAAACAACAGACAGGTTTGAATTCTGAGTAGTTTTTACACAAAGTCATAAACTGTTGTCATGGTATCTAGTATGTTTAATTTAAAAAAAAAAGTTCATAGCAGCTGCAGACCAAAGATGAAAGAAAATATTTAATGGTGTTCAATTACAGTTTATAGCAGCTGCAGACCAAAGATGAAAGAAAATATTTAAAGGTATTCAATTACAGTATGGCTTGTAGAGGTAATAAAGTTCAACCAAACGTATGTTTTTGTTTTTTAAAGAGAATCTGTACTGTCCGATTTGTACAATAAAAAACATACCAATCGAGTCACTGTGATCTCCTGGATCCCTCTTTGGCGTTTCCGCCGCTCCCCGACGCGATCCTGGCTTTTAATCGCCAGCTTTAGGCAGTGTTTACAAACAAAAAACATGGCCGCTAACCAGGAAGTGATGTTTGTATGTATGTATGTATGTATATATGTATGTATATATATATGTATATATGTATGTATATATATATATATATATATATATATATATATATATATATATATATATATATATATATATATATATATATATATATATATATATATAGGTCATATATATATATATATATATATACATACATACATACATACAAACATCACTTCCTGGTTAGCGGCCATGTTTTTTGTTTGTAAACACTGCCTAAAACTGGCGACAGTGTATGTATATATATATATATATATATATATATATATATATATATATATATATATATATATATATATATATATATATTATATCATGTTACAGTATACTACAAGTTTTTATTACATAGTAAATTATCCGCACTCCAGTCTGAAATTCTCACAGTTTCTCAGCATGTCACAAGCAGCTCCCTTCCCCCTCAGCCTCACGAATACACAAAGCACACAGAGCCTGCAGGGGGGCGTGCATAACTTGTATTCATTACAACAGAGGCAGCCCAATCCTCCCTGGTTCGACAAAGCTTGACAAAGAAAAGAAGATTAGATATATTACAGAGACATTGCAACTACAAAAGGCTGCAGTAAGACAGACCACATTAGAACAGGTATAGGAACTTATAGGATAGAAGAAATAAGGCTGAACATTTTGTTACAGAGTCTCTTTAGGATTTGGTACACAATCAAGCAGAACAGCATTATTGAATACATCTGAAGAAATTCAAGTGACTGCATTTAGGCAGTGTAACATTATTTGTAGACATCATGTATGTAAAGGTGCATGTTCACTTAAGCGCCAGTGTTGCTGACAGTTAGAATATTGGTAATACTCTATTTTATCACCTAACACTAACCCCCTCCAAAATTAAATGTACACGCCTAACCCTAAGCCCTGTCGTAAAACAAAGGGTTTCCTAAGCTATTGCCTCTATCCTCCCACTACCATGTCTTCTAACATTAACCCACTAGCTTTTTTATATCAAAACAAATCCCCGGAGCTGATATACAAAGCTCAGCTATATAGAAACCAAGCCCTAGCATCATACAGCCAATATCGGGAACTTGGCTATATAGAGGCCTAGCTGACAGATGATCTTGGCTACATTGCTGAGCACCAGCAATCGCCAGCATTGAAAATAAACGCCTTGTTACACTTTGATATCAGAAAATGGTTAGTGAGTAAACTGAATTTATTAGCCACATGAACTCAGCAAATACACACAATGCCTACAAAAAACAAACAAACAAACAAACAAAGATATGTTGGTTCCACAAAACCAGACATGTGGTTGGGCCCCGAAGTTTAAACATGGCCAATGTCTTTGCAGGATCCCTGTGCTAGCAGTGAATGCAACTCATGCGACACACATCTTTGTGAACAAAAAATGACTTAAAGTGCCCCAGTGTAGATAGCCTGGTAGTGCCCCAGTGTAGATAGCCAGGTAGTGCCCCAGTGTAGATAGCCAGGTAGTGCCCCAGTATAGATAGCCAGGTGGTGCCCCAGTATGGATAGCCAGGTAGTGCCCCAGTATAGATAGCTAGGTAGTGCCCCAGTGTAGATAGCCAGGTAGTGCCCCAGTGTAGATAGCCTGGTAATGGCCCAGTGTAGATAGCCTGGTAGTGGCCCAGTGTAGATAGCCAGGTGGTGCCCCAGTATAGATAGCCAGGTGGTGCCCCAGTATGGATAGCCAGGTGGTGCCCCAGTATGGATAGCCAGGTTGTGCCCCAGTATGGATAGCCAGGTAGTGCCCCAGTATAGATAGCCAGGTAGTGCCCCAATATAGATAGCCAGGTAGTGCCCCAGTGTAGATAGCCAGGTAGTGCCCCAGTGTAGATAGTCAGGTAGTGGCCCAGTATAGATAGCCAAGTAGTGGCCAAGTGTAGATAGCTAGGTAGTGCCCCAATATAGATAGCCAGCTAGTGCCCCAGTACAGATAGCCAGGTAGTGGCTCAGTGTAGATAGCCAGGTAGTGCCCCAGTATAGATAGCCAGGTAGTGCCCCAGTGTAGATAGCTAGGTAGTGCCCCAATATAGATAGCCAGCTAGTGCCCCAGTACAGATAACCAGGTAGTGCCCAGTATAGATAGCCAAGTAGTGCCCCAGTGTAGATAGCCAGGTAGTGCACCAGTGTAGATAGCCAGGTAGTGCCCCAGTATAGATAATCAAATAAAATAGGTATAGTATAGATAGCCAGGTAGTGCCCCAGTGTAGATAGCCAGGTAGTGCCCCAGTGTAGATAGCCAGGTAGTGCCCCAGTATAGATAGCCAGGTAGTGCCCCAGTGTAGATAGCCTTGTAGTGACCCAATATAGATAGCCAGGTAGTGCCCCAGGACAGATAGCCAGCTAGTGCCCCAGTATAATCTTGCGTAGCCCCATTCCCGCGCAAACTCCTCTTGCTGGGCTCTCCTCCTCTCGCCGGACTCTCCTCCTCTCACCGCATCTTTCCGCTATGGTTACTTCCGGCAGCAACTCTGACGTCATGAGCGGCTGTCGGGTAACGATGGCGACAGGACCCTAGGCGGCGATAGGAGGAGAGCCAGGACAGGAGGAGAGCCCCGCGGCAAATGTCCACACAGGAACGGGGATAAGTAAGTTGCTGCGCCCCACCGACACTGCCTGCCGTGCCCTACAGTTCTCTCCTGGGAGCGAGATCCGCCATTTTGTCTGCGGACCCCAGGTTGAGAATCACTTCACTACATCAAGCAGAAGCAAGATCTTCAACCATCTTTCTACAGAACTCCCTTCTAGGACCTTTAGAAAGTCCCGTGCCATCTAGTGTCTGGAATGTGCTTAGCATCCCTGTTTGCAAACGCTTCCCTTGCTGGTGCCCACTGCCTGAGCAACAAGTTTCCTGTATTCCTGTTTTCTGAGAGACTTATTCCTTTATTTATGAACTGATATCCTGGCTTTTGATCATTGGCAATACTCTTACCATCAGTTTGTCCTAGTACCTCGCCTGACTCAGGCTTATCCGGCCACACAGAGGATTCTCGCTCCCCAGGTACGTGACACATATTCTGCATGAAAACACCTTTGATTGCTGCCATATGCCAGTGCAATTGCAAGATGGGTTTTTATTCTTACTTTAAATAATGTACTTGTAGCTCAACAGTCATTCATGTTTATTAATAAAAGTTCTGAGATATATTCATAACCAGAGGGGAATAAATTGCTTAATTTCAGTTTCATGGTAAATTTTAAAGTACGACTTGTACTACTAGGCTCACCATGCTTTCTGTGTCGCTCATAAATGAAAATAATGGATCCCTGCTGGTCATAATATTTTTCTTTAATCTATAAAATGGTTTTAAGCAATTCTTTCAAACAGCATGTAATTGATCATTTAGCTGATTAACTTTATGTTAATTGCAGAAATGTAAAGACTGTTCAATAGAAAAAAAACAAGCTGCAGAACAAAATGAGTTAATCAGCAATAATTACCTTTTCATTGAACATTTGTGCTTAGAATTGTAAATACACATTATAGAAAAGTGAAGATTGGGGCAGGGATGATCCTGATCCTCATACACAACCATGCAGTCAGACGAATAGACTGCTGGAGGGAATGGGGAAGGGGGACTTGCAGAGTGAGCACCCTCCCCACCAAAACACACCTGTACAGAGCTGATAAGTGTTTGAGGTGTGAGGACGACTGAGTGACAGCTGTCATGGTGCAGAAGGCTGAATGATGGGTACCAAATGTAAGTGATGAGTCCCATGGTCCAGAAGGATGACAGCTGGCATGTTACAAAAGGCTGGACGCCGTTATTTAATCAAGCAACAATTTATTGAAACAGTAAGTTGTCAAAGCATTCCAGCCATATTCAGCACAGTTGCTCATGTAATACTGCACTGTCTCAGATATACTGTAATTGCAAATTTGTTAATTGTAACTAACTTGATAAGCCGGGATGCTAAACAATCCCCTAATTGGCATCACATTCCAACAGTAATCCACGTGGTGCTGACATGGAAAGAACCATTTGACGATTGCATTTTAGTGTTACTGAAACCCAGATTGGTCATTATTTAAAATGTGAATAAGAGAAGACCATGTCTTGCCTTTACAGTCAGAAACCAAAAGGAGCTGCTACATATATCTAACAGGTTCTGAATACATTACAGTTATATGGAAACAAGGGGCAGTGGCACACAAAAAAAGGAGAAAAGATACAGGGGCTCTTGGCCCCGCAAAGTAAATGCGCTCAAGCTCACCGACTGAACCAAAGTGTCCCCCATACGGTGAGTCCTACGCTAACCGTGCAAAAAAGTGCTACTCTCTTCACATCTTTTTCTATGGAAATATCCTCCAAGGCCTCAGTGCCAAACAAATGGGAATGAAAATGTAGTAGGAAAAAAAAAAAACACTTACCATTTTATCAGCTACCACACTATATTAATATTACAATTATAATTATTGTCTATGGTGCAGTAATCTCATACAGTGTTAGGAAATTCTGTGTAAAATTCTCAAATTATAGTATTATATATGTGAGTTTTTCTGATTTATCCAGGATTTTATGGTAGGGGCTGTTGGAAAGCGGCACCCCATGCAATCATAGAAAGGGGCACACTATACAATCATGGAAAGGATCACCCCATGCAATAATGAATTAATTTCACAACCCATTTCCTAAAACAATTACCTTAGGGCATTTCCATATAAAGTGGTAAAATGTTTAGTATTCTTTGTTGATTGAAGAGACATTGGGAGAAGAGTTTGTCCTCTTCAAGCTTCTCCACTTAACTTCTATACCACCAACAGTACTCCTCTATTTATAGGCTGGATCAGGTGATGCAGCTGCCTGGTCTATGTCCATCCTGGTAAGGAAAAAAAGAGTGTACCTGCCAGGACTCATTTGAAAATACCACTGCAGTGACTTCACCCAGAATAACCATCCTTCCCAATCACCCAGCAAACTCAGAAATACAGACAGCAGGAAACAAAGCAAGCGCTCACCAATATGGGCCGCATCTGAATGACTCACCACCTCATATGCACCGCTTAAATAGCTCAAATACACACTCAGCAATCAGACAGATGCAAAACATATGCAAAACTAAACTAAATACTTACCATGCAAAACAGGATAGCACAATGGGTGCTGCTAGCCTGGTAGTTACAGAACTGTGGATACAAAATATAGGTAAAAGGCTGCGCATCCCTGACCCAATACTGTACAATTGAATGGTTAATCGCTGTGGCGCACACCGCCCCCCCTGGACTAAAATGTACGCCCGCATCCAAACAATGCAATACTGGTCTATGGAGAAATTTTAGCTTCCATCATAGTTTTGCATGCAAAAATATAGATATACTGGACATCTGCACCAACGTTGAGGTAAATCTCCAGAGCAGATCATCTGCTCTGGAGATTTACCTCAACGTTGGTGCAGATGTCCAGTATATCTATATTTTTGCATGCAAAACTATGATGGAAGCTAAAATTTCTCCATAGACCAGTATTGCATTGTTTGGATGCGGGCGTACATTTTAGTCCAGGGGGGGCGGTGTGCGCCACAGCGATTAACCATTCAATTGTACAGTATTGGGTCAGGGATGCGCAGCCTTTTACCTATATTTTGTAAACTCAGAAATACAGTGGGTTGCAAAAGTCTTCGGCCCCCTTGAAGTTTTCCACATTTTTGTCACATTACCGCTACAAACATAAATCAATGTTATTGGAATTCCACGCGACAGACCAATACAAAGTGGTGTACACATGAGAAGTGGAACGAAAATCATTCATGATTCCAAACATTTTTTACAAATAAATAACTGCAAAGTGGTGTGTGCATAATTATTTGGCCCCCTTTGATCTGAGTGCAGTCAGTTGCCCATAGACATTGCCTGATGACTAAATAGAGTACACCTGTGTGTAATCTAATGTCAGTACAAATACAGCTGCTCTGTGAGGGCCTCAGAGGTTGTCTAAGAGAATTTTGGGAGCAACAACACCATGAAGTCCAAAGAACACACCAGACAGGTCAGGGATCAAGTTATTGAGAAATTTAAAGCAGGATTAGGCTACAAAAACATTTCCAAAGCCTTGAACATCCCACAGAGCACTGTTCAAGCGATCATTCAGAAATGGATGAAGTATGGCACAACTGTAAACCTACCAAGACAAGGCCATCCACCTAAACTCACAGGCCGAACAAGGAGAGCGCTGATCAGAAATGCAGTCAAGAGGCCCATGGTGACTCTGGACGAGCTGCAGAGATCTACAGCTCAGGTGGGAGACTCTGTCCATAGGACAACTATTAGTCATGCACTGTACAAAGTTGGTCTTTATAGAAGAGTGGCAAGACGAAAGGCATTGTTAACAGAAAGCATAAGAAGTCCTGTTTGCAGTTTGCCACAAGCCATGTGGGGGCCACAGCAACCATGTGGAAGAAGGTGCTCTGGTCAGATGAGACCAAAATGGAACTTTTTGGCCAAAATGCAAAATGCTATGTGTGGTGGAAAACTAACACTGCACATCACTCTGAACACACCATACCCACTGTCAAATATGGTGGTGGCAGCATCATGCTCGGGGGGTGCATCTCTTCAGCAGGGACAGGGAAGCTGGTCAGAGTTGATGGGAAGATGGATGGAGCCAAATACAGGGCAAACTTGGAAGAAAACCTCTTGGAGACTGCAAAAGACTTGAGACTGGGGCGGAGGTTCACCTTCCAGCATGACAATGACCCTAAACATAAAGCCAGGGCAACAATGAAATGGTTTAAAACAAAACATATCTATGTGTTAGAATGGTTCCAGTCAAAGTCCAGATCTAAATCCAATCGAGAATTTGTGGCAAGATCTGAAAACTGCTGTTCACAAACGCTGTCCATCTAATCTGACTGAGCTGGAGCTGTTTTGCAAAGAAGAATGGGCAAGGATTTCAGTCTCTAGATGTGCAAAGCTGGTAGAGACATACCGTATATACTCGAGTATAAGCCGACCCCTGCCTGCCAGAGCAGAAGTTATAACATACCACTTTGTGCCCCCCCCCAAGTGTCCCAGTATCCCCCAGCATAGCGGTATGTACAGTACTTGTGCTTCTGTTGCTCCTGGTTACTGCCCTGCACTGTGGTGATTGCATATAGTAAACTCCAGCCTCCTAGACCAGACGTTCTAGCATACCTCTTTCTGGTCCCCCCTTTGAGTGTCCTATCCCACCGCATATGTACAGTACGGTACTTGTTGTCCCACCTCTCCTGGTTACCGGCCCATGCTGTGTTGATCACGTACAGTAAAACTCCACAGGACCAGATGTACTAGCATACCTCTGTGTGGTCCCCCGAGTGTCCTATCCCCCGCATATGTAAAATACAGTACTTGTGGGTTCCATCTCTCCAGGTTACCGGCCCGCGCTGTGGTGATCACATGATCACGTACAGCATGGTGATCACGTCTAGCATACCTCTGTGTGGTCCCCCGAGTGTCCTATCCCCCACATATGTAAAGTACGGTACTTGTGGGTTCCATCTCTCCAGGTTACCGGCCCGCGCTGTGGTGATCACATGATCACGTACAGCATGGTGATCACGTCTAGCATACCTCTGTGTGGTCCCCCGAGTTCCCTATCCCCCGCATATGTAAAGTACGGTACTTGTGGGTTCCATCTCCCCAGGTTACCGGCCCGCGCTGTGAAATTCCTTCTGCAGCTTGTTAGCTGCAGGCTCGTTGCTATGACCTCACAGTGGCGCACGTGAGAAGAGGCACCACTAGAGGGTGTCATAGCAACGAACATGTGGTTAACAAACTGCTTAGAAAATTTCAGAGCGCGGGCCGGTAACCGGGATAGAAGTAACCACAAGTACCGTACTTTACATATGCGGGGATAGGACACTCGTGAGACCACACAGAGGTATGCTAGGACGTCTGCTCTGGTGGGTGGGAGTACGCGATGTACGCGATCATCACAGCACTGGCCGGTAACCTGGGAGAAATGGAACCACAAGTACCATACTGTACATATGCCAGTTGATCGGATACTCGGGGGGACCACACAGAGGTATGCTAGGACGCCTGGTCCTGTGGGCAGCAGTTTTACTGTACGCGATCACCACAGCACGGGCCGGTAACCGAGAGGAACAGAAGGTATATACATATTCCGGGGAATATTGGGACACTCGGGGAGGACCACAAAAAGCTATGCTAGAGACACCGGTATCCGCTCTGGCAGGCAGGAGTTTACAGTCCACCAGTTTGTCAGTAGCACTCGGGAGACAGCGCAGATACTGATCATAGAAGTACCACCGCTTTGCATATGCAGCTGCGGTTTTTTATGTTGCGGACGGTGGATGGTACAGGAAGGGGGGAATCTGTTTATGAATCGAGTATAAGCCGAGACCCCCACTTTTGGGCCACTTTTTTGGTCTCAAAAATTCGGCTTATACTCTAGTATATACGGTACCCTAAAAGACTGGCAGCTGTAATTGCAGCAAAAGGTGGTTCTACAAAGTATTGACTCAGGGGGCCGAATAATTACGCACACCCCACTTTGCAGTTATTGATTTGTAAAAAATGTTTGGAATGATGTATGATTTTTGATCCACTTCTCACATGTACACCACTTTGTATTGGTCTTTCACGTGGAATTCCAATAAAATTGATGCATGTTTGTGGCAGTAATGTGGCAAAATGTGGAAAACTTCAAGGGGGCCGAATACTTTTGCAACCCACTGTATAGGCTGTGTCAGCATCTGTAGAGGAACAACTGAAAGAGAACAAACTCATCCCCCGGTATCTCTTTGATCAACCAACAAGACAGCAATTAACATGAAAGGTGTAACCAAGTGGCAGCTCAAGATGGGAGTGCAGTAGAAAAACGCCACTTACTGAAGAAAAGAAACTACTTCAACGCCTGTGTGATTTATTGAGTCTTTTATACTTCAGACAAGGGGTCTTAGGAGAACATATTAGCTGGTAGAAGGCAATGCTTATATGATTGCTCCAGGATGTCTGGAGAGCAGTGTGCCCACCAAAGTGAAGTGTTTTGTGAGGAGAGTATGGTCTAATCAACACAACACACGCATGCACGCACACACACGCGCGCATGCACACACACACACACACACAAGCAGTACACACACACACCTTCCCACACTTGGAAGGCTATGATTAAGAGCCAAGTTGCGGTCCAAACCTTGTCAGCATTTTCTCCATCAGTAATTTTATAAAATAAGCACCACTGGAATTCACCACTAGTTGCAGTTTATCTTACAGCTGGACTTTCTGTTGTTAACCAGTTCTTTTTCCACTTCACTAGCCTCTGTGTTAGATTTTAAGAGAAGGAACATTACTTTTCTTTTGTAATTGCCAGCAGATAATAGCCTGCTGAATCCCATGTAGCTAACATATAAACTGAAGATAAATGGGCAGAAAGACTATAAAATACCTTATAATTCTCTAGTATGAATGAGCCTCTGAAATCTAAGAAAACCCACAGAACCCCTCCTACAGAAGCCCTTCCTTAGCTGCAGTTAGTTCCTCTCTCTGTATTTCTTTCTCTCTCTTGCTGTACTAAGGATATTTACACTGTTAAGAGTACACAGTATGGTAACTTGACATCAGTTTATGGATGCCAATATTCACCATCTCTGCTGTCATTATAGTATCAATTTCCATCTGGCTATACACTTCATGTGCTGCTAATGCCTTACATGCCTTCAGTCTTTTCTCCTGACTGGACAATTGTAACAATTTGTACTAGCGCAAAAATGGAGTGCAGCCTGAGTAGATCTTGGGTTGATCTTACAACCCAATGGAGAGGTAGCCATCAAGTTAGAATTTAGACATTACAAAGTGCCAACGCCCTCCAAAGGCAATATATAATAACTCCCATAGGAAGGGAATTTGAAGAAAGTGAGTGATGTGCTGATCTTGTCTTCCAAACACTAGCAGTGCCAACCAGGACTGGAAGCTACAGGACAAGAGAGGAGACAAAATAGCTCAGACTGTGGTGGCAATTGACCACACTGCCACCTATTACACTTCCAAAAGAGTTACTTGCTTATTTGTATATTAAAAAAAATGTATTTCCAACCAGGATTTTGGCTTTTGCCTTCATCACTTTCTGAGAGCCCAAATGCTGTTAAATGAGCTCTCAGAAAGCAACACTGCAGTCACGAAGCATGTTGGTCTGCCTGGTCTTTAATTAGTGCCTCTGTGGTGCCGCACCTCGGATATTGGTCCTCGAATGCCTCACTCACTCCCGGGCTGACTATCAATGTTATTTGCCTGAACCCTTCATCTAAAGCTCTCTTTGCCTATCAGTAGTTATGTAAAGGGCTTTGCAAGGTGGTGGTGATGGGGTGGGACAGTAAAGTCTACTCCATACTAAGCCTGTGCCCACTATTGGGGGCATGGCAGCCAGTTGGACACTCCCTGACCTGGTTCTGTAAAATTGCATCATTAATATACACACCACCTCTTCTTTTATGTTCCATGAAGTCTACTATAACACACCTGTACTCATTAGCAATAGTGGGGGAGGTTGCATTATTGCTCCACTATCAGGGCAATCAGACCGCACAATAAACCCTCATCCCTCATTACTAGACGCCACTCCAGGCCAAGAGGTGTACAAGGAGCTTGTATATCCATCATCCTGATGTGGGGGAAGGCTTTACTACATCCTAGCAGGCACCGTAGCTGACCCACCCTTTCCCCTCCACTGCTAACCGGCATAGCAGAATGGAAACCAGAGTTCCGGGTGAGCCTCATGCTTACTGGGTCTCTCACTGCCAGATGCTATGGCTAGATGAAGGGCTGCTATAACATGGACAATTGGTTTGTGCACTAAAGGCTTTCTCACTCTAAGAGAGTCAGGGACCTAATGGAGTAAGGCAAAACGTTATAACTTTCTCTGTTTTTAGTTTCAAATAAATGCAGGATTTATGGAAAATTAAGTGAACCCATAGTGAACATTTCTTTATAGCATCAAGAAAGTGAAGCCCAGGTGAAAATAAACCGCTGAGATAAACAATTGTATTTATCCTGCCACTCTTATAAATAACCTATTTTAGATATCCCACGGTATTATTTTATATTTAAACATTTACGAAGTATTGTAGATTGTTTTGTTGTCTCTGCTCAGAGGCAGCCTATTAAGTATCCCTAAATGAAAATACATTAACTATTAACCTGTTTTTTCTTATCTCCCCCTGCTCTTGGAAGTTGTTTTCTGCCAGGAAAACTTTTATAGCTGTAATTTGCTTATAAGCGATGTTTACTATATTCCCAACAAGGTACTGACAAGACAGAAGCTGTCACTTCCATGCCTAAAAAATAACTCTTTCAGGCAGCAAAATAAAACAAGCAAAACAGCCTAGTTATTAATATGTTTTACACTGTGCATACACATGTTAACCTTATCATGTCACATGTCACCATAGTACACTTTAATGGGAAATTTAAGCTTTACATAAAAAATCAGTTTTACTCACTTGGGGCTTCTGCCAGCCGCCTGCAGCTGTCCCGTGCCCTCACAGTCACTCGCAGATCCTCCTGTTCCCCATTGCCAGCTAATTTCATTTTTGACCAACAGGCTCACTTCGCCTTCACAGGCCTGGCCACGTGTCTCCTTCGTGTTCCCATGCACAATAGCATCCTGTGCCTGCTATTGCAGACGGAAGCTAGGCGTGGCCAGGCCTGTCGGGCCTGTCGGTGAAACAAAACTAGCTGGAGGTGGGGGACCAGAGGATCCGTGAGTGACTGCGAGGGCACAGGATGGCCACAGGGGGCTAGTAGAAGCCCAAGGTGAGTAAAACTGATTTTTTTATGCCAGGCTTAACTATCCCTTTAACTGTTTTCCACTCCAAAAAAATTTGTAGAAGCATAACTACAGTTTTAATTTGTTTTTGTTTTCTATATAATCTTTATTTTAGAAAATGTTGTTTTCCACATAAATACAACAATACATCTTCTCATCTCTATACATCTAATTTTACATGTCAAATGTGATTCATCCCAGGGGCTACTCACATCATCTTATCCCGGTCAATAATAAACCATTAACTAACCCTCCTCCTTATATATCTATGCTCAACCCGAAAGATCACATATTATGCATATTATAGGGAGAAGAAAAACAAAACAAAAAAAATTATATATATATTGTATCCTTTTCCTCACCTGTTCCTCTGAGAGTCTCCCGTCTAGGCCACCCACTCAAATCCTCCAGCTCCTTGACAATGGTGTCGCTACAATGCCTGGCAAATCTACTCCTCAAGGGCCCGTACATATTAATCCGATTTTTGAACTTTACCCATTGGGCCCACGTCTTCCGAAGCTTTTCTGTCCGACCATGCGGCATCAGGGTAAGTTCCTCCATATTCATTATTTTGTCTACCTCCTGGATCCAATCACCTACTTTTGGTGGGGTTACTAGCTTCCATCTTCTGGTGATTAGTATTTTAATTGCATTAAGCAGGTGCCTCTGGAACTTATTTTTATATTTCTTAATACTCCACGGATCTCTCCCTACTATATCCCTCATGTATTTCTTCAATCCTGTCCAAAAACCTCCTAAAGCCTCACACTCCCAGAATATGTGAAGAATTGTCCCCCTACACTTGTTGCATCGCTAGCACATAGCACATAGGTGAGACATTCGGATAAATCATATTCAATCGGTCTGGGGTCAGGTACCATCTAGTAAAAAACTTATAGTTAAGGTGGCCACTAATGATCCAATCTTTTTCATCCAATGTTACCAATTCTATGTAGTATAAGGGTAAATTGAGTGAATATACTGAATGGATACTTCAGGCAGTTACCTTATATTACATAGAAATGGTAAGATTGGATGAAAAAGATTAGATCATTAGTGGCCACCATTAGATTCCTGAATCTTGGATGCCAGTGACGATTTATGAATGAACATAATGGTTTTTCTCCATTGCTCATCTGAGTATGTCCTACACAGGTCTCCCTCCTAGTTATTCCTAATGAAATTTGCTGACTTCCCATCGTCATTCAAGATAGCATAGATCTGCAAAATAGTTTCCCTGCATGCTCCCTGACCTCTACATAGGTCCTCAAATGGGGTAAGCCCTCTTGACAACTCCCTCTTCTTGCCCAGTGAGAGAAAGAAAGGCCCCATTCATCTAATCAGGGTGCCTCAAGTTGAGCCGCAATCTGCTGCAAGGGAATCCACCCCTCCTTCCCGACCAGATGCATCGATCTCAGCTCCCACACATCTCTCCAGCGCGGGAACCCCCCTCTCGATACACTTCCAGCCAGTTCCGGGTTTCCCATCAAGGGGATCAATGGCGATGGCCAGAGAGAGACACCTCCACGCCCTCTATATTTACACAGCATATCAACCGTGCACGAAACTAATGCTCCGGCTGGATGTTTTATTTTAGGTTTATTTCTAATCCAGGGCACGTTATGTAAGGGGTAGTTCAACAACTCCTGCTCCATTCCCACCCATTGCTTAGTCTCCCCATGAATGACTTGACCAATCAACTATATGGGCCAAAACTGCCGCTGCATGGTATAAACGAGCATTGGGGGCCGCCAGACCACTCCTTTTCTTATTCACACATAGCAAGGAGGCTCTGACCTGAGGGTTCTTTTTCCTCCAGATAAATCTCGAGAACATCCTCTTAATCTGCTGGAAGAAATGTGGGGGGAGGGAGAGAGGTACCCTCTGAAAAAGATACAAAATCTTTGGCATCACTGTAATTTTCAAAATATTAACCCTCCCCAACCACGAAAAGGGGCCAGCGTCCCATCTCTCCAAATCCCTATGCAAACTCTTAACACTGGAGGGAAGTTTATTTGAAACATTTCTTTAACTGATGGAGTGAGCTTAATCCCCAAATATTTCAACTCCCCTGGGCCCACCTAAAAGGAAAATGTTGCTCAATAGATGCAGTTGTAGCCTGTGATAGGCCCACTGACATAACTTCACGTTTACTACAGTTAATCTTAAAATTAGAAATGTTCCCATATATAGAGAATTCCTGAAGCAAATTAGGCAAAGATATTTGTGGATCCCTTGAAAAAAAACAATAAATCATCGGCATAAGCTGCCACCTTATGCCTAGAACTGGGCATACTTATCCCCTGTATTCCCCCATTGTTTTTAATTGAGCATAGCAAGGGAAAGTGCAAAAATAAGCGGGGAGAGGGGACATTCCTGACGGGTTCTGTTCCTTGTAGGAAAGGTTTCCGAGAGAACCCTGTTCACCCTTACCTTCACTACTGGGCACGAATAAAGAGCAAAAATTCTATCTCTCATCAGCCCCCGATCCCCACATGCTGCATTGTCTGATCAATATAGTCCCAGTCCACCCTGTCAAATGCCTTCTCTGCATCCTTCGACAGTAACAAGGTGGGCTGGGACTGGGTCCTGGCCCATTCAATCAGGTCCAATGTCCTGATAGTGTTATCTCTTGCCTCTCTTGCCGGCACGAAGCCTACCTGATCTAGGTGCACTACTTTAGATATTAATTGTGAGATCCTACAGTTTTCATTTGAATTGCAAAATGTAATGAAAATTTGTCTTGTGGATGCAAAAACCATATGTATGTTGTCAAGGTGGAACAACTTGTATTCTAAGGTTAGTTATTAGAGTAGCATTTTGCCTGATTGTTGTGCTGGTCTAGGCTTACCCTATGTTGCATTGCACAAGGCAGCACACCGTCTGGGAACACAGATGTTATCTACTGTATTAGCAAGTTAGCTAATGCATTTCCATTTGACAGAGACCTTTGCTGATATAACTGCAACACTGATTGTAATCAAGCCATGCTGTCACTTTGATTATGTACCATTGGCAAAGCAATTTGGCAGAGGCAGGAAATGCAGATACATCCCTGCCTGCGTCCACTTCAGACCCTCGGATTGGACTGTCACATGTACCCCTGCTCTGTGCCATTTGGAAATGACTATTTTTCCGCTTGTTCAGGAATGTAATTGTCTGCTGCCTGAAATCTGCAGATTGTTCTTCGGGGGCTACTAGCACAAACCGAAAAGCGTTTGAGCAATTTACAAAATTTCCATAATGTAAAATATGAGCATTGAGAGGATAATATAAAGATCATTGCACCACATATTAGTTGGATGCAGAAGGAAATCCAGAGCACTCTGGTTGATAACGGCATCTCATTTCAGCAACGTATTCCGGCCAATGACTGTCATTGCTTTTATTAACACTTCCTTCACTGTGAAAGACAAAATGGTGATGAGTGATGAATCAAACATAATGCTGAATGTTCCCTGCTAGGGGGAATGGATGACCAAAAAGCACATGCTGACCTCATTTATTCTCAGCTCATCTTGGTGGATTTGTCGGATCTGTAGCTCTTGAAGGATTTATTTGCTCTTCTTGGTGGGCACAGTTATATGGTTAAACCATTTAGCACTCGCTGCAATAATTCAGGGTTGTGCAATACACATTCATTTTCAGGCAAACTGTAAGTGGATAAAACTGCATTACGTTGGTCCTACCTTCTTTTTCATACAGGGACTCAAATTTATACTGTGAGACTGTATCGTAATGTACAGTATATTTTCAGTGCTGCTTTTTTTTACCTGGTCAGGTGGATTATCTTGCAGTTACATCAACAGAGTAGATTACTTATAATACATTTAAAAATCTTAAAAAGTGAAAAGAGCCCTTTAACTGCTCTGCGAATGCCTAACGCCAATGGGCGGTCGCAGAGTGGCTCCTCCAGGGGCACCTAACGCCAATTGGTGGAGAATGCGCGTGCATCCCCGCTGAGTTATGGAGCTCAGCTCGGTTCCGTAAACAGCCTGCCAGCCGCAATCGGAGCTGACAGGCTGGCAGGGAAAAAAAGCTGTCCCCTCGAGTGGCTCACAATCTGATCCCTCTCATAGGTTGATGCTTATTAAAGGTGATCGCACTGATTGGATCTCGGGGGGGGGGGGGGGGGAAGGTGAGAGGGACCTCAAGGGGTTAAAGGACCACTATCCCAAAAAACTGTAAAATGTAAAATACATATTTCTGAGAATTACATTTCTCCCAGAGTAAAATGCACCATAAACTACTTTTCTCCTATGTTGCTGTCACATACAGGCGGCAGTAAAAATCTTGCAGATCTGATAGGTTTTGGACTAATTCATCTCTTCATGCGGGATTTTCAGTATTTGCTTCATTCTTTCTTAAATATTTTTTGCCTAACTCAGGTTATAAAATTGAGGCTAACTAGTTCAGCAATGATAGGAACCAAATGTAAACATACAAAAACAGAACATATCAATCAATATTTGGTCGGAATGCCCTCTACTTTCAATACAACATAAATTCTTCTAGGTACATTTGTACACAGTTTTTGAAGAAACTCAGCAGACAGACTGTTTCAAATTTTTTGAGCCCTTCTTCAATTCAAGTTTTTTTGTAAAAATATCACCTAGGAGAAAACATAGGAAAAAAAGTGAATTATATGTGGGCTAAGAAAGAGTACTAACCCCCCAGATCTTCTGTGGATGTAGTGTTCCCCAAATCCTCCTGTCTTTCATGCAATGCTTGACACACTCTGACAATGTTAAGATCATGGCTCTGTCTGGGTCATACCATCACTTCTAGTTCTTATTACATTAAAGATAGTTCTTAGCGACTACTTGGCTGTATGTTTGTGTTCATCACTCTGCAGAATAAATTTGGGGACAGTCAGATGCCTCTCTGATGTTACTGCATGATGAATAAGTATCTACTTGTATTTCTCAGTATAGAGATTAGCATTACTCCTTACCAATTTCCATAGAAAGCTTTCAACTTGCAAAGAACCTCCAACATGCTTCACTGTTGCCGGCATACAAGTATTACAGCTTTCCAGCCCTTTGTCAAACCAAAAGCCTTCTGCCTGCAGCCAAATAATTCATATTTTTACTTATCAGTCCAGAATACCTACCACCATTTTTTTGAACTCTAGCTGCCAACTCTCCTGACCTGAACCCCATAGAGAATCTGTGGTGTTCTAGTGCTTAACCTCCAATATAGCTTACCTGGTGGTCTTGAGTGGGCCAAACATAATGCAAAGTGGGGAAACCTCTTGGGGGCCAAATTTAATGGCCCTGAGGGCCAGAATTTTACTGCAGGCCGGAGTTTGACATGTATGCTCTAAACGCACACATTACCAGGTACAGGAAAGCATACTTTTCATTGACTGAATGCTTTACTGCACATACTGTATGCAACGGTAACGCAGCGTTAATCTGCATTACCACTTTTTTGCTGTGTTGCGTTGCTACTTTACAATGCAATGTCCCACTGTGAGCCTAGCCTCAGACTATTTAACATTTTTTAAATCTTAATAAACAATTGGGTTCACAAAGGCTGCGTGTTAGACTTTGGCCCCTCGAGTACTGAATTTGACACCTCAAGGTATACAGTTTGTCACATTAACCACCTGATTTTCTTGTTTACATCACAGCTGTTTTTTTTTAATTGAGCCTCTTCCTTTTGGTTCTGATGAAAAAAATGTATTTACATGTTTGCTTTTACAAAAAGACATGTGATTTGAAAACTATAATTATCCTTTTACCAACATTCTCTACAAATCCATACTGTGGCAAGTTATACCACCTTGTATCACCCAGGCATGACCTAACAGCAACGGGGGCAGCAAATCTCTGACTTCTGCACTTTTGTTTCAGGTGATTTTCACAGAAATAAATTATTGC
This sequence comes from Hyperolius riggenbachi, assembly GCF_040937935.1. Classification (NCBI taxonomy): domain Eukaryota; kingdom Metazoa; phylum Chordata; class Amphibia; order Anura; family Hyperoliidae; genus Hyperolius; species Hyperolius riggenbachi. Next base: position 143,107,798 of record NC_090653.1, read on the forward strand.
AGTTTTTTTACATAAATGGTCATTTGTGATTATTATTTAAAAAAATAAAAAATAAAAAAATAATAATTTATAGTTTTAGTCTGGGAGAAATGTACGGTACTTCTTGTACCCATGTATTTTAAATGTCACAAGTTTCCGTAATAGTGGTCATTTAAAAGGACAAACACTTTGGCGTCAATTCACCAGAGAGGATTTACTAAGAGAAAAAAGGTAGGTAGTTTATCTCATGAGGTATTTTAACACTCTGGAGTCGATTCACCAGTGTGAGAGGACAGAGAGAAAAATGTTCGATAGCAGGGGATAATGGAGAGATATGCATGAGGAAAGTGTGAGAAAGCAGAGAGTTAGGTAATCGGTATTAATGATTTAAATGGGATACTTTTCCTCTCTGTAAGCTTGAAAGTGAAGCATTGTGGGTAGGAGGCGGAGTTTACCACTCCCTGACCAGAGTATTCCTGCCTTTTACTGCCAGATCATATCATAAATCATATCACGAGTGAGTCTGAACTTCTTCACCACCTCTGTCTCAGTAAAATTATCAAGAACTGTTCTCTCACGAAAAATACGAGGGGCGATTAAACAGACCCTCCTCCTGCGCCTTCGTCTCCTCATAATAGAAGCAAGCTCTAAGGCCTAGTGCACACCAGAGCGGTTCAGCTGCGTTTTGCGATCCGCTTGCGGCTGCGGATACGCTTGGGTAATGTATTTCAATGGGCTGGTGCACACCAGAGCAGGAGGCGTTTTGCAGAAACGCATACTCCCAGGCTGCTGCAGATTTTGGATTGCAGAGGCGTTTCTGCCTCAATGTTAAGTATAGAAAAAACGGCACTTCAGAGCGGTTTGCCAGGCGGTTTGTTACAGTAGCTGTTCAGTAACAGCTTTACTGTAACAATACATGAAATCTACTACACCAAAAACGCTTCACAAAACCGCAAAATGCTAGGTGAAACGCTACAGAAAAATAAGAAAAAGCGTTTCAAAATCTGCTAGCATTTTGCTGATCTGCTAGCGGTTTTTGGTGTGCACCAGGCCTAACAGAGTAAGCTCAAAAGGCTCCATCTTCCACAGCAGCAGCTGCTGTGTGAAAACCACGATATCTCCAGGTTCATTCAGGGGATAAAGAGATGAAAAAATAACGAATGGCCACATTCCCTGGTGAATTGTGATTTGGAGAAAAACTAACTACTAACTATCACTTATTTATCTCATACATATCTCACATTTATCTCTTTCATTTCTCTCTGTCGATATTTTCCCCTATACTTCTGGAGAATTGCTATTTGGAGATATCACAGGAGGTAAATTACCTCCCAAGAGATAAATAGGTTGGTAACCTCTGGTGAATTGACGCCTTTGTGAGAGGTGTAAGGAGTAGAAAATGAATTATTTGTTAATGGGTAGCAGTAGTCATAGCACATATAAAAGTGATCATTACCACTACAACACCAATAAACAGCTAATGTACCAACTGGAGGAGGGCTTTATGTGGGCCCCTCAGATCCAGGGGCCCTGGTGTAGTCACAAACTCTGCACCCCTATTGCTATGCCACTAATGCCCCAATAAACCTGTACATATTGGCATTAGCCACTGCAGTCAGACTGCCACAAACACTTTATTTCCCACTACCGCTTCAGCTGTGAAAGTAAGTCTCATTGCTGTCTCTTGGCTACTGCTTGGCTATTTAGTTAATCCATTTGATAGAAAATATCCAAGTTATATTGCACTTATAAAACTGATGTGGGCTGTGATTTCTTAAATTGTTTGTGTACTTCAGTAAACAAGCTATGAGTTCAAAGGATATCTTTAGCAGCAATGAGTAGAGGGACACAACTCACAATGGATAGGTAGGTCATGATACAGAGAAGGCTTTAATCTACCCCTGGATCAGGGAAAAAACTATTGTGCTGCTGCTGCTCATTGCCAGTGATGAGTGAAAATCCCAATATTCTTTTTACTTCATTTTCGTGAAAATTAGTACAATTTTAGCTTTGACAAGTGAAAATACGCTCTAATATTTTAGCATTTTTTGGGGTGTGTTTTCGCCCAATGGTCGCTGACTTTGGCGTTTAATAGCAAAAACCCCATACAAGCTAGAATTACCAAATTTGCAGAGTATGTTAAGGAGAGCATTGGAAATAATAAAAAAAAAACCTTAGGGTTTTGGAGAAAATTGATTTTAATGTATGTGGAAAAAAAGTCTATATTTAAATGCGGTAAAAGATAATGTATCAACATGTATATAAATGTATTTATTTTTATTGTTTATATATGTTCAGAGTGTGAGAAATTAAAAAAAAAATGATGTGGGGCCCTATCTCCCGAGCCTCTTTAACCACTTGTTCCCCATGCAGGCTGGGATAGCCAGAATGTGGAGCCCTGGCCATGTGGGGCTTCGCACCCTGAGCTATACCAGCCCGCATGGTATGGGAGGGCTCTGGGGGAGAGGGGTAGCCAAGCCTCTCTCTCTCCCCCAGAGCCCTTGTCCAATCCATGGACAAGGGGCTCTTTCCCACCTCCGGAGCCCCAGAAGGAGGTGGGTGCCGACGACGACAAGGTGACGACCAGATGCTGGACCCTCCAGATGAAAAGAGTATGGGGGTACAAAGTACCCCTTACACATTTCTGCAAAGGGTTAAATTGAAATAAAAACACAACCACAAAAAAAAGTCTTTAAATGCTCTTAAATAACCATGAATACTTACCTTTAAAGAAAGTTAACAAGCCAATATCCTTGGAAAAGTCCCTTGTTAATATCCTCTAGATACCTTGATTGAAGATCTCCGTCGGGCCACCGCCACACATGACGCTTCCCGCTGCAGCTTTCAGCTATACTTAGTATAGCTGAGAGCCCTATCCCTTCCCTGACACTGTACCGCCGACTCCCGTTGTCCCCCCGCCCCTCACACCTATCACCCCCATCCATGCTGGCACCTAGAGCAGCAATGGGAATCAGGAGTATTCCTATTGGTCTGTTAATAAACCAATGGGGAGCCTTGAAGAGCTATCTGAAGTTGCTTTTCTCTCAGCTATGATAGGTGTGGGGAGCAAGGAGAACAGTGGGAGCCGGCGGTGCAGCGTCAGGGGAGGGATAGGGCTCTCAGCTGTACTTAGAGTAGCTGAGAGCTGCGGCAAGAAAAGTAGTGTGTGGCGATGGCCGGTGGAGATGGAGATCTTCAATCAAGCTATCTAAAGGATAGTGGCATGGGACTTTTCCAAGGATATTGGCATGGGAACTTTTTTTTTAAAGGTAAGTATTCAAAATTGTTAACTGTTCCTTACAATCAGGGATATTTCCTGCTTTACTGAAGGAAGCAATCATCAGGCCTCTCCTCAAAAAACCCTCCCTGGACCAAGATGCAATGACCAGCTACAGACCTGTCTCTAACCTCCCCTTTCTGGGAAAGCTAATTGAAAAAGCTGTATACCTCCAGCTAGAAGCCAGAATCCTACAAAATAACAGTTATGACCCATTCCAGTCTGGCTTCAGGAAACACCACAGCACTGAAACTGCCCTCATCCAAATATGCAACCACCTGCTCATGGCAAGAGACAGAGGAGAGTGCTCGATCCTCATACTGCTAGACCTTTCTGCAGCCTTTGACACAGTTGACCATGACATCTTGATAAACAGGCTACAGGAATACTGCGGCATTGATGGCATAGTACTTCAGTGGTTCCAATCCTTCTTGAGTGGCAGAACCCACAAAGTGTCTATGGGGCCCTTCCTGTCCACCCCTGTAACACTTAAGTATGGGGTGCCCCAGGGCTCAATCCTCTCTCCCCTGCTTTTCACGATTTACATGCTACCGTTGGGAAAACTAATCCAAAAACATGGCCTGACATACCACTGCTATGCAGACGACACCCAACTATATCTTTCCTTCAAGCCTGGTGTGACAGACCCAACTCTAACTATAAACGCCTGCTTACGTGAACTACAGCAATGGATGAATGACAACTGGCTGAAACTAAATGCAGACAAAACTGAAGTCCTTCTGATTGGAGGGCAGAGCATGATAACAAAACAACTTAACTTGCAGTCTTCACCACTGGGAATAGGAGGCACGGATCTACGCAGCTCTGATCATGTGCGTAGCCTGGGAGTTCTAATTGATGGGGATTTAAACTTCAGAACTCAAATCTCTGCTGTGGTGAAATCATCCAATTTTCACCTGAAGAACATTGCAAAAATCAAGCACCTCATACCCCCAGAAGATCTGCCAACCTTAGTCCACGCCTTCATCACATCCCGACTGGACTACTGAAATGCTCTCTACACTGGCCTTCCAAAAAAGGCCTTGTACCGCCTACAGCTGATACAGAATACTGCTGCCAGACTGCTAACCAACCAACCCCGTCACTGCCACATAACGCCAGTCCTGCATTCCCTTCACTGGCTACCTATAGAATGGAGGGTCCTATTCAAGATCGGCCTACTGACATTTAAATCCCTGAATAATCTAGGCCCTGGATACATGAAAGATATGTTACAGCTGCGAAGCAATCCCCGCATTCTCAGATCCACAGGTTCTAATAATCTAGTCATACCCAGAGTCCACTTAGAAACTTTTGGTCCCAGAGCCTTCTGTCATGCTGCCCCTACGTTTTGGAACTCCTTACCTCAACAGATAAGGACAGCCCCATCCCTGGACGTGTTTAAATCCAGACTGAAAACCCACCTGTTCAGTCTGGCATTTGCAGAAATATAACTTTTGTTGTGTGAATACTTCATCCTACTAATTACTGAATCTGAGCGAGCCTAAGCGCTTTGAGTCCTATGGGAGAAAAGCGCTATAGAAATGTTATTGTATTATTGTATTGTATTGTATTGTATTGTATTGTATTGTATAGTTAATTAAGAACATTAGAGGACTTTTTTATGGTTGAGTTTTTATTTCAATTTAATCCTTTATAGTAATGGGTAAGGGCTACTTTGTACCCCTATACTCATTTCACCTGGGGAGGTGGCTGACATCTGGGGGTCCCCTTCTTAAAGGGGACTCCCAGATGCCACCATGAACCCCCCAGGTGGTTTTCTACCCCCCCACCTCCTAGGGCCCCGGAGGTGGGGAAGAGCCCCTTGTCCATGGATTGGGCAAGGGTTCTGGGGGAGAGGAGGAGGCTTGGCCGCCCCTTTCCTCCACAGCCCCCCATAACATGGACCGTGCGGGCTGCTATTGCTTAGGGTGTGAAGCCCTACGCGGCCAGGGCTCCGCATTCTGGTTTTCCCAGCCTGCATGAGGGACAAGGGGTTAAAGAGGCTTGGGAGGGGGGACCCCCAGGGCCGGCGCTACCATAGAGGCAAAGTAGGCAATTGCCCCAGGGCCCCAGGGCCTGTAGGGGCCCCCAGTGGCTACAAGAGAAAAAAATATCAAAAAGACCTTATAGTTTTTGAGAACATCGATTTTAAAGTTTCAAAGGAAAAAAAATACACATTTAAAAACCTGCCGACTTTAACGGTTAATAGCAAGTCCACCTTAAATGCTAGAAACCCTAAATTTGCAGGATATGTTAAGGAGATCATTGGAAATAAGAGGAAAAAACAATTTTTCAAAAAGACCTTATAGAAAGGTTAGAAAATCGATTTTAAAGTTTAGAAGGAAAAAAGTATACTTTTAAATGCGGTAAATGTCATTTTTAGTAGCAAACCTAACGGTAGTGTAATTTTACATGTATCAAAAGAAAGAGCAATAAATTTCCTTGCGGGATTTCCAGGGGGTCCATACGCAGCCGCAGCGTTTTGGCCAGGGATCGCTATACAGCCGCAATATGGCTGTATGAAGATCCCTTGCATTTTTCTCCTATTTTCCCAAAAAATTTTTAATGTTTAGAGTGTGGGAAAAAAAAATTTCTAATTATGTGGGGTCCCCCCTCCTGAAACTTTTTAACCCCTTGTCCCCCATGCAGGCTGGGATAGCCAGAATATGGAGCTTCGACCGATTGGGGCTTCACACCCTGACTATACCAGCTGCAAAAAAGGTCCCTTAATGCCGATATTTGTTCTGGGGTATCTGTTTGGGGGCCCCGTAGGTTTATTTTGCCATGGGGCCCCATTGTTGCTTAAAACCGCCCTGGGGACCTCACGTCATTTTTTAATACAAAATTCCCAAACTCTTAACATATATAAAAAAATTAAAATAAATACATTTCAATACATCTTGATACATAATCTGTCTTTTTACTGCATTTAAATATAGACTTTTTTTCCTGTAAATTTAAAATCGATTTTTTCCAAAACTACAAGGTCTTTTTGAAAACATTTTTTTATCTTGTTCTCAATGTTCTCCTTAACATATAGTGCAAATTTTGTGATTCTAGCTTGTATGGGGGCTTTGCTATTAACCGCTAAAGTTGCCAACCGCTAAAGTTTTGAAAACAAAAACGCAAACATTTTAGTGTATTTTCACAAAAAAAACTCAAAAACGAAAATTGCATTTTCAATGCAAAAAATACATTTAGCAAAAATTCACAAGCAACACTGCTGGTTGCCCTCAGGAAGGATGCCCCCTGCAGTGTCAGCACACTCAAGAGCAGGTAATCTAGCCCACCATCTGCATCATTCAGTCTCGGTTCAGGGGTAATCTGGAGTTTTGTGCATGAGATTTGGGCACAAGTGTTCTTCAATAACCCACCTGATATCAATTTTCCAATGGGTTTGGTATCAACAACTCACTTTCCACAGCAATGCGTTTACTATCAGTTTGGTCTTCTAGGTTGACATACAGTTGACAGTCAGGACACAGTTTTAGAGATCAATGCAGAATCACAGATGATACTTCAGGTATTCCCATAACAACAGTGCATTTTGCCTGACCTTGCTTTACACACACAGTTACATTGCAAGGTTAAAAACTGCTGATTACCATCAGCGATCACTAAGGAATACGCATTTAGTTCACAGGCACAAACAGGGATGCGCTGTGTTATTTGATCATGTGTTATGTTTACTAACCTTGCGTATAAAATTGTTTCAGTATCACATATCTTTACTTTACACGCTTGCGTCCTACAAAGATAACATCATTAATAATGGCAAACTGTCCTTGCTAAAACTCTGCAGGACTAAATTCTGTGTCCTGAATGGCTGCATTAAGAGTTTAAACTAGCTGTGTGCCAGCCAAGTGCTTGTCTCGCTCTGCATTGCGCTCGGTATTCATCTTGCTCTGTGCCTGAACAGCTGATTCCAGGTATCCACTTACGCAACAAGAAGAGTTGTCTAGGGTACAGTATATTCGTTTTTGAAGCTCAATGTCACCATGTTTTCTACGTCTATATTTTCAGTACAGACTTTTATCAGTTATATTTTGTTAATGTTCTTTTCCATTCGGCTTCCTCTGTGTCCTTCCAAATGTTTTCAAATGTTCTGTGTGTCCGCCAGAGAGCTCTGTGGACATACATGCTTTGGCATTTTCAGTGATGATTGAAGGGGGGGCACAGTGACCTGAGTATGACTGCACACTATGCAGCTCACAGTCACTTCAGGAAACAAGCAGAGCATTTAGGGAAGTCTGACAATGAGTTTAATTTTTTTTTTTTATATATTTTGAAAACATGACGAAAATCATCTTAAAGGGATACAGTAGGGGGGGTCGGAGGAAAATGAGCTGAACTTACCCGTGGCTTCTAATGGTCCCCCGCAGACATCCCGTGTTGGCGCAGCCACTCACCGATGCTCCGGCCCCGCCTCCAGTTCACTTCTGGAATTTCTGACTTTAAAGTCAGAAAACCACTGCGCCTGCACGCCCGTGTCCTCGCTCCCGCTGATGTCACCAGGAGTGTACTGCGCAGACACAGACCATACTGGGCATGCACTGTGTGCTCTTGATGACATCAGCGGGATCGAGGACACGGAAACGCAGGCGCAGTGGCTTTCAGACTTTAAAGTCTGAAATTCCAGAAGTGAACCGGAGGCGGGGCCGGAGCATCGGTGAGTAGCTGTGCCAACACAGGATGTCTGCGGGGGACCGTTAGAAGCCCCGGGTAAGTTCAACTCATTTTCCCCCGACCCCTACAGTATCCCTTTAACTTTGTACATGCAGTTTGCTTGCTTTAACAGAACAGCTTTGCAATTATACATGCTATTTTCATATAACCAACACCAGAAGATACATTTAGAATACTGCTCTATGCAAGTTGGAAATGTAAAGATCCTCATATAAATTTGCAAGGAGAAGGGTAAAGTAAATTTTACAGCTATTAGACAAATATCATAACAATGAGGTGTATCAAAGAGAGCCTCTTTATAGTAGGGTCTAATCTGTAGAGGCCTCAGTCCTCATCAACTATGACTGGGGCATACAGTCTAAAAGAATGTCAGTCAGAAGGGATCTATGGGAAAGGGGGAGGAGAGGGGGATTGGAAGTTTATCCGAAGTGTCTGGTGGGAATGGGTCTTCTTAGGTCGTTAGGTTAATCTGGTGAAGATCTATATTACTCAGGGATAGGGCTGTTTGGCCTTAGTGTAAGAAGGTCTTCCAGTCAAAGGACCATTTGTCTCCCCATATACTACTGTGGCCATGTCTCAATCTGAGTGAGTGTTCCATTTTGAGATTATGATCTCCGAGGTTTAGCAGTTGCGTCAGAGTAGGGATACTTGCTTGTTTCCAGTTACTCAATAGTAGGTGTCTAGTAGCACATAGAATATGTGTAGAGACCAATCGTAACTCAGGTGGAAATTGATCTATACCAATCGTAAATAGGGCTAATTGGGGTGACATACGGGTTGTGGTGCCGGTTATAGCTGAAAGTAAATCAGCTAGTTGATTCCAAAATTGGAGTCCGTTTAGGACAAGACCATAGTATATGAGAAATGGTACCCAGTTGGTGGCAGTCTCTCCAACAGTCAGAGGAGTAATTGGTCGACATTTTGGATAACAGATGAGGAGATAAATACCATTTATAGATAATTTTCCTAGCAGTTTCAGAATGGGATAGGCATTTGGAGTATTTCTTAATTATTGCTAGTGCTGAATGATTTTGTTTGATTGGGAGAGATATTTGCAGGTCATATTCCCATACTCTTAAATACCTGGGTATAGGGGGAGGATTAGCTGTAATGAGAATATTGTACCAAAAGGAGATGCCTCCTCTCCTAAATGTATCTGTATAGAGGAAGTCCCAAATGTCTGTATGGAGTATAACCTTTTTGGGTTTATGCAAGGAAAGGAAATGTGCTATTCGTGTATATGTAAACGCTTCTGAGTCTGGAAGCTTAAATTTCCATTTAAGATGTAAGAAAGGCATTATTTTAGACTCATAAATGTCCTCAATATGTAGGATTCTGGCTGTGACCCAATTATTTAGATTTAAATCTGGTATGGCTGCTTGGAGGGCTTGAATAGGTATTTTAATGTGTTTACCTTGGGGTAAGTGATGGTAATTATTTTTCACATACTTCCAAGCCGCTACTGTGGGTTCTATTAGAGGGTGAGTCATAGGAAGAGTTTGGAGGTTGCACCAGGAGAGGAGACTCAAGTTTAATAGTTGGGATTTGCTATGTTGTAGTTCTTGATTGCCCCAATATTTTCCAAGAGCATTAGGGGACCAAAATTGGGACATGTCTAGAATAGACACATAATAATAAAGTTGTGGGTTTGGGAGGTGTGGAAGTCACTTACTTATCAATACACCAAGATTTCAAAAAATACGTCAGGAGATGATAAGGAAAGCAATGTATGGCTTTATTCAGAAGCTTCACATGTATACATGGAGAAACCTGGTTAGCCTAGGAAAAAAAAGGATTCAGGCAGGTAAGGCTTCTGAAGGCACTTCCGCTGTGTACTGATTCTTATACTACAAATTACGTAGTCATGATGAGCTTTACTAGTCCAATAATGAATGCATGACACCAAGAGTTTTTTCTTCATTGCACAGCAGGGAGGAGTTCTCTCATGGCTTAGCACCTGGTGTTATTTCTTGCATGTAGTCCAATTTCTCAAGGATGTTTCTTAGATTTCAGCTCGTGAGAATGGAGACATCCTACGCAGTGCCAGGCACCGCACATCTGTGGAATTTCCTGAAAAGATAAAGCCACACACAGTACTCGCTCTTGACTACTCATTTTCAGCAATAGAAGAATCTGAGGCCAATGTTAAAGGGTACCTCTGTTCATCTGTATCAACTGTGTTACATTGGCCTTATTAAATACTAGTATCACCTTATATCTATTAGGTGCAAATCTATGAAACTTGGATTAACATACAGCTATGACATTAACATACCCCCCTGTTGCACATATATACGTATAAGGTGGCAAGGGGTTCAACTACATAGACTTAAAACACTTCTTAAGTAATGTAAGCTAGCAGTTGCTTTCTTTGTAGCCTTGTAGCATTGCAAAGTATATATCTATTTATATGACGCCTAATGCTTCTAGTGTACTATCTTATCCACTATCAGACAATCTACACAACTGAGAAGTCAATTTTTGGGAATTTGTGCTTCCCCATAAAGTTGTCTTCCTCCTCACTGTCGTTGTATTCTCCATGTTGGACTGAAAACATGGCTGCATCAGTTTTTTGCTTTATGAAACTGCCCACGTATTTCCTGGCCAGGGGTATGACACAGCAAGCAAAAAAAACTGAACATGAGTATCACAATAAGTATCATGGTACCAACATTTCTTAAGAAACCCTTCCAGTCTCCAAACCAGTCATTGAACCATTTTGTAAAGGAATCTGATACACCAGAGTTTCTTTTTAACTCGTCTGATAGGTCAGTCAGTTTCCTCAAAGCTTCTGTCACCCGTCCATCAGGGCCAGTTTCACTGGGAATATAGGTACAGCAGGCCCCGCCCAGTCCCAGAAATTTGCAAACTCCTCCTTTCTCAACAAGCATCATATCCAGGCTCATTCTGTTCTAAAATGTCATTTTGGAGTTGGGGCCTAACTCATTACTTATGCCCTGCAGTGCATCACATGTGAAATTTACAAATCTTTGCTGATTATAATATATGTAGTTTATCCACTCCACGTTTTTGTTAATAGTGATCTGTGGAATTAAAGACTCAAACCCTGCCCACACCGGGTTTCTGGCCTTAAATTCATCCGGAACCCCTCTGGGGACACCTATTGCATCCAAATAGACATGTGGGTCCAGGTTACCTTTAAGTTCTCTCTTAAAGATCTTGTGGGCTTCTTTTTCAAAATCTTGGTCACTTTCTCTAAACATATGTATGGGTATAATGAGTTTGGCCAGTGCACAGTGACCTTTCCATACTGGTGGCAATCTAGGGCATAATTTAAGATCACCGCACAACCAGTAGATATCACCAAGGGAGTGTGTCTGATGAAATAGTAGGAAAAGGTCTGCGTGTTTCATTACAGCACAGTAACCAGGGGGAAATTCACCCACATCTACTCCACCTGAATTCGTACTATTATAACATTTATAGTTTCCCTTGTACACAGTTGCTGAGTGGTCAATTTAATCAGGGGTACCTTCCTTCAATGGGTATCGGTCTATCCACATTTTACAGAGTGGATCTGTTGTGGCCGGGGTTTGACCCTTACTCCTATAGAGTGACAGAAAAACATGTCTCACCCCCTTCTGGAAGGGGAAGTGGTACAGTGCCAAGGTGTGGCCTTGCTCCTGCACATACATAACAATCTGACATATTGTGTTGTTTGGCTGTGTACCTCATCCATTCAAGCCACATGTTAGTATCTGAATATCCTGTCTCCATGGCAATGGTCTCCTCAAATGTAGGGTTAGCCAGGGCCTGTACCCAAGGTTCCTGATCCTCATGCTCCATGACTCTAAACTCAGGGTTTTTGTACATGTCCTTGAGCGAAAACTTCCCCAGAAGCCCCCCTGTATATCCTGGGACATGCATGCCTATCACATATGTTCCTGCATCTCCAGGGCTTGGGTTTTCTATATTCAGGGTCAGGCGCTGGGAACTATCTATTTGTTTTCCGGGCATACAGGCTCCCCCAGCTGTCGTTAAGGTCATCCTTGAACGAAGGGGCACCCCAATGGTCATCAGTCACGCAAATAAAAAAATTGTCCTTTTTCATAAAGGCTGCAGTGCCAATTACAACGTCGTACAACCTGGCAGTAGTCAAAGGTGCAAGTCGCCACTTGTATTTATGAAGAATTATACCAGAACACTAAGCTCTGGTGTTTTCTTGTTACAGCAACCTGGCCTCTTCGCATCAGTTCTACATTTATGGCATCCTGTTTAACCCTTGGTCGGTTTTGAGTTACATTATCAGTTTGTGGAAAGGCTGAAGGAGGTGTTTGGAAATGCTCTAGGACTTCTAACACTATCCACAATGTCCCAATAAAAAGCATAGAAATAATGACTCCCTTTCCACTTTGAGTGTTAAAGTATCCTGTATCCACGATCCCCATTTCTCTTTTTTTTTTTTTTTCTAAAACAAGAACTCTAAGAATTAAACGGGCCCCCAACTCTCCCTAATCTAGCTCCTCAGTTATCCTGTTCAGGGCTTGTGCCCACTTTGAATAGAGGAAAATCTCTAATATTCCCTCCACCCGCTGTGAAGTTGTCTTGACTGGAGCTCAGGCAACTGTTCCTCACACTCCAGGGCCCAGGAGCGTACACCTCCCGTCACAGGATGCTGTCTATCCTGTCCCTGAATCAGGAATGGGTGCCCTTTTGCAGTGAGTTAAATGTATCCACAAACTTTTTTTTTTTTTTTTTTTTGCTATTCTGACCGCTGTGGGAAAGACTTCCACCCACCCCGAGAATATATCTAGCACCACTAGAGCATATTTCTTTCCCTCTGCAGGGGTGAGTTCAATGTAATCCAGTGCAATGGTATGAAAGGGGTAAAGTGGTGTAGGTGTTTTACCAATAGGTGGCTTTAATCCCTTTCCTGTGTTGTGCTGGGCACATACAGTGCATTGTGAGACAAACTTCTTAAAAAAAGGTGCTTATGCCCGGACAGTAAAAATATTTGGTGGCTGGCTGTAGCCATCATACCACCCGTTGAGACATGGGTGACCCCATGTAACACAAGAGCCAATAATCTGTACAAAAGTCTGGGAAGGCATAAGGCACCATTGACACAGAGGAGGCCGCTATCATTAACTGTTGCATGTGCTCTTTGCCACTGAGACTTGGAATTCCACTAAGAGATCAGTGGTGATCGCTGCAGAGGATGGAATGATGAGAGGGGGGGGGGCTGCTGGCAGAGGGGGATCTGTGTCAGGGAGTGAAGGGGAGGCGGCAGCTGTGGTGGGCAGAAGGGATGGGATGGCTCAGAAATTGGGAGAGGGCGCTGTGCCGCCAATTTCGCCTCAGCATCTGCAAGATTGTTGCCACGGGTAACGTCAGAGTCATCACGCATATGTGCCATACATTTTACCACAGCTACCTGCAAGGGCAGCAGTACACTATCAAGGAGCTGTTGCAATAAGTCTTTATGACGGACTGGTTTCCCAGCCGCAGTTAACATGCCACGGTTCCTCCACTGTGCAGCGTAGGTATAACAAGCAGAGAACGCATACTGGCTGTCAGTGTAAACAGTGAGAACTTCACCCTCGTGCAGTACACAGGCTCGAGTGAGTGCATGAATCTCTGCAGCTTGTGCAGAGCAGGAGATTGGTAAGGGACCAGACTCCAAAACAGCATTCAGGGTAACAACAGCATATCCCACTCTGTTCACTCCTAAGGCATCTTTGGAGGCAGAGCCATCGACAAAGACGAGTGTACTTCCAGGTATTGGTTCGGACTTCAGGTCTTCTCTGGGTAGAAAGACCTTTTGTGACTCTGTGACACAATCATGCTGAGGCTCATCACCCTCTGCAGCGGGGTCGGGAGTAAAGTTGCTGGGTTGGGTGTGGTACAGCGTTTCACCGTAAGGTGAGGCTGACCCAGCAAAGTGGCAGTGCCATACAAGTGACGGGCAGGAGCAAGTAACGTCATTGTATCCTGCAACAAAAGAGCATGCACTGCGTGGGGGACAAGAACCTCTAGTGGATGGTAGAGGACCAGGGTGGCCGTTATGTCGACAGCCATCCCAGCAGCAATAACAGATTGTACACAGGACGGCAAAGCACATGCAACCTGATCCAAAGGCTTAGAATAAAAACCTAGCGGCCTCTGTTTGTCTCCCCAAGTTTATGTCATCACAGCTGTCATGCATTTATCTTTGCAATCAACATACAGTTTAAAAACCTTCGTGTAATCAGGGAAGGCTAAAACCAGGGGATCTTGCAGCGCAGACCTACACCTCTGAAATGCCATAGTCAAGTCATCTGTCCAGGTGACTTTGTCAGTCATTGCCATTGGGTCAGTGTGGATGGCAGGTTTTGGTATATTTTGGATAGCTCGTACCCGCGTATCCTCAATAGTACGTCCTGCACCTGAAATGAGTTGTCCTTTATATTTAACAGTGGGCTGACAGAACTGTAGTTTCTTACGTGAGGCCTTGTTGCCCTGTTCTGCTAAGAAACAGGGCAGTTACACTGTGGGTTGCAGACACCTCTTCTCATCTGGTGCACCTTTATACAAATTATTGACATAAATGAGGAGTCTGCAATAGCAACTACAATTACCTCCTCTGTTTTTGTATCAGGCCCACGTCAGTGTCAGATTGTGCCCACAGCTTGTCTGGGACACTGGACAACTCATGTCAGGACGCATCTGCAAAGTCAACATTGTCAGATTCTTCAGGTCGTTTAGTCAGGTGTATCAGCATTCCCGTGGTCTGAAGGTGGCGTGGGCAGTAAATGCCCTCACCACCTTCTTCCTTCCACTTGTTCAATAGAATCCCGGCCGTATCCCAACTTCCCACTTCGGTTTGTACAGTGAAGCATGAGGGGCGGAGTTCGGGACAGCAAACAGCTCATCCTGCAGGATGCCGTCTGACTCAACACTGTCCCAGCCTGGGATTGAAACCTCATACAGAAAATAACCTTCTGCATTTTCCCATAGTCCGGTAATCTCTACACAGACTTTTCTCCTCATTGGGAACTTTTGCTCATAGTCCAAATCCCTGCGTCCATTTGCTATGTAATGTGTAGTGACGTGTGCCACACATACTACCTCCTGAAGTGTATCAGCTGGACCGGCATCCTGCTGCATCCAGTTCAGGAGTGAATTTGGCAGAATAATACCGTACCAATGCACGTCAGGTGCGTCTGCCATAGGAGCACGATGGATCTGCAGTGACTCTGGACCGGGAGCAATAGTCAACTTTAAATCACCAATCAAATCTCTGCCACACAAATTAATTGGGCACCTTGCAGAAATTATGAAACTGCAAAACACAGCTCTGCCTGACTTTTCATCTAAAACCTGCAACGGTTTGGTGGTTGGGGACACTTCAAACCCACCCCCGGCATATTGTGTTACAACTGTACCCAACCTTTCCCACGGGATATTTAAACCAGTCCCAAGGACAGACCTACATGCACCAGTGTCAACCAAAAACTTGATTCTAACACTCGATACAGACAAGAGGATTTCAGGCCCCTTTTTTTTTTTTTTTTTGTGTCAGCATAATCAATCTCAATCACAACAGTGTCACGGCTCAACTCTTCCCTGCCTAATCATGCAGATTGGGCTTGTTACTTGGTTTGGTTGGCCGTATTCTCAGGGCAGTCTCGTGCAATGTGATCCCGCTTTCCACAAATGAAACATTCCTCCCTGTCTCTTTTTCCAGCAAAGTCACGCACAAATCTACGTGGACGGGAATGGGGACGCGAGACATCTCTGCTGCAGGCACCCTCCTGACCTGCGCCCTTCTTTTTTTCTATCAGAATTTTCTCCGCATGCCTGGCATACTCCAAAAACTCTGTCACACTGCACGTATGCCATGTAATCAAATTTTTATGGATTGTCCATTGTAATTCTTCCTTTAAAGCCCCATCAATCTGTGCCTTGAGCTGTTGTTCCCATGGTGTTTTGCCATCAAGCACTGCAGGTTTCTGCAACCCACTGTACATTTCAAAAGCATTCATAACCCGAGCTGCTAGATCATTCACACTTTCGTTTGCTTTCTGGGAAATCATAGAAAGCTTGGTAAAATCTGGGGTGATCTTGTAAAATGTTATCATTCGTTGGATCAATTCATCCCACCTGGTGGTTAAGGTTGTGCTATCCCACCCCAACTCTGCAAACGGGTCAGTCACAAGTCGTCCAGGCCCCCATGCACTCCAATTTCCCTCTACATTAACCCATCCAGTACCACAGACTCTTCTCACAACTCTCTCACATTCAGCGGCAGTCAGCTTAAAACTCTGTCTTAACTCAGTCAGTTGTTTAACACATTCTACTACATCCTCTCTTGGGCTAGGTATGGTTTTAATTGCATTCAACATGTCCTCCTCTGACCAGGGTCTGTAAACATGTATGGTTTGCCCTGCTCCGTTTGGGAGCTCTATCATAGGCATTTTTATTGCGGGTTCAGGGTTGCACTTTTCAGTAGGCACTGAAATGGTTACTGCTGGCTGTCGCAATGCAGTGGAAGATGGGTAAGGTAATAGGGCGGAACCCGGGAGCTGTGACATGGCTGCCATCGGGTGCATAAAGATGGCACCTGGAGTATAGGAAGGAAGTTGAGGGTGTGGACGTGGTGGGTAAATATTGGTATATTTCGGTGGGGTCTGAGATGGCTGTTCTTCACTATTTGCACTTACTCTCAGATCTCCAGTTGCCACATCTAACTGATCAACCTCCTGTTTGATGTTCGAGGCTGAGGATGCTCTGCCTCGGGCTTCTGATGTTTTTTGTTCCCGCAACTGTCTATTAGACGTTGTCACCTCAGTTTGTCTATTAACAGGTTTGTACTTAGTGGGCTTACTGAGGTTTCCTGTACTTGAGGAGCGGGCTTGATATTCTGATTTATGGTCTGAATTCCACTGAAGGGATTGGGATCTCTGCCTCATCCTTTGTGTTTCTGCAGCCTCAGCTCCAAGCACATCTCCCCTTTCACTTTCACTATCACTCCCCCTCGCTTTCTTCCCAAAATAAAAGGAGCACAGCTCTCTATTACACTTATCAGCTTCATCTCGCCATTCTCTCGCCAATTGCAAACCATATTTATTCTGCAAAGTTAATTTCCCTTTACTTCTCTCCTCTATAGCCTTTATTAATGCCCTGCATTGTTTTGGGTGCAAATGACCCGAGAATTTGAACATCTCATGCCAGACCTCGCATTTCTCTGTCAAGCGTGGGTCTTTACGATGCATGAGAAGTTCATCATCTGTTGCACGGAGAAGTTGAGCTTTAGTTGCATTTTGCCCCATCCTGCCTGACAATTCTATTCCGGGGCACCCGTGATCTGTTTCCTATGATATAACTGCTCAGCCGCCGCTGCCCCCCAGTGTACCGATACTGTGCTGGGGCCGACTTGCTGAATAGTACGCTTCACTGAATGCCGCTGTAACTCGGCCGCGCTTTGCGAGAATCACTACCCAGCCTAGCAAATCAGTGATGATAACCACGGCTATTATCCGGCTTGCACTTAAGCCCTGAATCCAACCCGGCTTTGGTAGCCCTGGATTAAATTCGGCTTGCACTATGAGCCCTGGATTACTTTTGCCCTGTGGCTATTACATGGTATCCGCTGTTTCTCCTCATTCGGTCATTGAGGATCTATTCCACCTCGCAGATACCATGACTGACAATTGGTAAAATTGTCAGCTTTTTTACAGATCACAGGTATACCCCAGCTAACTGAACCGTCATGCAGTACTTGAATAAAATCAAATATCTACTTACTTTTTTGATGCACCTTGATAGCTCTCAGTGTTGACAATCAATGTAATCCTCTCAGTCCGTGGCCGGCCACACATTCACACACAAACACACCAAAAAGGAAAAAAAGATAAAGCCCTGTGCTCTTCAAAGCATCTCCTGAAATCCTGGTTCTTGGACTCGAGTTCCGTCCCGTCTGGGTATAGCACTCTGAAAATTTGCCCCTGTTTACAGGGAATTTTTCACCCTGGAGGACTTATTTTGCTGGGATGACAGGGATCATCACCCCCAGTTTTCAGAGATGCACCCCAGTCCAGACAGAATCGATCCCGCTTCGAAGGACCATAATGTGGAAGTCACTTACTTATCAATACACCAAGATTTCAAAAAATACGTCAGGAGATGATAAGGAAAGCAATGTATGGCTTTATTCAGAAGCTTCACATGTATACATGGAGAAACCTGGTTAGCCTAGGAAAAAAAAGGATTCAGGCAGGTAAGGCTTCTGAAGGCACTTCCGCTGTGTACTGATTCTTATACTACAAATTACGTAGTCATGATGAGCTTTACTAGTCCAATAATGAATGCATGACACCAAGAGTTTTTTCTTCATTGCACAGCAGGGAGGAGTTCTCTCATGGCTTAGCACCTGGTGTTATTTCTTGCATGTAGTCCAATTTCTCAAGGATGTTTCTTAGATTTCAGCTCGTGAGAATGGAGACATCCTACGCAGTGCCAGGCACCGCACATCTGTGGAATTTCCTGAAAAGATAAAGCCACACACAGTACTCGCTCTTGACTACTCATTTTCAGCAATAGAAGAATCTGAGGCCAATGTTAAAGGGTACCTCTGTTCATCTGTATCAACTGTGTTACATTGGCCTTATTAAATACTAGTATCACCTTATATCTATTAGGTGCAAATCTATGAAACTTGGATTAACATACAGCTATGACATTAACAGAGGCCAAAGCCTCCCTTTTGGACAGGGGTCATTAATGTGGAAAGGGAGAGTGTGTTTACCTTTTCCCCAAAGAAAATCCAAGATTACTTTATTTAATTCCTTGAAGAATGTCAAGGGGATGTGGATTGGAAGAGTTCAAAGGTAGTATAGGATTTTAGGGAAAACTGCCATTTTATATGCAGCTATTTTGCCCATGATTGAAAATTCAAATTTGGAGAGGCGTGTAAGCTCTGATTTTATATTAGATAAGAGAGTAGGGAAGTTAAATGAATACATCTCTTTGGTTGTTGCTGGGATTGATATACCTATATGGGATTGATATAAGTATGAGACTTGTTTGGACGCCCAAGGGAAGGGATAGGCTTTTGAGATTTGTTGTTTTAAGGGTGGAGGGACTTGGATAGGGAGCATGGATGACTTAGATTCATTGACTTTGTAAAGAGAGGCCTTTGAGAAATCTGATAGAGTTTGTGTAATAGATAGCGCAGATACCGCCACAGAGGCAAGCGGCATGGCGGCTATCTCCGCGTATCAGCCAGCGGCCTCTGCCTTGCAGTTACATGCTGCTGCTCTTCCTAGTCCTTTTATTGCACATAGATTGAGGGCTACGCGCTGGCGCCAGGCGACAGGACCTTTATGCGAATAGAAGGGGAGTCAGCTGATCTGCCAAGTCAGCTGACTCCAATAGTACTTTGGATTGGCTGAGTGATGGGGGCGGCACTGTGGAGCATCTCTGTATATATAGTACTAGTCTGTCAGTTGCCCTGTGTCTGCTGTTGCGAATGCTAACGTGTTAGCGCTCAGACCTCAGTCAGATCCCAAAGTGTGCTAGAACCAGCTGGAGCTGGGGATCCACACTTAGCCAGATTCTGTTGATAGCTTAAAGTACTAATTGCATTGTATTATCTGTTATGACCTTCTGCTTCCTTTGACTATTCTCCTGCTTGTTGATTCTGTAGCTCTGCCCATCTGATTCCAGTTGCCGACTCTGCCTGAACGTGACACTGAATCAGCCTTCTGTCTTTGTACTTTATCTGTCCGTACGTTGCCTACTCTGCTTGTCTGACCTTCCTGTCCTCACCGGTGGGCCTAGCCACTGGTGAGGGATCTCTAGTAGCTTTCACCTACTCCTCAGGTGAAGCTCAGCTGCAGCACTGTCTGTAACACCTGCTCCTCAGGTGTCCGCTAGCTGCAGTATAGTCTTAATCCCCTGCTCCTCAGGTGATTAGCCTTAGCAGCACTGTCTGTAACACCTGCTCCTCAGGTGTCCACTAGTTGCAGTATAGTCTTAATCGCCTGTTTCTCAGGTGATCATCCTTTGCAGCACAGTCAGTGGTTCCTGCTCCTCAGGTGTCCACTGGCTGCAGTATAGTCTTTGATTCTATGAGTAGTACAATTAGCGCTAGGTGATACAATTGATAAGCTGCACGTTATATGGGGGAATCCCATCAACCCCCAAAAGACAATTTGTAGACTATAAAATTAATAATAACATGCGCTAAAGAGCAGAAATACTCCACAATTTATTCAATAATTTAAAATCATAAAATGTACAACACCTGTTTCAAATAACCCACCATACGTAACACTGCTTTCATTCAACCACTCACACACACCATAGAGGGCCCCTCTATTCAATCCTATTTCACCAGTGTCATAGATTTCTCTAAAATCACAAGAAAAGACTAGTGTTCCTTTATAGGGCTTGTATCCCTTGATCCGATCAGTTCAATTCCCTTTAGGGTTCTTTCCACAGTAAAATTCGCACTGTTACCCTCAGAGTCCAAATCCTCTTGGTTAGTTACAATCAGATAGACTCACGTGTTCCTTAGGGTAGGAGATTGGTAGCCGCTTCCCACAGCGATGTACTCGTACAGCAGGATTCCCCCGCTTAGACCTCCTTGCGTGCAGGATACCTCTCCCACAACAGTCTGCTCGCTTCCTCTCTCAGCGTCTCCGGCTTCTTCCGGCGGCATACGTAGGTTCAGTCTGAAAGATTCAGACCTCGCTCGCCGCACTTCCACTCAGCTGATCCGGCTAGCGTATCAGTTTAGGTGACGTCACCACACAGCTTCTGGGTCTTTGTTTACAAGTGGCTGCTGCGCGCTTACACAGCCAACTCAGTCCAGAGCTTCTTAGCAGAGGCTTATAGCATAAAAACAACCTCTACGCGTTTCAGCCAATACGTTGGCCCTCATCAGGAGGAATTAGTAATGCAGTAGTACTAATGCAGTAGATCGCCCGTACGCAGCGGCGCAAGAGGGCCCCCCCCCCCCCGCCAGAGCACTGCGCTGCCCGGACCAATGAGTTCCGGGCAGCGCTATGGGCTGGATCGGAGGTGTCTGACGTCAGGACGTCGGCTGACGTCCATGACGTCATTCCGATGGCGACAGGAGAAGCCAAACAGGGGAGCGCGTTATATACGCGTTCCCCTGTTTGCTATTGATGCCGGCGACGATCGCACTAGAGGGACACATGCGCCCTCTAGTGGTGTTTCATGTAGCTACCACTCTGGTAGCTTTACATGAAACACAAAAAAAAAATTTTTAAAAAAAGGATTTTTGCCATTTTGGTAAAAAAAATTAACCGCCAGGAGGGTTAAGGAATTTTTTAAGGCCATGGCCATTATATATGATGATCCGGATATTGCAACCACTGCTGAAAGGAAACTAAAGACCCTCAGGCAGGGTCGTAATCCGGTGGAGGTTTATGTTGCGGAGTTTAGGAAGTGGGCTGTGTCAGCTAGACTGTTTTCTGTCAGGATTGTCCGATGCAGTTGCTGATTTGATGTTAGGACATCCTGAGCTCAAATCCATAGACGACGCAATTTCTGTGGCAGTATGGGTAGATCGCCGCCTACGCTATCAGAAACAAACCCGTGGCAGAAATGCTGTAAGATCTGCCTCCTACGCCTCCTCTCCACCCTCGTCACCTCCGCACGAGCCGATGCAAATCGGACACTCTAGGTTGACGCAAGTGGAAAAGAATCGCAGAAGGTCAGAAAGACTCTGTCTATACTGTGCTGAGGAGGGTCACATTGTCCAGAATTGCCCTAAGAAGTCGGGAAACGCTGCCGCCTAGGTGTAGTCAGAGGTTATACCCTAGGCGAGCAGTCTTTACCTCTAAACAATAATCAATTGCTCCTTCCTTGTTCCGTTACCTGGGAAGGTCAGACCACACCCACAAAAGCCTTCGTGAACTCCGGCTCTGCAGCCAATTTTATAGACTATGACTTTGTAAAAAAAATTGGGGATTCCCTTACTCCCTTTAGACCGGCAGATTTTGGTCACAGCGGTAGATGACTCTCCGTTACAGTGTAGACAGCCTCTTTCCCAGACCCCCTTATTATTGTGTAATATAGGGGTGTTACATAAAGAGAAATTACAGTTCTTTGTCCTGCAAATGGCAACCTCTACTATTATTCTTGGTATGCCCTGGTTGCAACTCCACTCCCCTCAGATTGACTGGGCTTCAGGTCAGCTACAGAGCTGGTCAACCCATTGTCATCATCATTGTTTGGAGAGGGTTGCTGTTTGCGCCACCAAGATACAGGTCAAATGGGTGCCAGTACAGTACGCAGAATTCGCTGACGTGTTCTGTCCAAAGTCTGCAGATAAACTCCCGCCCCACCGGAGTTTCGATTGTCCCATAGAATTAAGATCTGGTTGTATGCCCCCTAGAGGTCATCTTTATAATCTGTCAGGGCCCGAGAAACTGGCGATGCAGGAATACATTAAAGAAAACTTGGCCAAGGGCTTCATCAGTCCTTCCCGGTCACCAGCTGGGGCTGGGTTCTTTTTTTACAGAAAAAGGACGGTGGGCTTAGACCTTGTATTGACTATCGAGGTTTAAATAAGATCACGGTAAAAAATTGTTAGAGAATTGTTAGCTAGAGAAGTGCCTCTTCGAGGTCACTAAAGTTCCTTTTTTTGGGATATATTATCTCCACTTCTGGTCTCTCCATGGACCCAGAAAAAGTCTCTGCTGTGTTGGAGTGGCCCCAACCTGTAGGATTGAAGGCACTCCAAAGATTTTTTGGCTTTGCCAATTACTACAGAAAATTCATCAAGGGGTTCTCCTCTGGGTTCTCCTCTGTAGTGTCACCCCTCACCAATCTTACCAGAAAGGGGGCTGACACTTATCACTGGTCGTCAGAGGCACAGTCCGCCTTTGCCACATTGAAAAAATTGTTCTGTTCTGCTCCCATTCTGAGACATGTGGATGTCACCTTCCCCTTCATTGTTGAGGTTGATGCATCAGAAATTGGGGTTGGGGCTGTACTGTCTCAGCGCTCCGGTCTGCAAGGCAAACTACACCCATGTGCCTTCTTTTCTCGTAGGTTCTCTCCTGCCGAGAGGAACTACGATATTGGCAATCGAGAGCTCTTGGCCATTAAGTTAGCCTTTGAAGAATGGCGCCATTGGCTGGAAGGGGCAGAACATACCATCACAGTCTATACAGATCATAAAAACTTGGAGTACATAGAAGGGGCCAAAAGACTTAGTCCCCAAAAGGCCCGCTGGTCCCTATTCTTTTCAAGGTTCAGATTTATCATAACGTATACACCAGGTAGTAAGAACGTCAAAGCAGACGCTCTATCTAGGTGTTTCGAGCCAGAGACAGTTCGGCCTTTAACCCCTGAGACCATCCTACCTCAAAAAGTGGTCCTGGCAGCTACTGAAACCTGGGAGGACTGGACGGCTACTCGGGGGCCTTACTAACAGGACATTCCAGAAGGAAAGCCTGAAGGGGTTATGTTCATACCACTTCCTTTTCGCCTACAACTCTTACAATTATTCCATTCCCATAAGAATGCTGGGCATCCCAGAGCTGCCCAAACTCAGAATCTATTGGCCAGATGTGTATGGTGGCCCTCGCTGGCACTTAATTGTAAAGAGTTTGTGAGAGAGTGCTCAGTTTGCGGTAGAAGTAAGCCCTCTCGCCAGGCACCAGTGGGTACATTACAACCCTTACCAGTGCCAAATGACCCCTGGACTTATTTGTCTATGGACTTTGTAGGAGAACTCCCCAGGTCTGAGGGCAAGACGGTCATTTGGGTGGTAGTTGATAGGTTCAGTAAGATGGCTCATTTCGTTCCTCTGAAAGGACTCCCCTCGGCCCAGGAGTTAGCTGATCTCTTCATTCAGCATGTTTTCCGGTTGCATAGCATTCTGGAGAATGTGGTGTCAGATAGGGGAGTCCAGTTTGTGTTGAAATTCTGGAGAGCCTTTTACCATCAGTTAGGTATGGACCTTTTGTTTTCATCAGGCTACCACCCACAGACCAATGGTCAGACCGAAAGAGTTAACCAGTCCCTTGAACAATTCCTCAGGTGTTATGTGGCAGATGCACAGTCAGATTGGGTGAAGTTCCTGCCATTCGCGGAATTTGTGCATAATAACCTGAAGAGTGCCTCTTCAGGATTTTCCCCTTTTCAGGTGGTATCGGGAAAATCTCCCAAGTTTTCTCCGTTGCCTGTGGCATGTACTCCGTTCCCAGCCCTGGAGGATTGGCAAAGGGCATTAAAGGAGATTTGGGTGTTAGTTAAGAGGAATTTGGGAAAGGCTTTCCAAACTCAGAAGAAACAGGCGGATAAGAAACAGTCTGTAGAGTGGAAGTTTTCCCCAGCGGACATGGTGTGGGTATCTACTTGGCATTTGGCGTTGGAACAACCGTCACCTAAGTTAGGACCCAGATTTGTAGGCCCATACCCTGTGTCCAGAAAGATTAATGATGTCACATATGCGATTAATCTCCCAGCCAGCATGAGAGGTGTGAGATAATTCCATGTTTCTCTGTTAAAGCCTGCGGTGCACGTGGATTCCTCTCCCGCCCCCCCTCCCTGTGATGGTTGACGATCAACCTGGGTATGAGATCGAGAAGATATTGGATTCTCGATTGGTGCAGAATTCTGTACAATATCTGGTCCACTGGAAGGGGTATGGTCTGGAGGAGAGAACTTGGGTGTGTTAATGTCATAGCTGTATGTTAATCCAAGTTTCATAGATATGCACTTAATAGATATAAGGTGACACCAATGTTTAATAAAACCTATGTAACACAGATGAATAGAGTTACCCTTTAACATTAGACTCAGATTTTTCTACTGCTGACATGCTTTAGCCAAGAGCTAGTACTGTGTGTGAATTCTTATCTTTCAGGAATGTGTAACAGACATGTTGCGCCTGGCACTGCAAGCCTCCCACCGTAGGATGTTTCCATTCCCACAAGCTGAAATCTTGGAAGTATCCTTGAGAGAATGGACTACGTGCTAGAGACAATACCAGGTGCTAGGCTATGGGAAATCTCCACCCTTCTGTGCAAAGAAGAAAAAACTCTCAGAGACATGCATTTATTATTGGACAAGTAAAATTACATCATGCCTACGTACTTTGGGGTATAAGAGCCAATGCACGGCGGAAGTGAAGCCAGAAACCTTAACTGCCTGAATCCTTTCACTAGGCTTACTTGGTTTCCCGCATGTATACATGTGATATTTTTGAATAAAGCCATATCTTGTTTTTCTTTTCATCTCCTGACGTATTTTTGAAATCTTGGTGCATTGGTAAGAAAGTGACATCCACATTATGGTCCTTCGAAGCGGGATCGATTCTGTTTCGCCTGGGGTACATCTCTGAAATATGGGGGTGATGATCCCAGTCATCCCAACAAAATAAGTCCTCCAGGGTGAAAAATTCCCTGTAAACAGGGGCAAATTTTCAGAGTACTATACCCAGATGGGACGGAACTCGAATCCAAGAACCAGGATTTCAGGAGATGCTTTGAAGAGCACAGGGCTTTACTTTTTTGGTGTGTTTGTGTGTGAATGTGTGGCCGGCCACGGATTGAGCGGATTACATTGATTGTCAACACTGAGAGCTATCAAGGTGCATCAAAAAAGTAAGTAGATATTTGATTTTATTCAAGTACTGCATGACGGTTTAGTTAGCTGGGGATACCTGTGATCTGTAAAAAAGCTGTCAATTTTACCAATTGTCAGTCGTGGTATCTGCGAGGTGGAATAGATCCTCAGTGACCGGATGAGGAGAAACAGCGGATACCACGCAACAGCCACAGGGCAAATGTAATCCCAGGGCTCAAGTGCAAGCCGAATTTAATCCAGGGCTACCACAGCCGGGTTGGATTCAGGGCTTAAGTGCAAGCCGGGTAATAGCCGTGGTTATCATCACTGATTTGCTAGGCTGGGTAGTAATTCTCGCAAAGCGCGCCCGAGTTACAGCGGCATTCAGTGAAGCGTACTATTCAGCAAGTCGGCCCCAGCACAGTATCGGTACACTGGGGGGCAGCGACGGCTGAGCAGTTATATCATAGGAAACAGATCACAGGTGCCCCGGAATAGAATTGTCAGGCAGGATGGGGCAAAATGCAACTAAAGCTCAACTTCTCCGTGCAACGGATGATGAACTTCTCATGCACCGTAAAGACCCCCGCTTGACAGAAAAATGCGAGGTCTGGCATGAGATGTTCAAATTCCCGGGCCATTTGCACCCAAAACAATGCAGGGCATTGATAAAGGCTATAGAGGAGAGAAGTAAAGGGAAATTGACTTTGCAGAATAAATATGGTTTGCAATTGGCGAGAGAATGGCGAGATGAAGCTAACAAGCGTAAGAGGGAACTGTGCTCCTTTTATTTTGGAAAGAAAGCGAGTGATTTGGAAGCGGAATATGGTCACAGCGTGACTATACAGGATGTTGAAAGTGAAAGTGATAGTGACAGTGGAGATGTGCATGGAGCTGGAGCAGCACAAAGGCTGAGGCAGAGATCCCAATCCCCTCAGCGGGCTCCAGATCACAAGTCAGGACTTCCAGCCCACACCTCAAGTA
The DNA here is from genome assembly GCF_040937935.1 of Hyperolius riggenbachi. Taxonomy (NCBI): domain Eukaryota; kingdom Metazoa; phylum Chordata; class Amphibia; order Anura; family Hyperoliidae; genus Hyperolius; species Hyperolius riggenbachi. The sequence continues at coordinate 143,134,277 of NC_090653.1, forward strand.
CAGGAAACATCAGTGAGCCCACTAAGTCCAAACCTGTTAATAGACAAACTGAGGTGACAACGTCTGATAGACAGTTGCGGGAACGAAGAACCTCAGGAACCCGAGGCAGAGCATCCTCAGTCTCGGGCATCAAACAGGAGGTTGATCAGTTAGCTGTGACAACGGGAGATCTGAGAGTAAGTGCAAATAGTGAAGAACAGCCATCTCAGACCCCGCCGAAATATACCAACATTTACCCACCGCTTCCACACCCTCAACTTCCTTCCTATAATCCAGGTGCCATCTTTATGCACCCGATGGCAGCCATGTCACAGCTCCCGGGTTCTGCCCTATTACCTTACCCATCTTCCACCACATTGCGACAGCCAGCAGTGACCATTTCAGTGCCTACTGAAAAGTGCAACCCTGAACCCGCAATGCAAATGCCTATGATAGAGCTTCCAAACGGAGCAGGGCAAACCATACATGTTTACAGACCCTGGTCAGAGGAGGACATGTTGAATGCAATTAAGACTATACCTAGCCTGAGAGAGGATGTGGTTGAATGTGTAAAACAACTGACTGAGTTGAGGCGGAGTTTTAAGCTGACTGCCACTGAATGTGAGAGAGTTGTGAGAAGAGTCTGTGGTACTGGATGGGTTAATATCGAGGGTAATTGGAGTGCATGGGGGCCTGGACGACATGCGACTGACCCGCCAGCAGAGTTGGGTTGGGAAAGCACAACCTTAACCACCAGGTGGGATGAATTGATCCAACGAATGATAACATTTTATAAGATCACCCCAGATTTTACCAAGCTTTCTACAATTTCCCAGAAAGCAAACGAAAGTGTGGATGATCTGGTTGCACGGCTCATGGATGCTTTTGAAAAATACAGTGGGTTGCAGAAACCTGCAGTGCTTGATGGCACTACACCATGGGAACAACAGCTCAAAGCACAGATTGATAGGGCTTTAAAGGAAGAATTACAGTGGACAATCCATAAACATTTGATTACATGGCGTACGTGCAGTGTGACAGAATTTTTGGAGTATGCCAGGCATGCAGAGAAAATTCTGATAGAAAAAAAGAAGCGGGGACAGAAGAGACATCCTGCTGCGGCAGCCTCCTATTCCTTGTCCACCTACAACCAGGGCATGGGAGAGGAGGGTGCATACAGCGGAGATGTCTCGCGTCCCCGTCCCCGTCCACGTAGATTTGTGCGTGACTATGCAGGAAAACGAGAAAGAGGGGAATGTTTCATTTGTGGAAAGCGGGATCACATTGCACGAGACTGCCCAGAGAACACGGCCAATCAAACCAAGCAACAAACCCAGTCTGCATGACTAGGCAGGGAAGAGTTGAGCCGTGACACTATTGTGATTGAGATTGATTATGCAGACACAAAAAAGCCTGAAATCCTCTTGTCTGTATCGAGTGTTAGAATCAAGTTTTTGGTTGACACTGGTGCATGTAGGTCAGTCCTTGGGACTGGTTTAAATATCCCGTGGGAAAGGTTGGGTACAGTTGTAACACGAAATGCCGGTGGTGGGTTTGAAGTGTCCCCAACCACTAAACCGTTGCAGGTTTTAGATGAAAAGTCAGGCAGAGCTGTGTTTTGCAGTTTCATAATCTCTGCAAGGTGCCCAATTAATCTGTGTGGCAGAGACTTGATTGGTGATTTAAAGTTGACTATTGCTCCCGGTCCAGAGTCACTGCAGATCCATCGTGCTCCTATGGCAGACGCACCTGACGTGCATTGGTACGGTATTATTCTGCCAAATTCACTCCTGAACTTGATGCAGCAGGATGCCGGTCCAGCTGATACATTTCAGGAGGTAGTATGTGTGGCACACGTCACCACACATTACATAGCAAATGGACGCAGGGATTTGGACTATGAGCAAAAGTACCCGATGAGGAGAAAAGTCTGTGTAGAGATTACCGGACTATGGGAGAATGCAGAAGGTTATGTTCTGTATGAGGTTTCAATCCCAGGCTGGGACAGTGTTGAGACAGACGGCATCCTGAAGGATGAACTGTTTGCTGTCCCGAACTCCGCCCCTCATGCTTCACTGTACAAACCGAAGTGGGGACGTTGGGACACGGCCGGGATTCTATTGAACAAGTGGAAAGAAGAAGGTGGTGAGGGCATTTACTGCCCACGCCACCTTCAGACCACGGGAATGCTGATACACCTGACTAAACGACCTGAAGAATCTGACAATGTTGACTTTGCAGATGCGTCCTGACATGAGTTGTCCAGTGTCCCAGACAAGCTGTGGGCACAATCTGACACTGACGTGGGTCTGATAAAAAACTCAGAGGAGGTCATTGTAGTTGCTAAAGGTGCATACCGGCCATATAAAAAACAGTATCCACTTAAACCAGACATGGTTGCCGGCATTGAGCCCATCATACTTGGTTTCCTAGAGAAGGGTGTGCTCATACCTTGTGACTCGTCCCCCTGTAACACGCCCATTTTTCCCCTGGCCAAACCTAACTCTACGGAATACCGTCTAGTTCATGACCTTAAAGCGGTAAATGAAGCAATTGTGCCACGAGCTCCAGTGGTTCCCGATCCCAACACAATTCTAAATGAGATCACCCCAAGCTGTCAAGTTTTCAGCATAGTCGATTTAAAAAATGCTTTTTTTTCTATAAAACTTCATCCTGACAGCAGATTTTGGTTCGCTTTTACGTTTAAAGGGAAAAGATACACGTACTCGAGACTCCCGCAAGGATACTGTGAAAGTCCGGCGATCTTTTCACAAGAGATAAATAGGTCTCTAGAATCTTTCCCTGTCCCTGATGATTGCAGACTCCTCATTTATGTCGATGATTTGTGTATAGGTGCTCCAGATGAGAAGAGGTGTCTGCAACTCACAGTGCAACTGCTCTGTTTCTTAGCAGAACAGGGCCACAAGGCCTCACGTAAAAAACTACAGTTCTGTCAGCCCACTGTTAAATATTTAGGACAACTCATTTCAGGTGCAGGACGTACTATTGAGGATACGCGGGTACGAGCTATCCAAGATATACCAAAACCTGTGACAAAGAAAGACATGATGACGTTCCTCGGGACCCTTAACTACTGCAGGGCCTGGATTATCCATTGCTCAGCACTGGTTAAGCCTTTGTTCAATGCCATCCACATTGACCCAATGGCAATGACTGACAAAGTCACCTGGACAGATGACTTGACTATGGCATTTCAGAGGTGTAAGTCTGCGCTGCAAGATCCCCTGGTTTTAGCCTTCCCTGATTACACGAAGGTTTTTAAACTGTATGTTGATTGCAAAGATAAATGCATGACAGCTGTGATGACACAAACTTGGGGAGACAAACAGAGGCCGCTAGGTTTTTATTCTAAGCCTTTGGATCAGGTTGCATGTGCTTTGCCGTCTTGTGTACAATCTGTTATTGCTGCTGCGATGGCTGTCGACATAACGGCCACCCTGGTCCTCTACCATCCACTAGAGGTTCTTGTTCCCCATGCAGTGCATGCTCTTTTGTTGCAGGATAAAATGACGTTACTTACTCCTGCCCGTCACTTGTATTGCACTGCCACGTTGCTGGGTCAGCCTCACCTTACAGTGAAACGCTGTACCACACTCAACCCAGCAACTTTACTCCCGACCCCCGCTGCAGAGGGTGATGAGCCTCAGCATGATTGTGTCACAGAGTCACAAAAGGTCTTTCTACCCAGAGAAGACCTGAAGTCCGAACCAATACCCGGAAGTACACTCGTCTTTGTCGATGGCTCTGCCTCCAAAGATGCCTTAGGAGTGAACAGAGTGGGATATGCTGTTGTTACCCTGGATACTGTTTTGGAGTCTGGTCCCTTACCAATCTCCTACTCCGCACAAGCTACCCTCGCAGGTAGCTGTGGTAAAATGCATGGCACACATGCGTGATGACTCTGACGTTACCCGTGGCAACAATCTTGCAGATGCTGAGGCGAAATTGGCGGCGCTGCGCCCTCTCCCAACTTCTGACCCATCCCATCCCTTCTGCCCACCACAGCTGCCGCCTCCCCTTCACTCCCTGACACTGATCCCCCTCTGCCATCAGCCCCCTCCCCTCTCACCATTCCATCCTCTGCAGCGATCACCACTGATCTCTTAGTGGAATTCCAGAGCAATGCACCAGCAGCTGAAAAGTCTCAGTGGAGAAGAGCACATGCAACTGTTAATGATAGCGGCCTCCTCTGTGTCAATGATGCCTTATGCCTTCCCAGACTTCTGTACAGATTATTGGCTCTTGTGTTACATGGGGTCACCCATGTCTCAACGGGTGGTATGATGGCTACAGCCACCAAATATTTTTACTGTCCGGGCATAAGCACCTTTTTTAAGAAGTTTGTCTCACAATGCACTGTATGTGCCCAGCACAACACAGGAAAGGGATTAAAGCCACCTATTGGTAAAACACCTACACCACATTACCCCTTTCATACTATTGCACTGGATTACATTGAACTCACCCCTGCAGAGGGAAAGAAATATGCTCTAGTGATGCTAGATATATTCTCGGGGTGGGTGGAAGTCTTTCCCACTGCAAAAGCTGATGCACTCACAGTTGCAAAAGCGCTGACAAGAGATATTATTCCGAGATGGGGCATACCAGAAAAAATCATCAGTGACAATGGTAGCCATTTTGTGAATGATATCATTAAACAGTTGACAGTTACTTTGTGCATAAACGTTAGGCACCATTGTAGTTATCACCCACAGTCAGCAGGAGCTGTGGAAAGAACAAATGGTACAATTAAAAACAAACTTACTAAAGCTATGGCGGAAACAGGGAAGAGTTGGATATGGTGTTTACCCTTGGTATTGTTAAGTATGAGAACAGTGACAGTGAAAGGCAAGTTGTCACCATATGAAATTGTGTTTGGCAGGTCCTACAGAATCCCGGCTTTTGATGTAATCTGGGATCCCCCTGAGGAGTGGGAACTTGCAGACTACTTAAGACGCACCTGTAAACAAAGATCTCATGTACCGGGGAACCCTCCAAAAGAGCCGGATGTAAGTGAGGATCTCCTTGTAAATATAGGAGATTGGATCTGGGTCAAAATTATTAAAAGAAAACATTGGAACACCCCACGGTGGGAGGGTCCTTACCAGGTGTTGCTGGCCACACCCACAGCGGTCAGAATAGCCGAAAAAAGTTCGTGGATACATTTAACTCACTGCAAAAGGGCACCCATTCCTGGTTCAGGGACAGAATAGACAGCATCCTGTGACGGGAGGTGTACGCTCCTGGGCCCTGGAGTGTGAGGAACATTTGCCTGAGCTCCAGTCAAGACAACGTCACAGCGGGTGAAGGGAATATTAGAGATTTTCCTCCATTCAAAGCGGGCACAAGCCCTGAACAGGATGACTGAGGAGCTAGATTAGGGAGAGTTGGGGGCCCGTTTAATTCTCAGAGTTCGTGTTTAAAAAAAAAAAAAAACAGAAATAGGGATCTTGGATACAGGATACTTTAACACTCCAAGTGGAAAGGGAGTCATTATTTCTATGCTTTTCATTGGGACATTGTGGATAGTGTTAGAAGCCCTAGAGCATTTCCAAACACCTCCTTCAGCCTTTCCACAAACTGATAATGTAACTCACAACCGACCAAGGGTTAAACGGGATGCCATAAATATAGGACTGATGCGAAGAGGACAGGTTGCTGTAACAAGAGAACACCAAAGCTTAGTGTTCTGGTATAATTCTTCACAAGTCCAAGTGGCGACTTACACCTTTGACTACTGCCAGGTTGTGCAACGTTGTAATTGGCACTGCAGCCTTTATGAAAAAGGACAATTTTTTATTTGCGTGACTGATGACCATTGGGGGTATAAATGTAGTTATTGGGAAGCAGCTGCTGGAACACAGGTACTGACTGGGGATATAGACCTGATCCTGCCATGACTCGGGTGGACAAAAATGGGGTGCCCCTTCGCTCAAGGATGACCTTAACAACAGCTGGGGGAGCCTGTATGCCCGGAAAACAAATAGATAGTTCCCAGCGCCTGACCCTGAATATAGAAAACCCAAGCCCTGGAGATGCAGGAACATATGTGATAGGCATGCATGTCCCAGGGTATACAGGGGGGCCTCTGGGGAAGTTTTCGCTCAGGGACATGTACAAAAACCCTGAGTTTAGAGTCATGGAGCATGAGGATCAGGAACCTTGGGTACAGGCCCTGGCTAACCCTACATTTGAGGAGACCATTGCCATGGAGACAGGATATTCAGATACTAACATGTGGCTTGAATGGATGAGGTACACAGCCAAACAAAACAATATGTCAGATTGTTATGTATGTGCAGGAGCAAGGCCACACCTTGGCACTGTGCCACTTCCCCTTCCAGAAGGGGGTGAGAAATGTTTTCTGTCACTCTATAGGAGTAAGGGTCAAACCCCGGCCACAACAGATTCACTCTGTAAAATGTGGATTGACCGATACCCATTGAAGGAAGGTACCCCCGATCAAATAGATCACTCAGCAACTGTGTACAAGGGAAACTATACCTGTTATAACAGTACGAATTCAGGTGGAGTAGATGTGGGTGAATTTCCCCCTGGTTACTGTGCTGTAATGAAACAAGCAGACCCTTTCCTACAATTTCATCAGACACACTCCCTTGGTGATATCTACTGGTTGTGCGGTGATCTTAAATTACGCCCTAGATTGCCTCCAGTGTGGAAAGGTCACTGTGCACTGGCCAAACTCATTATGCCCATACATATGTTTAGAGAAAGTGACCAAGATTTTGAAAAAGAAGCCCACAAGATCTTTAAGAGAGAACTTAAAGGTAACCTGGACCCACATGTCTATTTGGATGCAATAGGTGTCCCCAGAGGGGTTTCAGATGAATTTAAGGCCAGAAACCCAGTGTGGGCAGGGTTTGAGTCTTTAATTCCACAGATCACTATTAACAAAAACGTGGAGTGGATAAACTACATATATTACAATCAGCAAAGATTTGTAAATTTCACATGTGATGCTCTGCAGGGCATAGTTAATGAGTTAGGCCCAAACTCTAAAATGACATTTCAGAACAGAATGAGTCTGGACATGATGCTTGCTGAGAAAGGAGGAGTTTGCAAATTTCTGGGACTGGGCGGGGCCTGCTGTACCTACATTCCCAGTGAAACTGGCCCTGATGGACAGAAGCTTTGAGGAAACTGACTGACCTATCAGACGAGTTAAAAAGAAACTCTGGTGTATCAGATTCCTTTACAAAATAGTTCAATGACTGGTTTGGAGACTGGAAGGGTTTCCTAAAAAATGTTGGTACCATGATACTTATTGTGATACTCATGTTCAGTTTTTTTGCTTGTTGTGTCATACCCCTGGCCAGGAAATACGTGGGCAGTTTCATAAAGCAGAAAACTGATGCAGCCATGTTTTCATTTCAACATGAGGAATACAATGACAGTGAGGAGGAGGATAGCTTTATGGGAAAGCACAAATTCCCAAAAATTGATTTCTCAGTTGTGTAGATTGTTTGATATCAGATAAGATAGTACACTAGAAGCATTAGGCATCAAATAAATACATATACATATTTTGTAATGCTACAAGGCTACAAAGAAAGCAACTGCTAGCTTCCATTACTTAAGAAGTGTTTCAAGTCTATGTAGTTGAACCCCTTGCCACCTTATACGTATATATGTGCAACAGGGGGGTATGTTAATGTCATAGCTGTATGTTAATCCAAGTTTCATAGATATGCACTTAATAGATATAAGGTGACACCAATGTTTAATAAAACCTATGTAACACAGATGAATAGAGTTACCCTTTAACATTAGACTCGGATTTTTCTACTGCTGACATGCTTTAGCCAAGAGCTAGTACTGTGTGTGAATTCTTATCTTTCAGGAATGTGTAACAGACATGTTGCGCCTGGCACTGCAAGCCTCCCACCGTAGGATGTTTCCATTCCCACAAGCTGAAATCTTGGAAGTATCCTTGAGAGAATGGACTACGTGCTAGAGACAATACCAGGTGCTAGGCTATGGAAAATCTCCACCCTTCTGTGCAAAGAAGAAAAAACTCTCGGAGACATGCATTTATTATTGGACAAGTAAAATTACATCATGCCTACGTACTTTGGGGTATAAGAGCCAATGCACGGCGGAAGTGAAGCCAGAAACCTTAACTGCCTGAATCCTTTCACTAGGCTTACTTGGTTTCCCGCATGTATACATGTGATATTTTTGAATAAAGCCATATCTTGTTTTTCTTTTCATCTCCTGACGTATTTTTGAAATCTTGGTGCATTGGTAAGAAAGTGACATCCACAGGTGCCGGATTGTTGCATGCATGCTGAGGATTTAAAGAAAGAGTTTCATGAGTTACACCCTGAGAAGCCGAGTAGGAAGTGTCCAGGGTCCACTCCTCAGGGGGGCTACTGTAATAGATGGCCGAGATACCGCCACAGAGGCAAGCGGCATGGCGGCTATCTCCGCGTATCAGCCGGCAGCCTCTGCCGCGCAGTTACATGCTGCTGCTCTGCCTGGTCCTTCTATTGCACATAGATTGAGGGCTACACGTGCGCGCGCCAGGCGACAGGACCTTTATGCGAATAGAAGGGGAGTCAGCTGATTTGCCAAGTCAGCTGACTCCAACGGTACTTTGGATTGGCTGAGTGATGGGGGCGGCGCTGCGGGGCATCTCTGTATACTGTATATAGTACTAGTCTGTCAGTTGCCCCGTGTCTGCTGTTGCGAATGCTAACGTGTTAGCGCTCAGACCCCAGTCAGATCCCAAAGTGTGCTAGAACCAGCTGGAGCTGGGGATCCACACTTAGCCAGATTCTGTTGATAGCTTAAAGTACTAATTGCATAGTATTATCTGTTATGACCTTCTGCTTCCTTTGACTATTCTCCTGCTTGTTAATTCTGTAGCTCTGCCCATCTGATTCCAGTTGCCGACTCTGCCTGAACGTGACACTGAATCAGCCTTCTGTCTGTACGTTGCCTACTCTGCTTGTCTGACCTTCCTGTCCTCACCGGTGGGCCTAGCCACTGGTGAGGGATCTCTAGTAGCTTTCACCTACTCCTCAGGTAAAGCTCAGCTGCAGCACTGTCTGTAACACCTGCTCCTCAGGTGTCCGCTAGCTGCAGTATAGTCTTAATCCCCTGCTCCTCAGGTGATCAGCCTTTGCAGCACTGTCTGTAACACCTGCTCCTCCGGTGTCCACTAGCTGCAGTATAGTCTTAATCACCTGATCCTCAGGTGATCAGCCTTAGCAGCACTGTCTGTAACACCTGCTCCTCAGGTGTCCACTAGTTGCAGTATAGTCTTAATCGCCTGCTCCTCAGGTGATCATCCTTTGCAGCACAGTCAGTGGTTCTTGCTCCTCAGGTGTCCACTGGCTGCAGTATAGTCTTAATCGCCTGCTCCTCAGGTGATCATCCTTGCAGCACAGTCAGTGGTCCCTGCTCCTCAGGTGTCCACTGGCTGCAGTACAGTCTGAATCACCTGCTCCTCAGGTGATCATTGGCTGCAGTACTGTCTGAGTCACCCGCTCCTCGGGAGATCTCCTCTTACTCATTACTGTTGCACCAAACACTATCTCACATTGGTTGTCCTGTGTCTGGCTATACTAGCAGTATTGGTGATTCTGCAGTTTACCACATAATCAGGTATAGCATCTGTATTATTGGTGATAATGCAGATCACCAATAATCAGAAAATCTGTTTTGCTGACACCAATCATTACAGTTTGGCAAACATGTTTGAGGGAGGTAAGAGGATCTGTGAGGGATAAGAGTACATCGTCAGCAAATAGACTGATTTTAGAGGATGACTTGCCTGAGGGGGTACCTTTAATTGCTGGATTGGCTCTAATTGATTCGGAAAGGGTCTCCATGACAAGGACAAAGATGAGGGGGGAGAGTGGGCACCCCTGCCTTGTTCCATTTGATATTTCAAATGGCTTCGATAAGAATCCTGATACATTAACACTCGCCAAAGGGGTTTTATAAAGAGCCATGATGGCTTGATGGATTGTGCCCGCAAACCCAAATTTTCCCAGAACCTCACTCAGGAAACCCCAGTGGACCCTGTCAAAGGCCTTCTCCGCATCTAAAGCCAGAAGCAGAGAAGGCCTCCGATCTAGGCCCACCGAATGAAGCACATTAAGAATCCTCCTGTTACAGATGGCCCGAACCGTTCGCCCGCCAACGGTTCCAGGCGAACTTTAGGTGGTTCACGTTCGCCGGCGAAGGCGAACTTTTGAGGAAGTTTGAATTGCCCCCATAATGCTCCATTGAGCACAACTTTGACCCTGACTACTGTGATAGTCAGCAGGCACATTGTAGCCAATCAAACTACACTCACTCCTGGAGCCCCACCCCCCCCCCCTTATAAAAGGCAAGGTTCTCCTGCCAATTTACTCACTCGTCTGCCTACAGTAATTACTTAAGGGACAATTGCTGACAGACTCTGCTAGGGAAAGCTTAGTTAGGCTTGTTAGCTTGCTCCTAGGCTGATTGGTATTCCCTATATCCCTCCCTCTTGTCTTCCAGGGAATTGTAGGATTTCAAAAGCCAGCTTACATACCTTGGCTGGGAATTGAACCCAGGTCTGAGTGCTTTGTAGGTAGCTCTCTTCACCACTACACCACCACCAACACTACATGCTGAAGCCAGCCTAGCATGTACCATTATGATATATTCCTGGGCCTGGCCGATGTATGTGAGTTGGCTTTTGAAATCCTACAAATCCCTAAGCAAGCTAATTTTTCTCCTGGATATATCACAATGGTACATGCTAGGCTGGCTTCAGCATGTAGCATCGTAGTGTGTTGTGTTGGTGGTATAATGGTTAGGATAGCAGCCTACAGAGCGGTGGGCCTAGGTTCAAGTCCTGGCCAATGTGAGTTGGCTTTTGAAATCCTACAAATCCCTAAGCAAGCTCATTTTTCTCTTGGATCTATCATAATGGTACATGCTAGGCTGGCTTCAGCATGTAGTGTTGGTGGTGGTATAGTGGTGAAGAGAGCTGCCTACTAAGTACTGAGACCTGGGTTCAATTCCCGGCCAAGGTATGTAAGCTGGCTTTTGAACTCCTACAATTCCCTGGAAGATAAGACCCTCCTCCCTCCGGGAGGAATGAGTGAGGGAGGGAAATCGGAGGTTCGCGACATCTCTATCTTCTGGTTCCATCCGCTGCCTGTCTGTTCTTTGTAAAACCTACTTGGTCTAACGCCAATAGTTCAGGTAACATATCGAATAATCTGTTTGCAAGAAGTTTGGCATTCACTTTCAGGTCGTAGTTCAATAATGAGATGGAACGGAAGTTGGAGGTGTTTGTCTGGTCCTTTCGTGGTTTGGGGATCACCGTTATAATAGCTTTGGTGAAATCAGAGGGATTTAAACTTGAACTGAACCAGTTTTACCAGGGTGATGCATGTAGGAGAGACATTCTCCATGTTGGGGGAAGAAATGACACAGAGCCCATAATAGTGATGAGATCATTGTGATCCGCATATAATCAGGAGGTATCATTTGAGCACTAAGATACCAGTTAGGATACTACTTGCCAGTTTTGTGGGGCCTTTGTAGCAGGCAGGGTACGTTGAGGCTTAGGGGTACATTTGCTGAATTGCAGGCCCCATGAGGATAGAAGTTTTTAACCGTCTTCAGTTGCTTGAATACAGCATGCAGTCACACAGATGCAGTGAAAGGTTTGCAGTGACTGGTATAATACAGTGTGCAGCCAGTCACACAGATGTCGTGAAAGGTATGCAGTGACTGGTATAATACAGCGTGCAGTCACACAGATGCCGTGAAAGGTATGCAGTGACTGGTATAATACAGTGTGCAGTCACACAGATGCAGTGAAAGGTATGCAGTGACTGGTATAATACAACGTGCAGTCACACAGATGTAGTGAAAGGTATGCAGTGACTGGTATAATACAGTGTGATGCCAGTCTGTAACGATTGTGGAACTTTCCCCGTGATCAGCGCACAACGCGTGCGCTGACACGGCGGAGATCCTCCACAAGCGTATAATTTGCAGGAACCCAGCAAAAGGTGCTATGCACCTGTAGAGGGAAATTCCTGTCGGCAGATGGCGCTGGGGAGTGCAGAGGAACCAATCCTCTGTACCTCCACAAGTGCCAGACAGGAATTGTACGAAGCGCAGAACGCAATCGCAAGAGAGGCGATTGCGAATGAGATTGAGCAAAAGGGATAGGTTGTATGTGTGTGCGCCAATCCAGTCGCCACTCCGCGACCGCGCACACACAACAGCAGATACGAAATAGGAACGCGATCGCGAGAGGTGCGATCGCGAGACGTGACACAAGGCAGAACAGAATAGAATACGAGGGTAGCAAAGGCACAGCAAATACAATAAGGAGATACGGAAAATAACAACCGCTAGCTAACCGCGAACACCGCACTCATTCGCAACAGTGCACGCGGTTATGCGCGATCTCCACGTGATAAGCACAATAGAGACAAGCACGCCTAACTAACCATAAACAGACAAACATGAAACAGGGGACGCGAGCGCTTGCTTAACGGTTACCTCACCGAGCCTGTAGCAAGCGCAGCGGACAAGACAGACACACGAAAAACAAGAACTAGGCAGGAAGGATCCACCGCTCTTCCGCCAGAGCAAGTGTGATCCAAGCAGGAACACAGATCAGAAAGATCCACAGCCGCTAACGCTAGCGGCTAGTGCGATCTCAGCAAGACAGAACGATTCGCTATCAACCGCCGTTGGTGACAGCGCAATCGCGACCGACAAGACAGAACAGAAGGATCCCCAGCGCTCGCACAAAGTAGCTAGCGCGATCCCAGGAAACAGAACAGAAGGATCCCCAGCGCTAGCACAAAGTAGCTAGCGCGATCCCAGGAAACAGAACAGAAGAGATAGCTGGCAGCAACCGCTGCACCAGCTATACTCCAAGAACAGAGATCAGAACCATTTCCTGTCAACCACCATAGGGACAGGACAATGGCAAACAGGCAAGACAAGACAGAACAGGCAATACAGATAATACAACCTGACTAGGCTAGAAGGGGAGCCAAAAGCAACCCCCAGGAATTAACTATACTAGATAGCAATGGCTGACACTCCAGCAGTGTCCATCAGGAACTGAGCAAGGAAGGGAAATGACCAGCCAAGCATTGTGGGAAAGACATAGTACTTATAGTACACGCCTCCAATGAATGTGGCCAGGCAATTTGCATGACAACGTATGCAAATTCCTCTGCAAGCACAAGCTGCAAAACTGACAGAAACTCTTCTTTCCAGAGTCCTGCAGCATGCAAACTTACACAATGGTCAAAGGGCTGCCTGTCTGCACAGGCAGCTGAGCAAATCATCACAGTACCCCCCCCTCCAGGGTCGAATTCCAGACGACCCCCAAAACTGCTATTAGCAACAGACTCAAACTGAAGACTCATGAAGGTCGGGGCAGCCCGACAAGGTCCAATTCCAGAGTCAGTCCACCCGAAACCGACCTCATCGGAAACAGAAGCCACCGAAACATGCCCATCAGTACTACCAGTCTCAGTATAACACCCATCAGGACTGTGAACGCCAGAGAACAAGCCATCGACACCCTCCAGACAATACCCACCACCTTCCACGGAGCGTCCGACAATACCAAACCTGCCACAATACCTGTTCGAAGTGTCCCTTACAACACAAAAGCCACCGTTGATCTTATCCAGTGTACCAAGCAAAATTTCTCCCGGAATCTCCCAGAACCTTTTGAAGCTCCACAGAGATCCCAAGAGGGCAGAACAATCACCAGGCTCACATGGAGAATTACCAAGAACCCCCATGGAACCAATGACAATTCCGGATTCAGAATTACTAGGACACCCATCAAGATCAAGACTTTCAGGGACCACTCCTGGGCATGCAAGCAGGCAGGCCATATCAGAGCATGTCTCCACCGAGGAAGCATCTGAGTACGCTGGTAACCGAGACACACTTGGGCTTTCTGGGTCACAGAGCACACTGGGGTACACCAGCACAGGAGAACCCTCAGGACATGTCGGGGAACTGCCAACCTCAGAGTCCAGCACGACAAGACCAAAACCAGTACCGGACAGAGAATCATCATGAGTGGAGGTCACAGGCACTGGACTTCCAAAAGAAGACTCGGATACAAATTCAGAAATTTCTGTGACAATAATATCATCTTTGACTACATATGAGTGAAGCTCCATCAGAGCTGAAAAGGTAGCCAGCAAGGCAGCAATGCCTACGGAAGAGGGTAACCCCTCAGAAGAACTTGGGGGGCAGGAGACATCTCCTACAAGTTCTGCACCCTTTGGGAGGAACTCGGAGACCTCCAGAACATCCAACAAGACCTCAGGAGCATCATTTTTCAAGTTTTCTAAAAAGGATTCTGAACTATCCATGTTACAGGGCAAAACTGGAACTTTATTTTGTGGACAGGGCAGATGTCCCAGGAATGGTTCCACCATAACCTGAGACTGGATCTCATCATCATGAGGGGAATGTACAGGTATATTTACTGGAACACACACTGACTCCCTAACTTCATTCTCACTGTACCCAGAATTCTGTGTGGCAGTCAAACTAGCTTGTAACTCCAAAACTGCAGAAAAACAAGTAAAAATAGCAGCAATACCTAGACGAGCCTCTAGGGGCAGGGCAGGAGATATTGTACAAGGCAATGTTGACTCATCCAGAGTACAGGGTGGAGAGTCAAAACTTCCCTCAGAGCAAGAAAGGGACTCACAAATGTCAGTGTGATTGGACATCATATTGTTATTCATGGTACAGGGCAGGTTCAGAGAAAGCGTCTCTGAATAAGGCAAAGAGGGTTCAGCATCAGATTCGCAAAACCGAAGCGCTGTCTCACTCTTAGATTCGGCTAACAATGTCGAATCCGAGGAATCAGAACGCAAAACCTGCGAATCAAAATTCACTTTAGGTTGTGAAACTGACGCTTCTATAGCGCAAACCTCCGCGATCTGCGGAGCAGACTGCAAGGCATCTAGGACCGAAACGCTGGAGCAACTGTCCCCAGGCAACGGGCCCTTACAGGTGTGAACAGGGTGAGACAGAGACTCATCTGCAGAAGAAATAGTGACATCAACAGGACAAGCTTTATTAGGCATATTAATTTTACTTTTGACGCTGCACAGTCGAGAAACTTTCCCCATAGCAGGGTCACAGACGGAAGATCTCAAAGATCTGTTTCTAAATGACAAAGGATCCCACACATCCTTGAGGAAACCGGCAGACTCATGCCGATCACAATCTGCAGGAACATCCGAGAAACAGGCATCAGATCGCACAGATTCAAACTGCACACTGTCAGGAGCGAATCCTTCAGGATTCGCACAGGAATCAACCACAGCGGCACACTCATTCATTTCAGATTGCACAAAGTCAAGACTCACATGCTTTACCCCAGAAAGGCAGGAACAATCATCCGACAACGATGTCTCTTTATTGGAATCAATTGGTTGGTGTGTGTGCAACTCATCCAAAATCGTTTGCCATACATAGATCACCAGATCCACATCATCCTTGTCACATTCATCGGAATCAATCAGAAGGTACATAGAGTCAAGACAAGCATTCAAGACATCTTCGCTTTTTGCGATGTAAAAATCGCAAAAGGCTTTCCAATCAAAATCGAATTCCTCCAGCAAGGCCCCAACATCCCAGGAAGCAAATGGGGGTTCAAACAGGCCAGTATCCAAATAATCTCCATAGGGGTGGAGTTCAGGAACAAGAACAGATTTTTTAACTGCTTTAATGTAGTGTGCGATCCTACCTATAGCAGGATCCACATAAGCTTTGGATTGGGGCAGAAAACCTGGAAACTGATCAGCAGATGCATTATAAACATCATTATCATACTGCATGGTTTTGCCCATTTCAGACTTGACAGAAATAACCTCTCTATCTGTGGTTGCCATGGGCAACGGATCTTTCCGCTGGGAAGCTTTCCTAGATCTTTTACGTTTAGACTTAGAGGCTTTGGATGGCTGCTTTATGGATGAAAGAGTAGATGGAACAGCTGATTGAGCTGCTGACAACAACTCATTAAGGGGGTATGGTAATTGAGGTAATCTCAGCCAATTGTGAATTAAAAAGGCCAAGAATTCCAGGGGTCTTTGACTCAGGGTGGTATGATCTAACACATCATAACCCCACATTGACATTTCGCCCCCCAACAGAATGTAGACCATTTGGGGGGCCCAGGTAGACACTGGGGTGCATTGGAATTCAGGGTTCGCTAACAGTTTCGTACACTCAGACAAAAATTCGTCTGCTGATTCAGGTTCAAGTTTTTTAAATCTCTTAAAGGTACAAGAGCCATATTCGACAAAATCGTACAAATCGGAAATTCCGTCTACACTGGGGTTTTGGGTTGGGCTGGTCATTCTGTAACGATTGTGGAACTTTCCCCGTGATCAGCGCACAACGCGTGCGCTGACACGGCGGAGATCCTCCACAAGCGTATAATTTGCAGGAACCCAGCAAAAGGTGCTATGCACCTGTAGAGGGAAATTCCTGTCGGCAGATGGCGCTGGGGAGTGCAGAGGAACCAATCCTCTGTACCTCCACAAGTGCCAGACAGGAATTGTACGAAGCGCAGAACGCAATCGCAAGAGAGGCGATTGCGAATGAGATTGAGCAAAAGGGATAGGTTGTATGTGTGTGCGCCAATCCAGTCGCCACTCCGCGACCGCGCACACACAACAGCAGATACGAAATAGGAACGCGATCGCGAGAGGTGCGATCGCGAGACGTGACACAAGGCAGAACAGAATAGAATACGAGGGTAGCCAAGGCACAGCAAATACAATAAGGAGATACGGAAAATAACAACCGCTAGCTAACCGCGAACACCGCACTCATTCGCAACAGTGCACGCGGTTATGCGCGATCCCCACGTGATAAGCACAATAGAGACAAGCACGCCTAACTAACCATAAACAGACAAACATGAAACAGGGGACGCGAGCGCTTGCTTAACGGTTACCTCACCGAGCCTGGAGCAAGCGCAGCGGACAAGACAGACACACGAAAAACAAGAACTAGGCAGGAAGGATCCACCGCTCTTCCGCCAGAGCAAGTGTGATCCAAGCAGGAACACAGATCAGAAAGATCCACAGCCGCTAACGCTAGCGGCTAGTGCGATCTCAGCAAGACAGAACGATTCGCTATCAACCGCCGTTGGTGACAGCGCAATCGCGACCGACAAGACAGAACAGAAGGATCCCCAGCGCTCGCACAAAGTAGCTAGCGCGATCCCAGGAAACAGAACAGAAGGATCCCCAGCGCTAGCACAAAGTAGCTAGCGCGATCCCAGGAAACAGAACAGAAGAGATAGCTGGCAGCAACCGCTGCACCAGCTATACTCCAAGAACAGAGATCAGAACCATTTCCTGTCAACCACCATAGGGACAGGACAATGGCAAACAGGCAAGACAAGACAGAACAGGCAATACAGATAATACAACCTGACTAGGCTAGAAGGGGAGCCAAAAGCAACCCCCAGGAATTAACTATACTAGATAGCAATGGCTGACACTCCAGCAGTGTCCATCAGGAACTGAGCAAGGAAGGGAAATGACCAGCCAAGCATTGTGGGAAAGACATAGTACTTATAGTACACGCCTCCAATGAATGTGGCCAGGCAATTTGCATGACAACGTATGCAAATTCCTCTGCAAGCACAAGCTGCAAAACTGACAGAAACTCTTCTTTCCAGAGTCCTGCAGCATGCAAACTTACACAATGGTCAAAGGGCTGCCTGTCTGCACAGGCAGCTGAGCAAATCATCACACAGTCACACAGATGCTGTGAAAGGTATGCAGTGACTGGTATAATACAGTGTGCAGTCACGCAGATGCAGTGAAAGGTATGCAGTGACTGGTATAATAAAGTGTGCTGGGCCTGGCATAGAACAGCAAGGGCCAGCTGCGACACACAGGGCTGTATATATGAAGTGTCAGTCACTGTGGTACACACACACAAAAAAAACCATATCAGAAGAACATTAGCTCTCAAAAGAACTGTTTTGGGGTGTTTTCAGCAACAAATATCAGCAAGGAGCAAACTAACAACAGCCTAACTAACGCTTCCCCTATCTCCAGCAAACTCTGTCCCTTCCTCTCACTATAGCAAGATCAGCAGAGTGAGAACATGGCCGACGCTGCAGCATTTTTATAGGGGGGGTGGGGGTCCAAGAGGGAGTGCAGCCTAATTGGCTGCCATGTGTCTGCTGACCGTGATGTAGAGGGTTAAAGTTTAGTCCAATGATGTGGTATAGGGGGCGGGTCAAACTCGCTATGTGTTCCCGGTTCGCCACAAACGGGAACCGCTCGGATTTGCGTCGGGGAACTGTTCGGGCCATCTCTAGCTGCTACCAGAAGGGCCACAGGGGGCAAGAAGAAGCCCCAATAAAGTTTAACAGGACACATTTCATTCACATTAGGTTTCCTTTAACCAGTTGAGGACCACAGGTTTACATCCCCCTAGTGACCAGGCTATTTTTTACAATTCAGCACACTGCAGGTTTAACAGTGTGCTGCACGTCCATACAACCTAGCAGCCAAATGAGTCTGCCCCTCTTGTCTGCCCGTCAACAGAGCTTTCAGTTGGTGGGCTCTAATCGCTGCTGCAGTCTTTATTAATTTTTTTAATGTATTTATTTGTTCTTTTATTTTGAATAAAAATGTCTATTTTCTTTAATTTTCCCTCCCACCCTCCCTCCCCCCATAGAGCCAATCAGGGCGATCCTCTCTCATAGTCATCAGCCTATGAGAGGGGATCACGTAGTGAGCCGCTCCAGGGGACAGCCAAGTGACAGGGCTGTCCCCAGTACAGTAGATTACGGTGCTGTACAAGCAAAACAATCGTCTGTTTCTGTTTTTTACAGTCTGCCAGCAACAATCGCAGCTGGCGGGCTGTTGAGGGAGCAGAGCCCCATTAGTGAAGCGGGGATGTGCGCTAGCAATCCCCACTAATCTCCTTCCCCAGGACTTGAGGCCGACCGGCATTAGCCACCTTCCCGACAACTATTGACATTAGGCAGTCCTGGGGGAGCCAAATTCCCGATGCCTATTGCTGTTAGGTGGTCCTGGGTGAGCCACCTTCCCAATGCCTATCGGCGTTAGGCAGTCAGGAAGGGGTTAAAGTGGACCTGAACTCTTGCACCGGACAGAAGGAAAACATAGAGAAATGCACCCTGTAGGTATTTAGAGAGCTTAACCTGTGTAATCCCCCCTCTTCTGTGACTAATTGCCACTGTAATTTGATCTCTCAGCTGGCAGCTCAGGAATCTCCTCTGCCATGGCAGAGCAGCTAATTTGTAAACACATGATGTTAACAATATGTCTGCTTCCATGAAAGCAGGAAGTACACGCACTGCAGATTTATTGAAGAATTTGTATCAGCTTTAACAAAGAAATGTTTTTCTTTAAGAGCTGTTATGCTGTTGCGTATCTATTAGAGCAGAAAGGAAGTTCTGAGTTCAGGTCCACTTTAAGGCATACGCTAGCCAGTTGTTTGGTTTATATAGTGTGTTAAAGGATTAAAACTTTTGCAAGGTTTTAATGCTAAAAAAAAACAACTAATTATTAACTCTGATGTATATATTTATACCTTGTAGGAGGATTAGCCTGCATAGGGCAGTCATAAAAAAAATTAAGAAAAAAAAACTACTAGTAAACTCTCTCCAAGTCTGCAACTTTAGTTTTTTATTTTTACACTTAATTAGCTGCATCTGTCTACAGACATACGGGAAGCCCCAGGGCCCCAGCAGAGATATCGCTGTACCTGTAGTCCTGTTATACAAAGAAATCATTCCCTGTTGATACATATACAGCATCAGGCCTGAGAGCAGACTTACCTAAAGGCTGCCATACACCTCCCTCTAGGTTTGGTGACTAGTCAGACACCAATTGGTCCCAAACATCTGATGCAGAATCTGGCTACTATTGCCCCCTGTAGCTAAACTTAACATAAAAATGACAAATCACTCTCACCGATTCATGCATCGTGTGTGTGTGTGTGTGTGGGGGGGGGGGGGCTGGGATTAATTAAACAACTAAAAAACAAAACAAGAAAGTCACAACTCTTGCTTAGTCAGCAAAAACAGTTTATAAAATTGAGAGAAGTAAGAGGCAATCTAAGGGCACATTCACACTACAAGTACTTTTCTAGGTGCTTTGTGATTTTAAGAGTTCTTGCAATGTTAGCCTATGCTTTATAAATACAATAAATAAATAAATGTGTGTGTTCACACTGGAGCGATGCGATTTTGTAAAAATCCCCCATAGCATTGCATTAGCAAGAGCTTTTTAAATCTCTAGCGTTTAAAAAGCTCTTGTAGTGCGATTGTTTCCTCTGTCTGCTGCTGCATGTGTTTTCACAGTACAACTGGACAACAGGTACAAAGACAGTCCTGGAAGCATCTCTGTGTTTACTTAGTCTAATTTAAGAAATAGCTATTTTTTTCAAAGTTGGTGGTGACTGGATAAGGGCTAGTTCACACTGGGCACTTGTATTAAAAGTATGTTGATCAAAAACAGGTTCAGGGGTACTTTAAATAAATTTTAAGGAATTTTGTTAGTCAGGGTATGTGTACTAGTGATTTTGTCCAAGGAGATATGCAACAAGTGCAAGGAAGGGAGAAAGATGAACAGAAGAAAGAAGAAACAGAGAAAGAAAGAAAAGATTAAGAGATTGGACTCCACTGCCTCTGTTGCTGCCTATCACATTAATTTCCTGCTAACTCCTAGCGAAGCATGTTACGGTAAATCTAGGACACATTTTGGATCAGTAGTTTACGCATAGCTTACCTTTGTGCAATTATTTAAACAAGCAACTATGGACAGGGGCTTGGCATGCGCAGACAGTGGCATAGCTAATGAGCTGTGGGCCCCAATGCAAGTTTTACAATGGGGCCCCCCAAGCACTCTATACATAACAATTAATACGGCACACCAAAACCTGCCAATGGCAACTACAGTGTCAGAGGTGCAAGAAGGGGATGGGGAACAGTTTGTTAGTGATCACTACTATTCAAAGTATCTATAGAAGTGATTATTACCAGCACAGGACCAATAGAGAACTAATACTGTAGTTGAGGGAGGGCTCTTCGGGGCCCCTCTGGCCCAAGGGCCCCGATGCGGTGCTACCTCTGCACCCCCTATTGCTACGCCCCTGTGAGCAGAATATATTTTTAAAATTAAATGTTGCCTTCTATTAATAATAAATGATGTATATGAGTAGGTATTGTCCTACAACATTCAATAAAGTATGGTCCCCTTGGCTAGATCATCCAGAATTGACATCGGAGGACCCTAGTTAAATTTCCTATCTTCTTAATCTAGTGTATTATTGATCCCATATACTAGAGAGTGCCTCCTCCTATCCTGCACGGACTCTTGGAGAATCTTGGTCATCTTCTATGGGACATGGGAGACTGAGGAGATGATCTGGAACACTTTCCTTCTCTTCCTTCTTCTCTTTTCTTTTTCCTTCCTTCTTCTCCTATAATTCTTTCCTGCCTCATCACTTTCCTTACGGAGTGTGATGACACAGCCAGTGTCTGGCTATTGTTATAATACTGCAGTAACTTCTTCTCCTGGCTATATTCACTATATAGAACAACTATGAATGTGACATTAAGTTGACTTTATTGTTGTTAAAGAGACTCCGTAACAAAAATTTCATCCAATTTTCTTCCATCCTACAAGTTCCAAAATCTATTCTAATATGTTTTGGCTTACTGCAGCACTTTCTACTATCACCATCTCTGTAATAAATCAACTTATCTCTCTCCTGTCAGACTTGTCGGCCTGTGTTTGGAAGGCTGCCAAGTTCTTCAGTGTTGTGGTTCTGTGATGCATCTCCCCCCTCCAGGCCCCTCTCTGCACACTGCCTGTGAGTTATTTAGATTAGTGCAGCTTCTCTCTGCTCTATTATCTTTTACAAGCTGGATAAATCCTCCTCTGAGCTGGCTGGGCTTTCACATACTGAGGAATTACATACAGGCACAGCTGTCTGCACTCTGCAGGAAGAAACAGCCTGACACTTCAGTGGAAGATAGCTGCAAGGGGAAAGAAACACACAAATGATCTCTTGAGATTAAAAAGGAAGGCTGTATACAGCCTGCTTGTGTATGGATGTATTTTCTATGTGTGGACATACTGTACATCAACCTACTTCCTGTTTTGGTGGCCATTTTGTTTGTTTATAAACAAACTTTTTAAAACTGTTTTTAACCACTTTTAATGCGGCGGGGAGCAGCGAAATTGTGACAGAGGGTAATAGGAGATGTCCCCTAACGCACTGGTATGTTTACTTTTGTGCGATTTTAACAATACAGATTATCTTTAACGATACTGTGCATCACACTCTGCACTGTACTATTCTTATACTTACAGTTGGTAAGAATGTTGTATTTGCCCTATGGCTCAATTGTTAAAATCAATAAAATGATTTGTTAAAAAAAAAGTTGCAAAATCCTCAGTGTGAAGAATTTGAAAGTGAAAAAAAAAAATGACCGATGGGGTTACAGACAATAGCCCCAGAACAGAGAAGACAGGGATAACTTTTATTTTCTGAAAACTGGAAAACCTAAAGAGCAGTCATATAAGCTTAACAGGACAAAGGCCACAATGGAGACATGCTTGCGATGAACAGGATATGACAGCGCTTTGAGGTGTGAATTTTCTACAGCTGCTTGTGTGAATTTTGTCATCACCTGTGAGGAAAAAGAACTCTATATAGCAGTAGAAGTTGCCATTATCACACAGTATATGGATGTACTTTCCAAGCTGATGAATCACTGACACTGTGAAACGTGTGTGAGTGGCCACTGTTAAAGCAATAAGATCATAATGATTTATTAAATATTCTAATGTCATCTGAAACAGCTTACTCATCTCAGTTTCCCATGACTTCATTTAGAGCGAGCAGATGTGAGATAGATGGCAAGGCTTCACTAGTGTTTAGTACATGCTTACCTTGCTTTGTGGTTGGTGGTGGCTGGTAGAAGGGACAAATATTAATCATCTTGCTTTAAAAAAAATGAATCTTTTTTCCAAACGTACTTTACAACCAAAAGCCTGCTTCAAATCAGACACAAATGTGAAAGAATCTTAGAACAAAACAGCAAAAACAAAACCAGAAGAGCACAGGTCAGTGGCGTATCAGTAGGGGATGCAGAGGTTGTGACCGCACTGGGACACTACTGAGTGAAGATGTGAGGGCAGCTGCAGATGGAAAATGTAAGTATCATTTTTTTCATTGCAAACAGCACCCACAATAACCTCTCCTCCTCTGCCACCCTATTACCATTCGCAGTGACCTCTCATCTACTGCCACCCCCAGCAGCACCCACAGTGACCTCTCTCCCCGCCACTTCCAGCAGCACCCACAGTGACCTCTCTCCCCTGCCTCTCCTAGCAGTACCCACAGTGACCTCTTCCCCTGCCACTCCCAGCAGCACCCACAGTGACCTCTCTCCCCGCCACTTCCAGCAGCACCCACAGTGACCTCTCTCCCCTGTCTCTCCTAGCAGTACCCACAGTGACCTCTTCCCCTGCCACTCCCAGCAGCACCCACAGTGACCTCTCTCCCCGCCACTTCCAGCAGCACCCACAGTGACCTCTCTCCCCTGTCTCTCCTAGCAGTACCCACAGTGACCTCTTCCCCTGCCACTCCCAGCAGCACCCACAGTGACCTCTCTCCCCTGCCTCTCCCAGCAGTGCCCACAGTGATCTCTCCCCCTGCCACTCCCAGGAGCACCCACAGTGACCTCTCTCCCCTGCCTCTACCAGCAATGCCCACAGTGATCTCTCCCCCTGCCACTCCCAGGAGCACCCACAGTGACCTCTCTCCCCTGCCTCTCCTTGCAGTACCCACAGTGACCTCTCCCCCTGCCACTCCCAGCAGCACCCACAGTGACCTCTCTCCCCTGCCTCTCCCAGCAGCACCCACAGTGACCTCTCTCCCCTGCCTCTCCTAGCAGTACCCACAGTGACCTCTCCCCCTGCCACTCCCAGCAGCACACACAGTGACCTCTCTCCCCTGCCTCTCCTAGCAGTACCCACAGTGACCTCTCCCCCTGTCACTCCCAGCAGCACCCACAGTGACCTCTCTCCCCTGCCACTACCAGCAGCACCCACAGTGACCTCTCTCCCCTGCCTCTCCAAGCAGTACCCACAGTGACCTCTCCCCCTGCCACTCCCAGCAGCACCCAAAGTGACCTCTCTCCCCTGCCATTCCTAGCAGTACCCACAGTGACCTCTCCCCCTGCCACTCTCAACAGTACCCACAGTGACCTCTCCCCCTGCCACTCTTAACAGCGCCCACAGTGACCTCTCCTCTCCTGCCACCCCCAGTAGCACCCACAGTGACCTCTCATCTCCTGCCGCCTCCAGCAGAACCCACAGTGACCTCTCCTCTCTTGCCACCTCCAGCAGCACCCACAGTGACCTCTCTCCCTTGCCCCTCCTAGCAGTACCAACAGTGACCTCTCCCCCTGCCACTCCCAGCAGCAACCACAGTGATTTCTTCTCTCCTGCCACCCCCAGCAGTACCCACAGTGACCTCTCCCCTCACCAATCCCAGCTGCACCTATAGACTACAGTGACCTCTCCCCCTGCCACTCTCAACAGCACCAACAGTGACCTCTCTCCCCTGCCCAAACCTAGGAGTACCCACAGTGACCTCTCCCCCTGTCCCTCCCAGCAGCACCCACAGTGACCTCTCCCTGCTGACACTCCAGCAGCATCCACAGTGACGCCCTCCCCCTTCCCCCGCCAAACCTCAGCTGCACCCACAGTGACCTCTCCAACCAGAAGCACCCACAGTGACCTCTCCCCATCTGTTACCTCCCAGCAGAACCCACTGTCACTTCTTCCCTCCTGCCAACCCCAGCAGTACCCATTGGTGACCCTTCCCATCCCCACCTGCATCCATAGTGAACACATTTATTCTGCCAACCCAGCAGCATCCACAGTGAACTCTTGCTGACCAAAGAGCATTATGTTTGGGGATTTAAGGGGGTACACTACCTAATTATGTTTAGTCCCCCAGTATAAACCACTAAACATAACTAGGCAGAGTCAGCCCCCCTCCCAAAAATACCAATTATGTTTGGGGGAATCCTTGTCTATTGATGTGAAATGATGCCTAAATATGTTTGGGGATTGTGCTGAGCTGACTAATTGTGTTTCCTTTGCAGGGAAATATTGCTTTTGTGTTTGTTTTTGGTCAAAGAGCTTTTCTCAGCAGATTAGGATTTGGGGTGTGGGAGCAGAGGGGAGTGGGCTCAGTAGGTTTGCCCAGTATGGGGCCCATACATTCCTGATGGCTGCCCTGCAAATGGTGATAGACTACTGGTGCTATAACCTAACGTACAAAAGGCTATTGAAAAGCTCTTCAATAGGTTTTTCAGGCACCAGGCTTTGTGTTGTGGTGTGCAAGATGCTGGAAGCTGATACTTGCACAGGAAGCCTAGGGGTTTCTATGGCGGGCTAGAGGGTCAGTGTAAAAGATTGCTAGCAATACTAAACACAGCATGCAAAGTACAGCACATATATGTACAGCAGTTGGTGCCCAAAGAGTAAACACTTATACATTCTTCCACGTAAGTGAATTCTGTACCGAGATCGCAACCAGCACTTGTTTCTGCGACATTCCAATTTCCAGAATGCTACACTCCCCCCATTTTGTCCAGTAGGAGGCGCTATTATGAGAACTCCTTCTATTTCACAGAATGGAAGAAGACTTCTGGGGACCATTTTACAAACAGTATAGGCCAAGAAATCCAGCGGAATGCTGCTGTTCGCTGAAACAGGTCCTACAGCGCATGCCCATGACCAGGAGTGCTCTGTGCATGCGTGTGATGTCACTGTCATGTGCATGATGTCATGCACATGTGCAGTGTGCTCCCGGCCATGGACGCATGCTGTAGAACGCCCACAGTCCGGCCAGTGCCTGCGCAGTAGTGCCCAACTCGATTCGGAAGAGGCTGCCAGAGAGGCGTTTGCGCAGAGAGGAGAACGGGGAGAGCGGTAGGCATCAGGACAGGTAACAGTATATGCCTGCTCCTCCCTTTCTCTAGGTTATTTCACATCTGGCATCCTTTAAAGACTGTGTTCCATTGCTCCTCCAAGGTTAGTATAGTTTCATTTACTGTATTTTAACATGTAATACAGAGTTCATGGTATGTATAAAGAGTTTGTACTGTACTATCTGGGCAGATTTTTAAAATTGAGGCTCAAGCAGCCAGAAAGCACACTCATTTAGCATCAGCCTATCCCCATCTTTGCCGTATTGGTATTATTCTTCTTTTTATTTATACAGTGCCAAAAGCTTATGTAGCACTGTACATAGTACAAAGCAAATATTGGGGATCATATATACATGAGAAGTTCAAAGCACTGTACAACCAGAACACTGAGCAATACAAGTCCAAATACATACATAGCTGATGTGTGGTTTGAGACATCACTAAAATTGGTACATGTTCATAGCATAAATTACAGCACAATAAGAAACAATTGTGATGTACGCTGTACTTTACACTGGGATGACGTGCTGGAGGAGGCATGGCCATACGTCACTACCAGCAGAGGATTGGCTGCCTCAGCTTCCCCTCTCCAGGACTGACCTGGCAGATGGACTTATGTCCTGCCTGCAGAGATATCGGGACCAATCAAACAGATGTGAGCAGCACTTACAGATCGTAGTACGGAAGTTTGTTTTACATCTTGTCTGCACCAATCCTTGTTTCTCTACTGACAGGCAGACAATTGTTGCATGTTTAAAGGTTATACAGTGAGACAGTGAGAGGGGTAAGTGGCTGTTTGAATGTAAGGGGCAAAGTGGAGGGCAGTGCGCACTTTGATTAGTGCAGATGTTTTGACTGGCAGCAGGTGGGATCCAATTGCAGGTGAGCGGATGGGCAGTCACCATGGGGACATAACGTACGGCTCCTCCTTCCATTGACCATTATAAAAAGGACGATAGTCCCTGCTCTCGTGCAACTGCTGACAATGCCGAAAGGCTGTCAATATGCACTGTGATTTATGTGTATATATGATGTAATGCGTGCATGAAAAAAGGGCGGCGTGAAAAAAGGGCCCGGGTTATTAATGATTTTAGCGCCAGGTATTAATGAAATTTTCTAAGGAGAATCATCGTTGTCAAGTTTTATTAATGATAATTACTGTTCCAAAAAACAAACGAGAAATAATAACGAATAAATATTAACGTTAAATATCGTAACGTTTTTCGTCAATACTGCTTAACCCAACCCTACCCTCACACAGAACCCTCCCCTGGTGTGCCTAAAACTAACCACTCCCCTAGTGGCGCCAAACCCTATCCACCCCCCTCCCCCCCCGGTGGTGCCTAACGCTAACCACCCCCCCGGTGGTGCCTAACTCTAACCCCCCCGGTGGTACCTAACCCTAACTACCCCCTGGGGGTGCCTAACCACCCCCCTGGTGTTGCCTAAAACTGACCGCCGCCTAGGTGGTGCCTACACCTAACCACTCCCCTTGGTGTTGCCTAACACTAACCACTCCCTCTGCAGAAACACCCTTTTAGATATATAAACGATAATAACTTTGAAAACCTAAAATCTGTACTTATTAACAAAATAATATGACAAAAACTATACCGTTATAAACTTCTAAAATGATAACTACAGTACCGCAAAAACTATAGCGTTATAATGTTATTAATGAAATTTTTCGCAGCGCCCCTTTTTCATGCTTTTTTTTGCCATATTAACGATAATTGCATTAAAGTGTATGGTGGCGCCCTTTTTTCCACGCTCAGCCGGCGCCCGTTTTTCCTGCTCCCGATGTAATTGTTGCACTTTAACACTAGCACTCTAGCACTGGGCATTTTGGATGAAGAGATTTTAGGGGGTGAAACATGTACGGTTTGGGTGGGGTGTATGTAATTTTTGCACTTTTATCAGTGTATGGTTAGGAGATATTCCCCAAGAAACTACTGGGAGTTTGGTGCTTAAACCTTACCTCCTACCCACTGCTGTTCATGTCACTATGTACTCAGTATCAGCTCCCAGGCTCGGACTGAGCCACCGAACCACCGATGGTCCCATCGGTGGGCCCCGGCTGCCCCGCCTCCTGGGGGCCCCAGAGCTAAGAGGGAGGGGGGCACAGCTTGGAAGGGGGGAAATTGGGCACAGAGCGGCGGGGAGGGGGGGAAGCCCCCTCCCTCACCTAGGGGCCCCCCCTTCCGCGCACCCCCCTCCTCCAGAAGTGCAGCCAGCAGCAAGCGGAGAATAGCTACAGAGCTTTAGATGATGCTATCTTTGCTCCGCTCCGCATGCCGCTGCTGCCCTGCTGGTCTCTGTCTCCTACAGTGATGCTGTCCAATCACGCTCTCGCAGTACTTCCTGCGAGAGCGTGATTGGACAGCGTCACTACAGGAGACAGAGACCAGCAGGGCAGCAGCAGCGGCATGCGGAGCGGAGCTAGCATCATCTGAAGCTTGGTAAGCTATTCTCCGCTCGCTGCTGTCTGCACTTCTGAAGGAGGGGGGTGCGCGGAAGGGGGGGCCCCTGGGCGAGGGAGGGGCGCTGATCTGTGCCCGCTGATCTGTGCCCCCTGCCCCCCAATCCAAGCTGGGGGGGGGGGACTTGCATTGTGTGGGGGTATCTCTGCCACCAACTTGATTGCATTGTGTGGGGGTATCTGCAGCCAACCTGATTGCATTTTGTGGGGGTATCTGCCACCAACCTGATTGCATTGTGTGGGGGTATCTGCAGCCAACCTGATTGCATTGTGTGGCGGTATCTGCAGCCAACCTGATTGCATTTTGTGGGGGTATCTGCCCCCAACCTGATTGCATTGTGTGGGGGTATCTGCAGCCAACCTGATTGCATTGTGTGGGGGTATCTGCAGCCAACCTGATTGCATTTTGTGGGGGTATCTGCAGCCGGGCCCCAGGCTGAAACTTCCTTGGTGGGCCCTTGGTGTCCCAGTCTGACCCTGTCAGCTCCACTTAGTTTTTAAATGTTTCCAATAAAAGTTATGCTTTAGAATAATCAATCTTCTCTCAACAAGGTTAATACTGTGTATTCTAGTGGCATTACATGTAAGCAGTACCAGTGTTGGGAACATCGCCTGATTGCAGTGCCTTAAAGGGGGATTTCCAGCCCTGCAATTGTATCAGGATATGATTAGAGCATGTATGTACAAACATTTTGGTGTCCTCCTGTGAAAAGAAGGTACGAATTCTGCAAATGTTTTTGAGATGGATGTAACAGAAGGTAGTTAATGTGTAAATATGTGGCCTAAATGAGAGCTCAGAGTCCAGAATTACCCCCAGACACAGAACTTTAGGAATTGAGGTTATTGAGGTTTTTTATACTGTACATTGATGGTGACTATGGGTGGTAGAACAGAGAGAGAAGGTGGAAATATCACAATCTCCATTTTGCTCATGTTAAAGGGACTCCGAGCAGTAACTACAATCAAAATCTGAACTTACCCAGGGCTTTCTCCAGCCCACCGTAGAGCGGGAGGTCTCTCGGCGTCCTTCTGGCTCTTCTCCCAGGCCCTGCTCAGAAATGGCTCCCTGCGGCTCCCGCCGACACTGGGCCCGAGTGTCGGGCTCCTTCTTCCGCAAAGATGACGTCAGTCATCGCCACGCCGGCCGCCTCGCGTCATCATGGCGGCCGGCGTGACAGTACTGCACATGCGCGGTTTAATCGCGCATGCGCCGTACTGTCACGTCGGTCGGCGTGATGACGCAAGGCGGCCGTCATGGTGACGACTGACGTCATCTTTGCTGGAGAAGGAGCCCGACACTCGGGCCCAGTGTCGCCGGGAGCCATTTCTGAGCAGGGCCTGGGAGAAGAGCCAGAAGGATGCCGACGAACCTCCCGACCTACGGTGGGCTGGAGAAAGCCCCAGGTAAGTTCAGATTTTGATTGTAGTTACTGCTCGGAGTCCCTTTAAGTTTAAAGCAGTAGGATTAGCCATACTAAGCCAGGGGAAAAAAACACATATATAGGTAGATAAATACTTGATCTACTTACATTGTACTGTCCACGTTTTGATTTCAGTGTATGTTATATAGTAAATGAAGAGAATTCTGTTCCTGGTGGGGGCCATGTCTTTTCCCACAGTTTAGGCTAAAGCCTGATGTCATTTCTGCCCTTTACTTTTTTTCTTTTCTCCTCCAATCGCTGAATCACCTCAGCCTTGCTTGTTAACACAAGTGAGCAGAGGATCGTGTTTCCGATAAGCAGCTGGCAGGGGTATAAATGGTACAGGAGGAATATATTATAGATAAAAATAACCCCCAGCATGCAACTGTTTGGCACTGACTGTGACTACTAAATCGCCAGTGTTTCTTAGGTATGTGATAACTCCAAATCATAACAGCAGAAAAAGTTTTGAATGCAGAATTAGCATCTTTATTGCTTAATACACTTAGACCAGTTGTTGTTGAAATTTGATTTTTATGACACTCCCGCTTTAAGGAAACAGGAGGACAAGAATGTAGATACAGCAGATATACAATCAGGGACTCTAGATAATAGTGTGGAAAGGACATGGTCTGAAAAATAGATTTGGATATCAACAGCATAGAGGTGATATTGAAATCCAAAAGAGCTTATTAATTTAATCGTTCAAGGCCATGAGTGTAAATAGAGAAGAGAAGAGGTTCAAAGATGGAGCCTTGTGGTACCCAAACAGACAGCTGACGTGGAGAGGAGTTGGTATTGGAATAGGAGACAGTGAAAGAACGTCCATAAAGCTAAGAGAAGATCCTAGAATGTGCTAGGCCCTTGATTGACGAGAGGGTCTGTAGAAGCAGAGGATGAGCAACAGTTTCAAAGACAGAGGAAAGAAAGAGACGTATTAGTCATTAGCAACCTTAGTAAGGACTGTTTCTGTGGAATTCTGAGGGCAGAAGCCAAACTGGAAGGGGTCCAATGAAGAGATAGCAGAGAGAAAGTCAAACAGGTTGAATAGATGTGGCATTCCAGCAGTTTGGAAGTAAAAGAAAAAAGTGAGACTGTATGGTAATTAGAAAGGGCTGTAGAGTCTAGTTTTTCAATTAGTGGTGTTATGATTGTTTGTTTAACCTTTTGCTGACCGCATCACGCCAATGGGCATGGCCGCCGCGGCAGCCCCAGGACGGCCTAACACCAATTGGCGTAAAGTCCTGGGGCTCTGTTTTGAATGAGATCGCCAGCACGCTGCGCGCGCATCTCATTCTCGGAGGGTGGAGCTCCGCCCCCTCTTCAGTCTCCGTCTTGCCGCTCGGGAGACTGTTAGACGGCATAATCTCCATCTAATTACCCGTACAGCGTTGCGATCAGCAGCAGCGCTGTACTGGGGACAGCCGTGTGACGCGGCTGTCCCCTCCTGAGCCACAGAGGTGATCAGCTGTCATAGGCTGAAGCCTATGACAGCTGATCACAGGGATTGGCCGGCGGGGGGAGGGAGGGAGGGGGGTATACAACAGGGGGAAAAAAACCCACACTTTTTATTTTAAAAAAACAACAACAAAAACAAACACAAATAAACAAACAAACACTGGGGGGGGAGGGGGGGCGATCAGACCCCACCAACAGAGAGCTCTGTTGGTGGGGAGAAAAGGAGGGAGGAATCACTTGTGCGCTGTGTTTTGCGGTCCTGCAGCTTGGCCTTAAAGCTGCAGTGGAAATGAAAATGTGCCTGGTCTTTAGGAGGGTTTAATACAGCAGTCCTTTAAGAGGTTAAATGAAGAAGGGAGAATGCCAGTAGAGGGAGGTTAAAAAGCATTGTTGAAGTTCTATGAATTACAATAGCCAAAACAATGTTCCCTAGCATCACTTATTATGTCTGACATAACATACATAGTCAGAATTACCAGTAATGATGGTTTGATTTGCTGGCCATTCAATCAAACAGGCCAATATTGTTTGGGTCAATGGAATGTTGAATTTGTACACCATTAAAGTCAATGGGAGGAAAATTTGGGTTATTATTGTGGCCTGTGTGGAGCTTGTATAACCTCAAACAATGCACAACAGTGCACAAGCCAAGAAAAAAAGCGGGAAGGCTCTTTTATGCAGCTGGTAAGGTCATTTATGGGGTGGTAAAGGGAACATTTAGATTTTATGCAGGCCTCTGAGTAAAGGCAAAAAGTGCCCTAAGGGGGTTCCTCCAGTTCAAAAATTACCCGTGCATCTTACATATGTTTAACCACTTTACCCCCGCGCGTACGGATTTCTCCGCCCCTTTTTCCATCCTTTCACCCCCAGGGACGGAGAAATCCGTACTTTGCGCACTCCCGCCGCTGTCCGCACTCCCGCTCGTAAACACGCCGCCCGCCGCTAGTAAACACGCCGCCGCCCGCTCACCCAGAGATCAACGAACGGGAAAATCCATTCCCGTTCATTGATCTAAGCCCCGCAATGATCTGCTGCCGCTCGGCTGAGCAGCGCGATCATTGTGAAAAAATAACAAAGTCCCAGCCTCTTTCTACTTCCTGCAAGCGTCCGGAAGGACGCTTGCAGGTCGCATGAAACAAATTGGTAATGTTGCCATCTTGTGGCCAAATAGTAAAACTACACCCTAACCATTTTTTACACACAAATAAACTTGTTTTACACAAAAAATTAACTCCTTACCTCCCACACTCCCCAATTTTTTTTTTTTGTAATTAAAAAAAAAATAAAAAATTTACAATTTAAAAAAAATACATAAATAGTTACCTTAGGGACTGAACTTTTTAAATATTTATGTCAAGAGGGTATAACACTGTTACTTTATAAACTATGGGCTTGTAATTAGGGATGGACGCAAAACTGAAAAAAATGCACCTTTATTTCCAACTAAAATATTGGCGGCAAACATTGTGATAGGGACATAATTTAAACGGTTTTATAACCGGGATAAATAGGCATATACATTTAATGGGTTTTAATTACAGTAGCATGCATTATTTAAAAACTATAAAGGCCGAAAACTGAAAAATAATAAATTTTTTCCCACATTTTTTCCTATTTTCCCATTAAAACACATTTAGAATAAAATTATTCTTGGCATAATGTCCCACCTAAAGAAAGCCTAATTGGTGGCGAAAAAAACAAGATATAGTTCATTTCATTACGATAAGTAATGATAAAATTATAGACGAATGAATGGAAGGAGCGCTGAAAGGTGAAAATTGCTCTGGTGGTCAGGGGGTAAAACCCCTCAGTTGGGAAGTGGTTAAACTGCAACACATACTCCATTACCACGTTCTGGAGTGGAGCTCCTCCTCTTGCTGATGTAGCATTTAGATAAATGTTTTCAAAAATGTAATTATGTACAGTATGTTTTCAAAAATTATCTATTGGCTTCAATTCATAAAAGGCTGTTCGATAAAAAAAAAATCTGGTGGGTAAAATACCGTATTCTGTATTTTAGACTTATTTAATTCATAAAGATTTTCACAGGTGCAGTAGAAGTTCGGTAATTTATAGAAAAACTTGGCTTCAATTCACAAAGACATTCGGTAAATAGTAGAACAACTGCGGGGAAGGTCTCTGTTCTGTTGCTGTGATGTTGTCCCTCTTCTGTTCAGTGACAGCTTTATACTGGTAGGAGGCATCCCCGGAATCCCTTATGCTAGGTACTCACGATTAGAGATGTAGCGAACGGTTCGCTGGCGAACGGTTCCAGGCGAACTTAGGGGGTTCGCGTTCGCTTGCACCAGGTGAACTTTTGCAGAAGTTCGATTCGCCCCATAATGCACTATGAGGGTCAACTTTGACCCTCTGCATCACAGACAGCAGGCACATTGTAGCCATTCAGGCTACACTAAGCCCTGGAGCCCCACCACCCCTTATATAAGGCAGGGTCCGGTGGCCATTACACTCACTCGTGTGCCTGCTAGAGAGAGGAAAGGGACCGCTGCTGCAGACTTTTTCTCCTAGGGACAGATTAGTTAGGTTCTAGGCTGCTTTGCTTGCTCCTGACTGATTATTATTGCTTTTAAAGCACCCATCAACAGCAACAGCTCTTTTCAGAGCTCATCCTGTACATATTTTTTTTTTCTGTGTGTCAAACTGACACTTTTGTTGCATGCACAGCCTTGCTAATTGATAGTGTGTGTGCCACTAACAGCAGCCCAGCACATTCAGTGACTACCTGTGTGTGTGACAGGGAGCTGCACATTGTACTACCCAGTACTGCATATACCCTAGTACCTGTTGTGTTTACTTAACCTACCTCATCACTGCATATACCTAGCTTTGTGTTGAGTGAACCCAGCTCACTGCATCTTAAGTACCTTTACTGTTCAGTGAACCCAGCTCACTGCATCTAACTACCTGTTGTGTTGAGTGAGAACCCACCTCACTGCATCTTAAGTACCTTTACTGTTCAGTGAACCCAGCTCACTGCATCTAACTACCCAGTACCTGTTATGTTTACTTAACCCACCTCATCACTGCATATACCTAGCTTTGTGTTGAGTGAACCCAGCTCACTGCATTTAACTACCTGTTGTGTTGAGTGAACCCACCTGGCCACCTCACTGCATCTAACTACCTGTTGTGTTGAGTGAGAACCCACCTCACTGCATCTTAAGTACCTTTACTGTTCAGTAAACCCAACTCACTGCATCTAACTACCCAGTACATGTTGTGTTTACTTAACCCACCTCATCACTGCATATACCTAGCTTTGTGTTGAGTGAACCCAGCTCACTGCATCTAACTACCTGTTGTGTTGAGTGAACCCACCTGGCCACCTCACTGCATCTAACTACCTGTTGTGTTGAGTGAGAACCCACCTCACTGCATCTTAAGTACCTTTACTGTTCAGTGAACCCAGCTCACTGCATCTTACTACCTGTTGTGTTGAGTGAGAACCCACCTCACTGCATCTTACTACCTGTTGTGTTGAGTGAGAACCCAACTCACTGCATCTTAAGTACCTTTACTGTTCAGTGAACCCAGCTCACTGCATCTAACTACCTGTTGTGTTGAGTGAGAACCCACCTCACTGCATCTTAAGTACAGTTATTTGGTGGTGGTGAAATCACTGATTCCCAGCCACTACTGCAACAACAAGAAGTCGCAGGTACACCACCTCATATGTCTGAGTTAGGTGGGGATAGTATGGATGTAACGTGTGTGGATGGGGATGATGGACCACCTGAAGTTGGTGCAGTTGAGGAGGTGTCTGAGGAAAGCGCAGCTGGCCAGGAGGATTATGATGACGACTATACGGATACCACATATGTTCCCGGTAGAGGAGATGACCAGGGGGACAGTTCAGAGGAGGAGTCAGAGAGGAGTAGGAGGAGACGACTCCATGATAGAAGCAGAGGGAGCTCATCCTCAGAAACAGCTGGGGGCAGTGTCCGGCGCCATGTATCGCCAGCTATGGCCAGCCAGCCAACATGTCCTTCAACGTCAGCTGCTGATGCCACCGTAGCGCCATCACCCCAGGGGGGCTCAGCGGTTTGGAAATTTTTTCACGTGTGTGTCTTAGATCGGAGCAAAGCCATCTGTTGTCTCTGCCAGCAAAAATTGAGCCGTTGAAAGGCCAACTCTCACGTAGGGACAAGTGCCTTACGAAGGCACCTGGAGAGAAGGCACAAACAGCTATGGCAAGAACACCTGAGGAAAAGCAGCAGCCCTCAAAAGACAAGCCACCCTCCTTCTCCTCTTCCTCCTTCAGGTGCATCGTCTTCATCCACTTTCTCCCTTGCACCTTCACAGCCACCCTCCTCCACACCGCCTCTTCCCTTCAGCGGTTCCTTCTCCTCTGCCCACGGCAGTACCCAGCTGTCCGTGAAGGAAGTATTTGAGCGTAAGAAGCAAATGTCTGCCAGTCACCCTCTTGCCCGGCGTCTGACAGCTGGCGTGGCGGAACTATTAGCTCGCCAGCTATTACCATACAAGCTGGTGGAGTCGGAGGCTTTCCATAAGTTTGTGGCTATTGGTACACCGCAGTGGAAGATACCACGCCGCAATTATTTTTCACAAAAGGCCATACCCAAACTATACCGTGCAGTTGAGAGGCAAGTGGTGTCATCTCTGGCACACAGCGTTGGGTCAAGGGTCCACCTGACAACGGATGCCTGGTCTGTCAAGCATGGGCAGGGCCACTACATTACATACACAGCCCATTGGGTCAACCTGGTGACCGATGGCAGCAAGCAGGGAGTACGTGGCTGCGCAGCGGACCGTCTTGTCACACCTCCACGGCTTGCAGGCAGGCCTCCAGCCACCTCCTCTCCACCTGCTACCACCGCTTCGCTGTTGTCATCCTCCTCCTCCTCCTTGGCTGGTGCCGCGATCTCCTCTCCAGCTACACAACCCCAGCACCCCAGGGCCTATGCTGCATGCCACACTGGAGCAGCTCTCCTGGCTGCTCTTAACAAACAGGTGGAGCAATGGCTGACCCCGCACAAGTTTGAGGTCGGCAATGTGGTGCGTGACAATGGCAGCAATCTCATTGCTGCGTTGAATTTGGGAAAGCTGACACACATACCCTACATGGCACATGTGCTGAATCTGGTCGTGCAAAGATTTGTGTGAAAGTACCCAGGCTTAGAGGACATCCTGAAGCAGGCCAGGAAGTTGTGTGGGCATTTCAGGCGCTCTTACAAGGCCATGGCACGCTTTGCGGACATTCAGCGTAGAAACAACTTGCCGGTGAGACGCCTGATTTGCGATAGCCCGACTCGCTGGAATTCCACCCTGCTGATGTTCTCTTGCCTGCTAGACCAGGAGAAAGCCATCACCCAGTACCTGTATTATTACAGTACAAGGACACAATCTGGGAGGATGGGGATGTTGTGGCCCAACAACTGGACACTGATGCGAAATGCATGCAGGGTCGTGGAGCCCTTTGAGGAGGTGACCAAACTGGTGAGTCGCGATGAGGGCACCATCAGCGACTTGATCCCCTACGCCTACTTCCTGGAGCGTGTCGTGCGTAGAGTGGTGGATACAGCTGTGGAGGAGCGTGAACGAGAAGAGTTACGGCAGCAGGAGTCATGGGAGCCATTTACACCCGAACCCGATGTTCCCACAACACCTGTGGCAGCACAGAGGGGGGGGGGAGGAGGAGGAAGAAGAGGAGTCGTGTGGTGAAGGAGAGGAGTAAGACTCTGATGATGGTGATGATGAGGAAGGTGTTTCTGTGGAGGAGGAAGAGGCGGCGGAAGAAGAACAACCGCGGCAGCCGTCACAGGGGGCTTCTGCTGCTCCACGTTCCTGTGGTATTGTTCGTGGCTGGGGGGAGGAAGAGGAGTTGCGTCCCGTCACTGAGGAAGAGCAAGAGGAGATGGAGAGTACGTCTGCATCCAGCTTTGTGCAGATGTCCTCTTTCATGTTGTCCAGCCTGTTGAGGGACCCCCGTATCAAAAAACTCAAGTCGAATGACCTGTACTGGGTGGCCACGCTACTAGACCCTCGGTACACGCACAAAGTGGCGGACCTGTTAACAACTCAACAAAAGGCGGAAAGGAAGCAGCGCTTGCAGAACAAGCTGTTGATGATGCTTTACAATGCGTTTAAGGGTGATGTGGCTGCACAACGCAATCAAGGTACCACTGGCAGTAACCCTCCTCCTCCCAAGTCCACGCAGGCAAGGACAGGACGCTCCAGCGATCTCAGGGTGATGTCGGACATGCGGACGTTCTTTAGTCCAACTCATCGCCATAGTCCTTCCGGATCCACCCTCCACCAACGCCTGGACCGGCAGGTAGCCGATTACCTGGCCTTGAGTGTGGATGTAGACACTGCAAAAAAGCGACGATGAACCCTTGGACTACTGGTTGCGCAGGCTTGACCTGTGGCCAGAGCTGTCCCAATTTGCCATACAACTTCTCTCTTGCTCTGCCGCAAGCGTCCTGTCAGAAAGGACCTTCAGTGCAGCTGGAGGCATAGTTACTGAAAAGAGAAGTCGCCTAAGTCACGACAGTGTTCAGTACCTGACCTTTATCAAAATGAACAAGGAATGGATCCCGGAGGGCTACTGCACGACCGAAGACTAAGTCAGTCCCCACACACAGCATCTCTGCCTGCAGGCCGCTTGCCTTCTCCGCCACCACCAACAGGGTCCAGGACTCTAGGTGGATTCCTGAATTTTTAATTGCTAGCAGCGGCCGCTACACTAATTTCTCCAGATTTTTCCCCGGGACTTTGGGCATGTATCCCACTCCGCCATGCCCCCCTCCAGGTGTTAGACCCCTTGAAACATCTTTTCCATCACTTTTGTGACCAGCATAATTTTTTCTATTTTTCAAAGTTCGCCTCCCCATTGAAGTCTATTGCGGTTCGCGAACTTTTCCACGAACCGAACCTTCCGCGAAGGTTCGCGAACCAAAAATCGGAGGTTCGCGACATCTCTACTCACGATACGTTTTTCCGTTCGATAGATGCATGCGATAGATAATTTCCGATATGTCCGATATTACTTTTGATTGTAAACATAAGACACGGCATGCTTAGAAGATTTCAGCACTTGCTCCTCGGCATCTTTAAACAGGAACCTAAAGGGTTACTTGTCTAAAGGGCTGCAGGGGAAACCTCCTTTGTACCAGCTCTCTCCTTGCTGCCTGGGGGGTAGAGAAACTCGTTGCTCTATGTCCAACAACCTAGAGTCAATAGAGGGACTAGCAGGAGGGGGGCTCTTCCTTGGCTCTCTGCTGCAGTAAGTCATGCAGTGGCGTATCTAGGCAAGACAGCGCCCATGGCAAATACTAAAATTGCGCCCCCCAGCCTCCCCCTCCCCCCCCCACACACACACACACACCTACAATCAACAGCATCCTGTCTAACCTTTTTGGACAGGGTAACCCCATCATGCATTCAGAACACACACGCACACACAAATACCAGAATGTAACATTCACTATGAAATAAATGAGGCTATCCTTCTGATCATCTGCCTCTAATGCTTTAAGACAGGGAACATACTTGACTGTTTTCATACGCGTTTTCTGCACAGAAGAACTGAAAACTCATGGTAATCAAGGGGTTAGTTCACACTTAATGTGTTTTTCTTGCACAGAAAAAAAAACTGACATTCTGCATGATAATTCTGCTCATTTTGTCAGTTTTCTGTATCAATTACATTATCTGTTGGGGAAAAAGCACACATTTTTCTGCATAGAAACACACTTGGTGTGCAGAAAATGTGCGCAGAAAAAGCTGAGTTGAAAACTGAAAAATAAGTGTGATCTCTGCCTTAGCTATTGACCCTGAACAAGCATGCAGATCAAATGTCTATAACACATCTGACAAGATTAGCTGCATGCATGTTTCAGGTGTGTGATTTAGACCCTAGTGACCAGAAGGATCAGCAGGATTTCCATGCAACCAGTATTGTTTAAAAGGAAATAAATATGGCAGCCACCACTCTCATATGAATGAAAGCAATGAAACATTTGCAGTGACAATTATAACATAATAAAAGGCTGACAACCTATTAAATATCAGTAGATAGGTACTGAGCTAGAAATATAATGCATTTTAACAACTGAGGTACACTGTACAAGAGAGAGGTTGTTAAATCTGGCCACAGAGATGCCAGCAGCGTAATGGTTAAAGTGCAGAGAGTGTCATAAATAAAAGTAAGTAAACAGCACACTAAGATAAGGCTGAGGAATGTGTGAATGACAGAGCTGAATGGATGTGAGATCTTGTAACCTCCAGACCAGGAGCATCTACTGCTATCTCGGGGGACTGAGACATGGTAGGGAGTGAGGGAAAACTTCGGAGCTCACCTCTCAATAGCTTGTAATGTAGATATAAGACAAAGGCTGAGACGGGCAGGCTGCTGGATGATTGTTACTCCCTTAGACTCAGGAATGCTGTCAGCAGCACTGCGCCCCCCTGATGATTGAAGAGGGAGGTCGCCTGGGGCACGTGTCATGCCTGCATCCCTCCAGATATGTGTCTGAAGTCATGTGTTATTGCACTGCTGAAGCTAGTTTCCAACACATCAGAGCTGGAAGTAAATACTGAACATGTTACTGGGCTTTACCGCATGCTCTAATCTTTATGAATTGACCAGGAAGGAATATTTTTCCCTTTTGGGGCTAATTGGACCATGCCTTGTAAGGGTTTTTCGCCTTCCTCTGGATCAACAGGGATATGTGAGGGAGCAGGCTGGTGTTGTACTTTGTTCTCTGGTTGAACTCGATGGACGCATGTCTTTTTTCAACCCAAATAACTATGTAACTATGTAACTATGTAACCTTTACTGACGTGTTGACGTATTTACCGCACAAGTCAGTAATTTACCTCACTGGTGGGTAATTTCAGCTTGCAATGCGGTAACAACCTTTATGAGTTGACATTTCACTAAAAGTTTGGTAAAATCAGCTGTTTTCTGCATTACTGCATGCTGTAATGCTTTATGAATTATCGCCATTATCTCTTTTTATTTAAAAAAAAAATGTTGACGTAACATACAGAAGATATTGGTAAGTCCTCTTGGATAAAGTAAAGTAAAATGTAATAGATTAATTCATTACAATCTTTTTCAGAACACAGAGAACATCATTACTAAACAATTACAATCATAATCAATTAACCACTTAAGGACCGTGGGCTTTACCCCCCTTAAGGACCAGCCACTTTTTTTTCCATTCAGACCACTGCAGCTTTCACGGTTTATTGCTCGCTCATACAACCTACCACCTAAATGAATTTTGGCTCTTTTTCTTGTCACTAATAAAGCTTTCTTTTGGTGCTATTTGATGGCTGCTGCGATTTTTACTTTTTATTATATTCATCAAAAAAGACATGAATTTTGGCAAAAAAATGATTTTTTTAACTTTCTGTGCTGACATTTTTCAAATAAAGTAAAATTTCTGTATACATGCAGCGCGAAAAATGTGGACAAACATGTTTTTGATAAAAAAAAAAAACCCATTCAGTGTATATTTATTGGTTTGGGTAAAAGTTATAGCGTTTACAAACTATGGTGCAAAAAGTGAATTTTCCCATTTTCAAGCATCTATGACTTTTCTGACCCCCTGTCATGTTTCATGAGGGGCTAGAA
This sequence comes from Hyperolius riggenbachi, assembly GCF_040937935.1. Taxonomy (NCBI): domain Eukaryota; kingdom Metazoa; phylum Chordata; class Amphibia; order Anura; family Hyperoliidae; genus Hyperolius; species Hyperolius riggenbachi. The sequence goes on from NC_090653.1 coordinate 143,175,298, forward strand.
TTCCAGGATAGTATAAATACCCCCTAAATGACCCCATTTTGGAAAGAAGACATCCCAAAGTATTCACTGAGAGGCATAGTGAGTTCATAGAAGATATTATTTTTTGTCACAAGTAAGCGGAAAACGACACTTTGTGACAAAAAAAAAAAGGTTTCCATTTCTTCTAACTTGCAACAAAAAAAAATAAAATCTGCCACGGACTCACCATGCCCCTCTCTGAATACCTTGAAGTGTCTACTTTCCAAAATGGGGTCATTTGTGGGGTGTGTTTACTGTCCTGGCATTTTGGGGGGCGCCTAATTGTAAGCACCCCTGTAAAGCCTAAAGGTGCTCATTGGACTTTGGACCCCTTAGCGCAGTTAGGGTGCAAAAAAGTGCCACACATGTGGTATCGCCGTACTCGGGAGAAGTAGTACAATGTGTTTTGGGGTGTATTTTTACACATACCCATGCTGGGTGGGAGAAATATCTCTGTAAATGACAATCTTTTGATTTTTTTTACACACAATTGTCCATTTACAGAGATATTTCTCCCACCCAGCATGGGTATGTGTAAAAATACACCCCAAAACACATTGTACTACTTCTCCCGAGTACGGCGATACCACATGTGTCTGTGTGGCACTTTTTTGCACCCTAAAAGCGCTAAGGGGCCCAAAGTCCAATGAGTACCTTTAGGATTTCACAGGTCATTTTTGTTTCAAGACTACTCCTCACGGTTTAGGGCCCCTAAAATGCCAGGGCAGTATAAGAACCCCACTAATGACCCCATTTTAGAAAGAAGACACCCCAAGGTATTCCGTTAGGAGTATGGTGAGTTCATAGAAGATTTTATTTTTGTCACAAGTTAGCGGAAATTGATTTTAATTGTTTTTTTTTCCACAAAGTGTCATTTTCCGCTAACTTGTGACAAAAAATAAAATCTTCTATGAAATCACCATACTGCTAAAGGAATACCTTTGGGTGTCTTCTTTCTAGAATGGGGTCATTTGTGTGGTTCCTATACTGCTCTGGCATTTTAGGGGCCCTAAACCGTGAGGAGTAGTCTTGAAACCAACAATGTCGCAAAATGACCTGTGAAATCCTAAAGGTACTCATTGGACTTTGGGCCCCTTAGCGCACTTAGGGTGTAAAAAAAGTGCCACACATGTGGTACCGCCGTACTCAGGAGAAGTAGTATAATGTGTTTTGTGGTGTATTTTTACACATACCCATGCTGGGTGGGAGAAATATCTCTGTAAATGACAATCTTTTGATTTTTTTTACACACAATTGTCCATTTACAGAGAGATTTCTCCCACCCAGCATGGGTATGTGTAAAAATACACCCCAAAACACATTATACTACTTGTCCTGAGTACGGTGATACCACATGTGTGACACTTTTTTGCAGCCTAGGTGCGCTAAGGGGCCCAACGTCCTATTCACAGGTCATTTCGAGGCATTTGTTTTGTAGACTACTCCTCACGGTTTAGGGCCCCGAAAATGCCAGGACAGTATAGGAAACCCAAAAGTGACCCCATTTTATAAAGAATACACCACAAGGTATTCCGTTAGGAGTATGGTGAGTTCATAGAAGATTTTATTTTTTGTCACAAGTTAGTGAAAAATGACACTTTGTGAAAAAAAACAATAAAAATCAATTTCCGCTAACTTTTGACAAAAAATAAAATCTTCTATGAACTCGTCATACACCTAACAGAATACCTTGGGGTGTCTTTTTTTCTAAAATGGGGTCACTTGTGGGGTTCCTATACCGCCCTGGCATTTTACGGGCCCAAAACCGTTAGTAGTCTGGAAACCAAATGTCTCAAAATGACTGTTCAGGGGTATAAGCATCTGAAAATTTTGATGACAGGTGGTCTATGAGGGGGCGAATTTTGTGGAACTGGTCATAAGCAGGGTGACCTTTTAGATGACAGGTTGTATTGGGCCTGATCTGATGGATAGGAGTGCTAGGGGGTGACAGGAGGTGATTGATGGGTGTCTCAGAGGGTGGTATGAGGGGAAAATAGATGCAATGAATGCACTGGGGAGGTGATCGGAAGGGGGTCTGAGGGGGATCTGAGGGTTTGGCCGAGTGATCAGGAGCCCACACGGGGCAAATTAGGGCCTGATCTGATGGGTAGGTGTGCTAGGGGTGACAGGAGGTGATTGATGGGTATCTCAAGGTGTGATTAGAGGGGGGAATAGATGCAAGCAATGCACTGGCGAGGTGATCAGGGCTGGGGTCTGAGGGCATTCTGAGGGTATGGGCGGGTGATTGAGTGCCCTAGGGGCAGATAGGGGTCTAATCTGATGGGTAGCAGTGACAGGGGGTGATTGATGGGTAATTAGTGGGTGTTTGGAGGAGAGAACAGATGTAAACACTGCACTTGGGAGGTGATCTGATGTCGGATCTGCGGGCGATCTATTGGTGTGGGTGGGTGATCAGATTACCCGCAAGGGGCAGGTTAGGGGCTGATTGATGGGTGGCAGTGACAGGGGGTGATTGATGGGTGGCAGTGACAGGGGGTGATTGATGGGTGATTGACAGGTGATCAGTGGGTTATTACAGGGAAGGACAGATGTAAATAATGCCCTGGTGAATTGATAAGGGGGGGTCTGAGGGCAATCTGAGCGTGTAGGCGGGTGATTGGGTGCCCGCAAGGGGCAGATTAGGGTCTGATCTGATGGGTAACAGTGACAGGTGGTGATAGGGGGTGATTGATGGGTGATTGATGGGTAATTAGTGGGTGTTTAGAGGAGAGAATAGATGTAAACACTGCGCTTGGGTGGTGATCTGATGTCGGATCTGCGGTCGATCTATTGGTGTGGGTGGGTGATCAGATTGCCCGCAAGGGGCAGGTTAGGGGCTGATTGATGGGTGGCAGTGACAGGGGGTGATTTATGGGTGATTGACAGGTGATTGACAGGTGATTGACAGGTGATCAGGGGGGATAGATGCATACAGTACATGGGGGAGGTCTGGGGGGGGGTCTGGGGAGAATCTGAGGGGTGGGGGGTGATCAGGAGGGAGCAGGGGGCAGGGGGGGATAACAAAAAAAATAGCGTTGACAGATAGTGACAGGGAGTGATTGATGGGTGATTAGGGGGGTGATTGGGTGTAAACATGGATCTGGGGGTGGGCAGGGGGGGGTCTGAGGGGTGCTGTGGGCGATCAGGGGGCAGGGGGGAGGGGAATCAGTGTGCTTGGTGCAGAATAGGGTGGCTGCAGCCTGCCCTGGTGGTCCCTCGGACACTGGGACCACCAGGGCAGGAGGCAGCCTGTATAATACACTTTGTAAACATTACAAAGTGTATTATACACTTTGTATGCAGCGATCGTCGGTTTAACATCCCGCCGGCGCTTCCGTATAGCCGGCGGGATGTTGCGGCGGGTGAGCGGCGTCAGGAGCCGGCGGAGGATCGCGTCACGGATGATGCGATCGCGACGCCCATGCCCTTACAAGGACCGCCGCCTCTGTGGTTGAGCCGGTCCTTGCAGGGTACACTTCCCGGCCGCCGCTGTGCGTTAGGCGGTCGGGAAGTGGTTAAATATCAACTTTACTCATACTTCTTTCATACACAACTAATCACCTAAAGTGTCAATTGGTTGAAGAAAAAAAACACCTGCCAACTTATGCCTCAATATAACCGCTGTTATGAGTAGTCCTGAGCACAGATAATATTGGTACCAGATATTTGCGGAGAGAGTGCATCTCAGCAGTTCCGATCATGAATTAAGTCCACTTCAGGGTGAGAAAGCCATTTCTAATATATTCAAACAGTTCTCTTATTGGCGAGGAGAACGCCAGCGCATACCACTAAGGCTGCATCTGAAATAACCACCAGCTCAGTGTGTAGCACCTAAATAGATTTTCTGCACACTTCGCATTCAATTCAGATGCAAATCATATGCAAATCTGCTACTACTTATCATGCAAACAGGAAACTCAGAAGGAGGGGCTGGGAGCAGCTAACCTGACAGTTACATAGTTACAAAGTTAAGGAAAGGTGGGGGGAAAGGCAGCGCATCCATAAACACATGCTGCAATTGAATGGTTAATCGCACAGGCATACACCGCCACTGCTAGACTGAAAAATGCATGCCCTGCATCCAAGACAAGTGCTAACATTTATTAAACTAGGAGGAACTTTAGCTTCCAATATGGTTTGCATGCAAAGTATATTATACTAGACACTTGCGCCACGGTGAGGCAGACCTCCGGGCAAGTGACCTAACCTAAATTTAAAACCTTGGGAGCAGCTAAGCAAAAAAAATTGTGTAACTTACATTTGGTAGAACAGCGAGGAGAACGCCAGCGCATACCACTAAGGCTGCATCTGAAATGACCACAAGCTCAGTGTGTAGCACCTAAATAGATTTACTGCACACTTCGCATTCAATTCAGATGCAAATCATATGCAAATCTGCTACTACTTATCATGCAAACAGGAAACTCAGAAGGAGGGGCTGGGAGCAGCTAACCTGACAGTTACATAGTTACAAAGTTAAGGAAAGGTTGGGGGAAAGGCTGCGCATCCCTAAACACATGCTGCAATTGAATGGTTAATCGCACAGGCATACACCACCTCTGCTAGACTGAAAAATGCATGCCCTGCATCCAAGACAAGTGCTAACATTTATTAAACTAGTAGGGACCTTTAGCTTCCAATATGGTTTGCCTTAACTTTGTAACTATGTAACTGTCAGGTTAGCTGCTCCCAGCCCCTCCTTCTGAGTTTCCTGTTTGCATGATAAGTAGTAGCAGATTTGCATATGATTTGCATCTGAATTGAATGCGAAGTGTGTAGAAAATCTATTTAGGTGCTATACACTGAGCTGGTGGTCATTTCAGATGCAGCCTTAGTGGTATGCGCTGGCGTTCTCCTCGCTGTTCTACCAAATGAAAGTTACACATTTTTTTTGCTTAGCTGCTCCCAAGGTTTTAAATTTAGGTTAGGTCACTTGCCCAGAGGTCTGCCTCACCGTGGCGCAAGTGTCTAGCATAACATACTTTGCATGCAAACCATATTGGAAGCTAAAGTACCTCCTAGTTTAATAAATGTTAGCACTTGTCTTGGATGCAGGGCATGCATTTTTCAGTCTAGCAGAGGCGGTGTATGCCTGTGCGATTAACCATTCAATTGCAGCATGTGTTTAGGGATGCGCAGCCTTTCCCCCCACCTTTCCTTAGTTCTCTTATTGGGCCCAAACACAATCATAAAGTTTGTATGGCAATGGTAATATGTTTTCAACAGTTCCTTCACTCTAATGGTCTGACCTATTTGTAGTTTAATCGACAGAGTAACCAAGCAGCTCAGGGTGACCCAAAATCACTAGGAAAATATAGGGGACTAACAGAACTATCTAAGAAGGAACCACAGTTACACACTTAAATCTGAATTATCGCAAGTACCTTCTGCTGCTTGGTTACTCTGCTGTACTGGTCCAAGCCCTATCTCATAGAGCCATATCAATCCCTGTCATGCACTGAGGAGGCTCAACAGTCCGAAACAGGCTGTCTGCATGTTGGGTTGAAGTGGCTCTGTAAAATGTAAAGCTATAGGCTTGCTATACACCAGCGGTTCTGGATGTAAGCCTGGCTTCAGGGGCATAAAGAGATATTTTGCATATTCAACAGTGTGCACTGTGGGTAACCGCAGTTACACACTTAATGAATTATCGCAAGTACCTTCTGTTTTAAGAAGGCAAACTACACTAGTTTAATCAACAAAAAATAAATCTTCTGTGAATCTGCAAGAGAAGTCAGACCCAGTTGCAGTCTAGGGGCCATATGCAATTCATTTTTTTTTCTTAAGTTTTCTCCCAGGTGATATATTCACACCTTGTCATAAAATCATTTTTAAGCCACAAGCAAGCAAGAAAATACTCAAAATAATTTTGATAGTACTTTTTCACCAACTTTTTGGTACTTTTTCTATTACAAAATGCTGAAAAGAAGTTGAAAAATAATGTCCTAGGAGAAAAGTCAGGTGAAAAAGTTAATTGCATATGGGCCCAGATCTCTGATTGTTTGAACATGTATAAGTTGTCAATAAAGTTTAAGAAACGTGGATGCAGCCAGTGTGCAGACATGTTCGCTTGAATTCCCAGGGTTGTGAAAAGCCTCACATGATAGCCACAATAGATTGAGTGTGGCACCACAAATAATTTATATAGGGGAGATCTCACCCAGTCCTGTATTGAAGATAATGAGCCTTCCATTGTTGTTGGCTAAGCAGCAGCACGGGCTAAATGAGGCAGGTGGCATCAGAATCAACTAATTTCGCTGGTATCCACCAGCATCATCAGGGTTCAGTGAAATTTTTTTTCCATTATTTTCACAGGATCCTTATGAAGCTGATGGTTACCAGTGAAACTATCGGTGATCCAGAGGATGGCGTGGGAAGCCTCTACAGGAACCAGAGATTTCTTTCTTCTTAGATAAATATCCGTTTTTTTGACCCAAGGTTCGCATTAGGTACACTTTAAAGGGAAATAAATATGTCAGCCTTCATATCCCTCTCACGCCAGGTGTGCTTTAACTGTGTGTTTAGCTATCTTTCCTAAATTGATTTTAACCATAAGCATCACACAAACATCTGAAGATAGAACAGAGGACAACATGGTCTTTCAGCTCCTTTTCTCTGACTTAGTTTTGCTTTCCGAGAGGCAGATTAAGTGCATATATTAGCTGCGTATAAACTACATTAATTTCTTTTCTTTTTTTTTTCTAAATACATAACTGTTTTAATTGGAGTTTTTTGTCTGATTAGAGTTACATGACAATGTCTTAATGACAACAGCCTTTAAATTTGTTTTTGTCATTTCAGCTTATCGCTGTGCATCAGTCTTTTCCCTGTCATGCAAAATTATCCTTTGATGTTTCTGCTTGCTTAACGGTTTCGTTCATTTTTCTTCTTCTTTGCGTCATTAATTTGCCTTCGTTTTAATTTGGTTTCCTTTAGTTTCCTTTAGTCTTTCAATCTTTATCTATTTGCAATCTTCGCAAGTTGCAAAATGACTAGTGTTGAAACTTTCTTTATATTCCTCACTCAGTAAATACAATAAAAATTCCACCACATTCATATGCAGTGAAGGACATAGGCTGACTCATCTTTTGCACACAAAAAAAGATGGGTTCTTGATTGTACCTTGAAAAAAGTAAATGTGAAAACAGTTGTTAATGGGACACCATATTTGCCAGCATCTTTGAATTTATTTATTTTTACTTTTTGTTTATTGAGGATAAACATAACTTTGTTGGACAGAGCATACAATAGTAGCATAAACGGTACAACCATCAGTTTGCATCGTAAATATTACAAAAATGAGAATTATTTTGCCAAAGAGTAATCGAGTATAGCTAGAGCTAGTCCCAATTTCTGAAAATGGCCAAGGCACCTGGGATTGCCCTTCAATAATGGTTACCTCGTATCTTATAATGATAGCTCCTGCTATACTTTATTGAAAATCATCAGTCTACATAACAGTACTGGGAATAGATAACATGACAACATAAAAATTATAATAAGGTTTGTGCTATTTTTTGATGCTACTATAAACATATTGTAATTAATTGATTACCTATATAATATAACATTAGTCATGACATTGTATGGGTGAAACGGAACTGTTTATAAGGGTTAATTTTAGCGTGCGTCAGTTGTCGAAACTTTGATCAACATTGATATCTCCTCTGGTGTATTGAAATAACGAGTTTTGTTTGGAGTGTTAGCTATTCCCCTTTCACCTAACCTAGTCTTGGAATAGGATACATGGGGCTTGATTCACTAAGACAAAGAGCATGCCTTATCCGAGTTAACACACCTTATCAGAGTAGCATAGCAAGCACTACAAACTTATGCCTGCTAATTGGCAATGACGAGAGCTCCACTTGTAATGGCCTGAGCCCCTGCAGGTTTGTAGCACTCGCTATGCTACTCTGACAAAGCGTGTTGACTTTGATAAGGCATATTAACTCGGATAAGGCATGCTATTTGTCTTAGTGAATCAAGCCCATATAGTGCACATTTATTTTACTGCTTTATGAGCATCTTTGAATTAAAGTATATAGTACATAAGGAGGGTTTGGGGTTTTGGCTCAGTGGATAGATAGGGAAATATAGTGCTTATAGATTCACACTATTTTCATCTTCATACATATTAGCATGTGAAAAACAGAAGAGAAGAGGACAGCCAGCTCAGAAGACACCCCTGTCACGTGACGGGAAACTTGACATGCAGCCTATTGGGCCAATCAAAGTGTGGGAATAATGTCCTTTAAAGTGATTAGACTTGCAGGGGCTCAGGGTAGGACGAGTGGAGCTTTCGTCATTGCCAATTAGCAGGCATACGTTTGTAGCGTATTCTATGCTATTCTGATAAGGCGTGTTAACTCTGATAAGACACTGTAACTCTGATAAGGCATTGTAACGCTGATAAGGTGTGTTAACACTGATAAGGCATGCTGATTGTCTTAGTGAAACAAGCCCTATATCTTAGCACATGCAAAACTAAGAGCACAGACGTTGCTGCCTGGTTGGGGTTGTGCTGCTGCTGTCACTATTGCTTCCATATATCTCTCACTATAGCTGCATGAGCAGAGGTGGGGTTAGCTGTTTTCCTGAACTGTAGAGTTAAGAAACTGGGAGAGCCACATGTGGAGGCAAAGGAGATTGGCTGCAAGGGCCAACTAGCAACAAAATAATGCTGAGCACAGAGGACTGCCTGCAGGCCTCTACATAAAAATAAATAATGAATTTAGTTAATACATAGGGTCAGGGCCGGATTTGTACTTTCCAGCGCCCTAGGCCGGCTGTCACCAACCACCCCCCCTCCATTTTGTCCAACTCTGACTAGTGTGAACGGGCCCCCCTCTGTTTTGCTGCTTTGCGCCGTTCAACAAAGAAGCAGTGCATGTTCTGTCCACTCCATGTAATTTTGCGCTCCTGTCTGCATGCACAGCAGCCGATAGTGTTCTGGGCTTGCATACTTCAGAAATGATGCTCATGTATGAGCACTCAGCAGCACTTGTCAAGTACACATACCCATAACATTCCCTCGGCTCCTGTGCACATGCATACAGGAGTGCAAAATCACAAGGAGCCCCAGTGGACAGCGCTGCTTCTTTGTCCTCTGTGCTACTTGCTGCTGTCAGAGCCACAAATAGGGGACAGTGTAGCACAATGCAGAGAAGCCCATCTAAACCAGAGACCAGGTAAGTAGAAGGATCCGACACTACACATACTGGCATAGATGTAGTGTAATGCTAGGTACACATGATGCAATTTTCTGACAGATTTACTGTCAGGTCGATTATTTCCATCATGTCTGATCTAATTTCAATTTTTCGATCAATTTGCTGTTCACTTCTATGAAAAATCATTCAGAAAGTTGATTGGAAATCATATCAGACATGTTGGAAATAGTCGATCTGACAGTAAATCTGTCAGAAAATTGCATTGTGTGTACCCAGAATAAGCTCAGGTGTACTTTACACAGTACAATTTAGCACTTAAGACAGATCTTAAAATCAGTCGGCAGGAAGTTTTGTAACAGAATGATACTATTTATTGGCTAACCAAAAGCAAAACAGTGAGCCTTTGGTTAATGAGCCGTCTTCAGACTTTGTTCCTGTATACAAAATGTTAGGCACACAGCTATATATACAGTCAGCAGGAGATGCATTGATTGTTTTGTAAATATAAATAAATGTAACAGTTGTCATTCTGTTTCAAAACATCCTGCTTTCACTGATGGCTAACACAGTACTTTGCTGGCAAAAAAAAAGCCAGGAAAGAGTTAAACTGTAGCACAAAGAATGTTGTTGTCATTCTCTAGGAGAAATAAAAAAGCCATAAATTTAACAGATCTGAGGTCTTTAACAGCACTGACCTACTAGTAATAAACTAACATTAGTCAGGGAGGGGGAGAGCTGCTAATTCCTGCCCGTGAATGCGTGCTGCATGAAAAAAACTAATCGGAACTCAAGAGTTCTGCTACTTGAGCTCATATATTTTTCTTCTCACAGCAGATTGTTTGTCCCCTCTCATCATACAGGTGACAGCGGATGCTGACTGCCATAACACACACTTTGCACAAGTAAGAGAGATGCAGGGATCTCTGGAATTCAGGCAGACCAGAGCAAAGCAGGAGAGGTGATTTACTTTGACATGTGACCTCTTATCTCTCCAAGTCCTGCACCCTGCTGATTTTTATCGCCCTAGGCCATGGCCTCTGTGACCTTCCCAGAAATCCGGCCCTGCATAGGGTGCAGTTTCGCTCTGTGTACATTAGAGGCCCTTGTTTGGACTGCCTATGCCCAAAACAGTCCTGGTGAATACAGATTATGAAAGCAGGCCTCACCCTTCTTCTAAAGGTTAGGTTTTAAAACAAAAGGTGTCTGAAAATTCACCAAAGTGGCGTAATTTAGCACATCTTGCCTTGGTCTAACAGGACTCTAACCTGCAGCCTTTATTTACTGAAAAAGTTCTTGCTGCAGGTGTAATATCTGATTATTTCTGGCTAGACAATTACCTATTGAACCAGCCTCAGGGAGTAGCCTCTGCAGCTGCAGGGGGGGGGGGGCAGTGCTGTGAGGGAGACCCAACTACTAACACTCCCTTCCTCCACTAAAGGGATCCATGCTACAGATCACATGTTTTTGTGGCTACACTTGTTATGGGTGTAAAGGTTATAATATGACCCCTGCAAGATGGGCCCCAGGCTGTGAGGGACACCAAGTTGAGGCGAGGGAATGGATGTGAACAGTGGGGAGGGGGGGGCACATCAAAGTTTTGCTCGGGGGGGGGGGGGACATGATTTGCAATTACTTCCTTGGCTAGCCGCATTTCAAAGTCTCTAAGTGGCTTATCCAATGATACATTTTTATCCGAGTATGTGGGCAACAGTGGTGATTGAACTCAGTGATATGCAGTCAGTCATTGTAGGGAGACACGACAAATCGGTGTATGAAATACTTGCATGAAAATATAGAACACAGAGCATGTAAAAATTACTTTGTGGTAAACTTTACAATAACTCAAATATGTATTCAGTGGAATAGTTTCCCCCTAAATCTATATATCAAAACGGTTAAGAGAGCGATCTCTCCTGTTAATCTTTATGTTTCCTTTTAGCAGGGACATCAACATTGTCTTTTGATTGCTCCTACTCGTCTGTGATATATGGAAACTGGCGCCTACATTACTGCATTAAAAGCACTCACATATCATCACTGAGATTTACATATTAAGCATACCACAGAGATGTTAATCTGTCTATTTTATGCGCAGCTGTTATCATTAGTCAGGCTCTGGATGGCTTTGAAATATTCAGATCATTTCCCAGGACAGTAAAATTTTAGCTGTGTGGAAATTACAGAGAAGGACTTATGTCTACTGTAGCTGATGTGCAGCGTTAACATCAAGAAATCAATCTGATGCTTCACAAAGTCTTCTTCTCCTGCATCCTAAACTTGTTGGGTAATGTGGCCATCACTTAAATAAAGCACATTATTTGACATAAGTGAACTGTGAATCACTATCCACCGCCCTGACTGGAGCTGGCTATAAACATTAGATGGTTTGGACGTTGGACAGCCACAACTTTATCTTTTCCAGCGCGCAAAAATAATGAAATAAATACAAATATGAAAAATTTTAAGCCTTGCCCCAGCTAATTCCAGCTCTTGGTCATACTAGACATTCCATGTCCAAAGTAAAGATACTAATGAGCTTAGGTAGTATTTTCACAATTCGGTTGCATTTACTGGATGAGAATCTTTGAACATGGAGACTGCATCAGTAAACAGATCTATAAAATAATGGTTATGTTTAGTAGTAGTGTTGGTATTATGTTTAGTTATCACTGACACATTCTTCCAGGGCCAGGACATGAGGCAAGCAGCAAGTGGCCAGGTACGTGAGCGGGAGGGGGGGGGGGGGGGGGGGCAGGCATTCCCCCCTTTTATTTTAAATTAAAAAGGCCACTTTGGCCAGCCAAAATAAGCCCTGCTGCGGTAGGCAACGCCCACCACCCACGGGTAGTTCCGCCTCCATTCAGGTCACTTGTTGAGAGGCAGCCCCTGACAGGAGACGTTCTCTACTTCTCCATCAATAACTTCAGCGCTTTAAGGAGTCTCAGACTAATAAATCCGTCACCAGACACCCTTCAAAGTGCAGGCTTACCAATTTATGAAGAGACCCAGATTATAAGGTCTAAAGGCTCAGTTTGGATCACCCTTGCGATCACCACACCAATCTTTTTCACAAGTCCTTCATGTTATCACTCCTCCTACCACACAAGATTCGTGTTACCACTCCTCCTCCATATAACAGAAGCCGCACCCAGCATAAAAAATATATAATAACCGGGACAAATCTAAGTGTACTCCGTTTAAAACAACACATTTATTGCACATCCATAGTTAAATACAATCACAGTACTCACTTCTGGGCCCTCGTGACAGGGACGCTTAATCTTATCTCGCGTATCTCATAAATATCCTAGAGTGCCATCCTTGTCTATCATTCATACGCCCGACCGGTTTCGCAGTTGCGTCATCAGGGGCATGCAAACGGAATGGTATAACCTTGACGGTTTAAATATGCACGCCATATCGAGAAGTTCCTCCCCATGCCTCCCCTATTCCTCACTGCGCGTGTGCCACCTGGGGCGCACAGAGGTTCACAAATCTATGTCCCACCTCAGTGATGCCATGCTATTTCGTCACTATACATGCGCCGATTGAGGCACATAGTGAATACACAAATATGCGTACCAACACAGTTATTTAAAAGGAACACACGGAAGCCCATTAGCGATGAAGCTAATCTGGCAACCTAGAATGGTAGACCTATTTCAGGCACTCTGGATACCACAATCCTTCTTTGAAATCTCTACCTAATATAACAATAAAACAACTATCAAAAAAACAATAGATATTAAACTAAAATTATATAAAAAAACTTATAAAATATATTTCATTCAACAATTAATTTGTCTCCAATCCATATCATTTACTGCCCTCTACTGGTCACACCATAAACCTTTAGAGTAACATAAAAACATATATTAAGCTATTCATACTGCAGATAAATCCTTCCCCTAAAATGATTCATCTGTTAAAAACAGTTAAGATCCAGCTCTATGTTTAAACCGTTCGGTTCCATACAGTTAAGTGTGAATATCCACTTTGTCTTTGCTTTGGATATCTCTCTAATCCTGTGTGTCCCTCTCCAGTTACCTAAATTCCTTTCAATCTCACAAAAAGTTTGTCCCCCTGGGTCTTGTGAATGATATAGATTTGTGAACCTCCGTGCGCCCCATGTGGCACACGCGCATTGATGAAATAGCTTAGCATCACTGAGGTGCGACATTGATGTGTGAACTTCCATGCTCTCCACACGAGGGAAGTGAGGAGACGTGGTGGCGGAAGTGACGTTACGCTACTCGGCGGGGAGGAAGTGCTGCATAGGGGAGGAACTTCTCGATATTATTATTATTATTTAGTATTTATATAGCGCCGACATATTACGCAGCGCTGTACAGTGTATATATATATATATATATATATATATATATATATATATATATCTTGTCACTCACTAACTGTCCCTCAAAGGAGCTCACAATCTAATCCCTACCATTGCCATATGTCTATATTATGTAGTGTAAGTACTGTAGTCTAGGGCCAATTTTAGGAGGAAGCCAATTAACTTATCCGTATGTTTTTGGAATGTGGGAGGAAACCGGAGTGCCCGGAGGAAACCCACGCAGACACGGAGAGAACATACAAACTCTTTGCAGATGTTGCCCTGGCTGGGATACGAACCGGGGACCCAGCGCTGCAAGGCGAGAGTGCTAACCACTACGCCACCGTGCCATGCATATTTAAACTGTCAAGTTTATACCATTCCGTTTGCATGCCCCTGATGACGCAACTACGAAACTGGTCGGGCTTACAGATGGTAGACAAGGACAGCACTCTAGGATATTTATGAGATACGCAAGATAAGATTAAGGGTCCCTGTCACGAGGGCCCGGAAGTTAGTACTGTGATTGTATTTAACTATGGATGTGCAATTAATGTGTTGTTTTAAACGTAGTACACTTAGATTTGTCCCGGTTTTTATATATTTTTTATGCTGGGAGCGGCTTCTGTTATATGGAGGAGGAGTGGTAACACGAATCTTCAAGGATTTGTGAAAAAGATCGGTGTGGTGATCGCAAGGGTGTTCCAAACTGAGCCTTTAGACCTTATAATCTGGGTCTCTTCATGACTGGTGACGGATTTATTAGTCTGAGACTCCTTATAGCGCTGAAATTATAGATGGAGACGTGGTGATGAAGTCTATCTGAGGACTTTTTAACTTCGTGGCAGCTCGTGGGACATTTATTATTGCTATCTCCAGCGCGGATATATTTATACATATGTAGGAGACGTTCTCTAGCCAAGGGTGAGAGCAGCAGGTATGACCCTGATGGCCTCCCTCCTCAGCACCCACAGTGACCTCTCCCTCCCCCGACATGCACTGTGACCTCTCCCTCCTCCACTAGCACACACAGTGACCTCTCCTGACATGCACACTGACCTCTCCATCCCCCAATACCCACATGGACCTTTCCCCTCCCCCCAGCACCCACAGTGACCTCTCCCTCCTCCAACATGCACTGTGACCTCTCCCTCCTCCACTAGCACACACAGTGACCTCTCCTGACATGCACACTGACCTCTCCATCCCCCAATACCCACATGGACCTTTCCCCCCCAGCACCCACATTGACCTCTTCCTCTCCCAGCAGCACCTTTACTGTTCCCATCAGCACCCAAAGTGACCTGTCCCACTGTAAGCACCCACAGGGACCTCTCCCTCCCCCTGCACCCACAATGACACCCCCACCCCCAGCACTCACATTACGTTGAACCAGGAGCTGCCTTCCTACTCCCTATACCAAGAACTTACATGCCACACAGAACCCACACCATTTCCTGCCACATCTAGCACCCAGTACTTTCACCCACATGATATCCAGTACCTGCACTCAGCCTCGACATGGCACCCAGTACTTACACCTGCTTACACCTGCACCCACATGATATCCAGTACCTGCACCCAGCCTCGACATGGCACCCAGTACTTACACCTGCACCCACATGATATCCAGTATGTGCACTCAGCCCTAACATGGCGCCCAGTACTTACTCAGCCTCCACATGGCACCCACTATCTGCACCATCATCCACATGATAACCAGTACCCTACCCAGAACTGTCATGGATTTGAATACTTGCACTCAGCACCCACATAATACCCCACGCCCACCTATAACCAGCACCCAGTGCAGGCATAGCAGCAAGTATTCACACCCATGTGGCACCTAGTACTCACACCCATATGGCATGCAGTACTTGCTGTCACAGAAAAGCCAGGAGAAACGAGAACGCAATCGCAATCGGTTTATTGCACC
The DNA here is from genome assembly GCF_040937935.1 of Hyperolius riggenbachi. Classification (NCBI taxonomy): domain Eukaryota; kingdom Metazoa; phylum Chordata; class Amphibia; order Anura; family Hyperoliidae; genus Hyperolius; species Hyperolius riggenbachi. Next base: position 143,190,758 of record NC_090653.1, read on the forward strand.
GATTGCTAGTGACGCGCTAGAATCTAGATTGGTTGTGTAGGAGCATCTGCAGTCAATCTGGGCTAGCAGTACTTAGATGCAGGATGTCTTTTGATGTGTTAATTAGCTTGGGCCAGGCCTGTGTCCAGAAGAATGTTTATTTTCAATTACCTCCATTTGGTGAGCCTTTTCATACAGGGAGAGTAAGGAAGCTACTCCCAGCAGGAAGCCTATTCAAAACCTGCTTTCACCCAGACTATCCGGCACCGACCAAGGGCCATCTGAATGCATATGATGTATGGTTTCTTGTCGATTATATGGCAACTGTACATCGCACAGCTATGAAATTCATATAGTCTTATTCGGCAAAATCTGGCCATCGTAGTGATATGAAATTCATCGCAATAGCCCGTCCGGTTATTGAGGTAGGACCCTTCTCAAGAACTGGGTCCGCTGCACTAGCAATGTCTGATGTCATAGTAATCTGTATTTTCCGACAAGTATGAATCTGTTATCCACGTAAATATGACTTGTATCGTTTGTGAGTTACGGCATTTTATAAGTTTAAACCTAAAATCTCTCCGAAGGAATGAACTGTCATTGGTGGGTAATTCAGAGGGGGCTGGCATTGCCCCACCCCCAAACCAGCTTCATCAAAAGTATCTGCGAGGGGCTCTTCCCTCATTCTTCCATTTTTCCACCTTCCTGAAAGCTGCTACCACTTTGAGGAACAAGTGGTAGCCATTTTGTTTGGACTTTGAACTTTGCTGAAACTGAACAAAAGGAACTCTACAAGTTTTTCCAGAACGGACATATTTCCACAAACCCTAAGTATTTTCTCCTTTTTTATTTCATACTGGCTATTAATGTTTCAATAATAGTTGATTTTAATGATTGTCTGTATATATTAATTATTTATATTGCACGTGAATAAAGACTTTATCAAAGTCGTTCACTGTTCCGCTAGCCTGCTACTCAGCCACACAAACTGAACCCAGACTTCTGAAGAAACGCTACTGTTGTTGCTAGCTAGACAGAATAGAGTGTGTTTAACCGTTTTTATTTACAGGATCAGTCAGTCAGTCAGTAGGGACCACTGGCCCTTACCAGTGGTGGTGGCAGATACCCTGAAATAGTGCGCAAAGTGTATTTCCGTAACCCACAGGCTCCCTTCTGGCTGGTCCGCGGCCAATTCTCAACGGTTTCTGCGCATTGACTGCGACCACAGTTTGCACGATCCGTGCGCTGGGACCGTTTGGAAGGCATTTCGCGTTCCAGCCACCAGGGCTCCTGTAACAGTGTTTGGCAGCGTTGGGACCTGTGTTGTGCTGAAAGTATCTAAGATAGCGCTAGCGCTATCAAGAAACGAACTAATTCGTTGGTGTAGCGGGAATGCAATATATTTTTTATATATACAGAGAGACTGTGTAGCCAGTACCCCTCCCCAAAAGTTTTATTTTATTTGGCATGGAAATGTCCGGGAACTACCAGAACATGTGTCTAGCAGACCTGAAAAATCTTTGTGAAGAGAGGGGCATTGACATCCTCCGCAAGAAAAAACAGGACTTGATAGCAGACTTGTCCAGATGGGATAGCCAGCAACTGCGGGAGCTGGATGTGTCCACTGAAGTGGACCTTGGCCCATCTGACTCACGCCGAGGCGAACCAGAGGCTGAAGATCCGGAGCGTACAGAGGTTGAGCAACCTGCGGGCAATGAGGCAACAGTTACGCAGGAGACTGTCAGTGTGGTCCCCAATCTCAGAGTTCCTGAAAGTACTCGCCCGGAACCGGCCAGTACTGGACTGTCCATTTGTACTAATCCGCTAATGCAGCAGGCATTACAAAAGCTGATGGACACTGAGCTGGAAAAGTACCTGCAGTACATGGAAGCCCGTGAGGAGCGAGAACGCCAATCTGCAGAACGCCACGTGGAGAGGGATGCCGCTGAGCGAGAACGGGAGCGCCAACGACAGCATGAGCTAAACATGCCAAAAGTGCAACAGGCCAGCCGGAGTTCTTCGCCCAGCCTCCCTGCTGAAGGAGCTGCACCACCCGTAAGTGCAAAATTTAAATTTGCTAATATTGAGAAAGACACAGACACTGACTTGTTTTTGCGATCTTTTGAAAAAGCATGCCGTCAGTATCGTCTGTCCCAAGACCAGACATCTGACACCTTTGCTGCGCTACTAACCGCTTGTTGCTTTCGCAGAGTTACCTGCGGAAAAAGAGAATGATTATGCAGCTATAAAAGACGCTATCATTACCAAATACCAGCTGACGCCAGAAGCCTATCGCAAAAAGTTCAGGTCCTGGCAGAAAAAATCTTCTGATTCTTACCGAGATGTGGTCAGCAGCTTGCTCACCACACTCCGCCAGTGGACTCTGGGCCTCACCAAAGGGTCTTATGATGTCCTGGAGGACTTGATAGTCCTAGAACAGTTTCTGAACATTTGCCCTGCTGATGTACGACAGTTTGTGCTGGAGCGCAAGCCTGCATCAGCAACTGTCGCTGCAGACCTTGCTGAAACTTTTGCAACTACCCGGGTGACTAACACACGCAGAACTGCACCATCCAGTTGGAGAGGAGGTCAGCTAAATACTCTGGCAGACTCTCCTGCCCCTGTGAGCCGTCAGCCACAGAGGCCACCCAGCGCAGCTGCTGCGCCCAGGCCTGCAGCACCTGAGGGAGTCATCCGTCACTATTGCCGCCAGCCCGGACTCATGAAATTCGACTGTCCGGAGCGGAGACAGACACCACCAGCACCTGCAGCACCTGTATCACCTGTACCTCACCCACAGCAGAGGCAACCCGCCAGCGAACCATCATCAGATTTTGTTCTGTTTGCTCGCGGAAAGGAAATCCGCGACCGAACCAACCAGCAGCAGCCTGTTAGAGTAAACGACAAAGTTGTCACCGGATTCCGAGACACCGGAGCTGACATCACGTTAGTTCACTCACACCTTGTGCCAAAGGAGAGCATCAGCTCCAGCCGATCCCTTGCCCTTACTGGAGTAGAGGGCACTCTTTCTCACATTCCCCAAGCTCGGGTGTCCATCGACTGGGGGGGTGGGGGTTCAAGAAAGGGTTGTTGGGGTTGTGAAGGATCTCCCAGTCCCTGTGTTGCTGGGGACTGATTTGGGCAAGCTTGTGTCCTATTACGAACCTGCCACAACCGCCTTGTTGCTGACAGAAGGAGAAGGACTCTCCGCCCACCAACAGGTACTTTATACACTTGGGGGGGGGCACCAGGGGGAGGTGGGTTGATTGTGCCCCGTTCAAGAGTACCAGGTTCAATAGTGTCTGCTTCAAAGGCACCTGAGTTTGATGCACGAACTGTCTGTCGTGATGATGTAACTGTACCTGAGTTTAATCTACAACCTGTCTGTAATGAAAATGTGTCTATACCTGTCAATGTCAGTAATGCATGTGTCAATGATGTGAAGAATGTTGATTATTGTAATGACAATGATGTGCCTGTACTAGCAGTCAACCAGGGTGCTCCCAGAATTGTGGGCTCAGCACTGAACTTCTCGTTCAGTACTGACCCCAGCGAAGAGATCTTTCAGCCGCTGACTTCATGTGTCATGGGCCAGCTGGTTGAAACTGACAGTGCTGTACTCACAACAGCACTACAAAGTGACCCAAGCCTGGAGGCACTCAGGCAGCAAGCCTCTGAGTCCCTCGCAGATGGGGCCGCTTTTAAGGTGTACTGGGAAGGTGGGAGACTGTACAGTGAGACTGTACAGCCCCCTACAAGTAAACCGCAGGCAAATACCAAATGGCTTGTGGTCTCGAGTGCACTCAGGGGACATGTGCTGGAATCCGCACATACTAATCCTCTGACAGGGCACTCAGGTGTCCGCAAGACACTTGCCTGTATTCGGAAACAGTTTTATTGGCCCAGGATGAACAGGGATGTAGCCAAATACTGCAAAGCATGTGCCGTCTGTCAGGAGCTGGGAAGGTCCAGGGATTCCCGCGGGGTTCCATTAGGTCCACAGCCACTTAGCAGGGAACCCCTGCGTGGGCTGGCTGTTGACCTACCCAAACTACTGCCAGTTGTCAGCAGTCCCGGAAGACACCACATCCGACTGCAGTGGCACAAACGCCCTGTCCAGAACGGTCCATGTCGGGTCAACCCTGAGGGTAGCGGACCGCGACCTGTCCAGGTGAACCGAGCCGCAGGCTATAATGGGTTTTCCTGCCATACCGGCAGCTCGAGACCCGTCAGCCAGGTTAGCCGACACCGAAATGCTGATGGGCTGTCCCGGTGTCAGGGGACTCTAGACCCAAAAGCGCCAATGGCTGCTACGGAGGATGTCTTGGTGACACCCCCTACAAAGCATCCGGAGGGGGAGGTGTCACAGAACAGCCGTGAGAAACGAGAACGCAATCGCAATCGGTTTATTGCACTGATTGCCAGTGACGCGCTAGAATCTAGATTGGTTGTGTAGGAGCATCTGCAGTCAATCTGGGCTAACAGTACTTAGATGCAGGATGTCTTTTGATGTGTTAATTAGCTTGGGCCAGGCCTGTGTCCAGGAGAATGTTTATTTTCAATTACCTCCATTTGGTGAGCCTTTTCATACAGGGAGAGCAAGGAAGCTACTCCCAACAGGAAGCCTATTCAAAACCTGCTTTCACCCAGACTATCCGGCACCGACCAAGGGCCATCTGAATGCATATGATGTATGGTTTCTTGTCGATTATATGGCAACTGTACATCGCACAGCTATGAAATTCATATAGTCTTATTCGGTAAAATCTGGCCATCTTACTGATATGAAATTCATCGCGATAGCCCGTCCAGTTATTGAGGTATGACCCTTCTCAAGAACTGGGTCCGCTGCACTAGCCATGTCTGATGTCATAGTAATCTGTATTTTCCGACAAGTATGAATCTGTTATCCACCTAAATATGACTTGTATTGTTTGTGAGTTACAGCATTTTATAAGTTTAAACCTAAAATCTCTCCGAAGGAATGAACTGTCATTGGTGGGTAATTCAGAGGGGGCCGGCATTGCCACACCCCCAAACCAGCTTCATCAAAAGTATCTGCGAGGGGCTCTTCCCTCATTCCTCCATTTTTCCACCTTCCTGAAAGCTGCTACCACTTTGAGGAGCAAGTGGTAGCTATTTTGTTTGGACTTTGAACTTTTCTGAAAATGAACAAAAGGAACTCTACAAGTTTTCCCAGAACGGACATATTTCCACAAACCCTAAGTATTTTCTCCTTTTTTATTTCACACTGGCTATTAATGTTTCAATAATTGTTGATTTTAATGATTATCTGTATATATTAATTATTTATAAATTGGTAAAATACACTGCACCCTGGATACTAGGATGGTGCTGGAACAAGGCGACTTTGACCCAAGTAGACAGCAAGAAAAGAAGGAAGTTCCGCACAAAATCCTATGTAGAATGTAGTCCCAATTTTATTGAAGAATATAGAAGCAGGCTGTTCAGCTTCTATATTCTTCAATAAAATTGGGACTACATTCTACATAGGCTTTTGTGCGGAACTTCCTTCCTTTCTTGCTATTAATTATTTATATTGCACATGAATAAAGACTTTATCAAAGTCATTCACTGTTCCGCTACCCTGCCACATAAACTGAACCCAGACTTCTGAAGAGACGCTACTGTTGTTGCTAGCTAGACAGAATAGAGTGTGTTTAACCTTTTTTATTTGCAGGATCAGTCAGTCAGTCAGTAGGGACCACTAGCCCATACCAGTGGTGGTGGCAGATACCCTGAAATAGTGCGTAAAGTGTATTTCCGTAACCCACAGGCTCCCTTCTGGCTGGTCCGTGGCCAATTCCCAGCGGTTTCTGCGCATTGACTGCGACCACAGTTCGCACAATCCGTGCGCTGGGACCGTTTGGAAGGCATTTCGCGTTCCAGCCACCAGGGCTCCTGTGACACTTGCAACCACCACCCACATGGCACCTAGTAGTTTCATCACCTTTACTTGCCCTGCACTCAACACCCACATAATGACCAATACCCCCATAACCAGCACCCAGTAATCACATGGCACCAAGTTTTCCCCACAGCCAGCACTCAGTCCTCACATGGGATTCAGTATTTCCTATACCTAGCAACTGGCTCACATATGGCACCCAGTAGCCAGTACCCACCTATGCAAGCACCCACATGGCACCAAATAACCTTCATAGCCCATACCCAGTACCCAACTATGGTTTGTACCCACATAGTACCCAGTACCTAGTCATTAAACACCTAGTACCCTTCCATGGCCTGCACCCACATAGCACCCAGTACCCACCCATGTTTCAAACCTATATGACCTCCAGTAACCCACCCATGCTGCACATCCAGAACCCACATGGCAGTCACTACCCACTCATGTCTTATTAACAGCACCTGTATGCACCCAGTACCCACCTTTGACATGTACCCAGCACTCCCATGGCACCCTGTACCAATAAGCACTCATATGGCACTCACTACTGTTTAGCACAATCTGCTGCTCAGTCAGCACCCAATACTGCTTAGCACTGATTGCAAAATAACACCCAACACTACCTGGCACCCACTACAACTTATCACAAACTAGACCATGGTACCAACTGCAACTTGACACAGACTGTACTTTGACAACTCAGCACCCACTGCAGCTTAGGACAAACTAGACCATAGCATCTTAGCACTCTCTGCACTTCAACTTAGCACAAACTGGACTGTAGAATCTTAGCACCCACTGCAACTTAGCACCTGCTGATGCTTAACACTCAGTGTATATTGGCACTGTACAGTATATTCCTCTTTGCCCGAAATATAGTCTGGGAGCTTTTCAAGAGGGACAGAGGTCCCAGTCATGATAGGTGAGTCCAGGCCTTCATCAGGCACCACCTATTGCTGCTAATTTAGGGTGGTGGAGCAAAAAAGCTGCCTAATACTGGTACACAGGAGAAACACAAAAAAATAGAATATCGTGCAGAAGTCCATTTATTTCAGTAATTCAACTTAAAAGGTGAAACTAATATATGATTACATGCAAAGCAAGATATTTCAAGCCTTTATTTATTATAATTTTGATTATTATGGTTTACAGCTTATGAAAACCCCAAAATCAAAATCTCAGACCATTAGAATATTGTGAAAATGTTCAATATTCTAGGCTCAAAGTGTCAGACTCTAATCAAATAATAACTCCACAACACATGCAAAGGGTTCCCATTTCATAGATTAGTTTTACCTTTAGGCTGGTTTCACAGTGGGACGTTAAAGTCCCACATTACAGCAGCCAGTAACGCAGCCTAACTCACAGCACTGTAAAATCAATGTGCTGTTCACAGTGCACACGTTGCGTTGCATAGTAACGCAACACGTTTAAACAAAGTGCTGCATGCTGTAGTTATACTGGGCTAAGCAGCATTAGACTGTTTGCACATGCTCAGTAATGTTGGAGGAGGAGGTCTCCCCTCCTCTTCAGCGGCCAGCCACATGGCTAATTAATATTCACTGCACTGTGGTGACTCGTGGTGGGACTGTAGTGTTGTCCGGATCATGAATGAATCGTTAATTTGATCCGGATCTTTTTTGTGAGTCAAATCATCCGGATCATCACAATGAAAGATTCGGTTCAAGTGGATGTCTGTCTGGAAGAAACAGAAGCATACAGAATGTACAGTGCAGGGAAAGTCCTGTCCTGCTAGTCATTTCACCCAGTTTGCTTCCCTAGTAAAATGATTCAAATGATTCGGTTCAAAGATCCAGATCTTTTCAATGATCCGATTCAAATGATCCGAATCCTTAAAAAGATCCGGACTTCCTATCACTAACCTGGAGCGGCTGCTTTGAGCGCTGCATAACGCAGCTCAATCTGAGGTCCAACTTCAACACCACCATGCGTTGCGTTAGGGGTACGTTATGCGACCATAACGTCCCCTAAAATGCAACGTCTTGGTGGGAAAGTAGCCTAAAAGTTGAATTACTGAAACAATGAAACAAATCAGCTCCAGACTGCTGTGTACCGGAAGCTGACGGAGAGATCCTCTTATCTGAGGAGTAACAGCTTCCACCCACAACACACCAAGAAAGCAGTCATTTTCAGCCAGGCCCTGTGCTATAGCCGCATGTTCGGACACTGGAGAAAGGGACCTTTAACTTCATAACCTCAGAAGGGACTTTTTGAACAGGGGTTACAGACCTCAGACTATAAGAGACCAAATTCAGAGGGCCACACAAGTACCCAGGACCCAACTCCTACAGTACAAAGAGAAAAAGGAAACAAACAGTGTACCCCTAGTAGTAACATACCACCAGCAACTAGGAGTACTTCAGAAGATAGCCAGGGAATTACAACCCTCACTGCACAAGGACAGCAGACTTAAAGAAATCTTCCCAGAACTACCACTCCTGGCCTACAGACAGCCGGCAAATCTAAGAAAACATATGATCAGGAGTTCCCTGCTCCCACCTGAAAAGAATGGCACATTTCCCTGTGGGCAGAAAAGATGTAAAACCTGCCGCCACATACTATGTATAGACAGCTTGCCAATACCTGATTCTACAGGTGCTTTCCATATCAGGGGAACATACACATGTACATCATCCAACAATCATAAGCAATCAAGTGCACAAAATGCCCAGGCAGAGATCTATATATTGGGGAAACAAATCAAACAGTGCGGAAAAGTCTAAACATGCACCGCTTTACAGTAAAGCATAAATGAAGGGACACCTCAACAGGACTACATTTTAACAAATGTGCCCACAGCATAAGGAAGCATAAGGGGAAATTTCAAATCTGGGAAGGAACATCGGACATTTGAATACAAGTTTATGAAGATATTTCAGACCCTAAGTAAAGGTTTGAACATAAAGCCTGGTTTCATGAGTATGTATGAATCGTAACACCATTTGGCCTCTGTCCTTTTAAAGTTTTTCTTTTGTTTCTTTCCTTTTCAGACTGTTGGACTTTATGGCCCATACTCATGAGCTACAAATGTAGCTAGTCGTGCGCGACAGATCGGCGACAGCTCGTCGCCGGGTCCCTCCGCATACACACTGCGGAAGAGGGATTAGTGGTGCGACAGAGGCTGTCGCCGACGTTCCTCCCCCCCGCCGGAAACTCCGTGCACTGCCTACTAGTTGCTGCCGCTAGTCCGCATACACACGCGGACTAGCGACAGTTGCGGTGAAGTTGCGGCGGCAACTGTCGCCAGGCGATTGACCGCGCCAATCGCCTGCCGACAGCAGCGACGAGCGACGGTTCGGAGCGCGCGTGCCATACTTACAGGCGACCTGTCGCCGCAAAACGCGCGTGCCACATGGTTGCGGCGACAATTGTAGCCCGTGAGTATGGGGCTTTACACTTCTGGCTGTTGCTGCTCTCTCGCTGAGAGATGAGTTGATTATTGTGTGTGTTTATCTGTAGTGACAAATGCTGCCAGAGTTCATTGGACTGAGGAAGTCTTTTTACATTCAAATGGGGTACAACTGTGTGACATCATGTCAGATTGAGCCTACAGAATCATATATAAGTCTGTATGTGATTCAAAACTTCTTATTGTACGGTTCTGATCCAGTTCTGTATAATGCCTGAAGAAGAAACTTAACGTTTCGAAAGTTTGCAATAAACCATGTACAGTTAGGCATTAAAGGTATAAGAATCAACGTTTGTTGGTTTGATGTCTGCATTTCTGATCCTCGACTAACACCGGACCACACTTCACTAATCTCCCTGTGGAAGTTTTACCAGCTTACTTCTTTGGAGCAAACATGTCAAAAGAAACCCACACTAATCATTACTAAACTGTGTTTATGATGGTTGACTTTTGAAATTGCTCTGAAGGAAAAAAATCAGGTCTGTGAGAAGCCTATTGTGTTAGGTAACAGGTGAAATCATCACAGTTGCAAAGCAGCTTTCTACAGTATAACGGTGAATGAAACTCACAACCTGACACAGGACAGGAAACCAGCAACCGTTTCACTGACACCTAGAGGTATAAAATTCCATTTTCACTTTGGTGACCCAAATGAGTAACATCATACTAAGAGTTCATCACCTAATGAGAAGTTTACAACATGCACATACAATAGCAGTGAAATCACAGCATGTGTATTCATATAGGCATAGACCATGAGGCATTTTTAATAGATTAAAAATTAGATTTGAAAAAATACACTAAATCCAACAAGAAATTATTAGAAACAAGTGTGCTGCCAGTTGATATTTAATTGAATTATCAATCAAGTATTGGTTTGGAAAGCCCATTCTGTATGCAATCCACACAACACAAACACAGAGGGGGCTATGGAAAATACAAAGGCGTGCATGAATATGGGGTGTGTGAAAATTTGGGCGCCCGATTCGGCTAGTAGAATATCAGTAAAATTTACCAATATTCTACATTTTAAAAGTGTAAATTATTGACCTCCCCACTTAGCCTGGTTTGGTACCTCTCTCTCAATGAACTGGATGTAATGTATGCCGCTTTTATATTTTTTCTACAATAAAGGTGAATTTTTATAAGGGATGTGCAGACCCCTTTCCTCTCTCATATTGAATCTGTTGCTTGTGACCTTGGTTATTTGCACTCCTGCAGTGATTTTTCCTCAGCCCATCCTGTGCATGTGTGTCTCAGCTTTTCTTGATAATCATTCTACATTTTAAAAGTGTAAATTATCATCGTAAAATATGGGTAAACAAAACCAATATGTTACTACAACTTAACCTAACACTATCATCGCACAGAACCCTCCCTTACCGATGCCAAACATACACCTAACCCTTAAAAACACCCCCCACGCCTACCCTTAACTGCTTGCCCACACACCTAACCCTTAAAAACATCCCCCTACACCTAACTTAGCCGCCACCCCCCCCCCCCCCCACACACACACACACACACACACACACACACACACACCTAACTCTTAAAAACACCCCTCACCTAACCTAAACTGACTGCCACCACCAATCTGCCACTATTACGATAATGTTGGGGTGCCACCATAGACTCCATTATAAAATTGTCGCCATAATGTGAAATTTGGGCGCCCTGGACGGCCGACAAGTAGCGGTTTATAATGGCGACTATGGCGGCGCGCAAGTTTCTTCCGATACCAGGGCCTAAGTTTCCCCACTTTGGTACAAAGATATCAGGTAGACATTACTGGCACTGCTAAAATATTTTTCAATATCTGCTTGTGATGATAGACAGGGTAAATCTCGAAAAGACTTGATTTTCTACCTGATTTATCACTAGTCTAAAGGCTCATGCACATGCTCAATTAATGTCACCCAACAAGGATCAGGACCAGATCCCTTAGGCGACATTGCAGGCCAAAGGCTAGGCAGACAAGTTGTTTGCTTTCTGTTCTATGCAGGGGGGCGGAGCGGCACAAAAGTGACATGCTGCGGGGGGCGGTGCAAGTGGGGCGAACAATGCTATTAGCTGTCACCTGGCCGAAGGGATCCTCCAGGATGGATCACTGGCTGAACTGTTTGGGCGCATCAAGGGCAGCCATGCACATGCTAGATTCTGGGCAGAGGGGATTGTTATCAGCCGCCTCAGTCGAGTTTCATCTGGCATGTGTATGGGTGCTTTATCCATGCGATTTCCAACATGCATGAGTGAATTTTCAGATTACAATGCTTCTGTGCATACCAGTGAAGTTTATTTTTATAAAAATGTATCTAGTCAACTTCAATATTTCATGCGATTTTTCACACAAAACACAATTTTTTCTGTGTTGCCATTGGCTTGCATTAAACATGAATTGCACATCACACGTGAAAAAATGCAGACCAGCTGCACGATTTTAAAACACATAAAATTTGCAAAATGTAGGAAAAAGCAAAAAAGAGAAAAAAAATGTGATGCCTTTGAAATACATTAGATGTGTGACAAACACAATACAAAGGCCTCTTATAGTGTACAGTATGTGTAGGTTAACATTCCAAACCTAAAGTGACAACAAAAACTGTTATGATTTGCATACAAAACAAGCAGTGCTTTTTAAGCCTATTACACTGAAGTAGAATATACAGTACTACAGCTCTCTCAAGCATTCACGAGTATACAATGCAGCCTGTCAATATTCAGCCACAGAAGGAATGTCTTGATCAGTCAAGCCGAACTGTGCATGATGCCACTCATGCCGTTACCACCCCATCCCCCCACCCCCAGAGCTGCTGTGGTGCTGCCCACATATTCCATAACTGATAATACTCCGTCTGCAATCTCAGCTCTAATACCAAGCCTGTTATTGAGCTTGCCACTGGATCTCCTTTTATGTCATGGCCCAAGGTACCTCCATCTTTGTCCTTCAGCTCTCATGTTTCCACAGAGAAGTCACCATTTTATTCACACACCTCCTTAATTTAGTAAAACAACAAATTACCCTTTGCACACTTGCATGCAAATGTTCAAACAAATGCATTCACAGATTCACTCATCCAGGTACCCCTGTTATCCCTACAGCTAAGTTAAAAGCCGGGGTCTTAGTTCACAAAAGAATGCATTCTCTTGCTTAGTCACCTACACTGCGCAGAAGTAGCCAGTTAAACCTAGGTGTCCTAACTCTATCCCTGTAACATGCATAGTGCAGACATGCAAACACTCATTGCATCATACCAATCGCACAAGGGAGCCATCGTAATGTATCCATGCGCACCATGCACATACACCAGCATAAGCTGTGTGCATGCTGATATAAAACACAAAAGGGAAGGAGGGAGTGCACTGAATGAAAACCCTGGCCACAAGGGTCACTAACAAGAAAAGAAACACATATACATCCAGACACATCACCTCTAGTTAGGGCATTTAAATAAATTATTATAGAAAGGGAGGAGCTAAAGAGGGTGTGGCCAGAAAAATAGCAGAAAAATAGCAAAAAAATTAACCCTTTGCCCACTCGCATGCAAATGTTCAAACAAATGCATTCACAGATTCACTCATAAAGCGCTATCTGTCCCAGGAGAGTACGTCAGGATGTGTGCTCTTAATCCCCAGATAGTTTTGATGAAATGAATGTTTGCATGTCTGCACTATGCATGTTGCAGGGCTAGAGTTAGGACACCTACGATTACCTGGGTACTTCTGCGCAGTGTGGGAGACTAAGCAAGAGAAGGCGGCCGCTCTCCTGCGTATGCCTCTTTACAGCGGCCGCTAGACGTGCTGTGTGGGAGAGACAAGCATGCACGGAGGAGAGGGGGCCGGCGGGGACTAATGAAGGAAGTAGCCGTCAGCTCATAACAAGGTAACAGAGCAGTGGCCTGCAGGGTGGGGTGAGAGTGGCAGGGGGGGTCCTGGCAGGCTGGCGAAATGCCGCTCTAGGGCCCATGCTGCCTGACGCTTATACACAGCTTTGTATGATAATGTTAGGAGTTTGAACTGGATCCTATGGGTAATTAGCAGTCAGTGGAGAGATTGGTATCAGGAGTGGGGGGCGAGGTGGATGATACAAGAAGCAGAGTCCAGTAGGGACTGGAGAGGTGCCAATTTGTTTTTGTGTATGGTGTTTAAAAGGGAACCAGACATGAGAGGGATATGGAAGCTGACATATTTAAATAATTTTAAATAATACCAGTTTCATGGCTGTCCTGCTGATCCTTTACCTCGAATGCTAGGTACACACGATGACATTTTCTGACAGATTTATGTCAGATCGATTATTTCCAACATGTCCGATCTGATTTCCAATTGCATCCTGTGTACCTAGCATTATACTTTTAGCCACAGACCCGGAACAAGCATGCAGATCAGATGTACCTGACAAAAATCTGTCAAGATTATCTGCATGCTTGTTTCAGGTGTGTGATTCAGACACTACTGACAACAAAATGATGAGCAAGAGTGGCAAGCAACTGGTAGTCTTTAAAGGGAAATAAATATGGCAGCCTCCATAAATTTCACGCTTCAGGTTCCCTGTAATTAAAGTAGATTTTGTTCTAATATCCAACTTACATTCACATTTGGGATTGAATAGAGATAATACATTATAAAGAGGAACTAGTAAAAAAAGAGTTTTGTACAAACTCTACCAACAAGAATATAAATAAAAAATACCTAGCAAAACCTCCCAAGTGGTCGATTTTAAGCCAAAAACGGTTAATTCCATATGCCAAATTGAAGATTTTGCTTGATTGGTGGCGGGTCAGGAATGTAACGCTAGCAATGTTTATTTTTGGCCCGATCAACACAGCAGTGTATCTTCTCTCACCTGGCGACACTTCCTACAGTGTTGTCTCTTCACCTCCTGAGCTTCTTCCTGCCTCTTCACTTCCTGGGAGCCGTGTGTCACATGACAAACGCTAGAAGCCAAAAACTAGAAGCCTTTAGTGGTCATATAAGGTTTGTGCCACGGTGTTCCTAGTGTTTGACCTCTAGTGTCAGGGACATCCAGCTCGATGGTAGCGAACAGACAGGAAGAAGCCCGGACGGTGGAGAGAAGACATGGGAGCAAGTGCTGGCAGACAGGTGAAAAACGCTCTGCTGCCCCTACACCACACGGCCCCGGGGAAAGGGGGGCTGGGAAACCGGGCAGGCACACAGCGATTTTCAATAGATATCATGCTGAAATCTATTGAAAATCAGTGTAGAGTGTGTGGAGGGATTTCATCTGATAGATCCCTCTCTGATTAGATGATCTGAGTGAAATCTATCTGCCAGTCACATCGACCAGTGTATGCATAGCAAATGTTCCAAATGTCCCCTTATTGGAGGGACAGCCCCTCTTTGGTAACCTAATCCCACTGTCCCTCTTTTTCCCTCATTTGTCCCACGTTCAGGATAGAGATGTCGCGAACCTCCGATTTTCGGTTTGCGAACCCCATTCGAGAACTTACGCGAAAGGTTCGGTTTGCGTAAAAGTTCGCGAAACGCAATAGACTTCAATGGGGATGCGAACTTTGAAAAATAGAAAAAATTATGCTGGCCACAAAAGTGATGGAAAAGATGTTTCAAGGGGTCTAACACCTGGACCCCCAGGTGGCGGAGTGGGATAGACACCAAAAGTCCTGGGGAAAAATCTGGATTTGACGCAAAGCAGTGTTTTAAGGGCAGAAATCACATTGAATGCTAAATTGCAGGCCTAAAGTGCTTTCAAACATCTTGCATGTGTATACATCAATCAGGGAGTGTAATTAGAGTACTGCTTCACACTGACACACCAAACTCACTGTGTAACGCACCGCAAACAGCTGTTTGCGTAGTGACGGCCATGCTGGACTGGTGCGCAACAAGGCCAGAGTGCAGGCCGTGGCAGTTTTCCAGCCCATATGGTCGCCGGGCTGTGGTAGCTCAATGATAGAACAACAGTGACTATCAAGCTGATCAAATTTGGTCTGTCCACAATGAAGCAACAACCTTATTATCTTCTTGTATGTAGGTAGGCATAGGTAGGAGTCCCAGTATAGGTAGGTAGGCATAGGTAGGTGACTCAGTAGTTAGCTAGGCATAGGTAGTAGGAGACCCAGTATAGGTAGGTAGGCATAGGTAGGTGTCCCAGTAGTTAGCTAGGCATAGGTAGGAGACCCAGTGTAGGTAGGTAAGCATAGGTAGGAGTGCAAGTATAGGTAGGTAGGTGCCTCAGTAGTTAGCTAGGCATAGGTAGGAGACCCAGTATAAGTAGGTAAGCATAGGTAGGAGTCCCAGTATAGGTAGGTAGGTGCCTCAGTAGTTAGCTAGGCATAGGTAGGAGACCCAGTATAGGTAGGTAGGCATAGGTAGGTGTCCCAGTAGTTAGCTAGGCATAGGTAGGAGTCCCAGTATAGGTTAGTAGGTGTCCCTGTATAGGTAAGTAGGTGCCCCAGTAGTTAGGTAGGCATAGGTAGGTGTCCCAGTATAGATAGTTAGGCAGGGCCTGGCTGGCACAGTAATAACAATTACCAAGGTCCAGCTGCAACAGATAGGGCTGTATAATGTCAGTGTCAGTGAGCAACACACACAAAAAAACACATCAGGAAAACATTAGCTCTCAAAAGAGCTGTTGAGGGGTGCTATTTTATCAGCCAGGAGCAAGTCAAGAGCCTAACTAATCTTTCCCTAGGAGAAAAAATCTGCAGCAGCTCTCCCTAGTCTGTCTATTTGCAGCAGGCACACGAGTGAGTGTCATGGCCAGCGAGCCTGCCTTATATAAGGGGTGGGGGGGTGGGGCTCCAGGGCTAAGTGTAGCCTGAATGGCTACAATGTGCCTGCTGACTGTGATGCACAGGGTCAAAGTTGACCCTCACAGGTGCATTATGGGGCGAATCGAACTTTCGCAAAAATTTGCCTGGTCCAGGCGAACGCGAACCACCAAAGTTTGCCTGGAACCATTCGCAGGCGAAACGTCATCTCTAGTTCAGGACTGATGTACAGATCTATTTAAAGTACCCCTGACCCCGAACTTGGCCCTGAGATTTTTAATATCGCTTTGTTACTGGTGCAGTGCGACTAGCACACAGCACCATTCTCTCCCCTCCAGCGCCCCCTGTAGCCCCCGTTTTACTTTGACTAAGAAGAATGTCTAATATGGGCATGGAGGAAGTGGCAATTCTTCCTCTCCTCTGCCCATCCATAATTCAGCCCCCTCCACTTGCCGCTATAGTTCCCCATATTATTATCTGCACACAGCGCACAGGGGAGCTGCACTGTGTGTGATCTTGTGGTATTTGAGGTCGGATATCCTTCCGACGTCAATCGCCACAAACCCGCACACAGCGCAGCTCCCTTGCACGCTGTGTTCAGTGGATCATAAGGGGAACTATAGAGGGAAGTGGAGGGGGCAGAGTTAAGGACAGGCAGAGGGGAGGAAGAGCTGCCACTTCCTCCCTGCCCATATTTGACTGCAGAACAGGGCTGCAGGGAGAGCAGGTGGGAGGATGGTGCTTTGTGCTAGTTGCACAGCACCAGTAACAAAATTATATTACAAATATCGGAGCCAAGGTCAGGGTCAGGGGTACTTTACATATATGTATTTTTCTCTTTAAAGAATTGATATAGTTCTTACTTTCAAATGTTAAAAAAAAGGAAAACTACTGATGATAGATGGGACCAGAGTGGTCTGAATGATAAAACAATATCTTTTACTTCTGAATTCTTTGTGATATGCATGAGGAGGGGTGTGGTGGTGGCGTGGTTAGTGGTGTAGCAGGGGCATGTCGTAAAGTAGACCACTTTCTAATATCAAACTGTTGGGAGGTATGGTGTATGTCCAGCATGGTGTATGTCCAGCTTAACCGTTCCCAGACGCGGTACCTTAGAGCTACAGCCTTTTATGGCTGCTTATTCCTGCGAGGCATAGATTTCAATTACCGCAGATTGCGCTGCTCTCCTGATGCTGCAGGTCACTCGCTCTGCCGTCGATATGACAGCGGAGCTCCGTAAGCTGGTCAGGAGCCGATTTCATTGGCTCCTGACCATGTGATCACTGTGAGCCAATCTCCTGAGTGGGCTTCAGTGACGGGTGAGTGACGTGAATGGAGAGAGCGGCGAGATGTGAAAGAGAATCTGTACTCTAAAATTCTTACAATAAAAAGCATACCATTATATTCATTATGTTCTCCTGGGCCCCTCTTTGCTGTTTCTGCCACTCCCTGCTGCAATCCTGGCAGTGTTTACAAACAAAAACATGGCTGCTAAGCAGCATGTGATAGACTGAGAGAAGCTCAGTCTGTGACTCATACAGAGCCTGGAGGGGGAGTGGAGAGGGTGTAAATAACTTCTAACTATCACAGCAGAGCAGCACATTCCTGCCTGAGCCGACAAAGGAAAGAAGATTAGATTATATAACAGAGATAATACAGCCACTGTGCAACTAGGAAAGGCTGCAGTAAGACAGACCACATTAGAACAGGTTTAGGAACTTATACGATAGAAGAAATAAGGCTGAAAATTTTGTTACAGAGTCTCTTTAAGCCCCTTTTTTTGACACCAGTAGTCTCTGGTCCTTAAAGGGCCAGAGACTGCTGGTACATAAGTGACTACGTTTTACATTAAGTCCACTTTAACAGTTTTTTTCCTTATAATTGAAATGCATATAAAGGCCTAATTCAATCAGTAGACTGCAGATCTACTGCAAAATACAAGTAGATTTCCAATTTCTTTTTTTAATTGTAGTATTTTGACTGTGATGGAAATAATCTTTGTTTACTTGTTTTATTGCAGACCGGAATCTAGGCATGAGAATGTGCACTGAGTTGTTTGTTTAGAATGGTGTTAATGTGGCTCTGTCTGAGGTTTGCGTCTTGCCTGCATTGTGCAGTAAAAGCTTCTGCTAGAAAGAGCTCTTGACACTTCACTCAGCTTCATCACCACCACAATACATTTCACCTGCAGAAATCTGTGAAAGATAACAAACAGCAATTTCCATTTTCAAAGCCCCTTTTTATTTCTTTTAGCAATGCAATAAAAAAACAGTCATGTATTAGCAAGTGTCTCTTGCAGGATGAAGTAGCAAGTATAAAAATATATTCATTGTCATACAGTAATCACAACAGGGCTTGTCTATGCTATGCAGCACCCTCTAAAATACCATGACATAAAACCAATGTTTATACAGACTGGGTGTCATGATATCACAGCTAGTTATGATGTTGGGATAATATGCAGAACAGAAGCCATATTTTCCCATTTTTCTGCCTGTGTCAGATGTGTATGTATGTGTGGTCATCTGGCTTTGGGGGAAACTGTACTTGTCTGTATGACAGTGTGGAATACATTTACCCTCAGTTCCTCTGGGAGCAGGGAGCTAATTAAAAGCCCCATTGTCCCAATATACAAACCAGGCCAGAGTCAGGGAACTTCAAAGGCTAACAAAAAACTCTGGAATTTACATATGACAGCCTGCTGGAATGTTGAGGAAGCCTTAATCAATTGTCACCTGGAGTGGGGAAGTCCTTTTTGATGATCTGAATATTGGGGCAGGAAAAACCTTTGAAGCTGCATATCACAGAAAGGATATGACCAAATCTACAATCAGACTCAGTCTGGAAAGATGAAGTGTTTGAATTGCTTTGAAGTCTGCAAAGTGTGACAGGAAAAGCCTTGAAATTCGCATGTCACAGCTAGCCCAAATGTGACAAGGGGCTCGGCAGACCGTGATGTCACAATCTGGGAAATTGCGTTAGTTTTGGGGACTGAACATTAAATGCCCCAGGCCACCCAGCGATCTATATAACTCAGCCTGGGACAGTCACAGATCATCTTCTCTTGGAGGAAGCGCATAGCTAGGGATGATCCCGATCGAATCGGAAACGGCGTTCTCCCGCCAACCACGTTCTAACCTACAATGGTAACGTTTTTATATCCCTTTTATTTTTGCAACTTGTTTTGCTGTGTATCCTTGTAACTTTTATTTTGTAACTTTTTACTTTGTTTTTGTTAATCTTTTGTATATATTATTTTCTGCATTATTCCACTTTTTTCCTGGAATATTAAATCGTTATTTAATAAGTTTGACTTCTGCTGTACTAAGCTAACACTCATAGCCTAGAAGAGACTGAAGTGTAACTGTGTATAAGTCCATGCCTAATTGTATGATTGAGCAACACTACCGTATAAGATTGTAATTGCATTGTGTGTATGGGGCACTTCTGCTCTCAACAGCAGAATGGGAAGTCTCGGAGTGGCTAACAGTATCGTTCGGAACGACTGTTAGTGGTTTTGCATCACTACAGTGTAAGATTGCAATTGTGCGTGTGTGTGGGGCGTTTGTCATACGTTGGCCTAAAGCGTGCAGCTGACCCAACGTACGAAAACGCCAGTGCGAGTAGCTCGACATCAGAGTGAGGATTGGGTCTAGCAACAGCTAGTGGTGGCAGTGAGAAGTGTTTGAGGGGTCCCAGCCTTGTTTTTAGCTTGAATAAGGCTGCTCCCCTCTTGATCTGGTCAAACCCGCAGTCGGGAACCGTATACACAGGCGTGCCGCGGGCCGGTTTTGAAAGCACAGGAAAGAATGCTAAAAGAAAGACTTGTGACCTGTACCCACTGTCTCCTAGTCTGGTATGTTTTCCATATACTAACTGAAGGTTGTAAGTATGCGTGGGACCTGTGGGCAGTGGCTTAGTGTGGGTTGCGCAGTTGTGGGCGGTGGCTTAATGTGGGCAGTGCAGTTGTGGGCAGGAGTTTAGTATGGGCAGCAGCTTAGTGCAGATGGCGCAGTTGTGGGTGGTGGCTTAATGTGGGCAGTGGCTTAATGTGGTGGATGTGGTGTGCCTGCACAGCTGTAGGTGAGTCTGTGCACACGTAAGTATGCACGGACACATCTGTGGATGGTGGCTTTGTGTTGGTGGTGGCTTAGTGTGGGCAGTAGAGTTGCTCAAATCCGAATTCGGGAGATACCCAGATAGTTCTATCCAGATATCTCCCAGTAAACCTGTGAGGGCTCGGCCGGGGGTTTAATCTTACCTGTATGATGTCTTCTTCGGTCCGTCCATGGCGCCTCCCACGATGCTGTCCATGCGCCGGTCACGTGACTACAAACACTTCCTCCTTCAAACAGGAAGGAGGAAGTGTTTGTAGTTACATGACCGCCGCTTGGAACGCATCGTGGAAGGCACAATGGACGGACCGAAGAAGACGTCATACAAGTAAGATTGACCACCCCGCAGGTTTACTGGGTGATATCCGGATTGAACTATCTGGGTATCTCCCGAATTTGGATTTGAGCAACTCCAGTGGGCAGCGCATTTGTTGGCGGTGGTTTAGTGCAACGAGCAATTCTTTTAAAAAACAGGGGATTCCTAGTAAATTGTGTAGCTTGAAAATGTAATCGCAGCAGTGCCTGGAACCCCTCCTGTCTACCACAACTATTGCATTCTGATTTATCATATGTCCCAAGATCACGCTGCATTCCCACAACACATACCATTTTGCTCTCAGCTTGCTGACATACATCTGCACTTGCACGTACAGTGCTTGCTGTCTTTTCTCTCCTGCTTTCTAAGGCCTAGTGCACACCGTGCGGTTTTGGTCACGATTTTAGAACCACTTGCGGATGTGGAAACGATTGGGTAATGTATTTCGATGGGCTGGTGCACACCAGAGCGGTAGGCGTTTAGCAGAAATGCATACTCCCGGGCTGCAGCATTTTTTGGATTTTGGAGGCGTTTCTGCCTCCAATGTTAAGTATAGGAAAAATGCAAAAACTCTTGATAAAACGCCAGATCAGAGCGGTTTTCCAGGTGTTTTTGTTACAGTAGCTGTTCAGTAACAGCTTTACTGTAACAATATCTGTAATCTGCAACACAAAAAAGCTACACAAAACCGCAAAACGCTAGAAAAACGCTTCAAATTCAAAATCCGCTAGCGTTTTGCGGATCTGCTAGCGGTTTTTCGTGTGCACTAGGCCTCTATGTAGATAATGGATGAAACATGTACATTTCTTAAAGTCTTATAAACTACTGCGAAGCTCCGCCCCCACAGGCATATGCTGCTTGCCATGGATCCTGGAGAGGTGAGCTACTGACACCCCTCCGCTGCACACTCTGCATTTGGGGCCTCTTTCACCACATATACTGGGGGAGGGGCTCTCTGGCTACCTATGTGGGTGATTCTCTGGCTATCTATACTGGGGAGGGGGCTCTCTGGCTACTTATACTGGGGGGCTCTCTGACTACCTATACTGGTGGGGCTACAGTGTCTACAGTACCCCCTCCCCCCTTCTTGTAGCAACTCATTCCCCGGTACCCTCAATCTGGCATTCACTCTTTCTCCTAGACTCTCAATCAAGGTGCACACGCACCCTCACACAGCAACTATTGCCCTTAAAGGACAACTGAAGGGAGAAGAAAAAGTTTTGAAAATTTTAAATGCAGGATTAGCATCTTTATCACTTAATACACTCAGACCAGTTGCTGTTGAAATTTGATTTTTATGGTGACAATCCCGCTTTAACAAACCCCAGTACACAAGCTTGATTAAAGTCGGCTGAGGCACTGATAACAACCACCTCTGCTAATTATCTAGCGTGTGCACTATAGCCCCCGACCACCACTTGGCCAGCAATCCGCCAGGTGGGTCAACTCGACCAAGCGACATCTGATACCTTTGTTGGCCACAGGGTGATGGCATATTGGCACCTCTCAGTCGGCCCTCTGGTCACCAGATAGCAAAAGAATGCATTGTCAGCTCTACAGCTGACTCCGTGTCTGTACAGCCTCGACCCAGCGATGTTGTTTAAAGTATCGGGTCCCAATCCTTACTGAGTGACATCAATCAAGAGTGTGTACAGGCCTTTAGGCAAGTTTCTTTAGCGAATCAACATTTACAATGTGGATTGATGTTGTGCGATAACTTTTCACTTGCCTTTTATCAACAGAAGGATGTCAGTGAATTGTGGACAAAGCTTGTAAGTTACTGTATTACGTGCATGTACAGAAAAGCAGGTCATGTCTTCCGCTACAGATTTGCAAAGCTTTGAGAACATGTGGTAGTTTTGCAAATTTGTTTTCTGTCGTTTTTTGCTCTCCCTTAATTGACAATTGGCGTAATTACAACTATAAAAATTGATGTGGTTCATACGAGTCTGATAAGTGAACGGAGGGAGGCCAGTCAGCCCTCTCGTTACCCCACCATAACTCATCATTCCATATTTTGCCTATCTTCCTGTAGACTAGTGCTCTGACAAGTAAGTCTGGCTGCTACAGTGACTATGGAAGGGCAAGAGTCTCAGTACAGTCCTGCTATGAATAGTAAGAGTTTGTAGGCCAATCACAGGAAAAAGTGGTTCATCTAATTTCACAAGCCTTCGTAGAGTGAACAACATGGTCCCCTGCCCAGCCTGTATTCATACATTGCATGCTCCACCACCACAAATGATATACAGCAAAAATCTATTAACCATTCACACTCTCACATGCAAATGTTCAAACAAATGCATTCACAGATTCACTCATCCAGGCATCACTTTTATCCCTACAGCTAAGTTAAAAGCTGGGGTCTTAGTTCACAGAAGAATGCATTCTTATGCTTAGTCACCTATACTGCAGACATACCCAGGTAAACATAAGTGTCTTAACTCTGGCCCTGTAACGTGCATAGTACAGACATGCAAACATTCATTGCATCAAACCTATCTAAGGGTTAGGAGCAAACATCCTGACGTCCTCTCCTGGGACAGATAGCGCATCTTACCAATCGCACAACGGAGCTAACGTAATGTATCCATACGCACCATGCACATACACCAGCATAACTGTGTGCATGCTGACAAAAACACATACAGGGGAAGGAGGGAGTGCACTGAATTAAAACCTTAACCACAGGGGTCAGTAACATGAAAAAAACACATATCCAGGCACATCGCCTCTAGTTAGGACATTAAATAAGTTAGGAGGTGCTGAAGGGGGTGTGGCCAGAATACAGCAAAAATCTGTTAACCCTTTGCACTCTCGCATGCAAATGTTCAAACAAATGCATTCACAGATTCACTCATCCAGGCACCACTGTTATCCCTACAGCTAAGTTAAAAGCCGGGGTCTTAGTTCACAGAAGAATGTATTCTTATGCTTAGTCACCTATACTGCGCAGAAGTACCCAGGTAAACATAGGTGTCCTAATTAACTAAATAATATACAGGTGTGGAGGTTTGCATGCCGCCCTTGGTGCTCACAAAATGCCTGCTCACATCTGCACAAGAAGGGGAGGTGTTGGGGCAGATTTATCAGACCCAGTGCAAATAAAATTGGAGCAAAACTGGTGCAAAAGTGGAGCAGATACCCATATCAAGGCAAAGACTTATCTGTCACTTTAAAAGTACACCTCAGAGGTTGATAGGGGGGAAATATTGACACTTACCTTGGGAGGGAGAAGCCTCTGGAGGATCTGTTCCAGTGCAGGGACCCCAAAAGTTCCATGGAGCTAGCCTGCACTGAGCCCGCGCAGACAGCTTGTGCATGCACAGTAGCACAGAGCTGCCACTTGTGCTTACCACTGGTGTGCAAGCTTGAGACTCTGCACCTGTGCAGTGCGGGGGAGCTTTGTCAACAGGCTTGTGGGATCTCAGTGCTGGAGCGGCGAGGAGGAGGGTGACACAGGAGGGCTCTGGAGCACCCAGAGGCTTCCCTCTCCCAAGGTAAGTACCCAATTAGAGCCCATATGCAATTCACTTTTTCACCCGAGTTTTCTCCTAGGAGATAATTTTTCATCTTCTATTTAAAATAACTTTATAGTACTTTTCAACTAAAAAAGTACCAAAAAGTATATGAAAAAGTACTATCAAAATTGTTTTGAATATTTTCTTGCTTGATGGTGCCTTAAAAGGTATTTTATTGATAAGTTTAAAAATACCACATAGGAGAAAACTCAGGAGGAAAAGTTAATTGCATATGGGCCGAGGTGTTTTATCCCTTCAGGGTTACGTTAAGCTGACTGCTTGACTACTGTCTCTACAGATTAATGGTGGCACTCTAGAATCCTGTAGCCCCTGCAGCAAGCTAAATAGAGTTGGATGTGATGGGGATACAGAGAAATCATGTATTCCTTTATTCCTGCTGTGCAGCAAAAGTTGTGGCAAAGCCAAAGGAGGTTCTTGTTGGATGTATTCTCCTCCAACTCTCTGCTAGTCCAGCTACAAAGGATTCATTTTGAAGCATTCTTGTGTGTCTCAACAGAGGTGCTTTATATCCATAAGTACTGGTTCACACTTGTGGTGCTATTTGATCACCGGCAATTGGCAATGCTCTGCTACAGGGGAACTTTATGAGGCTGTTCCCATTGAAGCATTGCAATTTTTATAAAATTGCAATTGCACAGTATGCAGCATTTTTGGAGGTATTTCGCTTTGAAAGAATGGTAAAAAATGCACATACCTTCAAAAGTACTTGGAAATCACTTTCTGCAATTTGCAGTTGTGAAGCAGACCTAATAAGAAATGGTCACTGTTGCAGGAGTTTCAAATGAGTGTATGTTGGCACTGCATGAAGCCTTGGCTCATGGACAATTGCCATGTTGGTGGAAGTGGAATCGCCAATACATATATTTATTACTAGCTGGTCGCCCGGCGTTGCCCGGGTATGTAATTGGCTAGTGTTAGCTCTACCCACTTTTTCTAATCCTAACACACAATTACTCAAGGATGACCTAGTTTGTGAGCTTTGTGGTCTTTGGCATCAATAATTGGCATTGAAATGAAATAAATCTAATTGGCTGTGGCTCCACTCCTTTGAAAATCAATAGGTGAATTTTGATTAGCTTTTGTAGGCTCCACCCACTTTTCTGAATATTAATCCCAGTCACCCAGTGACCAACTGTGCAAAATTTAAGAACCCTGCCACTGACAGAGTAAGAAAAACAAAAGTTTGCTTTCTTAAAACAGAAAGAATTTGCGATAATTCAGGTTGGAGTGAGCTTAAAATGTCGCCCAGTACATCACTGTTGAATATATTCAAATTAACCATTGTTATCCTTAAAAGCTAAACACACCTCCAGAACTGCTGGAATGCAATGATGTGTCATCTTGTTAATTTGTTCAGAGCCATAATAATCCAACATGCATACAGACTGTTTTGGATTGTTTGATCCTCATCAGTACATATCATGGATTACTTTGGCTCTATGCAGTAGGGCTTGTAACACCGAGAGGTACAGACTAACCAGCAAGCTCATGGTGACCCAGAACTCATTGGAGTGTGTAAGGGACTACAATGGTTCTAAAAGCCCCCTTACTAAGATGTTAAGAAAAACAAAAGTTTGCTTTCTTAAAACAGAAAGAATTTGCGATAATTCAGGTTGGAGTGAGCTTGAGATGTCTCCCAGTGCATCACCGCTGAATATATGCAAATTAACCATTGTGCCCTTAGAAGCTAAACACACCTCCAGAGTAACAGTGTAAGAATGTCTGCAGTTTACATTTTCCAGTGAAATTTGTATTTGTCTCTTTTTGGTTATGGGAATAAAAAGTATCCTATACTTTATTCCAGGTAATGTACTATGTGTGTGCCAAATTTCATTCAAATCCGTTCAGCCGTTTTTGCGTGATCGAGTAACAAACATCCAAACATCCAAACATCCGAACTTTCCCATTTATTATATTAGTAGGATAGGATAGCCAGCAGTGTTCCTGGCCGGGGAAGTGGTGTTGCTGCAACGGATATGCTGCTGTCAGAGATGGAGCGACTCCACTCCCATCACTAGTGCCAGGGCCGAGGCATAGGCTGGAGAGGCTCCAGCCTCAGGGCGCAGTGTAGGAGGGGGCGCAGAATTCATTCAGCTGTCATTCCTAATTGTGCTTGAAGC
Organism: Hyperolius riggenbachi; assembly: GCF_040937935.1. Lineage (NCBI taxonomy): Eukaryota > Metazoa > Chordata > Amphibia > Anura > Hyperoliidae > Hyperolius > Hyperolius riggenbachi. The sequence continues at coordinate 143,216,941 of NC_090653.1, forward strand.
AGAAATAAATAAGAAAAGGGGAACATGGCAGTGACTGCAAGCCAGATAACTAGATATTAAGGTGTTGGGGAGGTTGTGGGCCCTGTGGCACCTCTTAGTCTAATAGCAATCAATGTGTGACGGCTGGGGTGGGAGGGATGGAGGGGCGCACTTTGGTGTCTCAGCCTTGGGTGCTGGAGGACCTTGTCCCGGCTCTGACTAGTGCTACCGCTCTCTATAATATAAATGTGGCCCCATGTTTCTACACACACAATCTTCTTCCTTGTGCCCACTTTGCTCCACAGTAGAACACTTGATGTTGCTATTGGGAACTGATTGCCATTGTCCCACTCACCTCTATGTGCATCACCCTGCATTTAACTGCTTGTGGTGCTCATTCATATTACTGTACTGTGATGCAGCACAGCAAACAATATCTGCCAGATGTATTTTTATATATTTAAATATTCAGTATTTTATTTTAACTACCTAAAGACCGCCCCACACCAATGGGACGCGGTGGCAGCCCCAGAACCGCCTAACGCCAATTGGCATCAGGTCCTGGAGCCGGCTACTGAAGGAGATCGCGCACAGGCTGCACGCGCATCTCCTTCTCGGGGGGGCGGAGCTCCGCCTCACCTTCAGTCTCCGAGCGGCAACCGCCGCTCAGGAGACTGTTAGACAGCGTAATTACCGTCTATTTACATGTACAGCGCTGCGATCGGCAACAGCGCTGTACTGGGGACAGCCGTGTCACACGGCTGTCCCCTCCATAGGCTGGACAGTGATCGGCTGTCATAAGCTGAAGCCTATGACAGCTGATCACCCTGATTGGCTGGCGATGGGAGGGAGGGAGCAGGGGGAAAGAAATAAAAAAAAAAAGGCTATTTTTATTTAAAAAAAAGAAAATAAATATTTATATTAAAAAAAATAAACAAATGTGGAGCGATCAGACCCCACCAACAGAGAGCTCTGTTGGTGGGGGGAAAGGGGGGGGGATCACTCATGTGCTGTGTTGTGCGGTCCTGCAGCTTGGCCTTAAAGCTGCAGTGGGCAATTAGGGAAAAAACAGGCTGGTCTTTAAGGGGGTTTAATACTGCGGTCCTCAAGTGGTTAAGGAGGCCAGACTATTGATGCATGGCATAGCATGATGCAAAGCAATGCACACTACCATGTACCACAATTGTGAACAGGCCTTTAACCACTTAACGACCAGCTAACGCCGATGTGGTTTTACATGGAAACGGCCGCTCGTTCGAGGGTGTCTCCGTGAACAGCCTGCGAGCCTCCGATCACGGCTCGTAGGCTAAATGTAAACACGCGGGGAAGAAATCCCCTGTGTTTACATCCATACATCTCTGTAAAGGAGATCGGATGATCCCCGGCCTCTGATTGTCCGGGGATCGCCGCCGTGTGATAGGCTGAAGCCTATCAGAGGCGGCGCAGTATGCATCGCCGTCCTGTGCCGCCCATAGAGCGAAGGGGAGGGAGGGAAGGAGAGGAAGGGAGGAATCGTGCTGCGGAGGGGGGCTTTGAGGAGCCCCCCCTCCCGCTAGGCACATGTGAGCGGCGGCAATCAGACCCCCCCCCCCCCTTAGCAGGACATCCCCCTAGTGGGGAAAAAAGGGGGGAAATCTGATCGCCCTGCAGCAATGACGATCTGTGCTGCGGGCTGGAAAGCCCACGCAGCACAGACTTAGAAAAGCAGCCCCGGTCCTTAAAGGGAAGGTTCAAGCAAAAAAAAAAAAATGAGATTCACTTACCTGGGGCTTCTACCAGCCCCATGTAGCCATCCTGTGCCCTTGTAGTCACTCACTGCTGCTCCAGTCCCCCGCTGGCAGCTTTCTGACCTCGGAGGTCAGGGCCATATTGCATACATTTTTACGCATTCCAGCTAGTGCAGGAACAAAAATTTACGCGTTTCACCACTAACGCGTAAAAATGTATGTGTTAATGTTCCTGCACTAGCGGGAATGTGTAAAAATGTACGCAATTTGGCCCTGACCTCCGAGGTCAGAAAGCTGCCAGCGGGGGACTGGAGCAGCAGTGAGTGACTACGAGGGCACAGGATGGCTGCATGGGGCTGGTAGAAGCCCCAGGTAAGTGAATCTCATTTTTTTTTTTTGCTTGGACCTTCCCTTTAAGTGGTTAAAGCACACCTATGGCCGCTTTCACACTGTATTTTGTCAGAAGGGGAATACTATGCGGTATTTCCCTTCTGGCATCCAGCCAAACAAGAAGTGACGCATGCTAGTGATTACTTCCTGCTTCGGGTATGTGGAAGTGCACGGACGCGTATTGTAAATATGTGGTTCTGTGCATGTGCATTGCAATGTCGTCGCCGCCGCCGCCAAAATTTTCAAAATACTTGTGTCGCCATAGACTCACATCACTTCCGGTCCGATGCACGTTGACGCAGATACGCGCAATAAAATAGTTATGGAAGTGTCTCAGCTTTAAGACTTCCAGCGCACCACACTGCAGGTAATATGAAAGGACCCGTAAACTATCATTGCTCTGCGGTAGCAGTGCGGTAAACCGCCGCGATGCACCGCCATAGTGTGAAAGGGCCCTGAAGAGAGGAATATGGAGGATGACATATTCATTTAGTTTTAAACAATGCAAATTTCCTGACTGCCCTGCTGATCCTCTGCCTCTAAGGTCCTGTCCACACTCGTCAGTTTTTCTGTGCATTTTCTGCACAGGAAAAATCTGTTACAATGCAGAGATAGACGTTACAATGCAGAGATGAACAGGCCTATTGAATTGTATGAGCAGTGAGTTGACATGCATTATTATTCTGCAGCACAACTGATGCAGTGTGAACTAGGCTTAATACCTTTAGCTGTAGACCTTGAACAAGCCTGCAGGTCAGGTGCTCTGACTGAAGTCTGCTGGATTATTCACAAGCTTGTTTCGGGTGTGTGATTCAGACATTACTGCTGCCAAACAGATCAGCAGGACTGCCAGGCAGCTGGTATTGTTTAAAAGGAAATAAATATAGCAGCCATTGTGTGCTTCTTTGCAGCATGGGAAATGGTTTTGTTTTTGTTTAAGGCAGAGTGGGCGGAAGGAGTCGAGTAAACATTGTCCTTTGCTGCTTTTCAACACTGTGTAACATATCTTTTTATATGTATTTCTGTGGCATTTTAGATAATGTAAGGCTTCCTGACTGAGTTGCATTTCCCTTTTTGCATGAAGAACTTTGTGTGATAATTTTACTTGCGGCTGTTGGCTGTTTTGTGTGATAAACGGAGCGCCACATCTGGGTGTGGCTGGACAAGTGTCCGAGTTCAGAGGGCCACAGCACATGGGCACTTGTCCAAGCATACCTAGATGTGGTGGAGAAAGTGCCTTGTGTCCGCCTCCTGGGCACCACCATCTTCAACACACTGAAATGGAAGGCAAACACTGTCTCCATCCAGAGGAAAGCCCAGCAGAGGCTTTACTTCCTCCGCCAACTGAAGAAGTTCGGCATGTCACGTAAACTCCTGACGAACTTCTATACCGCAACCATCGAATCCGTCCTCTGCTCTTCCATCCTTGTCTGGTATGCTGGCTGCCTGGCTCCACCGAAGGCGACAGACGCAAACTACAGAGGGTCATCAGGTCAGCGGAAAGGATCATCGGGAACACACTCCCTGCCCTAGACTTCCTCTACAATGCCAGACTACGCTCCAGAGCACTGAAGATTGCCAAGAACACCTCCCACCCTGGCCACCAGTTTTTCAATCAGCTCCCCTTGGGGCGGAGGTATCTGAGGTACCGGTCCATCTCCACAAAGACCACAAGACACAAAAACAGCTTCTTCCTATCGGCTGTAATTTCATTGAACTCCATTAACTCTGCCCATGCTCTCCCCCCGTAGGCTGCCCCCCCCCCCCCTTGACTCTCTGCAGGCCAACCATGTGACAGATGTGCTTAGAAAAGTAAAAGTATATATATATATATATATATACATATATATATATATATATGTTTGGATCCAGTTTGTGTTTGAAAAGTTTTTTGTTTTTTTTTGTATATGTTCGTTAATATGAAGTGATGCCACTATGCTCTATGCTATGCTGTCTCTTATGTTTCTATGTATGTGCCCTGTACTCATGTGCCAAGCCCAATTCCGGGCATGACCCAGTCATGCTTGGCGAAATAAACGCGATTCTGATTCTGATTCTGATGTGATCTCACCCCCACACACACACATTTATGTCCTCCCCTTCACCACCATCTCTACTAATGCTTCAAATATGTCCCTCTTCCATCTCTGATACACCTCCTCCCTCTTTACCAGACAACCATCTCTCCAACACATCTTTACTAACCTCCCTACTAGCACCATGATCTCTGTCTGCTCTGCTAATTCACAAAGTTTTGGTACATTCCCCCCTCCCCTTTCACTGTTTTCATATGTACCCATCCGCCCAACATCCATGCCAAGAGAGGAAAGGAAATATTTGTCTCGCCTAGGTTGCACTTTTATTACGCTTTCCTCTATGGCAAGAAGATACAGCCAGCCAGCACTAGCGGAGGGGGGGTGGGGGGGGGGCAAACAAAGGTAAATGAGGGAGAGGCTGAGAATAGCCTGAGAAGGGGCATAGAGCTTATCTGTATTGCAGCCACATCACACTATTTGCCTGTAATAGTACTCCTATCCCTGCTGCTGGTCTCTCACACAAGTCTGCCAGCAGCCCTCCTGGAGTCTAGGGACTGTCGAAAACTTTTTAATACCTTTTGTGGCTGTGCACATGCAGTCATTTTAACAATGATGAGAGACCAGACAGATTGTTTTCCAACGGACCCTGCAGGCAGGTATCTGCTCTGCATCATGGTTGTATATATTTACCAGCTTGCCCGCCCTCTAATTGCTTTGTAATTGGGCATTTATTTCCCTCATAGAAATCTTGATACAGAGAAGCAGGTACATGCACCTTCCGTCATTCAGCATAATTTATTAAACAGATGAAAACGTGTGTGACATCTGGGAAAACATCAAGCAAACATCACACTTGTGTGTGGAACGCAGCGTGACCAAGCGTCCTGTTGGGCGTGAAACGGCCATCGTCAACCCCTTTGCAGCCCTGACACCCACTTCCAACCCTGCAGTGGCTACCACGTCATAACAAGGTGATGTTTGCTTGATGTTTTCCCAGATGTCACACACGGTTTCATCTGTTTAATAAATGACGCTGAATGACGGAAGGTGCATGTACCTGCTTCTCTGTATCAAGATTTCTATGAGATTCTTTCTTCCTACATCCCTTTTACGGTGCACACGTCAGTAGTGTGTATACTTGTGTGTAGGGGAATGATCTGCGGGGTCAATAAGGTCAGACAGAGTATCTACCCACGGATCCTCCATTCTTTAGGAGTGCCACATTGATCTTTTCTCCTTGACAAAGCATTTATTTCCCTCAGCCAGCTAGCCTAGTGGTTCACATTGCCTTATACAAAAACCTGAATGCACCAGACACTGTACCAGCCGTAAATCTTTAAATAAGATGCAGCCTGGGTGAAATCCCCCCCCCCCCCTTCCCTTCCCTTAATGCTAGCATAGTAATATGTTGAATAGCATACAATTAACAGGGAAATAAGTAATAAGTCTGCCAGCAGGTCCGTTGGAAAACAATCTGTCTGGTCTCTCATCATTGTTAAAATGACTGCATGTGCACAGCTACAAAAGGTATTAAAAAGTTTTCGACAGTCCCTAGACTCCAGGAGGGCTGCTGGCAGACTTGTGTGCTGTGTGCTGGGTGATTGGGGAAGAAGACCGATCGGTCCTCTACCCAATCGCAGTGTCTGGAGTGAATGGACGTGACCGCGAACAGCGGCTACGTCCATTCACAAAAACAGGAAATGTAACAATTAAATAAAGTGTTAAAAAAAAAAAAAGTGAACACTTCCTGTACCGAGTGTTCACTATCAACATGTGGCCAAAAAGTATATTACACCTACAAAATACATACATTTTCAAGTACATAAACATCATTAATAAAATTACACTTCCACCCCCCCCCCCCCCCCCCCAAATAAAGAAGACACTTGTAAAAAAAAATCAGCTTAAAGAAAATAAATAGCTGCCTTAGGGACTCAGCTTTTTTAATCTATATTTTATGGGGGGAAATTAATTTTAATTTATTATATAGGGGCTTGTAATTATGGCCAGAACAAAAAAAACAGAACAGAAAAATAACACTTATATTTCAAAATAATATACTGTCGCCATACATTGTGATAGGGACATAATTTAAACGGTTTAATAATCAGGACAACTGGGCAAATAAAACGTGTTTGTTTTATCTACAGGAGAATGTTTAATTTTAAAACTATAATGGCTGAAAACTGAGAAATAATGATTTTTTTTCTTTTTTTTCTGTTTTTCTCATTAAAACGCATTTAGAATAAAAAAATTCTTAGCAAAATGTACTATCCAGAGAAAGCGAAAAAAACGAGGTATAGATCATTTTCTTGTGATAAGTAGTAATAAAGTTATTAGGGAATAAAAGGGAGGAGCACTGACAACTGAAAATTGCTCTGGTCCGTTAGGATAAAAACCCTTGGGGGTGAACTGGTTAAAGGGACTCTGAGCAGTTCAGAAACTATGGAAAGATGCATACCATTTTGAAGATCTCTTTATCCTCTTTCCAACAATATATAAACCGCCGCCCTGCACTTTTTAGTTTTTGCTATTTTCGCAATCAAAATCGCGGCAAACGCAATGAAAATAACGAAAACTAAATGGCGTAGGCCGGCGGTTTATATATTATTGGAAAGAGGAGAAAGAGAGCTTCAAAATGGTATGCATCTTTCCATAGTTTCTGCATTGCTCGGAGTCCCTTTAAAGTGTCTCTTTTTCCTGTCTTCAAACGTTGGGAGTTATTGCTGTTATGCACTACAGTGAGTGCACACTTATTTCATATGTAATGACTACTGCTTTTCATATGTGAGCAAGTGTTTGCTGCATTTCATATGTGGGGTAATGTTTGCTGCATTTCAACTGGGAGTTCTGATTGTGTTTACATGGAATAAAGGTATCCTAGAATTCGGGCTCCAGGTAATGCCGATAGTAGAATATTAGTAATGTTACCGATATTCTACTATCACCTTAGCTTACCTACCTCTCACACTAACCTCCCCCCACCTACTCCTTACAATATTTTGGGGTTATTGCTGCTGCATTTGCCCTTTTGAGAGCTCATGATTACTAAATGGAAGGCTAAAACATGAACCACAAAAAAAAATTAGGAAAATTGATACATATTGCTGCCCACTTTATTAGGTACTGTACATCTTGCAAGTACCGATTTGGTCCTCCTTCTGCCTTTAGGGCTGCCTTAATTCTTCTCAGAGATTTTTTATATATTGACATCCATGATGTGAATCTCCCATTTCTCCACATCTCAGAGGTGCTTTATTGGATTGACATCTGGTTACTAGGGGGTCCATTTGGGTACATTGAACTTATTCTCATTGTTCAAGATGATTGAGCTTTGTGAAATTGTGTATTATCGCTCTGGAAGTAGCCCTCAGAAGACACTGCATGCTGTGTCCATAAAAGGATGGACACGGCCAGCAACAATATTTAGGAATGTTGTGGCATTTAAAGCGGAATATAACCCTGCATTTCAACTTTGCTCTAAAACATTATTTACAACATATTATATGCAAAAAGCATTTTTTTTTACTAGACCAGCATTGGAAGGGTTAAACACAGAGGTTTTAAGTTCCATGCAGACGTTCAGATAGTTACATTCTATTTAGTTATATGTATATATTTAGAAATGTTACACACTCTTTGGCTGTCCTCCAACTCCTTCTCAGTGAGAGAGATGAGTCACAATAAACACTTAGATACATTATGTAAACAAAATGTATCTAACTCAAGTTCGGATGCGTCTGCAGAAATCTCTAGGGACTTTAAAGCCCTGTGTAACCCTTCCAATGCTGGTCTAGTAAAAAAAAAAATGCCGGTTGCATATAATATACTGTAAATAATGTTTTAGAGCAAAGTTGAAATGCAGGGTTATATTCCGCTTTAAACGATGCTCAGTTGGTACTAAGGGGCCAAAAGTGTGCCATGAAAATGTTCACCACGCCATTATACTGCCACCAGCCTGAACCGTTGATATAACACAGGATGTAACTGCAAAATATATTGCTGGTTTACACTTCTATCCATAGAATTGAACATAAGAAGTATATGAATTTGGTCCGGGGCTGTTGTGATTTTTACCCCCGGTGCAAAAGGTCCCAGTCCTCCCCTGTGTTTTAACATGTTTTTTATTTTCAAATGATAATATGAAGAAAAACTGATGATTTGACCAGTGTGGTCTAAACTACGGTATATAAAAAATGTCTCCTGCTTGTGAATTCTTTTTGGTACGTGTAACTAGGGGTGTGTCGGGGGTGTGATGAGAGGTGTGGCAGGGGTGTGCCCTAAAGTATTCCTGTTTCTTATCTCAAAAACGTGGAAAATATAGCCAACACACAGACTGAGGTTACATTGTGAAAAACATATAAAAAATCCTTTTTAGATGTTTCTGTACTACACATTCTGTGAAAACATGAGAAAACACATATTTGGAAAGACACAAAACTACATTTTCCCTGCTACACTGATTTTGTGTGAAATGGCTTGATGCTAACTTTCACCTTACGTATTAGGCAGTTTTTCCTTCTGCAAGTGTTGTGTCATCCACAGTACAAGGGTATTTTGTGTGCTTTATAAATACACTCTCCGCCTCAAAATGTGTGTGCTGCAAAGAGTAAGGTTATAGCAGTGGTTCCCTCTGCCTTTCTCAGCTACACTCTTTATCCTCTCAAGCACTCAGTACTTTATAATGACCTCAATGATAATGATTTTACAGGATGGCCAACATATTCCACACACACTTTTGTTAATGCTACTCCCTCTAGTGGCCATCTACCTATGTGTCTGATTTTTGAGACAATACTGTGTTTTAGCTAGGTTTTCTGTATTGGGAAGACTTCTTTACAAACTAAGGGCCCTTTTCCACTAGCTGTGATCCGCTGTTCGCAAAAGCGCAGTGATTTACATGTAAATCGCGGTACTGATTTGCCATTAGTGAGTGTCCTTTTTTCCCTTAAAGGGGAACTGAAGAGAGAGGTATATGGAGGCTGCCATGTTTATTTCCTTTTAAGCAATACCAGTTGCCTGGCAGCCCTGCTGATCCTCTGCCTCTAATACTATTAGCCATAGCCCCTGAACAAGCATGCAGCAGATCAGGTGTTTCAGACTTTAAAGTCAGATCTGACAAGACTAGCTGCATGCTTGTTTCTGGTGTTATTCAGATACTACTGCAGAGAAATAGACCAGCAGGGCTACCAGGCAACTGGTATTGATTAAAAGGAAATAAATATGGCAGCCTCCGTATACCTCTTACTTCAGTTCCCCTTTAACGCACTGGCCATCTTGTGCTATTCTGGTCACAATCAGGCTTTGTTTGTTCCTGACAGCTACAGTCGCAAGTGGAAATTGCAGTACGATTGCAAGTGCAAGTGAAATTAGCAGTGGGAAAGGGCCCTTTACTGGCCAGTGGCCAAAGGAGGAGAAAAAAAAGTCACAATGGGGAAGGTGTGTTTTCACATGGCTTCGAGGGTCACATAGGATGTACACAAACTCTTTCAATTCATATTTTGAGCTAATGTCCTAATGCTGGTTGTAGTGTTACAGAACACTCACTGTGGCCCAGTGCACACCAGGGGCTTGATTTACTATGCGGTGCTAACCTACTTAGCACGTCTAAAGTCTTTAGGCGCGCTAACCAGGGTGCTAAGTAGGTTAGCACCGGTTTTCTCAATCAGATCGCGCGCTAAGTACCGCACGCAAAGTTTTGTGTGCGCAAAGTCCTATGCGCGTGCGCTAAGTCCCATGGGCTTTAATAGGCACTTCGCGCGGAGCGCCCTGCGCTAAAGTTTTGCGTGCGAAAAGCTCGTTTAGACGTGCTAAGGGGGTTTTCACAGGCGTGCTAACAGTTAGCTCCGCTTTGTGAATCAAGCCCCAAGTGTTTTTGGTAGCGTTTTCAAAACCGCTGCCGCCTCTGAAAACGCTTGGCTAATGTATCTCAATGGGATGGTGCACACCAGCGGTTTGAGGTTTTTAGCAAACCGCAAATGTGGCTCCTGCAGCATTTTTGCGGTTTGCAGATGCGTTTCTGCCTCAATGTAAAGTATAGGAAAAGCTCAAACCGCTCTGAAAAACGCTAGATCAGAGAGGTTTTCCAGGCATTTTTGTTACGGAAGCTGTTCAGTAACAGCTTTACTGTAAGGACTTGCTGAAGCTGCACCACACATCTCACAACCTCAGATCAGCAGCCTCTATAAACTTGGTCACTCCCAGAGTGCACCTCAAACCCTTTGGAGACAGAGCTTTCTGTCATGCTGCCCCTACTCTTTGGAACTTCCTGCCACACACAGTAAAGACAGCCTCATCCCTAGAGTTATTTAAATCCAGACCGAAAAGCCACCTGTTTAGCCTGGCATTTCCAGACTTATATAATTCTTCCTCTTTACCACAATTTACAAATCAACCAATAATTGGTCTGAGCCATGCTTATGAGCTTTGAGTCCTACAGGAGAAAAGTGCTTTACAAATGTTATTTGTTGTTGTTTTGTTGTAACAATATATGAAATCTGCTACACAAAAATGCTCCCCAAAACATTAGGCATGTTTAGAAAACCTCTCTAAACATGCCTAGAATCTCTCTGAAAATCTGCTTCAAAAACCTCTATCGTTTTGCGAATCTGCTAGAGGTTTTTGGTGCACACTGGGCCTGTGTCAATAACAGTGTACATTGGCTGCACTTACATGACTATAGACAGGGGCGTAACAAGGAGCCACCGGCCCCCCTGCAGAGATTCTGACGCCCCCCCCTGGGGCCCGCTCAGGGCCGTTTTGGGGGGCTGGAGGGGACGCAGCATGAGGGGAAAGCCATGGCCACACTAGGCGGGGAGGGGGGACGGTCCCCCCCCTCCAGCTTAAATTAGTGTCTGGGCAGCGGCGGGCAGCGGCAGATACATACCTTCCTTGTGTTCCACCACGGATACTCCTTGCTCTAGTGTCTGATGCTACTTCCTGTTTATACAGGAAGTGATGTCAGACGCTAGAAAAAGGAACATTCCCGGTGGAATGCAAGGAAGGTATGTATCTGCCCGCTGCTGCCCAGACACTAATTTAAGCTGGAGGGGGAGCCGGAGGTGCCGCCCCCCCTCCCCGCCGAGTGTGGCTATGGCTTTCCCCTCATGCTGCGTCCCCTAAAGCCCCCCAAAACGGCCCTAAGCAGGCCCCAGGGGGGGGGGCCACCGCGGGAGCAGGGTCTGCAGGCCCTATTGTTACGCCAATGACTGTAGAGAAAATTTCACCTTAAAATTAGCTTGGATAACATGGCAGCAGCACACCAAGGTATTATTTCACTAATTGCAACCAAAATAAAGCTTTTTGTTTGTAGTCTCTTGTGTTATTATTATTTAGTATTTATATAGCGCCGACATCTTCCACAGGGCTGTACAGAGTATATTGTCTTGTCACTTATCTGTCCCTCAGAGGAGCTCACAATCTAATCCCTACCATAGTCTTATGTCTATGTATGCATCGTGTATGTATTGTAGTCTGAGGCCAATTTAGGGGGAAGCCAATCAACTTATCTGTATGTTTTTGGGATGTGGGGGGAAAACGGAGTGCCCGGTGGAAACCCACGCAGACATGGGGAGAACATACAAACTCCTTGCAGATGTTGACCTGGCTGGGATTCGAACCAGGTACCCAGCGCTGCAAGGCGAGAGCGCTAACCACTACGCTACCGTGCTGCCAAGTGCATCATCAAGTGAGATTAGTACAGCAGTGAGTATCAAACATGTTGTACATACGGATAAAAGTGGAATGTGGACATTGGCAAGACAGCAAGTTTTGCCCACCACTGATGGCTACCTGGCTATTTTGGTAAGATTTGGTTGTGGTATCATGTCAGCCGGGCACTAGACCTTTTTCCAGGCCCTAGGTACCTGATTAATTGCTTTGTGAATGAATCCACTCCGATGTAGGAAGCAACAGGAAGCTGCCCAGACATTTTGTTTCATTTAAAAATGTTTCATATTTAAAAATATAGAAAACATATAAGGTAGTTGCTTTATTATGCAGGAAGGGGGTGGTTTCAAAATATGATATCTACCACAGGATAAGTATCTTCATAGACCAAACAATCAGGATTCAATCATAGTAGTAAATGAGATGGAGTGTTGCCTTTTAAGACAAACTCATAGGGCCTGATTCACAAAGCGGTGCAAAGTGTTTGCACGCCTGTGAAAAGCCCTTTATCACGCCTAAACTCAGTTTAGGCGTGATAAAATGAAACTCGCGCGAAATTCCCGCGCGCAAAACTTCGCATGGCGCACGGTGCAGTGCGCGCAATGCGCCCAATAATCCCTATGGGCGCTGCATGCGGAGTTGCGCGATTGCGCGTGCAAAACTTTGCGCGCGGGACTTTGCGCGCGATAAAGAGCACAAAACGGTGCTAACTCAGCAGTGCAAAGGTTATCACGCCTAAAGTCTTTTAGGCGTGATAACTGAGTTATCACCGCTTTGTGAATCAGGCCCATAGGCACCATCCTATGGCCTAGGAACCACTCTGAAAGCAATGGAGGTGTCAAAAGTCTTGGTGGGGTGGGGGAATTCCAAACATTTTTTTTGTATCATTAAAATGTTATTACCATGGATCAGCATCACTAAAAATTGATGATCCACAGATGAACTGTACGTCAATGGTGAAGCTTTTTTTAGTGAGCAGATGTTTGTATTTGAGTTTGACACCCCTGCACTACAGTGTCGATCTGAATTGGACGTTGGATTTCAAGTGACAAAGTGGGCCTAAAATGACCACCAGGACCAGTAGTCACGAGCCAATCTCAGTGTCTACTGGCCACCTTCCTCTCTTATAAAGTTCCCTGGTGTCTGATGGCTCTCCTCCAACCTCTTTGCAGTTCCCTGTGCCTAGTGGTCCTTCTCCTTCCCCTATACAGTTCCCTGGTGTCTAGTGGCCCCCACTCTCCTCTATACAGTTCACTAGTGTTTAGTGCTTTCGCCCTACCTGCCCCAAATAGCTTCCCCGTTGTTCTAGGGCTTCACCTCCAATATAGCTTCCCTGTTGGTATAAAGTGGGCCAAACATAATGCAAAGTGTATTCTTTGATGTAATTACCCTAGATCAGGGATGTCAAACTCAATCACCTATAGGGGCAAAATTTAACCACTTGAGGACCTAGGGCTTTCTACCCCTTAAGGACCGGCCACTTTTTTTCCATTCAGACCACTGCAGCTTTCACGGTTTATTGCTCGCTCATACAACCTACCACCTAAATGAATTTTGGCTCCTTTTCTTGTCACTAATAAAGCTTTCTTTTGGTGCTATTTGATTGCTCCTGCGATTTTTACTTTTTATTATATTCATCAAAAAAGACATGAATTTTGGCAAAAAAATGATTTTTTTAACTTTCTGTGCTGACATTTTTCAAATAAAGTAAAATTTCTGTATACATGCAGCGCGAAAAATGTGGACAAACATGTTTTTGATAAAAAAAAACCCATTCAGTGTATATTTATTGGTTTGGGTAAAAGTTATAGCGTTTACAAACTATGGTGCAAAAAGTGAATTTTCTCATTTTCAAGCATCTATGACTTTTCTGACCCCCTGTCATGTTTCATGAGGGGCTAGAATTCCAGGATAGTATAAATACCCCCCAAATTACCCCATTTTGGAAAGAAGACATCCCAAAGTATTCACTGAGAGGCATAGTGAGTTCATAGAAGATATTATTTTTTGTCACAAGTAAGCGGAAAATGACACTTTGTGAGAAAAAAAAAAAAGAAAAAAAGTTTCCATTTCTTCTAACTTGCGACAAAAAAAAAATGAAATCTGCCACGGACTCACCATGCCCCTCTCTGAATACCTTGAAGGGTCTACTTTCCAAAATGGGGTCATTTGTGGGGTGTGTTTACTGTTCTGACATTTTGGGGGGTGCTAAATTGTAAGCACCCCTGTAAAGCCTAAAGGGGCTCATTGGACTTTGGACCCCTTAGCACAGTTAGGCTGCAAAAAAGTGCCACACATGTGGTATTGCCGTACTCAGGAGAAGTAGTATAATGTGTTTTGGGGTGTATTTTTACACATACCCATGCTGGGTGGGAGAAATATCTCTGTAAATGACAATTTGTTAATTTTTTTTTACACACAATTGTCCATTTACAGAGATCTTTCTCCCACTCAGCATGAGTATGTGTAAAAATACACCACAAAACACATTATACTACTTCTCCTGAGTACGGCAATACCACATGTGTGGCACTTTTTTGCACCCTAACTGCGCTAAAGGGCCCAAAGTCCAATGAGTACCTTTAGGATTTCACAGGTCATTTTGAGAAATTTCGTTTCAAGACTACTCCTCACGGTTTAGGGCCCCTAAAATGCCAGGGCAGTATAGGAACCCCACAAATGACCCCATTTTAGAAAGAAGACACCCCAAGGTATTCCGTTAGGAGTATGGTGAGTTCATAGAAAATTTTATTTTTTGTCAAAAGTTAGCGGAAAATGACACTTTGTGAAAAAACACAATTAAAATCAATTTCCGCTAACTTGTGACAAAAAATAAAATCTTCTATGAACTCGCCATACTACTAACGAAATACCTTGGGGTGTCTTCTTTCTAAAATGGGGTCATTTGTGGGGTTCCTATACTGCCCTGGCATTTTAGGGGCCCTAAACCGTAAGAAGTAGTCTTGAAACGAAATTTCTCAAAATGACCTGTGAAATCCTAAAGGTACTCATTGGACTTTGGGCCCTTTAGCGCAGTTAGGGTGCAAAAAAGTGCCACACATGTGGTATCGCCATACTCGGGAGAAGTAGTACAATGTGTTTTGGGGTGTATTTTTACACATACCCATGCTGGGGGGGAGAAATACCTCTGTAAATGGACAATTGCGTGTAAAAAAATCAAAAGATTGTCATTTACAGAAGTATTTCTCCCAGCCAGCATGGGTATATGTAAAAATACACCCCAAAACACATTATACTACTTCTCCCGAGTACGGCGATACCACATGTGTGGCACTTTTTTGCACCCTAACTGCACTAAGGGGCCCAAAGTCCAATGAGTACCTTTAGGATTTCACAGGTCATTTTTGTTTCAAGACTACTCCTCACGGTTTAGGGCCCCTAAAATGCCAGGGCAGTATAGGAACCCCACAAATGACCCCATTTTAGAAAGAAGACACCCCAAGGTATTCCGTTAGGAGTATGGTGAGTTCATAGAAGTTTTTATTTTTTTGTCACAAGTTAGCGGAAATTGATTTTAATTGTTTTTTTTCACAAAGTGTCATTTTCCGCTAACTTGTGACAAAAAATAAAATCTTCTATGAACTCACCATACTCCGTACGGAATACCTTTGGGTGTCTTCTTTCTAGAATGGGGTCATTTGTGGGGTTCCTATACTGCCCTGGCATTTTAGGGGCCCTAAACCGTGAGGAGTAGTCTTGAAACGAAATTTCTCAAAATGACCTGTGAAATCCTAAAGGTACTCATTGGACTTTGGGCCCCTTAGCGTACTTAGGGTGTAAAAAAAAGTGCCACACATGTGGTACCGCCGTACTCAGGAGAAGTAGTATAATGCGTTTTGGGGTGTATTTTTACACATACCCATGCTAAGTGGGAGAAATATCTCTGTAAATGACAATTGTTTGATTTTTTTACATGGGTATGTGTAAAAATACACCCCAAAACACATTATACTACTTTTCCTGAGTACGGCGGTACCACATGTGTGACACTTTTTTGCAGCCTAGGTGCGCTAAGGGGCCCAACGTCCTATTCACAGGTCATTTTGAGGCATTTGTTTTCTAGACTACTCCTCGCGGTTTAGTGAAAAATGACACTTTGTGAAAAAAAACCAATAAAAATCAATTTCCGCTAACTTTTGACAAAAAATAAAATCTTCTATGAACTCGTCATACACCTAACAGAATACCTTGGGGTGTCTTTTTTTCTAAAATGGGGTCACTTGTGGGGTTCCTATACCGCCCTGGCATTTTACAGGCCCAAAACCGTGAGTAGTCTGGAAACCAAATGTCTCAAAATGACTGTTCAGGGGTATAAGCATCTGCAAATTTTGATGACAGGTGGTCTATGAGGGGGCGAATTTTGTGGAACCGGTCATAAGCAGGGTGGCCTTTTAGATGACAGGTTGTATTGGGCCTGATCTGATGGATAGGAGTGCTAGGGGGGTGACAGGAGGTGATTGATGGGTGTCTCAGGGGGTGGTTAGAGGGGAAAATAGATGCAATCAATGCACTGGGGAGGTGATCGGAAGGGGGTCTGAGGGGGATCTGAGGGTTTGGCCGAGTGATCAGGAGCCCACACGGGGCAAATTGGGGCCTGATCTGATGGGTAGGTGTGCTAGGGGGTGACAGGAGGTGCTTGATGGGTGTCTCAAGGTGTGATTAGAGGGGGGAATAGATGCAAGCAATGCACTGGCGAGGTGATCAGGGCTGGGGTCTGAGGGCATTCCGAGGGTGTGGGCGGGTGATTGAGTGCCCTAGGGGCAGATAGGGGTCTAATCTGATAGGTAGCAGTGACAGGGGGTGATTGATGGGTAATTAGTGGGTGTTTAGGGTAGAGAACAGATGTAAACACTGCACTTGGGAGGTGATCGGACGTCGGATCTGCGGGCGATCTATTGGTGTGGGTGGGTGATCAGATTGCCCGCAAGGGGCAGGTTAGGGGCTTATTGATGGGTGGCAGTGACAGGGGGTGATTGATGGGCGGCAGTGACAGGGGGTGATTGATGGGTGGCAGTGACAGGGGGTGATTGATGGGTGATTGATAGGTGATTGACAGGTAATCAGTGGGTTATTACAGGGGAGAACAGATGTAAATATTGCACTGGCGAATTGATAAGGGGGGGTCTGAGGGCAATCTGAGCGTGTAGGCGGGCGATTGGGTGCCCGCAAGGGGCAGATTAGGGTCTGATCTGATGGGTAACAGTGACAGGTGGTGATAGGGGGTGATTGATGGGTGATTGATGGGTAATTAGTGGGTGTTTAGAGGAGAGAATAGATGGAAACACTGCGCTTGGGTGGTGATCTGATGTCGGATCTGCGGGCGATCTATTGGTGTGGGTGGGTGATCAGTTTGCCCGCAAGGGGCAGGTTAGGGGCTGATTGTTGGGTGGCAGTGACAGGGGGTGATTGATGGGTGATAGGTGATTGGCAGGTGATTGACAGGTGATCAGTGGGTTATTACAGGGAAGGACAGATGTAATTAATGCACTGGCGAATTGATAAGGGGGGGGGTCTGAGGGCAATCTGAGCGTGTGGGCGGGTGATTGGGTGCCCGCAAGGGGCAGATTAGGGTCTGATCTGATAGGTAACAGTGACGGTTGGTGATAGGGGGTGATTGATGGGTAATTAGTGGGTGTTTAGAGAAGATAACAGATGTAAACAATACATTTGGGAGGTAATCTGACGGCGGGTTTGCGGGCGATCTAATGGTGTGGGTGGGTGATCAGATTGCCCGCAAGGGGCAGGTTAGGGGCTGATTGATGGGTGGCAGTGACAGGGGGTGACAGGTGGTGATTGATGGGTGATAGGTGATTGGCAGGTGATTGACAGGTGATCAGTGGGTTATTACAGGGAAGAACAGATGTAATTAATGCACTGGTGAATTGATAAGGGGGGGTCAGAGGGCAATCTGAGCGTGTGGGCGGGTGATTGGGTGCCCGCAAGGGGCAGATTAGGGTCTGATCTGATAGGTAAAAGTGACAGGTGGTGATAGGGGGTGATTGATGGGTGATTGATGGGTAATTAGTGGGTGTTTAGAGGAGAGAATAGATGTAAACAATGGATTTGGGAGGTGATCTGATGTCGGATCTGCGGGCGATCTATTGGTGTGGGGGGGTGATCAGATTGCCCGCAAGGGGCAGGTTAGGGGCTGATTGATGGGTGGCAGTGACAGGGGGTGATTGACGGGTGATTGACAGGTGATGGACAGGTGATTGACAGGTGATTGACAGGTGATCAGGGGGGATAGATGCATACAGTACATGGGGGGGGGGGGGTCTGGGGGGGGTCTGGGGAGAATCTGAGGGGTGGGGGGTGATCAGGAGGGAGCGGGGGGCAGGGGGGGGATACAAAAAAAAAATAGCGTTGACAGATAGTGACAGGGAGTGATTGATGGGTGATTAGGGGGGTGATAGGGTGCAAACAGGGGTCTGGGGGGTGGGCAGGGGGGGGTCTGATGGGTGCTGTGGGCGATCTGGGGCAGGGGGGGGGGAAAAATCAGTGTGCTTGGTGCAGACTAGGGTGGCTGCAGCCTGCCCTGGTGGTCCCTCGGACATTGGGACCACCAGGGCAGGAGGCAGCTTGTATAATACACTTTGTAAACATTACAAAGTGTATTATACACTTTGTATGCGGCGATCGTCGGGTTAACATCCCGCCGGCGCTTCCGTATGGCCGGCGGGATGTTGCGGCGGGTGAGCGGCGCCAGGCGGAGGCGGAGGATCGCGTCACTGATGACACGATCGCTCCGCCCCTGCCCCTACAAGGACCGCCGCCAATTGTCAATACGGCGGTCCTTGCGGGGTGCACTTCCCGGCCGCCAATTGTACATACGGCGGTCGGGAAGTGGTTAAAACAGGGTCTAAGTTGCAAGGCAAAATGTTTATTAAAATTCAGTGGGGAGGTTGGGGTCTCTGATCACCTTAAAATGTCAGGGAAAATATCTGAAGGTGTACACTGCACGAGCATTCTGTCATTTGCAGTAAAAGAAAGAAGGAAATGGAGAATATCACGCCGTGCTGTATGTAATTAATTGTATGTGTAGTACTAATGGTAAATTGGTAGCATTGAACAGTCTCTCATATTTTTGTCTTCAGTTTAATGGTTGACTTAAGGCCTCTTTTCCACGAACAGCTGAACTGTGTGCTCATCAAGCAGTTACCAGGCAGCAGTGAGCAGTTACCAGGCAGCAGAAGCAATTGTGAGAGTTTGATGCTGGGCATACACGGCTCGATTTTGCCACTCGATTCTCCTGCTCGATCGATTCACCGCTCGATTACGCAGGCGATTCTCTTATCGTCCGCTCGTTTTTCTTATCTTTTTGCATTGTGTTCAATGCGGAATAGAGCGGGGAAATGATTGGGCGGGAGATCGAACATGTCGGAAATGATCTAGAGCCATCTAAATGGCTCAGAATGGAGCCGTGTATTCCCAGCATGAGAGGCATTTCACTGCCTATCAACTGCCCATGGAAAAGAGGCCTAATGCTGGGCATACACGGCTCGATTTTGCCGTTCGATTATTCCGCTCGATCGATTCCACGCTCAATACTGCAGGCGTTTCTCTTATCTTCCGCTCGTTTGTCTTATCTTTTTCCATTGTCCTCAATGCAGATTCAAGTGGCAAAACGATCGGACGTGTCGGAATTTATCTATCGAGCCATCTAAATGACTCAGAATCGAGCCGTGTATTCCCAGCATAAGACTGCATTCTCAATAGCGGCTATGAGCAGTCTGATGCAAAATCTGCTGACAAACAAACAGTAGTAATGACCCTTTGAGATGTTTTCTGCAAAACATTACCAGCAGTGTATTATCAGACAAATAGAAAACACTTCTAAATAGTAAATCACCTTTTATTTACTTTTCAGGACAGAAGGCTGTATTTGACAAGCTGTTTCACAGCCTCATTTGCATAGCTATCATCAGCAGTTTAACACTTGCAGTGCATGGACTTTAGACAATTCCTTAATAGGACTAGTACTATATGTTCCTATGTTTATCTCATCGTGTCACATGTCAGTTCAGGTACGCTTTACCATCTGCTGACAACTGAAGAAGTAAATTTACAGAAAGTGCAGCCATCCTGATTTTTTTTTTCAGTACGGTAGCAGCAATCTCATATAAGTTGACAAACTGACTTTAAATATTGTATTGTATTAAGCTAAGCTTACAAATGTACACAAGACCTGCAATGGTATGACAGGCCACAACGTCTGAAACAAGGAGATTTTGTAAGATTCACATTATGAGTTTTTTCATTCACTTTTTAAGCCACTTTGCAGAGCTACTTCATTGCTTCATGGAGTATTTAGCTACAGGCTCAGAGGAGGAAATGATATAATAGTTTTAATGTAACTAAGACTTGTGGATTTGTACAGAGCCTTCCAGCTGTGCTGTCTGTTCTGCATTTGTTTGAAAGGACGTGGTTATCTTAGCCATGACACAGTGGGTACAGAAATGCCTCAGCTAATGAAATCAGTTTAGGATTCAAAACCTCATTTAAGCCTCGGTCCAGAAAAGCTCAATATGACATGAATAACAAAAGTATGAAGTTTAGCTGGCTTAAAAAAGACACAAGATCTTTTTGCTTAAACACAGTGCTCAGTTTGGAAACCATTTTCACCTGTTCTTCTGAAATGATGAACACATTACAGAGTCCAGTCATTTGGCTAGCTAGGTCACTTCTGCATGCAATCTTGCACTGTCTGAGCATATATAGTGCTGGAAAATGATAAATAACCTCTTGAATATCAAACTTTGACGATGGTTGATGATTATTTCAAACTTTGAAGATGGTTGATGATTATTTAATGTGTTCATTGGTCCTCCACATGATGGTCATTCCACTCCAGTACAGTACAAAATGTTCTCGTTCATATGATTTGCTTACCGCAGGGTATCGCAATGGCAGTGCAAGGCCATGGGACCTAGCACAGGTCGCATTGAACTGGAAGTGCACGATTTGTCGCCAAGCCGATGCAGGGGCAACAGCATTGACAGACTTCCATGGCGGCGGAAGTAACGTGAGTCAATGGGCGTCGCATACCTTTTTAAAATGTTGGCGGCGGTGTTGCGGCGCACATGTGCTGAATGACGGAGAGCCCTGGGAATACCAGTGAGTACGTCACTGGGCGAGGGGTATGTGAGGGAGCGGAGCTATGCATATGATCCTGTCAACACACTCTGCCGCAGACTCATAGGTTTGTGATATTGTGCGTTGCAGTGCGATGCAGCGGGGTGGGGCATCGCTCCGCAAATGCACATCTCAAGTGTAGAACTGGCCTCAAGGCAATATTTCATTCAGATAATATAAATAATGATAAAGTTTCTCATGAACATGGAAAATGGTAAATATAAGAAATGTTTAAGGCCTCTTGCACACTGCAAGCGATTCCGATTCCGCAATCGCTTGCAGTGTGCAAGAGGCCTAAGAGAGTGTTTCTTTGAGAGGGGTATGGTTTTTTAAAAATATAAGTATTTGTATTTAAGTTACATTGTAATGAAGTGAAGTTCATCCATCAATCATGAACTTAAAGAACAAGCGGCACCCATGCTAACCTAAAAATAAAAAACACATATTTAAGTAGATAAATACTAGTTCAACTTATATATCAGATGTATTGCACTGTCCACGTTATGATTCCTGAGAATTTTTTAAATGAGAAGCAGAAAATCCTATTCCAGGCAGTGGCCATTTTGCCCAGCTAATGCTGACATCATATCCTCCCTGACTCTTGTTTTTCCCCCTCCCTTCTCTTGCTCATTGTATATTCATTACCTGCCCTCCTCCCAGAGTCTTCAGACACTCCCACTGAGGTGTATACTAAGAAGTGCACTGTCTTATGTCATCATTGTGCGACTCAGTACAGCTGTATTTACATCACAAAAGCAGCGTGATTTCAGAGCACACTTCAGAGATCGGATTTCAGCTGTCCCTTCAGGAAGTGTGTGTGCTCTCTACTCCTGGAAACAATGCTTATGAAAGAATGGTAATCTTGATGGCGTTTTGAGAACAGAACTAAGCAATCTTATTGAATCTTTGTTCACGCCACACATGGTACAAGCTCAGTGGTATTGTACATTGTTTTGTGATTAACCCATCAAAGGGGAGACCTCCTCCTCCAACATTACTGCGCATGTGCAAACAGTCTAAGGCGGCTTAGCCGCGTATAACGTATAGCATGTAGCACTTTCTTTAAACGTGCTGCGTTACTATGTAACACAACGTGGGCGCTGTGAACATCCCATTTAGTTTTCATTACTGTGAGTTAGGCTGCGTTACAGGCTGCACTAACGTGCGCCTGTAACGTCTTAATGTGAAAGCAGCCTAAGAGGGTGTGAGAGTGTAGGTGTGTAAGTGTGTGAGAGAGAGTAAGAGTAAGTGAGTGTGTGTGAGTGAGAGTGTCAGTGCTTCTCCCTCCCATCTGCATAGCACAGCACGCACTCCTGCTTCTCCCTCCTCTCTCCATAGCACAGCACGCGCTCCTGCTTCTCCCTCCCCTCTCCATAGCACAGCACGCACTCCTGCTTTTCCCTCCCCTCTCCATAGCACAGAACACTCTGCTGCTTCTCCCTCCCCTCTCCATAGCACAGCACGCGCTCCTGCTTCTCCCTCCCCTCTCCATAGCACAGCACGCGCTTCTGCTTCTCCCTCCCCTCTCCATAGCACAGCACGCACTGCTGCTTCTCCCTCCCTTCTCCATAGCACAGCACGCACTGCTGCTTCTCCCTCCCCTCTCCATAGCACAGCACGCGCTCCCGCTTCTCCCTCCCCTCTGCATAGCACAGTACGCACTCCTGCTTCTCCCTCCTCTCTCCATAGCACAGCACGCGCTCCTGCTTCTCCCTCCCCTCTCCATAGCACAGCATGCACTCCTGCTTCTCCCTCCTCTCTCCATAGCACAGAACACTCTGCTGCTTCTCCCTCCCCTCTCCATAGCACAGCACGCGCTCCTGCTTCTCCCTCCCCTCTCCGTAGCACAGCACGCGCTCCTGCTTCTCCCTCCCCTCTTCATAGCACAGCACGCGCTCCTGCTTCTCCCTCCCCTCTCCATAGCACAGCACGCGCTGCTGCTTCTCCCTCCCCTCTCCATAGCACAGCACGCGCTGCTGCTTCTCCCTCCCCTCTCCATAGCACAGCACGCCCTGCTGCTTCTCCCTCCCCTCTCCATAGCACAGCACGCCCTGCTGCTTCTCCCTCCCCTCTCCATAGCACAGCACGCGCTGCTGCTTCTCCCTCCCCTCTCCATAGCACAGAACTCCCTACTGCTTCTCCCTCCCCTCTCCATAGCACAGCACGCACTCCTGCTTCTCCCTCCCCTCTCCATAGTACAGCACACACTCCTGCTTCTCCCTCCCCTCTCCATAGCACAGCACGCACTCCTGCTTCTCCCTCCCCTCTCCATAGCACAGCACACCCTGCTGCTTCTCCCTCCCCTCTCCATAGCACAGCACGCACTCCTGCTTCTCCCTCCCCTCTCCATAGTACAGCACACACTCCTGCTTCTCCCTCCCCTCTCCATAGCACAGCACGCACTCCTGCTTCTCCCTCCCCTCTCCATAGCACAGCACACCCTGCTGCTTCTCCCTCCCCTCTCCATAGCACAGCACGCCCTGCTGCTTCTCCCTCCCCTCTCCATAGCACAGCACACACTCCTGCTTCTCCCTCCCCTCTCCATAGTACAGCACACACTCCTGCTTCTCCCTCCCCTCTCCATAGCACAGCACGCACTCCTGCTTCTCCCTCCCCTCTCCATAGCACAGCACGCACTCCTGCTTCTCCCTCCCCTCTCCATAGCACAGCACACCCTGCTGCTTCTCCCTCCCCTCTCCATAGCACAGTACATGCCGCTTTTCTCTGCCCTCTCCATAGCAGTCCATACCACAGTACGTCGCTTTTGTCTGCCCTTTTCCACAGCACAGTACATGCCGCTTTTCTCTCCCCTCTCCATAGCACAGTACAAGCTGCTTTTTCCTCCCCTCTCCATAGCACAGTACATGCGCTTTTCTCTGCCCTCTCAATACCACAGTACATGCCGCTTTTCCCTCACCTCTCCACAGCACAGTACATGCTGCTTTCTCTCCCCTCTCCAGAGCACAGTACATGTCACTTTTCTCTGCCCTTTTCCACAGCACAGTACATGCCGCTTTTCTCTCCCCTCTCCATAGCACAGTACATGCCGCTTTTCCCTCCCCTCTACATAGCTCAGTACATGTCACTTTTCTCTGCCCTTTTCCACAGCACATGCCACTTTTCACTTTTCTCTCCCCTCTCCATAGCACGGTACATGCCGCTTTTCTCTCCCCTCTCCATAGTACAGTACATGCTGCTTTTCTCTTCCCTCACCACATTACACTCCATACTACAGTTACATAGTTATTTGGGTTGAAAAAAAGACCTACATCAATCAAGTTCAACTAGAGAACAAAGTGCAACACCAGCCTGCTCCCTCACATATCCCTGTTGATCCAGAGGAAGTTGAAAAACCCTTACAAGGCATGGTCCAATTAGCCCCAAAAGGGAAAGTACAGTACATGCTTTTTCCCTACAGTACATGATTTTTTCCCCCTGTATAAGCACAGTGCTGCTTCCTTCATTGCCAGAGTATTGACCCCTGTATAGGTAAAGTGCTTCCACCATTAAAGGGACAGCACTGCTCCCAGTATAGGTAGCGTTCAGGCCCCAGAATAGGTACAGTGCTGCCCCATGTTTAGGTGCAGTGCTGGCCACAGTGTACCTAGAGTCCTGCCCCACGTCAAGGTACACTGCTGCCTCCAATGTAGGTACAGTGCTGCCACCAGAACAGCTAGAATACTCACCCCAGGATAGGCAGAGTGCTGCCCCCAGTGTAGGTACAAGCCTTCCCTCCATTGTAGTTACAGTGCTGGCCTCAGTAAAGGAAGAGTATTGCCCCATGATAGGTAGGAGGAGTCCTGCCCCCGTATAGGTACAATGCTAGATCCAGTGTAGGTAGACTCCTGCCCCACATAAAGGTACAGTTCTGCCCCCAGTATAGGTAGAAGCCTTCCCCCAATTATAGTTACAGCGCCGCCCCCAGTATTGGCATGGTATTGCCCCCAGTATAGGTCGAATGCTGCACCAAGTATAGGTATAGTCCTGCCTCCAGTATAGGTACTGTGCTGCTCCCACTGTAGGTAAGTTCCCCCCCATTAATGTTACAGTGCTGGCCCCAGTATAGACAGATTATTAACCTCAGTACAGGTAGAGTAGTGTCCCCAAGTTGAGGTAGTAAGTTGTGCCAAGTGTGGCAAATTTGAGAACCCTGCGATTAACAGTCTACGAATGGCTGTACCTGTAGTTTACATTTTCCAATTAAAAATGAATGGCTGAAATTTGATTCGCTGTTTTATGCTCCGACCACTTTTCCTGGATTTGTAACCTCTGTCACCAAGTGACCAACTGTGCCAAGTGTGGGGACTCTGGCTTGATTACTGTGAGAATGGCAGCCTTTTCCATTGACATGAATGGGTGAAATCTGATTTGCTGTTTGTAGCTCTGTCCATGTGTGCAGGGGGAAGTGAGACCCCCAGAACATATCATCCCAGGTAGTGAGGGATATGTATACCAAGTTTTGTTCAAATCGGTCAAGGCTTTGGAGTGACTGACGCACGCACGCACACACATTGTTACAGGTAGTGTACAAAATAATGTTTATTAACAATGTTTTCAGCACAAAAAAATTTTCATTATGTACACAGTAAACAAAATTACAAAAACAAAAAAAAGAGACATTCAACAACAACATAAGGATTACTCGCAAGAATTTGTATCCACTAAATCCACCATGAAGCAAGTAGTCACTTTTCATCCTCATCCAATATAATCAAACCCTACGGTGGCTGCGTCCAACTGTGGCAATTATTTTTTTTTTTTACAATATTCATTTATACATTATTTAGGCAGTGTTTGCACATTGGAAAGATAATTCCATATAGCTAATCAGCCTAGGCTAAATATCACTGGGAGAGTGGGGCTACATTCAATATACAGCAATATATAGATATAGGAAGTATTTCGTATGCTGAAACCAGGATAATTACTATAAAAATGGGTATCCTGAATCATTTACTGCATTCCACTATAGGTCACTATGGTGCCTCTTTAAGATGGGCAACTGATAGACCGTTGTTACAGTCTTCGCGCCCCCCCCCCCCCCCCCCCCCAGAGTCAGATTTGAGCGCTGCCGCAGCCGTGTTCAGACTCCACGTCGCGGTCCTCTGCCGCAGATTAAAATTACTGCATTTCAGAGCTTGACACACGTGGTGTTAAAAACTGCTGCACATAGGCTGCATTTATATTGCACCCAAATTCCACTGGCAGGCAGCAGACGGGACGCTGAACTGCTCAGCAAGCGTGCATTTGAAATAGGCCTAATAGTTTGCACCTTCCTGCTCCTCCCCATGTTTGATTTTAAAGAAAAAAAGCCTTTCCTAGTCAATTTTCAGTTTATAAATCCATTGAAGTTAATTATCTGAGAGACAAACTTTTAAACTTTTTTTTAAAGTGCGTATCCTGAACAATTGACCGCATTTTACTATATGACACTACAGTAATGACCTGTAATAAAGTATATATATTTTTATAGCCTTTAGATGCAAGTTAGGCCTGTAGATAAGTTAAACAACTTATATATTGCATTTATTTCAGCTATTAAAAGACAGATATTTTGAGTTATGTAACTCAAGATGTTCATAAAACTGCCTGAAAGGAAAGACATTTCCATCTTCTGTATTCTCCCTGCCTATTTCTGCTAATGTAATGGGATGACCTGATGAACTGATTAATCAGAGACACTTGTTAGGAGCGCACGAAGCAGAGCATCATGTGAGCCAATGCAATTTTAACGCAATCAGTAGAAACTTGGCATTTCTTCGCAGTGAATTATCACTTGTCCAGTTCAGTCACGTAAAAAATGTTAGAAAAAAATCATATTCAATACAATTCAGATTTTTCTGCAAGTGAAGCTAGAACAGAAACCTTCAAACACAAGCTACATATGGGGTCTAAAGTTTGAATGTTGCAGTCGTGTCCCTCAACTAAGAAAAAGTCCTGATTGCAGATTTATGGGAAAAGAAACACTGCTGAGATGTCACTACAGGAATTTACAAAATGATTCCCGGCTATTGCTATGGAACGTCATACTTCAGGCAATGTCTGCAGTAATCACCAGAAAAAAAGCTTGATATATCAAGCTTGAATACATTTTATATTGATATTTATAGTGAATAGCGCTCTTGCCTTCCCATGCTACAATATTAGTCCGGACTAGCACACCATCTGCATATAGACTGCATGTGCTCCCTGTGTAGGTGTGTCCTCATGGCACTTTAGCTTCCTCCCACATTGAACTAAGTAAATTGGTTTCCTCCAAAACTTGACTTGCACTGTGATGGGAACTATGACTATAACAGGCATTAGATAGTTTGACCTTCTTGAGGACTGTTAGTGACATGGCTATGGACTCTAAAGTGGTGTGGGAGATGTGAGCTACATAAATGCAAATAATTAAAATATTTTTTAACCACTTGCCGACCACACACTCATACCGTGCTGCGGCAAAGTGGTAGCTGGAGGACCAGCGACGCAGTTCTGCGTCGCCAGGTGCCTCCCTAATTAATCAGGAAAGGCCGCTCGCGCGAGCAGACGTTTCCTGTCAGATCACGGAGCGGGTCTCCGTGAATAGCCTGCGAGCCGCTGATTGCGGCTCGCAGACTAAATGTAAACGTAGGAGACACATGTCTCCTTTGTTTACATTGTACGGCGCTACTGCGCAGCAGCGCCGTAAGGCAGATCGGCGATCCCCGGCCAATCTGCGGCCGGGGATCGCCGCCATGTGACGGGACGTCCTGTCACAGGCTGCACAGGACGGATAGCGTCCTGTGCAGCCCCGATCACCAGGGGGCAAGGTAGGAGAGGGAGAAGCGGAATTTCGCCGCGGAGGGGGGCTTTGAGGTGCCCCCCCCCCGCAACAATACAGCCAGCAGGAGCGATCAGACCCCCCCTGCACATCATCCCCATAGGGGGGAGAAAAGGGGGGCGATCTGATCGCTCAGCATACACCCTGATCTGTGCTGGGGGCTGCAGAGCCCACCCAGCACAGATCACAAAAAACAGCGCTGGTCCTCAAGTGGTTAAAAAGAGCATACTGTAATTACTCCGACCACAAAGCCTTATAGCCTTTTAATCAAAGGGGCCAAGAGAAGACTGTGGGTGTGCATTTAAACATACCCACGAATACTTGGTAATAACCTCTCACTTACAGGCCCACTTTGTAAAGCTTTCTACCCCCGGAGAACCACTTAAAAAAAAAAACACACACAAAAAAGTCACTGCATTTAACAAGAATACATAAATGTTTACTAGAGATGGCCCGAACGGTTCGCCGGCGAACTTGTTCACGCGACCAACAGGGGTTTGTGTTGAAACGCGAACACATAGCGAGTTCGACCCGCCCCCTATACTACATCATTGGGCTAAACTGACTCTCTACATTAGTCAGCAGACATTTGGCAGCCAATCAGGCTGCACTCCCTCCTGGTCCCCCGCACCCCCTATAAAAACTCTGCTGCGTCACCCATTTTCTCACTCTGTCTGCTGCCTGCTTTATTGAGAGAAGGGAGAGGTTGCTGCAGAGATAGGGAAAGCGTTAGTTAGCTCTTGTTAGCTTGCTCCTTGCTGATATTTGTTGCTAAAAAGCACCACAAAAAAGCTCTTTTGAGAGCTAATGTTCTTGTGATGTGTTTTTTTGTGTGTGTGCACCACTGACACTGCATATACAGCCCTGTCTGTCACAGCTGGCCCTTGCTAATTGATATACTGTGCCAGGCCCAGCAAAGTCAGTGTGTACCTTTCACTGCATCTGTGCGACTACACACTGTATTATGTAAAAATGTAGTTGGGAGTGGACTTTTTAAGGAAAAGTCAAAAAAACCTTTTAGTCCTTTTTGATGTGATCCACTTCACTTCAACAGACACTCTATATTAGTAGAAAGGACTATAAAAATACAAAATCTTGCAAGGTCTTGTGGTACAAAAATATCAAAAACTTTATTGACATAGATACAGAAAATATTTGTTTAAAACAGTCTCTGTAGGAAACTCCTTAGTTATAAAGACAATCATCTAATTGGTAGTAGAATAGGCTTAATATATTCAACAAAAAAGTATTGGGCAACGACACGCTCGTTTCGGGCGCATAAAGCCCTTCTTCAGGCCACTGTAACAAGCACCTTCTCTAAAAACTATTGTCACTACATGGCAGGAGTAATGAAGAAAGAGACCAAAGTCTGACCAACCAGACGTCTCCATGCAATCCTGAAGGCAGGCAAAACGAAGGCCAAGCAGCTAGAGCAGGTCTCTTTTTTGTTGAATATATTAAGCCTACTCTACTACCAATTTGATGATTGTCTTTATAACTAAGGAGTTTCCTACAGAGACTGTTTTAAACAAATCTTTTCCGTATCTATGTCAATAAAATTTTAGATATTTTTGTACCACAAGACCTTTCAAGATTTTGTATTTTTATATGCTATAGTCCTTTCTACTAATATACACATTGTATTATACCAGCAGTCAGTACCTTTCACTGCATCTGTGTGATTGCACATTGTATTATAGCAACAGTCAGTATATACCTTCCACTGCATCCGTGTGACTGCACATTGTATTATACCAGCAGTCAGTACCTTTCACTGCATCTGTGTGATTGCACATTGTATTATAGCAGCAGTCAGTATATACCTTTCACTGCATCTGTGTGACTGCACATTGTATTATACCAGCAATCAGTACCTTTCACTGCATCTGTGTGACTGCACATTGTATTATACCAGTCAGTGCATACCTTTCACTTGAATGGATGGCAGACTTGCCCTCCATAACAGATTCTCGTTATAGGATTTCAAGTGTATTAGTCTCATCATCATTATACAGCAGTCAGCAGGGCTTCAAAAGAGTCCTCCTGTATTGTTATTTTTCGTCACTACCTCCCTGAGTCGGGACTTGCGTGCCATGCCTACTGCCTTTCTTGGATGTGAGGTGGTAGCTGTTTCTCAGGCTCCCACTCCGGACTAGAATCAAACTGATTCCCATACCTTTCACTGCATCTGTGTGATTTCACACGGTTTTATAGACCAGTAAGTGAACACCTTTCACTGCATCTGTGTGACTGCACACAGTATTATACCAGCGGTTCCTGCTCCTATGCCCACAGCAGCCAAGTGTCCATTAAGGAAATATTTGAGCGGAATAAGCCAATGTCTGCCCGTCACCCCCTTGCCCGGTGTCTGACAACTGGCTTAGCGGAACTGTTAGCTCGCTAGCTGTTACCATACCAGCTGGTGGACTCTCAGGCTTTCCGAAAATTTGTGGCAATTGGGACCGCAGTGGAGGATACCAGGCCGCAATTATTTTTCTAAAAAGGTGATACCCAAACTGTACCGTGATGTTGAAAGTCAAGTAGTGTCATCTCTGGCACACAGCGTTGGGTCAAGGGTCCATCTGGCAGGTACATTACTTATACAGCACAATGGTCCTTCCTTGGATGTGTGGTGGTAGCCATTTCTCAGGCTCCCACTCCGGACCCCTGGACTACTGGGTGCGCAGGCTTGACCTGTGGCCAGAGCAGTCACAATTTGCCATCCAACTTCTGGCTTGCCCTGCCTCAACCGCCTTGTCAGAAAGGACCTTCAGCGCAGCTGAAGGCATTGTCACTGAGAAGAGAAGTCGCCTAGGTCGCAAAAGTGTTCAGTACCTCACCTTTATCAACATGAATGAGGCATGGATCCCGGAGGGCTACTGCCTGCTCGAAGACTAAGTCAGTCCCCACACAGCATATCTGCCTGCCGATGCTGCCTGCCCCATGACTAAGTCAGTCCCCACACAGCATCTCTGCCTGCAGGTCACTTGACTGCCTTCTCTGCCACCACCTACAGGGTCCAGGACTCCAGGTTGATTCCTGAATCTTTAAGGCCGCTAACAAAAAGAATAATTTTTCTGGTGCATGTACATGCCTGCCTAATTTTTCTGACTGCAACAAAACAAAAGGCATGTATAAGTGTCAATTCCCCTTCGTGATTGTTACCTTGCCGCGGTGAAGGGGCTTGCGTATCATAATGAAGCAATGACCTATATGAGTGTGTTGGGGGGCAAAGTAAACCCAGGATAATAAGGTCGTTGCTTCATTGTGGACAGCCCTAATTCTATAATCTGGACAGTCACTGTTGTTCTGTCATAGAGCTACCTCAGCCTGACCATATGGGCTTGAAAACCGCCATCGCCTGCACTCTTGCCATCGTGCGCACCAGTCCAGCATGGACATCACTACAAAAACAGCTGTTTGCGGTGCTTTACACAGTGAGTTTGGTCTGTCAGTGTGAAGCAGTACACTACTTACACTACCTGCTGATCCATGTCTACACACGCAAGATGTTTTCAAGCACTTTATGCCTCTAATTTAGGAATGCAATGTGATTTCTGCCCTATAGGGATTATAACCCTGTTGTGCGTCAAATCTGTAATTTTCCCCGGGACTTTTGGCATGTATCCCACTCCGCCATGCCCCCCTCCAGGTATTAGACCCCTTGAAACATATTTTCCATCACTTTTGTGGCCAGAAACAGTGTTTGTAGTTTTTCAAGTTTGCCTGCCCATTGAAGTACGCAAACTTTTGCGAAAGTTCGCATTCGCGAACCCAAAATCGGAGGTTCGAGCCATCTCTAATGGTTACCGCCAGGCTGATTTTTAGCTGCTCTGTGCCACCGGCTCGGCTCCACTTTTTTTCAGCCTTTCTCTCCACTCTTTTTGACTGTTATCCATACTTGATGGTTAGAGCACGCTGAAGAGGTACTTTTAAGAAGAGGCACGTTTGACATATACACCCACTTACTGCATGTTTCCCGCAAAAAGTATGTTATGTTGCTGTAGTGCCAACCTCCTGCTTTCCTCTTGGTCCACTTTTTTTTTGCTTCTGTGAGCTTCCTTAGGACTGATGTACCCCTATCGGCACACTGTGGGTAGCAACTCAGCTAACCACAGTGTGCCAACCTGCATCTATCAGTCCCAGGAAAGCCTACAGAGCCGGCAACAGTTACTAGCAGCGGGCCGGTCTGCCATCCCCTCTCTATCCACTGATCACCCATCATTCCCTCACAATCTCACCTCCCTCCTGTTACTAGAGGTGGCATTCCTGATCCCCCCTCCGATCATCCATCCCTCCTGATCCCCGGCGGCTCTGAGAGTAAAGAACAAGGAGTTTTACTCACAGAAGCTCTCTGCAGTGATGATCGCATATTTTTCCCTGCGTCCAGCTCCGGGACACAGTTTACAGTACCGGGGACACAGCTTGATGACATCATCAGTCGCGTCCCCAGTACTGTAAACAGTATCTCAAAGCTGGATGCAGAGAATATACGATCATCGCTGGAGAGAGCCTCAATGAGTAAAAGTTTATCTACTCACAGTACTGCTGGCTGGATCATGAGGGAGGGGGGAGTGATAGATGATCGGTGGAGGGAGGGGGGACCAGGAATCTGCAGCTAGTAACAGGAGGAGGGAGCGGGGTAAAGAGAGCCCCTATCGCTGCCTAACTATACCAGGGACACTTACTCCTTGCTAACTTATACTGCAGTCCCTACAGCTGCCTAACTACTGTGAACACCTATTCCTGGCTAACTTATAATGCAGCC
Source organism: Hyperolius riggenbachi (assembly GCF_040937935.1). Lineage (NCBI taxonomy): Eukaryota > Metazoa > Chordata > Amphibia > Anura > Hyperoliidae > Hyperolius > Hyperolius riggenbachi. The sequence goes on from NC_090653.1 coordinate 143,249,467, forward strand.
CCTATAGCTGCACTGGGGACACTTATTCCTGGCTAACTTATACTGCAGCCTCTGTAGCTGCCCAACTATACTGAAGACACTTATTCCTGGCTAACGTATACTGCAGCCCCTATAGCTGCTAACTACCTATACGGTTGCACCCATAGCTGACTAACTATACTGGGGACATTTATACCTGGCTAACCTATACTCGTCATTGGCATGCTGATCCCTCATCGTGATCTCATTGAAGGCATCGAAGTCGCCAGGGAGTCGAGCGTCCGTTTCCTGGGTGCCACTATCACGAAAGACCTTAGGTGGGCTGAAAACACCTCCAAGGCCCAGAAGAGGGCTCAGCAGAGGCTGTTCTTTCTGAGGCAGCTGAGGAAATTCGGGATGCCGCGGGAACTGATGATCACCTTTTACACCGCAACCGTGGAGTCTATCCTCTGCTCCTCTATTGTTGTTTGGTACGCTGGCGCTACTGCGAGCGACAGACTTAAGCTCCAGAGAGTAATCAATGCTGCTGAGAGGATCATCGGGTCCCCCCTTCCACCTCTGGATCTCCTACATACCTCCAGACTGTGGTCTAGAGCAAACAGAATACTGAACGACCCTACTCACCCTGGCAGCCGATACTTCGACCGTCTGCCTTTGGGACGCCGCTACAGATCGATCCTCACCAAGACCACCAGACATTTGAACACTTTCTTTCCCCAAGCTGTTCTCCTACTGAACTCGAGCTACCACCCCTGCAAAGCCCCCCTAGCCGTGCACTGACGCTGCACTACTGCCCAACTACGTTCCACCCTCCCCCTCCCCCTTGTAATCTGTTTGATGTTTGCAGTCTTTTTTAGCCCCTTCTCACATCTGTGTAAAATCTGTATCTGCATACTCCTGCCGCGTGTACCACAAAAAATTCCGGGTGCGTCAGTTGACATACTTGGCGAATAAAGCTGATTCTGACCTCTGTTGGCTTCCCCAGTTTCTTCTTCCATGTTCCTCGGTGGATTTGCTTCACCCTTGGCGATTACATGTTCTCTGGCGACTGGTGTTGACGCCAGGGCCATGTAGCATCAACATCGGTATCCACATACTTTTTTTTGTTTTACATTCAATATTAAAACAAAATTGATTTTAAAAAAATGCTTGAAAATGTTTCAAAATTAATTAAAGCACTTTTTGCACAGAAAGCCTGGTGAAATTAAATGCCAGGGAGGTTAATATGTATGTCATGCGGGTATATTAGTTATTTTAGCAAATAAAGGCTTGTAATAATTGATTGAATACAGTTCATTGTACTAGGAACGTAAATAGTAACGAAGCGAACATCCAAATTTTAAGTTCGCAAATGCAAATTTACTGCAAATGTTCACAAACTGGCCATTCACAACGGGCTTCATAGACTTAAATGGCAGGCGAACGGTCACGACTTTAGCAGTTAACAGCAAAGGTATGTGCTACAAATACCAAATTTGCATGTTATGTTAGGGTGGAGAGTGTAAACAAGAGAAAAAACATTTTCAAAAAGACCTTATAGTTCTTGAAAAAAATAGATTTTAAAGTTATGTTGTTATGAGTGTGGGAAATGTTCAAATGGCCGCTGACTTAAGCCATTAATAATTTCTTCTTGTCCCCCCTCTCCTGCAAATTTGGTGTTTCTAGCACTTATGGGGGGGGGGGGTATTGGTGGGCTGTGCTATTAAATCGCTAAAGTCAGTGGCTAGTGACTTCAACGTACAAAAATGCTACCACAATTTATTTTGTTAAATGCGAACAGCTCTAGAGCCTTCCCCCCGAATCCTGTCTCCTGCAGCGTGGATCAGGGTCAAGGCCCTAGAGCTGTGCAGCCGCACTCACGTCTATGCGGACTGCGCAGCCGCGGCCAGCTCCGGAGGCCATTTTAGAGGAGGCAGGAGAGTGGAGCCGGCCTGGGGGGACATTGAGCAGTGGGGACTCGTCTGAACACCACAGAGGGCGCGGTTGGCGTCCTCCGTACATTCAAATTTCATGCAGGTATTTCACTTTTTTTTTTTTTTTTTTGTATGTCGCCTCGTGAGTCCTTTAAGGAGAATTTGTCTTGGTAGGAAATAGAGGCATTTCTGGAAGCACCATGTTCAGTACAACATTGTGCTCTGGCTCTACAAGGTCAGAATAGATATCAAGCTCGAGATGTACAGGCCTTGTGGGGTAATCATAGAGTGTTTTCATATTTCATAAAGGTAAACAATAGCCAGGGAACAGAAAACGATGATCTCCTAAGAACAAGGGAACAGGTCATTGGAAAATTGAATTTTCCAGTGCATGCGCAGTAAAGACTGTGCTTGTAATGCTATCACGTGTTCTTATCAGCTAATAGCAGGCGAGGGGTTGTTGATCCATCCCTGCTGGGCGATGTCACAGCCTGGCTACCATTCACAAGGGATGGACCAAGAGCCGCACCGCTTAAGACAGACCGATTGCTTTGCTGAGGTTACGAAATATGTAACGAAGATAAGATTACTGCTGAACACATCTGTATATCTGTTTTCCGAATAAACACCTTAACCTTTGACGACGTCTAAGCAGTTCTATCTCCTGTGCGGTTGCTGTGATGAGTGTCAAGTTATCACACATTCTGTGATATGGTGCAGAACAAAGGTGTAGTGTTGTAGCCCATAACAACCAACAAATATTTATTACAAATACATGCCACCATAATTAAAACCCACATTTTATTTGCCCATTTGTCCCGGTTAATGCAACATTTAAATTAATATTTCCTTAGTGTATGGCAGCAATATTTTATTTGAAAATAAAAGTATATATATATTATTATTATTTAGTATTTACATAGCGCCGACATATTACGCAGCGCTGTAGTGTGTGTGTGTATATATATTTTGTCTGGTCACTAACTGTCCCTCAAAGGAGCTCACAATCTAATCCCTACCATTGCCATATGTCTATATTATGTAGTGTAAGTACTGTAGTCTAGGGCCAATTTTTTAGGGGGAGCCAATTAACTTATCCGTATGTTTTTGGAATGTGGGAGGAAACCGGAGTGCCCGGATGAAACCCACGCGGACACGGAGAGAACATACAGACTCTCTGCAGATAGTGCCCTCGCTGGGATTCGAACCAGGGACCCAGCGCTGCAAGGCGAGAGAGCTAACCACTACGCCACCGTGCTGCCCTATATATATAAATATATATTTTCCAAATAAAATATTCTCACCATACATCGGCTCTGCCTGTTCAGTAAGCCAGCACCTATTTCAGTAAGGAGTTTCTTGGGCAAGTCTCCTTAACACTGCTACTGCCTACTGAGTGCGCTCTAGTGGCTGCCTCGCAAGCGCTTTGAGTCCGACAGGAGAAAGGCGCTATAAAAACACTGCCATTATTACTTTGGACATAATATAAATGTAATAACCAGGACAAATGAGCAAATGAAATGGATTTTATATGCAGTAGCACATTTTATAGTAACACTATAATGGCTGAAAACTGAGAAATGTTTTCATTTTTTTTTCTCATTCTCTTCTACCGAAACTGCTCTCACCAAAGTGGTCAATGACATCTCCTCCTCCTTGACCTTTCAGCAGCTTTTGACACAGCAGATCATCCCCCACTACTCCACACATGGGCATTCACGACCTCGCCCTGACCTGGCTTTCATCCTACCTCTCCAGTCACTCCTTCAATGAGTCCTCATCCACCCCCAACCACCTCTCGGTGGGAGTCCCCCAAGGCTCGGTCCTTGGCCCCCTACTGTTCTCCCTATACACATCCTCCATTGGCAAGGTTATCTCCTCCATGGGTTTTATTATCTGTATGCAGATGACACCCAGATCTACCTTCACACCCCTGACATATCCACCACTACCATGGACAGTCTCCTCCTGCCTATCAGCCATCTCCTCCTGGATGTCCACTAGGTTCCTGAAACTAAATCTAGACAAAATGGAATTTTATGATCTTCCCACCCCGGCCATCCCTGAACCTCCCAGATGTGCATGTCACTGTCAACCACACTACCATTCGCCCTACCTCTCAAGCCCGCTGTCTGGGAGTCCCCCTGGACTCCGCACTCTCCTTCACTCCTCACATCCAAAACCTCACAAAGTCCTGCAACTTCCACCTTCGTAACGTCTGCAAGATTCGCCCTTTCCTGACCTCTGCCACCACTAAACTCCTCATCCATGCCCTCATAATTTCCCACCTTGACTACTGCAATGCCCTTTTGTCTGGTCTCCCTATGACCCAAATAGCCCCATTGCAGTCCATCATGAATGCGGCAGCCAGAATTATCCACTCCCCCCATCGCTCCACCACAGCAGCTCCCCTCCGTGAATCCCTCCACTTGCTTCCTATCCAGTCCAGAATCAGATTCAAGATACTGTGTCTGACCTACAAATCTGTCCACAAAACCTGTCCAACCTACATTTCCGATCTTACTCAGAAATACACACCTAGCCGCTCACTCCGCCCCCCGCATCACCCAGTCCCATGTAAACCTCCAGGACTTCTCAAGAGCTGCTCCAAGACTATGGAACTCCCTACCTCCACCCAGCCCCCTCCAACATCTTCAAGAAGGCCCTCAAAACTCACCTTTTCACTCTGGCCTACACTCCCTCCCAAGTGTTCTAAACCCGCAGCTGAATTCTGGTCCCCCACCTTTCGTGTCCCTACCTCTCCCTCTAGATTGTAAGCCTTTAAGCAGGATCCTCCTCCTTTTGTGTCCTACCTGATCATGCACCTCCATTACTGTTCACCCATGCAATGCATTTGAGTGGACTCAAATTGCCTAATCTCCATGCTCCCATCCAGTGACTGACTTGTACTTAAACTGTTTTTTTCTTGTATTCCTGTATTGTCATATTGCTGTATGTCACCCCTAAATATTGTCTGTAACCTAAACTGATGTCCAGCACTGCGTAATATGTTGGCGCTTTATGAACACAATAAATAATAAGTGCATATGAAATATAACAATTCTTAGAAAAAATACCACACTAATTTGTGACAAAAGAAACAATATATAACTTATTAACAAGATTATTGGCGAATGAATGGAAGAAGTAAAATATGTGAAAATTGTTGTGGTTTTTAAAGAGACTCTGTAACAAAAATTTCAGCCTTCGTTCTTCTATCCTATAAGTTCCTTTGCCTGTTCTAATGTGCTCTGGCTTACTGCAGCTTTTCCTAATTGCACAGTGGCTGTGTTATCTCTGTTATATGATCTAATCGGTTTTCTTCTGTCGGCACAGTCAGGCTAAAGCTGGCCATACACTGGCCCGATTTGCCGCCGTTTCGACAGCAGATTCGATCACTGGGATCGAATCTGCTGCCAATCGTTCGCGCTACACGCCGAATTTCGATCCATTCCGTCCGATCCCGTCGTGCGGAAAATAACCGTCGATCGCCCGCGGGTAAAGAGCGCATCGCTAGCGGCGTTCGAGTGCCCGACGACCGACGCAATAGAGCTGCAATACATTACCTGCTCCGCCGGCGCGACTCCCGGGTCTCCGCTCTTCTTCTCCGCTCTGGTCTCCGGCATGCTTCCCTTCTTCCTGTCCCGGCAGGAAGTTTAAACAGTAGAGGGCGCTTTACTGTTTAAACTTCCCCCAGACAGGAAGCATGCCGGAGACCAGACCAGACCAGAGCGGAGAAGAAGAGCGGAGACCCGGGACTCGCGCCGGCGGAGCAGGTAATGTATGCGGGATGGGGGGGAAGCGGCGGCAGCACCACCACCACAGATTGTGAACGGTTTCAGGCTGAAATTGGTTCACAATCTGTTTGCAGTAAAGGTAGCCATACGATCCCTCTCTGATCAGATTCAATCAGATAGGGATGTCTGTTGGTCGAATCTGATGGCAAATCGACCAGTGTATGGCTACCTTAAAGCTGGAATGTGTGGAATGTGCAGGGCTGCTTGTGATTGGTAGAAGCTATACACCCCCCCACCCAGGCCCCCTGCAGGCTCTGTATGACTCACACACTCTGCTTATGTGAGCCTATCACAAGCTGGTTAGTTTGTTTGAAAACACTGCCTAAAACTGGCAATTACAAGCCAGGTTTGCAGCAGAGAGTGGCAGAAACAGCACAGAGGGGCCCAGGAGAACATAATGAATAGAATGGTATGCTTTTTGCTGTAAAAATTTTAGAGTACAGATTCTCTTTAAGGCAAATAACCTGTGGTAGGGAAGTGGTTAAAGTACAAGTGGAGCATTTATTTATGTTTTAATCTTTTATTTTCCTGTCCTGAATATCATTTCCACCTGCACCGCTCCTGCATTTCCTTTACTCTACTTAGATAATCATTTTTTCCTCCATTTTTTTTTTTAGGTAAAAGTTGGGAAATCAGCATATATTTGGGTTGGCTTATACTCCAGTATATACAGTAACACATTTGTTTAACTTATAAATACGAAAATGCCTTACCTTTGTTTTCTGTTTCACAGACCCAATTTTCCGATATAATTATGGTAAAGATGTTCAATGTTCACTCTTATGGTTTTACCAGAAGTTGCCTGTAGTTAAAAGGGTTCTTTATTGGTGGTAACCCCCCCCCCCCCCCCACACTTACCTGGGGCTTCTATCGGCTCCCTGCAGCTGTCATGTACGACGCCGTCGTCCTAAGATTCTCCGTTCCCCTCCGCCGGTCCTGCTCTAATCAGACTGCGGCTGCGCAGCTGAGCGCATGCTCGTTCCCGTGCGTGTCAAGGGAAGCTTACTGCGCAGGCGCAGTACAAAACAAAACGTTGTACTTCACCTGTGCAGTAAGCTCCCAATGACGTGTGCGGGAGCGAGCACTATTCTAGTTAGACAAATATTAGACCGGGACCGGAGGCGGGAAACCGAGGATTGTAGGAGGACAGTGCGGGACATGACAGCTGCAGGGGGCCGATAGAAGCCCCAGGTAAGTGTGTATTTTTTTTTTTTAACCACAACCAGAGAACCCCTTTAAGTTAAATATGACATCTCCTTCATTTCAGTATGTTAAAGTAATAACTGAGACCAATTTATTTCAGTTTTCATGAATCACAACTGATGTCCTGTGGGATGTTTACTTGCACGTTTGCCAGTATTTACTGGTATTGCCTATCAATTGCCTAGCATGCATTAAATGCTTATGTCAGCCTTCCAAGATTCTCAAAGCATTTTAAAAATTCTTCTGTAAATGTTTACATGGGGAGTTCAATAAAAACATGGAAACTTTAAATTATTTGTGCGGTATTAGTTTAAGCAGACTGTGATTGTCTATTGCAACTTAGATGAAGATCAGATCACATTATGACCAATTTGTGCAAAAATCCATACAGTGGGATGCAAAAAATTTGGGCAACCTTGTTAATTGTCATGATTTTCCTGTATAAATCTTTGGTTGTTACAATAAAAAAAATGTCAGTTAAATATATCATATAGGAGACACACACAGTGATATTTGATAAGTGAAATTAAGTTTATTGCATTTACAGAAAGAGCGCAATAATTGTTTAAATAAAATTAGGCAGGTGCATAATGTCATTTCTTTGAATCCAAAACTTTTAGAACTAATTATTATAACTCAAATTGGCTTGGTAAGCTTAGTGACCCCTGACCTACATACACAGGTGAATCCAATTACAAGAAAAAGTATTTAAAGAGAACCTGAACTGAACATTAAAAGTCAAAATACTCAGGTCATACTTCCCTCCTGTGTAGTCTACTCATCAATCTCTTTCTCCTCTCTTGTATCCTCCTGTTTGTCCACTGTGATCAATGGAATTCTTCACCTTGGGAGGGGGAAGCCTCCGGATCCTAATGAGGCTTCCCCCGTCCTCCTCTGTCCCACGGAGGCCTTGCTGTAGCCTTCCGAACAGCGGCCCGGCAGCCTGTTTAATATCTACCTTTCCAGGCTCCAGCGAGGGCGCGGTTGCAGCTCTTCTGACGGAGATAGGTGGAAATAGCCGACATAAGCTGTATTGATTTCAATGAAAACTAGATTACATTGTATGGCTACTTACCCAAAACCTTGCTGCTAACATTCTGGTGGTGATCTCTAGTGATATGCAATATAGTAAAAAAAAAAAACCCACTGGCTTCAAACTTGTGTGTGTAGTTTGAGCTTGGCTTGCTCTATAGTGATATGACCTCTACAGAAGTCAAAGGAAGAATATTGTCAAACATCAGTAATATCACTAGGTGCTCATCAACACTTAATAAAAGCATCAGTCGGCACCTGTCTGCGGCTGCTGATTTAGTCAACTCCGGAAAAAAACCTTTTTCAGCATGTCAAGTTAGCATATTCTTTCAGCGTTGTAGGTATGCACTGGATCATTGTTCTTGTGGAAGGACAAAGTTGCTGCGACCTTTTGAGTTTCTGGCTGATGCCTTGGTGTTTACTTCAAAATTTCATAGAAAATATGCTCTCCTTTTAGAAGACATGATCTTCAGCACCTACATTTGTGTGAATTACACATGAAACCGGTATATACTTTGTCAAACATTTTTGAGCAATACAAACATTGGAGAAAGTCTCACAGGCCTATCAAATCACAGATGAAATCCTCCATCTTGTCCATTAACAGATGGCAAAATGTGTTTTCACATACGTCCATATGCCAATATAACCTTGCTTAACCCCCCCCCCCCCCCCCCCCCATATACCCTTACTTTGTGAGTGGTCCTTGGCAAATTAAAAGAGAGGAACCCAGTCAGTAAAGGGACCCCATCGCCATTAAGGTCCCTCAGTATTCTTTGGGTCCCCACTGTGGTCCCACTGGCGGCTTCAGTAGGGTGTGCGAGTTCTGCCGAAGTTGTGCGCAACTGCGCATGCGTGGCTCGTCTCGGTGCCCTGCTTGATCACACACCTATCGCGGCAAGTGTCCTGCACGGTTCTCGAAACACTAAACCACACATGTGCAGGATTCTTATGGCGATTGGCGCATGATCAAGCCAGGTGTCTGGACAGGCCAAGTTGTGCATCTAACAGAGCCATCCTCGGGACCACAAAGGGTGCAGAGAGACCTTGTGGGCAACGAGGGGCTGGAGGAGGCCTCGAGTTAGTTCATATTGTCATTTTTATTTCTCTGCTTGGGATCCCTTTAACTAATGCAGGGACCGTAGATAGTAAAAAAAAAAATTATATTAAGGTTGAGATAGAAGAATTCCATGAGCCATGTAACAAGTCAATATCACTAATAGCTAATGCCATATCAATGCCAACAGCTAATGCCATAACATCGAACCTCTCCCCAATTGTTGCTGAAAGCACTGGCTCCTAAAAATGTCCTGCTGGCTTTTGAATTAGTCAAACTGGCACCTAAATTTAATATTAATTTGCCCAGCCCTATATAAATAAAGTAAAATATATTGAACAAAAATATTACTCTTAGCAATGCTCCAAGAGAGTGTTTCGTATTTACCTAAAAAAAAACCTTGCAATTCTGTTTTAGGAAGCTTTAAAAGAAACTAATGGTAAGGCTGGTTATATTAAAAGACCATTATCATAGTAACAGTTAGTTTGGTTGAAAAAAAAATCAGGTCAAGGCAAATACCTTCCAAGGCATAGAATTGAAAAAGCTGCACACTAATTTAGGTGCAATGTTAACCATTACTGCCACAGGGATGTGATCTTCACATCCGCAGCAGGGACACAATAGTTACGTCCCCGCAGCTTGGGGGGGAGGGGCGTGGGGCTGTACGCTATTGTGCGGACAGATGCCCGTGATCGCGATGTTGCCGGTAACAGGAAGGTTTGGCTGCAGGGGACAAAAGTCCACTGAGCCAATTCATACATGTCTGCTGAGAATGTACACGGTTTTATTTCAAAAACCGTGTTCATTCTTAATTAGAGCCGCTGCAATTCCTTCCACTCGCCAATTTCCGCCGCTTACCACCACCGATCGTTAAAATTTATGAATCGAAACAATGTTCCCATTCATTAATCTCCCCTCTAGGCTGTGATCACAGGCATCCATTGATGCCTGCGTCACTTCCCTAGTTACAATGTAGCAACACATTACTTCCTATAGCGTACTTATTGTACGCTAATAGGAAGTACTCAGCTGGGACATCTTGTGGCCAAACAGTAAAACAACAACTACTGACTTTAAGGAATAATTTATTTTTATTATATGTTTGTCAAGAGGGCATATTATTACTAAATTAAGTGCTAAAAATTAGTGATGGATGTAAAATTTAAAAAAAATGCACCTTTATTTCCAAGTAAAATATTTTCACCATACATTATACTAGGAATATAATTTTAAGGTTGCAAAAACTGGGACAAATGGCCAAATAAAATGCGTGGATTTTAATTACGGTAGCATGTATTATTTTAAAACTATAATGGCAGAAACCTGAGAAATAAATGATGACATTGTATAAATTGTTATCAACCAGTATTTTCAAGTTATCCTTCTAGTCTGATGTTCCCACCTGTATGCCATTTATTTTATATGTGCTCAACCGTTAGTCCCTCAAAGGTGCATGACTTTACATTTATCAACTTAAAATGTAATCTGCCATGTTATCAAAGTTATACTTTTTTAGCAGAACCCCTTTAAGAGAGAGGAGGACCTTTGCAGTGCTTGATAACAGCACCTTTCTGTACCTTGCACACGATATCACAGAAAAGTCAGTGTCTGACATTAGCTGTAGAGTCGGTCCATCACAGGGGACACCATTTGTCCAGAACAGATGAAGAGCAAGAGATTCGCTCCCTCTCTGAAAAGTCCTGAGCATGCTCATGCTTAGGATGTGAAAGGTGGACTCTGCTACTTTCCAATGCTGACTCCACTTTTCTGGGACTATATGATCAAGGTACAGAAAGGCGACAGAAAAAAATAACCCATTATTATCTAGCACTACTAAGTCCATCCACTCTATGAAAGTGGTTCTGCTAAACTTTAACTTTGATAGTTGTCCTTTAAAGGACCACTATCCCGATATCATAAAAATGTAAAATAACAAAAACACATACAAATAAGTACTTTTCTTCCAGATTAAAATGAGACATAAAATGACTTTTCTCCTATGTTGCTGTCATTTACAGTAAGTAGTAGAAATCTGACAGAACCGACAGGTTCTGGACTAGCCCAGCTCCTTATAGGGGACTCTCAGGGGTTTCTTTATTTTCAAAATCACTTAGTGAATGGCAGTTGCTCTGCCCAACTGTCAAAACCGTGTGCAAACAGGTAGGGGGGGCAGTCTGCATCTTTATATAAATCCTTTTCAGGGATTGTCTCTTTAGAAATAAAGAAACAAAGAGAAATAAATAGATTGTAAGCTCGCAGGGGCATGGTCCTCCTCCTAATGTTTACTGTGTTTGTTGCAATATTTGTGCTGCTTGACACTCTGCTGTACATTTTTTGGTTGTATCTATGTTCCCCTTGTCTTATTGTGCTCTGTAAAGCGCTGTGGAATATGTTGGCGCTATATAAATAAAATTAATAACAATAATAATAATGGCCATGTGGAGAATCCCCCATGAAGAGATGGACTGGTCCAAAACCTGTGACAGCAACATAGGAGAAAAGTAATTCATGGCTCATTTTACTCTGCAAGAAACATACTTCTTATATGTATGGGTTTACATGTAATTTAAAAATTTTACAATTTTCGCGATGGTGGTCCTTAAACTTTTTCCATTTACTTATAAAGCATCAACAACTTCCAGAGCACTGCACATAAACGTACTACCATTTCAGCTGCATTACTTTTACAAAATTGGGCTCTGCTGAGCTCCAGTGGTCCCTTAAGTTGTCTGGCCTTCTTGAACACAACATCTGCACCAAAGAAGAGACTGCATGGTGATCAGCTGGGACAGGGGACTTACTTATTACATGGCTTTACCATTATTTTGAATTTAGTGACAGCTCTTCAGAATAAAAACCTATTACAAGGGGGACAAAAATAATGTAATAGAATTAAACAATCATAATTGTAGGTTTATTTTTATTCAAAAAAGTTACTGTCTCAAGACATAAATACAAATCAGAAAACAGTACAGAGGACAATAGAATGTGGAGGACAACAGGTTAGGTAAATATATAAAACATTTTAGCTGGTTGAAAACAAAGCTGTAAGAACTGCTTTCACAAAGATATACTCTGCCTAGAGTAAGAAATAAACTGACTTAAGTTTAAAATCATATATACACAGTCCTCTCAGCAGTTCTAATAAATGCAGTGGTGTGAAGGAAGGATAGGCAGTCATTTCAGACATAGTATTTATGCAACATGACTCAAGACGGATCAGCTTCTGTGTTAGTCTGTGAGGTTCAAAAATTATATTTTATAATTCTCTAGTTAAATTATGGTTTTTGGCTACCTCAGCCTAAAGGTGATCATTACATACTTTAACAGCATTTTTTTTTACACAAGAGAAGTTTGTGTATTGCAAGCATAAGGCATGGAATGACTTAAACCTCAGAGAAAATGAAGACAACTGACAAAAAAAAATATACACATGAAATATAAGTTAAACTTTTACTTTTATGTCTAGCTGCCTACGCTGGGCAAAATGAGTTGATGTTGGATGGCAAATATTGACAATTAGCTGTGAAGTAAGGATGAAGTGTGGATCAAAGCTTTTATAAAATAAAGCTAGGTGTGGCTTAGTTTCTCAACTAATTTAAAAATAGAGGAAATGTACTGAAACCTGCTGGAAGTATACTTAACCTGAAGACTGCTTGCAAAGACAAATAGATAAAACAATATAAAATACAAATTTAAAAATCATTTCAAAGCGAGTATTACCGCTTCAACTATTTTTAAACATTGTTAAAACTTTTAATATATTTCTGAAACCTCAATTTAAGTTGGAATTTAAAAGTAAGAAAAACTAAACAAACTGCGCAATTATAAAATCAGCACCAATTTATATATATATATATATATATTTATCATTTTATTTAAAATTTAGAACCCTATTCCCACACTCTATTAAGCTGTATAATTTCTGTTTTATTTATTTTTTTGTATTTTATGCAAACATTCTACAATAAGCTTTTCTTTATTTGGAGACAAAATACAGTGGCACTACTGGAAGGAATTCACAACATTACAGGTTTATTAAAGGACAAGCAAACTTTTAAGGTTATTAATGAGCAAGCATGGTTATGTCCGGTTACCTTACGAGCAATTACTCGTTAAGTAAAGTCTCTGGTGGGCGAAAAAAAAATTGGATTCCATAAGGCTCCTTTCCATTAAAATATATATATATTTATTTTAAAAAAAACTCAACTATCTACGTCTAAAAATGTGAGGTTTTGGTAAAGAGACCGAACTGTTTAATAAGATTGTGGATTTATACATTTTTTTTTAAAAACAAAAAGGAAACTTTTACATGACCATACCAGTTCATAAATAAAAAAAAGGTTATTGTGAGCTCTTTTGTGGAGTAAAAAGAGTCAATATTATCCAATTAGGGGAATTTTTTTTATTTAAAAAAAAAAGAAGAAAAAAACGTACTAAGCAATGTATGTGTTAAAGTAAAATATATAAATAAAAAAATTATGTTCTCCAAAATAATACAATGTAGCTTATTTTCAAACCGTTTACTTGTCCTTTATATTTTTCAGGCATTCAAAACTGCCCTTCAATGCACTTAATCTTGGTAAGCATGTGAAATTCTCCTTAGAGAAAATTCTGTACAGAATTTCATTGTATCTACCACAAATTTGTCATTAAAAACTTCCTCTTCCATTTAAAAAAACACTTCACCACAGAGTTGATAGATGAACTGGTATTAAAACATTGATACCCCAAGAACCTAGAGAGAAAAAAAAATGAGCGTTAGGAGTATGAAAAAGATATGGAGAGATATGATGAATTAAAATAAAGGAAAAAATAAAAATAAAATTTGAGTACAGTTTGTAATGCTGCAAGCCACTTAAAGAAAACAATGGAAAATGAAACTTGAAAATGGTTTGAATGTAAGGAGGTGTGATCTACTGCCACCAAGTGTCTAATACAAAGCACTACATAATCTCTAAAAGCAAAACTGGATGGTTAGCAATGGAGAAATGTTCATCCTAAGTAAATGTAGGTGTGTTAACAAACTTTTCTTGTGTTTTATTTTATGTAAAACTAACACAGGACAATCAAGCAATCTGGTACTGTAGGTGTACTAAAATACAAAATATACAGGATTAAATTTAACTAGAAAATTACAGGCAGTTAATGCAGTCAACACATTTATTGCTACTACTGTATGTATATAGGTTTCTAAACATGAGCTTCTAGTGGAAGAAAAGCCCCCTGCTTCTAATTAGCCAAGAAAAGTCACACCAATGCTTGAAAACAGACTACCTTGGTAACCCATAAGTAATCACCTCCGTTTTCCCCCCCAAAAGAATTGTCAGTGAAGTTAAGGCCTCAATAACGTGACCAAATTTTACAACTTCAATAATCTTTACACATTAATTTTGGTTGTTACAGTTTAGAAACAGAAAAAAGTGATTTTATGCAATAATCAAACTAAAAAAATAAATCTGTGCTACACAACATCTGTCTGCCTACTACTAGAAAATACACGATGCAGCTTGGCAAATTCAGGGGGGGGGGGGGGGGGGGGAAGCTTGACAGTATATTAAAGATCAGTGACAGATTACTAAATTCAACCAGTCTCAGTTTCCAGAAATGCTCGCAAACAAATGAGCAATTAAAACCTTGGATATTTCCTGTTATTTCATAATCTTTAAAATAGCAGGTATTATGTATTTCAGGCTTACAGATTCATCCATGATTGAGGCTGGATCAAAGAAATCTGGTTTAAGTTCTGTTCTTTCTCTTCTGTTTTTAGATGGAGGCTAAAGAAAGGGGAAAAAAAGTTTCATTAAAGGTCTTTTAAACCAACACACTAAAACCAGTGTCATTAAGGTACAAGTGGTAGCAGAAAGTCTCGCTTTGCCTCAAATACTTAAAATTTCAAAGCTTAATTCACCTTCTAATACCTAAGCATCAGGAAAGAAAGTTAGTGTGCCCCCCTAAAAAAAAGGACTGATGTTAAAACACTTCCAATTCCAGTACGACATTTATTTTTTATGGCTTTGTTTTAGATTAACTCCTACTACACAATAAATAACCATCCCATCCACATGGAGATTATCGATTTACTAGTTGTGTACACTCATCACTGAGACTATACTGTTCCTCATAGTCTCAGCATCATGGAAGACCAATTAAGGCTGCATTTCCACTTGTGCGGTGCGAATCGCCGCGGTAAAAATTCGCATGCGGATGCGAAATTCGCATGCGGGTCCATGCGAATTTTCATGCGTATTCGCACGCGAATTCGCATGGATGACGATGTATGCGAATTTAACCATGGCAGTGCTGGTGTGCTTTTCCATTGTTTCTGTGCGAATTCGCATGAAAATTCGCATGAAAATTCGCATACCCAAACCTCATGCGAATTTCCTATTAAATGCATTGTATGCGATTCGCATAGCGGTATGCGAATTCTGATGGCTCTGCCATGCGAATTTTTTCTGCACAGAAAAACGCAAAGGAATCCTGACAAGTGGAAACAGTCCCATTCACTTGTATTGCTATGCGAATTTGCATGCGAAAAACGCATGCGAATTCGCGATAGTGGAAATGAGCCCTAAGAGTTGTCTCCAATCTTGTAACCACACACCAAAAAATCTTAAACCCAATGAAGGCTGCAATACACCTAAATATAATACCTGATAAATTTGAGCATCATCCCCCCCAATTATTACATCCGTTCTTTGCTTTACTTAAACTGGAATAAAACTCAAATTTAATCTATGGTCTGAGGGCTCTTTCACAGTGCAATGTTAAAGTCGCACGTTAGAAAATTTTATAACGCAGACTAACGCACAGCAATACTAAAGTCTGTGCGTCATTCACAGTGCACACATTGCGTTTGTGTGTAACGTGAGGCGTTATTAGAAAGTGCTGCATGCTGTGCGTTTAGCAATGAATCTGCTGCGTTAGTTGTGTTGCACATGCTCAGTAATGTTTTTTTTAATGTAACGCATGCGCCGTTTTCGTTCCATCACTGTGCGACGAAAACGGCGCACCAAGTGCAGGGCTAAAGAATGCACTAGAACGTCCTAGTTATGGTGCACAATGCATTGCGTAAGGGGCACGTTGTGCGACCTTAATGTCGCATCAAACACAACGTCCTGATGTGAAAGTAGCCTAAAACATTAAATGTAGCATAAAACGAATAGGGGAAAAGATATAAAAGGTATTGAAGTTACTGGATAAGTAATTACATGATAAGCCAATAATTTGTCCTGCAACCAACAATCTTATCAATTAGCTGCAGTGGAGTGCAAATATGCCTTCTACTGACATGGGAATAGTTTTTTGCTGTGTTTAATGTTTTACAACAACAAAATAGTAAAAAAAGAG
Source organism: Hyperolius riggenbachi (assembly GCF_040937935.1). Taxonomy (NCBI): domain Eukaryota; kingdom Metazoa; phylum Chordata; class Amphibia; order Anura; family Hyperoliidae; genus Hyperolius; species Hyperolius riggenbachi. The sequence goes on from NC_090653.1 coordinate 143,265,801, forward strand.
TTTCACATTCGTACACGGCTTTTGACCGAGCTACATATTGCTATTTTTCATGAAAAATGCTTTTTTTTTTTAAAATGATAAAGTTGACACAGGTAGCATGCATAATCACGATACGCAAGTCCACTGTGCATAACCACGTCACGTGAAAGATGAACTAAAATCAATAAAATTTCTAATTACCGTATTTGGCGCCGTATAAGACGCATTTTCTCTCCAAAAAATGGGGAGAAAAAGTCCCTGCGTCTTATACGGCAAAGGCAGGGAATCCCCAACTTGCAAACGCCCACCGATCCGAACCGCCAACCCGCCGCCATGTTGGGGATTCCCTGCCTGTGTGCCCGCAGCGTTAGGGCCCGTTCAGACTGCACGCGTTTCCAGCCGCGTTTTGGAAACGCGTGCGGGAGGCCGACACGCACGACACCAGACAGTGCATAGAGTGCACTGTCTGATGTTCACACTGCATGCGGTCTGGGAACGCATGCTGCACGCATTTTTTGCCAAAACGCGCGGCTGTCCCATTCACTTTTCAGTGGTGGGATCAGCCACGCAACGCATACAAACGCGGATGGCGTGCGTTCGCATGCGTTGCGTTCCGCATGCGTGGCCGTCCGCATTTGTAATGTGAACGGCCCCTTAGACTGCCCCATGCCTCAGCTTTTGCCCTCTAATCACCTCCTGCACCGGGTGTGCGACTCCCCCGGTCCCACCTGCGTGTCTCTGATATCCCAGCGTGTCTCCGATATCCCTATTGTATATATTTCCCCCCTCAGTGTCTGCAGCATCAGCGGCTTACCAGATCCACGCCGCCGAGAGAACTGCAGACACCCGGCATCTCCATACGCTTCCTCAATTGTGTGCTTGTACTGATTTACGTCATTAGTACAAGTGCACAATAGAGGAAGCGTATGGAGATGCCGGGTGTCTGCAGTTCTCGCGGCGAAGTGGGTCTGGTAAGCAGCTAATGCTGCAGACACTAAGGGGGGAAATATATACAATAGGGATATTGGAGACACGCTGGGATATCAGAGAAACGCAGGTGGGACCGGGGAAGTCGCACACGGGGGGCAGGAAGTGATTAGAGGGCAAAAGCTGAGGCATGTGTGGGTGGGGGGGCACAGAATGATGTGATGCAGGGGCGTAGCAATAGGGGGTGCAGAGGTAGCGACCGCATCGGGGCCCTTGGGCCAGAGGGGCCCCAAAGGGCTCTCCCTCATCTACATTATTACCACTCTATTGGTCCTGTGCTCATAATAATCATTTCTATAGATGCTGTGAATAGTAGTAATCACTAACAAACTGTTTCCCAGCCTCTTCTTGCACCTCTGACACTGTAGTTGCTATTGGCAGGTTTTGGCATGCCGTATCAATTGTTATGTATAGAGTGCTTGGGGGGCCCCATGTAAAACTTGCATCGGGGCCCACAGCTCCTTAGCTACGCCACTGATGTGATGAATGACATGAGGGAGACAGGACACAGGAAGACACATGGGGAGAAGGGGCACACATTAGGACACATGGGGCACACAGCAGGACAGATGTAGGACAGATGGGGCACACAGTAGGACAGATGGGGCACACAGTAGGACAGATGGGGCACACAGGAGGACAGATGGGGCACACAGGAGGACAGATGGGGCACACAGGAGGACAGATGGGGCACACAGGAGGACAGATGGGGCACACAAGAGGACAGATGGGGCACACAAGAGGACAGATGGGGCACACAAGAGGACAGATGGGGCACACAGGAGGACCATTTGGGGGATAACATGTACAAGACGCTCCTGGACCATGGACGCTCTAGGTTTAGTATATATATTTTTTTCCCCTGGTTTTTGCCCTCTAAACCTGGGTGCGTCTTATAAGGCGCAAAATACGGTAGATAACCTAAGGCTACCATCTATGTTTATTAAGTGGTACAACAAGAGCAACAGAATCCGGGCACTAGCCAATAAAAGTCTAAATAGTCACCTGTATTTCATCCTCAAATAACAAAAAGTTGCATAAGTGTGGCCAATTTTTGTCTTGTAATTTAGGATGAAATAAAGGTGACGATTTGGACTTTATATGCTGGTGCCCGGATTGCACTATTGAATCTGCTTGGTCTGGTGGCACAGCCATCACACCGTTACCCTCAATGGTCTGTCCAGTTATCTTGTGCCATTCTGCTTCCTACCTTTTTATTATGTACACATATCTATGCACATACTATAAAGAAACCTCACCAAGTCTATATCCATTGTGTCAAAATCCATGCCCTCATTAAGATCTTCCATTCGTCCATCCGATGACATCATAACATCTTCCACAATTGGTTCTTCATCGTCTTCCATTAAACCAGGGTTACGCCGTCTTATGGGGAGAAAAGAACGAATATGAATAACATACCAAATGCAATAAAGCCTGTGGTTATGATAGTAAACCATATGCCACTGAAAAAGATAGATAATTTACATTTTATTTCCTAACAAAATCTTCATCAATAATCAGTTCAACAATTCAAGCACAACTCCAAACTTAAAGAGAACCTGTACTGAGTAAAAATATTTAAAATAAACACATGAGGTAACTTCAAATGAACATTACATAGCTACCTTGCCATCAGTTTCTCTCAGAAGCTCACTATTTTTTTCTGACAATAATCCCTTCCAGTTCTGACAATATTTTGTCAGATCTGAAATATATCAGTTGCTGTCAGTTATAGCGGAGAGGACAACTGATGTGGCTGGTAATGTCCATGTTTCCCTATGGCTCAAGTGGGCGATGTTACAGTTTAACTGTGTGCTGACCAGAAAGCTGTTATGGGTAATGGCCATTTTCAAAATGGAGGACGGAAAATTCCCTTGATCACAGTGAACAAACAGGACGTGGGACAGGAGAAACACTGAGGAGTAGACTACACGGGAGGTAAGCATGACTTGTGTATGCTTATTTTGACTTTTAATTTTCAGTACAGGTTTTCTTTAATGGGAAAATCTTCACCAGAAACAATTTTTTTTCAAAGATTCCACTATTTATTTAATACATGAATCTTTACTAGAGATATGGCAACCCAATCCTGTGTGCTCGCTTATATACAGTTAACCGAGTACTAAAATGAGTAATTTAATTTTTTTTCATGGCTCCCTTCACTTCTAAAAGGATTATATGTGGTTTCTAGCAGAGGGCGTTTTCCAATGAACAGAGCCACCAAATAAAATATACAAGAGTCTATTTTAAGGGTTGAAGTAAGCCTGCAGTGATGCCGAAAAAATAAAGAGAGATACTATGACTATGTAGGGGAAGTCTCTGGATCTCATTAAGCCTTGCCAGTCCTCTCTCTGTGCCTTTGCTTCACCGCTGTCCTACCATTGAAGTTATTATACCAGAAGGTTGAATAAGTCTTAGGCCCTCCTTCGGCAGCATTTGGAAGCATTTGCGTCCCAGAGTTCTTCTGAAGCCGAGCAGATACTGTATGTACTGTTGCGTACACCAGTTTAGGCTTGTGCCGGTCTTTGCAATCATTCTGTGACATGGGTGTTTATGAAGCCTGTCAAAGAGTCCCAAAAAGCACATCAATTCAACAAGGGCCAGCAGTGGATTATGGGCACGGAGAGAAGACAGGGAAGGCTCTATGAGATCCAGAGCCATTCATCTACTTAGACAAGTAATCTGAACTGTTTCCCAGCTTCAGGTTTGCTTTAAATAGTTCAGCCAACATGCGGCCTTATTTCACCACAGAGTTAGAGACAAAAACATTCATCCCATTTATAAGCACATGCACATTTACTATTACCCAGGCTGCTTAATCTCACTGGTCAATTTCCAAGTGGCATAACATTTGAATAAAATCTGCATCAACTTGTGATTATTAGCATCTTATGGACCATCTCTAGTTACATCGCTGTATAGGTGTCTGCACATAGCATCAGTGCACGTCAGACTTTGCATACAGTCTGATGACATTCAGAACTAAATATATACAATTGCGTGCATATAGGGTTGTGTGTATATATATATATATATATATATATATATATATATATATATATATATATATATATATATATATAGCGTTAGAGTATAAAAAGCAGTATTTTAACCTGTGCATTTTTATAACAGGCAAACACTTTACAATATTACCCCATGAGCATGTCTGTTAGGCCTCTTTTCCATGGAAGACTGAAGGGGGTGAATACACCAACTGTCAGCTGCTTCAGTTTACCTGCCAGGCACTTGCTAGTGCTCGGCACAGGTGATGGACAGGCACCTCACCCCAGTTGAGTTACAGCGTAACCATCCCCAAACTAACAAGACTTATTTGTACTGCTAGGTAGCCCCACCGTGTAACGAACGAGGTCCTGTGTGGTGTGTCCAAATGCACACAGTTCTACTGCCAATGAAGAAGAGACCTAACTTCAAGGCAACCCTAGAAAGTCACCAGTAATTGTCTAAACTGGTGAGGATACTGCTTTTATTGTCAGAGTTTAAAACTGCTCAGTTCCAGGAGGCTGAGAAGCACTAGGAACTTGTAAACATGAGAAAAGCCAGTACTGATGTCTTCTGTTGAGGTGCATTAGCTGTGAAGCAAACGAGGAGTGGACGAGCAACCTGGGAACATTTGTGTTAGTGTCCATCTGATCAGGACAGCCGGCCGCAGTGGTGAGAGTTTTTGTTGTTGTTGCCTTATCATCATGGTGATAATTTAGGACTGAATCTGCTTAGTAAAAGATTATATTTTATGTACCTAGGTAGCATAGGTTTACTGTTTTCACTACTAGGAATTTTCCTTATTTTCCTTGAACATTTACAGTTGTCATTTAAACACCATTATTTTTTTTTACTTATTATGCGTACACTTTTGAACGTAATGGTTTTAAATATACTGATATTTTGTGCATAGAAATTCCTTGAGGATGGAATTATAACTTAATATTTATTGAATGCACTTCAGCTGCTCCGTTCCATTCAGCTTTCCTCACTGCGCAGTGTTGTAGCCCGTCCCGAAGTCACAGCACTTGTCTAAGATGTGAGTAGAGGGGCTGTACAGCACACTGAATGCAGTGACCTCCACTCCGTAGACAGCAGCCGCTGATCCCCGCTTAGGTAAGCTCTCCCCTGGTGGGCTGTGATTAGGGGAGTGACCCTTTTATAGACAAGCTGTATGATAGCAGGCAGAATGCTGCAGGGCACAGCGCTGTACATAGCAGGGGGTGTGAGGTGGATCACCTTGTGCTGGTGCTCAGCAAGTCCTCTTCCCTGTAATGTGATTAGGCAGAGTTGGTATGCCGCTAGAATCACTTGTAATTCCCCTCCTCCAGGCTGTAAGGCTTCATGCCTTTTTCATTATTGCCCTCTATTGTTCTGCGGTCTGATCACTGACGGAAAAGCCAACACAGCGCAGTGAGGAAAGCTGTGTGGAACGGGGCAGCTGATCTGTGGTGAATCAGCTGCTCAAGAAGCACAGTGCACACTTTTCCAGCCTGTCTAACTGCCGAGCCCATTCTGCTAGACAGGATAATACACAAGTACCGGATATACTTATTAGTAATGGGACTGAAGAACATAGGTAATTCATATCTCAAAGACTGTTGACTGGTTAAAGAAATTTAACCTCCCTGGCGGTGCGATTTCCAGATTTTAGGGGCTTTTAAAACATTTCAGACCCTAAAAATCAAGAAAAAAATCATGCTCCCAGAGTCTCTGCAGCAGCCTCTGCTCTCTAACCTCCCTGGGCTCCAGCGCTGCAATTTTACCTTCATCCTCCGGGTGGCACTGTAATTCTGTAGGGAGATCGATGACGGCGATTTCACCAGAGTGATTCAGAGCCTCGGAGGACAGGAAGGAGAACGGCTACCAACGTCTGGATCCCCCAGGAGGTGAGTAAAAGCGACCAACTGCACGCTATACTCTGCGTTGAGCTCCCGGTGGCTAGCCCGAGCTACACTCGGGATTACCGCCAGGGAGGTTAAGGTGAAACTTTTGCAGCTGCTAACTTATGAAGAAAAAAATTACAAAAATCTGCTAGGTGTCCGAAACTTGCATTTACAGAAGGTCAGTCCTTATGTCCCAATGGGAAGTCCTGAAGTGGTCTTAGTTCACACTCTCATATTTTTCATGAGTAGAAAAAAAAAAAAAAAATTAACAAAGAACTATGTCATTACTCTAACTTTATCACTACTTAAAGTGAACCTAAAGCCACGCAAAAAAAATGAGATGAACTCACCTGGGGCTTCCCTCAGCCCCTTGCAGCCGATCGGTGCCCTCGCAGCCCCGCTCCGATGGTCCAGGTATTTTATTTGCCCGTTTGTCTCAGTTACGACACCATTTAAATTTTGGCCCTATCACAATGTATGGCGCCAATATTTTATTTGGAAATAAAGGTGCATTTTTTCCGTCCATCACTATTTACAAGCTTATTTGAAAAATGTTCGTAGTATACCCCTTTCAAATGCATATTTAAAAAGTTCAGACCCTTAGGTAACTATTTATGTCTTTTTTATTGTATTTTTTTTTCCATTAAAAATTTTATTTGGGTAATATTTTGGTGTGGGAAATAAACAGTTAATTTTTAATGTTATATGTGTAAATTGTAATGTAAAAAATATGTAGATGTAGTTTTACTATTTGGCCACAAGATGGCCACCTTGAGTTGATTTTTTTTCTCCTTGTGCTTCTCGATCACCAAAAGCACTTTTTTTTTTTTTTTTTTTTGCAGGAAGACTGAAGCCTCTAGTAAAAGCGCTTCGGTTTTTCTGCTGGGTACACGGATCGGTGATCGAGAACCATGTTCCCGTTCACTGATCCCAGGGCTACCGGGGGACAGCGCGGGAGCGCGGCACCGCAGCAGAGCAGCCGCCTGGACGTGATGCTCACGTCCAGGCGGCAGAAATGGTTAAAGACTGAAGTCACGTGACCCGGGATACATCCACAAAAGCTTGCAGCTACAAGGAGATTGGATGCTCTCCAACTAGTGAACAGCTCTCACTGATGAGTACACCCCCCTACTCATCACTTCGCAGCTTGTAGCCCTTTCCTGACTTGTGAGCAGCCACAATGCGCTGCCACAGGTCCTCACCGAGCTCCTTTGTCTTAGCCATGACTGTCCACAAACCACCTAAACAGAGCTGCTGTTTTTCACCTGTTGAGTTGATTAAAACAGCTATTAAAAAATTAATCAGGCTAATTAGGATGCATTAGAACGGTTTGGACTATTTGGAATGATCTAGAACTTTGGACTTTCCTGCTGGCTGTGACAGTTTGTGAAGGGTATGAATAATTTTGGACTCGACACTTTTTGCTCAAATGTAAATAAAAGCTGAGAATTCAAAAAAAAAAAAAAAAAAAAAAAAAAAAAACAATAGTGCCTCGTCTTATCTTTTGGAGACACCTGTCATTTCCCATCAAAAATGTATTTGCTGGTTGATCATAAAGTAACCAAGTCAAAATTTGTCAGGGGAATGAATAATTATAAAGCAGCACTGTATGTACTAAATGAAAGGTACAAAGAAACATGCTGCCATCTCCTGGATATCCTTGTGAAGTGCGGTCAGAAAAAAAAATGACTGTAAGAAATAGACATGGAAGACAACAGTGTAGAAATAACTTGCATGAGAATAGTCTTGCAAAATAATGTTTTAAACCAAATTATCTTCAGTCAGCTTCAGCTACTAAGATTGAGGGATAGTCGGAAACAGCTTATTAAACTATGTACTGCACCTAGTAAGCATTGTAGAACAATGCTTCATTCCCACATCCCAAAAACATAAGTTTATTGGCTACCTCCTAAATTGGCCCTAGACTACAATGAACATAGGACTATGGCATGTGCATTCTTCTGAGGGACAGTTAGTGACAAGGCTAGAATACTGTATGCGTACTCAAAAGGTACGCATACATCTAGCGATTTTGGCAGCCAATCAACTAAGAGACAGATCTCTCTGATCTAATGTGATCGGAGAGAGATCTGTTAGCCGTCATAAGCCATAGGCTGACTCCCAATCGATTTCAGCATGGAATCTTTCAGGAATCGGCCTTCTGATGCAGACAGCCAGAGGAATTATATTTCTGTCATCCAACTGGAAACGTCATAAGGAGCTCAGCAGTGGTCCACCCGCGTTTTTCTCTCAGGATTAGCGCCCCCCTTCTTCAACCCCTTGCCGACCGCTCCACGCCAATTGGCGTGAACGTGGCGGCAGCCCCAGGACCACTCCACACCGATTGATGTGAATGGCTGCGGGTGGGGATTGCAGGAAATTGCGTAAGCTGATGCACGCATCTCCACTCTGATGACGGAGCTCTGCCTTCAGTCTCCCAGCGGCGATCGCCGCCTGGAGACTGTTAGACGGTGAAACCGCCGCCTGTTAACAGTGTACAGCACTGCGACACGGCTGTCCTGGGAGGCACAAAAGCGATCCGCTGTGATAGGCTGATGGAGGGAGGGTTATGAAATTAATTTTTTAAAAAATAGCAAAATTTAATTTAAAAAAATTATTTATAATAAATAAAAAATCCTGAGGGCGATCTGACCCCACCAAGAGAAAGCTCTGTTGATGGGGGCAATCACTTGTGTGCCGAGTTGGACGGCCCTGCAGTGAGGCCTTAAAGCTGCAGTGGCCCAATTAGGAGAAATTGATCTGGTCACTAGGGGGGTTTAACACCGCGGTCCTCAAGTGGTTAAACTCTGGAGGACCACAGTGTTAAGTCATCCTAAAGACCAGGCCATTTAAAAAAAAAAAAAATAGGCCACTGCAGCTTTAAGTCCAAGCTGCAGGGCCGCACAACACAGCACACAAGCGATTCCCCCCCCCCCCCTTTCTCGCCACCAACAGAGCTCTCTGTTGGTGGGGTCTGATCCCCCCTAGCGGTTATTTTTTTAATAAATATTTATGTCTTTATATTATTAATTTTTTTACTATTTATTTATATTTTTTTCCTCAAACCCCTCCCTCCCCCCAGCCAGCCAATCCTGGCGATTAGCTGTCATGGGCTTCTGCCTATGAGAGCCGATTGCTCTCTAGTGCCCCAGGGGGACAGCCGTGCCACACGGCTGTCCCCAGATCGCGGCGCTGTTAGACGGTCCTGGAGCTGCCGCCACGGCCACGCCCATCGGTGTGACTAGGTCGGCAAGCAGTTGAAGGTGGCCACAAACCATACTAATTTTTTTTCATTATCTGTTCAATTTAAAAATATCAATCAATTTTTCTGACTGATTGTAACAATTCAAAAATCTGACCAATGTACCACACACATACCTATGTTCAATTTTTCACTAATGGTGCCTATACATGGTACACATTTTTTCATCCAATCTTACCATTTCTATGTAGTATAAGGCTAAATTAAGTGAATATAATGAAAGTAATTTAGGCAGTGACCTTATATTACATAGAAATGGTAAGATTGGATGAAAAAAAATTGTATCGTGTATGGGCACTATAATCATGAATACAATAACCGAAAGCTCCGAAAAAAATTATTGGAACTGTACATCAAGTATTGCCAATCCATCACACCATACAATTCTTGAAAAAGTTGGTCTGACATTTCCTACATGTCCAATCTCCAAAAATCGAGAGAGAAAAAAACCCCAGGAAATTCGATCAGATTTATCGATCGAAAACAAAGAAAAGCTCTCGATTTTTCAGGACAACCAATCAAAATTATTGAATTGGTGAAAAATTGGATCTTTTAATTGTATGGTGTGTGGCCACTTATACAGTTTGTGCCGTCACTGCTCAGAATGTTTATTTAAAAGTACCCACAGGCAATCACACCATACTCGCAGATTAATGCAGAGAGATGAAACACGAACACAAACAAAACGTTAAACGCCTGCTTTCCGTTAAATTAGCCCACATAATTTTGCAGAAAAAGACATTTGCCTTGCTGTCATTTTAGCTCATCACTGGTAGGAATCAACATTTGAAAATGAACACAACATTCAAACTTGGAACAGAGCTCTGAGGCATTAGGAATAGAGAGCGAATCTGAACGCATGCAGCCCGTGGGGATGGGGTTAGTACACACACAATAACTCACTTAAGTCCTGTTTTTATGTGCTGCGCTCCCCATTGCATTGTATCTGTTATACTTGCGCAGCACACAGAGGTGGTGACGAGGGCGAGTTATTGTGTGTGTACTCAACATCTTCCATCGCCCCCCTCCCCCCCCCCCCCCCTCCATAAGTTCACATTCAGTTAAATTCCCAATGATTCGGGATGCTTTTCTAAATGCAAGTGCTCTTCAATGTACTGGTGACCGGAATTGGTTGTTCCCAGACTGAGTGTCATGGTTAGTAATTAATGTTACAACCTTGTGGCATTAGGATCATTGTGGCATTAGGTTCATACACTAGCCTTGGCTTTATCTGGGTGGAGTTTGCATGCTCCACCTTTGCTTGCGGCGTGTACATATGTAAAGGTAGACATTCAGTATATATTCAATCCCCATCAGTGAGCACACATAAGATTGATGGTGAAAAGACATGAACTGCATTTTCGCACAGCATCTGGAGGTGGCTAAATCCTGGCTGCTTGTATAGCAGGGAGAAATACATTTCTAGCAGTAGAAAACAAATGCAGCAATAAAGGTGTAATATATTTTCTTACATTGCTTGCTGCAAGTTAGTCCTTAGTTTCACATAGTTCATAGCTGCTCTTTCTTGCTGTTGCCTTGCTACTTCTTCCTGCTGCCGTTGTGCAAGCATCCACGTTACCTGCGTACTAGACACATTTTCACAGTGTTACTATTGTGCTTCACTTTTTCATGAATTTATAGGAAATGTTGAAATTAATACACTGCAGAAGAAACACCTACTTATAATCGATAGGGGTTTGGTGGTGCTCAGGTTGCATTGGGTAAACTGGCATATAACTCTCTTCAGGCCTTAGTCGTTTAGGTTCTCTCATGATGGTGGATGTGAGCTGTGGCGTTTGCATCATTACTGGAGTATTCATCGTCTGATCCCGGTTTATCCACATACTGTCACTGCTACTACTCTCTTCAGCTATAGAAAACGACAAAGAAATCTGTTAAGGCAGGAAGCCAGAGCACATACATTCTGTGCAAATGAATGAACTAGTGAAGCACCTTCTGGTATTTTCCGTTTCCCTGTTGCAGGTTTTGCTTTTTTACTCCTCACAGAAGACCCTCGACCGCTCATTCCACTCATAACCGACAACGTGTCATCATCTCCTCCAGCTAACAAGGAATTCCGATAAGACATGAGCGGAAGCCAGACATCTTCTCGCCGGAGAGACATCTGAAATGTCATGAACTTTTCCAGGTATGCGTATCTAGAGAAAGGAAAAGCCTCAATTACAGGACTCGCACAGGTAAGAAAATCCTTTGATTAAAGTCAACATTCCCCCAGTTTGCCCAAATTAGAAATTATAGCAAGTTACACAAAATAATATGTTCCCCTCAGGTTTGTGCCCATCCCACACCACACACCAGATCTATATATTGGGCCACACTGAGTGGAATTGCAAATTAGGCATTAACTACTGTAAAAAAGCCTACAATTTGGCACATTAACCTCCTTGGCGGTATGGTTATTTCCGGAATTTTTTCCCAAAAGCGCTGTTTCACAAGCTTTCAGACCCCCCAAAAAATCATACCGCTTGGTAGATCTGCGGCAGCCCTGCACATTCCCCACCTCCAATGGATCCAACTTGGGATCACTGCTCTGAGCTGTGGATTTACATCCCGAGCCTGACTCGGGGTTACTGCTAAAGGAGGTTAATAAACCGTTCCTAGCAAGCTCTCCATGGTTGTTGATCTAAAATGGAGAAAAACCACCACCTGCCTGATGTTCCCCATATACAAAGCCAGCAGCAAACGCTTATACAATTAAAGAGGACCTGAACTCTTGCACAGGACAGAAGGAAAACAGAGAGAAATGCACCATGTATGTATTTAGAGAGTTTAGCCTGCTTAATTCCCCCTCATTTACGTCTAATCACAAGTTGTACTTTGATCTTCCCCCTGTGTCACATAACTGACGTGGCAGAAAAGCTCATTTGAAAGCACAAGACGTTAAAGGGAATCTTAACTGAGAGGGATATGGATGTTTACTTTTAAGCAATACCATTTGCTTGGCAGTCCTGCTGATCTCTTTGGCTGTAGATAGTGGCCGAATCACACACCTGAAACAAGCATGCAGCTAATCCAGTCTGACTTCAGTCAGAGCACCTGATGTTCATGCTTGTTCAGGGGCTGTGGCTAAAAGTATTAGAGCACCGGATCAGCAGGAGAGTCAGGCAACTGGCATTACTTTAAGGGCTCTTTCACAGTGCGACGTTAAAGGGGAACTTCAGCCTAAACAAACATACTGTTATTAAGTTAAATTAGTTATGTTAATTAGAATAGATAGGTAATATAATCTTTTACCCACCCTGTTTTAAAAGAACAGGCAAATGTTTGTGATTCATGGGGGCAGCCATCTTTTTGGTTGAAAGGAGGTGACAGGGAGCATGAGACACAGTTCCAACTGTCCTGTGTCCTGATAACCCCTCCCAGTTGCACACACTAGGCTTCAAATGTCAAATTCAAAATGTAGAAAAAAAAAATTGCACCAAAACATCAGAACGAGAACAACAAAATTATATACCCCATCATGCTTTGCACAGCATAAGGGGAAAACTGCCCGGGCAGTTTTCTTCTGTGCAGGTAAAAATGAGGCTTGTATAAGAGAAAAAGTTCTGACGCTGTGAAACTGTTAAAGAAACACCAGGCCTTTTCAGTGCTGCTGAGTCGATTTTTAGTCTGGAGGTTCACTTTAAAGTCGCATGTTAAAGGGGAACTGAAGAGAGAGGTATATGGAGGCTGTCATGTTTATTTCCTTTTAATCAATACCAGTTGCCTGGCAGCCCTGCTGGTCTATTTCTCTGCAGTAGTATCTGATTAAAACCAGAAACAAGCATGCAGCTAATCTTGTCAGATCAGACTTATAAGTCTGAACCACTAAAACACCTGATCTGCTGCATGCTTGTTCAGGGGCTATGGCTAATAGTATTAGAGGCAGAGGATCAGCAGGGCTGCCAGGCAACTGGTATTGCTTAAAAGGAAATAAACATGACAGCCTCCATATACCTCTCTCTTCAGTTCCCCTTTAAAACAACATGTAATGCAGAATAACTCGCAGCAATGAAAAAGCAATGGGCTGTTCACAGTGCCGACGTTGCGTTTGTGTCTAACGCTGCACGTTAAATGAAAGTGCTGTATACTATGCGTTATACACGTTTTTAGCTGCGTTAGACTGTTTGCACATGCTCAGTAACACTTGCCGACATACTCTTCATTGCCTGTATTTTCTACTGTACATGCTGTATGCGGTTGTAATGCTGCGTTGCGACTTTTTGGCCGCGTTGCGTTGTTACTTTGCAGTGCGACTTTAACGTCGCATCAAACCGCAACGTCCTAATGTGAAAGTGGCGTAAACCTTAGCTTAGGTTCCCTTTAATAATATGTCTGCTTCTATGAACCAGGACATCGAAACAGTGCAGAATTAATTTTAGGATTTGTATCACCTGTAACAAAGAAATGTTTTTTGTTTAAAGGTTATTTTTTGTTGTGTATGTTTTAGAGCAGAGAGGACTTATGAGTTCGGGGTCAGCTTTAAACATCTGGAAATCACAGAACATCTACATGCGGCACCACCACCAGCCTGATGTTCCCCATGTACAGAGCCAGCAGAACGCGTTCAGACAATCCAACACCAGGAAATTACAGAACATACGCATAGAATACAAATGTATTAAGTACTTACACTGTTTTCTTGTCCTGTCTTAAGAGTTTTGATGAGAACTCGCTTAGTATATCAAGGAAAGCCATGTTAAGTGGCGGATGGACTTCTCCTTGTGGGCTTGGCTCTTTAAAGGCAAACTCTATACCATCCCTGCAAGAAATAATTAATTTATATTAAACATCTACAAGGACAAATTTAGGCCAGTTGTCAGACAGTAAAAGCGATGCTAATAATTCCGCCATGCAAATTCAGTGCAGATTATATGTAGCTTGAAATTGAGCAAATCCAGATCAGAAGGAAGTGCAAGTGACTGGTCCAATTCCATGCTAAATAATATCTGCATTAAATGTGCATGCAAGCTGGTATTACAAGAGTCTCATCCACCATTTCTATGAGCTATGCATCCATACTTGTGTAGGACTCAATACAGCAATAAGCAGGAGTATAAGCACTCCTTAATAAAGTAATTAACATAAAACGGAAGTGAGCACCATCACTATCACTATCACCCCTGGTACAGCTATTCGACCAACTGTTCAATTAACAGCTCCGCGAACCCTCGGAACGCTTAGTACTGGTGTCCCCAAGTGCTCCCAAACACATGCGCAAGAACTTCCATGGGCTCACAGAAGTGGCATAACTTCCCAAAGGCGACAAAAAGGGGACAGGGAAGGCTGAATAGGATCCAAACCTTCTCTCATCTTTGGTAGTATGTGACCTTTTTTTCACTACAGATTTGCTTTAAGGACTTAAAAAAGCCCCCCCCCCCCCACTTCTCAGGATAATATATTAAAGAGAGCATATTATAAGTAGGGTTGTGCTACCTTTTTTCTATGCAAATTTTCTTGCTGCTCAATTTAGTGTCAGTGAAAATTTCCACGCTGAGTCAGAAATTACGTTCATCTCCATTTCACTTTTTTAGGGGCGGGCAGTGCAGATCCCCACCAGGGTCGCAGCAGCAGGGGGAGCAGTACTTTACCTCTCCAAGATCCACACACGGCATATCTTCTTTCTCCTTCCATTTGTTTCATTAGCAACATGCTGTCACCACAAGGGGGCACTGTTACCCATCCAACTGAACGGACTGAAGGAGGAAGAAGATATTCAGTGTGTAGATCACGGAGAGGTAAGGTACATACACATGCACTACCGTCGGCAACGACGGGTCCGCTGGACGGACGTTCAGCCGAGAGTAGTGAGTGTGTACGCGCTGTTGGTCTGAAAGACCCGCCGTTGCCGGATGTAGTGCGTGTGTACGCACCTGTAGTAGTGGAAGAGGAGGGAGGGGGAACCTCTCTGACTACCTATAATGTGGGAGGGGTGAGGGCTGCCTAGATACATGGGTGAAGGCTCACTGACTACAATTTTTATACACTCGCCCTAGGAGCTATGTAGCCTAGAAACTGCACTGCTCATCTCCAATGGTAGGCCCTTTTAAATGATGACTAAATTAAATTAGGTGACTAAAGATACTGACATTTTAAACAAACCTGTGCTCAATTAGCTGCAGTAACTTTTCATGTTTCCAGTTTATTAAAGCTATGTCTAGGTATACCCTATAAAACATTTTAACTTTTCAAGATGGCTGCATCCACAGAATGAATATCAAACATCCGTTTACCATTCTCCTAAACTGTACAGACTCTACATAGCTGTTTTATATATTGATATAGTTAAACTTACCTCTCCAGAATGTGTACATTCCCCCCATGTGACCAGGCAACTCAGCCACCCTAGTATGCTTCATATGACTAAGCCTTGTCTATGAACTGGCACAAAATATTAAGGTGCGTACACACATGCG
Organism: Hyperolius riggenbachi; assembly: GCF_040937935.1. Classification (NCBI taxonomy): domain Eukaryota; kingdom Metazoa; phylum Chordata; class Amphibia; order Anura; family Hyperoliidae; genus Hyperolius; species Hyperolius riggenbachi. Next base: position 143,281,334 of record NC_090653.1, read on the forward strand.
ACTATAGTCGTTTGAAACGATCGTTCCCCGATCGTTTAAAAAAAAGCAACCAACGATCATTAAGTCTAACGACGGACGAGCTAGATCGTTAAAAACGAACGATCTAGCTTGGCAGATTTTTACCAACGACGATCGTTTGCAAAAGTAGTACATCGTTGGAAACGGTCGTTCGTACTAGGCTTGACATGCGCATTTCGCTATTTCTCCATGAAATTTCTCATTTTTATGCGCAAGCGCAATAGTTGCTTTACGTGCTGTAACGTTCGTTCTAACGATCAGATCGTTACACACAATTTAAAACTAACTTTACTTAGGTCGTTCCTTCATCAATTAAAAGTTTGTTCGTCGTTCTCAACGAACGATCGTTGTCGCATGTGTGTACGTAGCATTAGACATACATTCCCAACAGCTTACCTTTGCGAACTAACCTTATAAAGTATGCTACGTGTGCACACAATGGCTAGGGTGCATTGGGACGTAGAGAGACCCAAGAGACTTGTAAGAGAAGGAGCTACAGCAGGGCAAGAACTGTAAAGCAGCTCAATTGCAGCCTTCCTTTTGAATCAACTTTTTGAGCTGTGACAATTATGCTTTAAGGCACATTACACAGCATTCTAATCTTAGAAATTAAGAACTGATGGAGGCTGCCTAAAAGTCTAAAATAATAAAAATCAATAAAAGTACAGAACCTACTTCCCCCCAAAAATGACTTAGGGCCCTTTTACACTTAATCTGCTGCGTTGAGCATGCATTTGTGTTAGTACACATTTTTCCCCCAAATGTAATAGAAACCTATTTGTTACAATCCCCACACACTGGCATGAATACAGTACTCTTTTTTGCGGATGTCAGCATGTGGAGATTGTAACAAATAGGTTTTCTATTACATTTGGGGAAAAAATGTGTATTAACGCAAACGCATGCCCAACGCAGCAGATTAAGTGTAACAGGGCCCTTACGGTGGTGGGCCTCAAGCAATATATTGTATAGTAAGTGACAATGCATTTTGTAGTGCAGTCACCATTAAGTCATGACTGCCTTCAAATGAGTCAGTAATGCAAAGGTGCATTAGCTAAGATTCTAATCTTGTCTTAGGAAAATAAAATACAAATGGACTGTAAATACCTGTGATATGACAAACATGGAAACTAGCAGTTTTGGAAGTTAGAAATGTGGGTTGCCTGGTGATCCCTGATAAGAATAACAATTATGGTAAAAACTGGAGCTACACACCTATAAAAGCCAGTGAGGAATTTCTGAATCGTCTGTTTTATGACAAGTTTGGTGTAAACATAGTACAGTTTCTTCATAAGTAATACAAAGCAAACCTTGGCCATATGTCTCTATTTTTTTGAGATAGGAATGTTTAAGTCAATATATAGGTAAATTTATTCAAAAATCGTGATGCGATTTTAGCCTCTGTAAAATCCAGTTGGCACTCCGTTTTCATTAGACTTTCTAATGAATACAATCTGCAATCAAGGTTAGTTATCCTGTAACTGCTTTTTAAGCAGCTGAGAATGCCAACTGCACTGTGTGACAAACAGATGGCCACTAGAGCATCTACAGACCTACATATCAAATATCCCCATGACATATGTCATAGCTGGAAAGAACCAGAAATGCAAAAACATTCAGGAAATTTCCATAATAACCCAAACTGACTGAAATAAGTCAAACCTTCAGTGCTGCAAAATAACAGTAGTCAGTGCAAACTAGAATATTCATTAAACAATAATAAGAGAAAATAATTGATTACTTGTGCAACATTGCAATAGCTTCTCTTGTTTTCAGCTGATCAAGTCCAAAGGTCAGAGCAAAACGCCGCGCAAGTTCTTTAATGCCGCTGAATGTCGGCGATGACCTGTCAAAGTTATAACTATGCTCCTGGATCATCTCATTGAAAAGCTGTACAGAAATAAAACACAAATATTAGGCAACTTGTCTGCATCAGGTTTATTTCTCTATAAAATGCAGTTTCAATGGTGGATAAATAAAAGCAAATCAAACATAAACTAAGGCCTGGGACCCGCTTTTCTGAGTGCTTGTGATTTGCTAATGTACTAAAAAGCTCTTGCTAGTGTGTGATCCCACTTGAGGGATGTGATTTTTTTTTAAAAAATCACCCATAGCATTAATATTAACAAGAGCTTTTTAAATCACAAGCTCTTCAAAAAGTGGGTCATGCTTATAGTGACATGACAATATCATTGTAACTGTGTAGTTTAAGGTTTCTCAAAGTAAAACTTGCTCTCAATTTAGGTGAGAAACTATATGGCTCACGACTAATACAGAATTGGCTTATGGATGAATATGCTTGCTCTAGCGTGATCAGTCCGTTAAACATAAAAGCTTCATATTGATTCAAAATTAAACAGGAAAGAAGCTATTTTTATTGATCACAGGCAGGTACAAATAGTATGGGATTCACATCTGCATGGGTGTACTACATTGATCGGTACAATGGATTTTCAAAAAGATTGCTGGTTAAAGGGACTCCGAGCACCTCTCATGGGTATGTGCTCTCTTTCATTCGATGCCTGAATCGCTGTTCTGCACCAAATAGGTTTCGTTTGATTTCAATTTAAAAATCACGGCTGCCATCTTGGCTATGTTATAACTTCTGGGTCACCCCTGTCTTCTCTGTTAGAGAAGTGCATCACTGAATGAAACAGGAAGAGGAAGTGACATACATGGCCATTGCAAGAGGCTCTTCCAGAGGGGTCATAGCACGACTTTGATGGAAGTTGTCCGGCTTAAAGGCATACCCATGAGAGGTGCTCGGAATCCCTTTAAGTTGGACCAAAATCAAATGGTGTAAAGCTGACCGTACACTGTTCAACTATCCCTCAATTTTGTTTTTGATTGTCATTTGATCGATATTACAATATTATGTTTGACATAAAGATCAATTATTTTACCAACATTTGTGGATCAATTTCTAAAATGATTCCATTATAATTTTCAACATAAATGAAATAAAAATTCCAGATATTTTGATGTTTTTTTTTATAATATCATCCAAAACCTAAATGCAAGCAACTGACAACGGCACAAAGCATGGACTTTTTTTCATTATGTGAATATTAAATGATCAGTTGGCAATACATACATGTTGAGAGCATGCCCAATGCAGATTTGAGAAAGTTAAAGAGAATCTGTACTTTAAAATTCTTACAATAAAAAGCATATCATTCTATTCATTATGTTCTCCCGGGCCCCTCTGTGGTGTTTCTGCCACTCCCTGCTGAGATCCTGGCTTGTAATTGCCAGATTTAGGCAGTGTTTACAAACAAAAGACATGGCTGCTAACCAGAGTGTGATAGGCTGAGAAGAGCTCAGTCTGTGACTCATACAGAGCCTGCAGGGGGCGTGTATAGTTTCTATCCTATTACAAACAGAGCAGCACATTCCTGCATTCCCGACAAAGCCGTCAGAGGAAAGAAGATTAGATTATATAACAGAGACAATACAGCCACTGTGCAACTAGGAAAGGCTGCAGTAAGACAGACCACATTAGAACAGGTATAGGAACTTATAGGATAGAAGAAATAAGGCTGAAAATTGTTAGTCTCTAAGATTGCAAACGTCTTTAACCACTTGAGGACCACAGGCTTAAACCCCCCTAAAACCCAGGCCATTTCTTGCAAAATATGCCACTGCGGCTTTAAGGCCTCGCTGCAGGGCCGTACAACTCAGCACACAAGTGATTGCCCACCAACAGAGCTTTCTGTTGGTGGATAATGATCTCTCCCAGGATGTTTATTTTTTATAGAAATATTTATTGATTTTATTTTTGAATAAATATACCTTTTTTTTTTATTATTTTACTAACCCCCCTCACTCCCTCCCACAGCCAATCAGTGCGATCGGCTGCCATAAGCTTCAACCTATGACAGTGGATCGCTTCTGTCTCCTCCAGGGGGACAGCAGTGTCACAGTACAGCGCTGCCGTGGATCACAGCTCTGTACAGACTAATTAGACGGTGGTTTCGCCATCTAACAGTTTCCTAGCGGCGACTGCTGCTGAGAGGCCGTCACTCAAGCAGGGATGCGCGCATGATCCCCTGCAAAACAGGCCCACAGGACTTTACACCAATAGGCGGTCCTGGGGCTGCCGCCCCGGCCAAGCCCATCGGCGTGACGCAGTCAGCTAGAGGTTTAAGCAAACATTTGCCTTACTAAGTACATACATACAACATAAGCATTTTATCCATTTAGGGCTGGTGCACACCGAGCGGCTTTTTCAGCGTTTCTGCAGCCGCTTGCGGCTGCGGATACGCTTGGTCAATGTATCTTAATGGGGTGGTTCACACCAGAGCGGGAGGCGTTTTGCAGAAATGCATACTCCCGGGGTGAGGCATTTTTTGGATTGTGGTTGCGTTTCTGCCTCAATGTTAAGTATAGGAAAAACGCAAACCGCTCTGAAAAACGGCAGTTCAGACCGGTTTTGCAGGTGTTTTTGTTACAGAAGCTGTTCAGTAACAGCTTTACTGTAACAATATCTGAAATCTACTACACCAAAAACGCTTCACAAAACCGCAAAATGCTAGCTGAAACGCTACAGAAAAATAACAAAAAGCGTTTCAAAATCTGCTAGCATTTTGCGGATCTGCTAGCGTTTTTTGGTGTGCACCAGGCCTCAAACCACATAAGATCCTCAATAGTCAAATCAGTGGTTGTTGAAGCACTGCAGTAGGAGTTCAGTGAAACATTTTCTCATAAGGTAATTTATTGTTCTGGTTAAATGGAGAATGGTCACAAAAACAAAATCACTTACCTGTTGTAAACTAAGTATGAGCGTTTTTGCGCACTGAATCTTGTCAATTTGCCGCGTTTTACTCATAGTTTCTTTGATGATGTCCCCGTAATCGTTATAATACTAAAAATAAGGGAAAATAATTATAACAAAAGAAAGGGGAAGTAAAGAAACAAACTAACAAAAAAAGTGTGGTTACTATTTCATTTATCAATGCAAGGTATTTTCAATTCCCAAGACTAGCTTGGGCTGATTTGGCTCATAGCCTCTTGCTTCAGTAACGACTCCTTACCTCCAAAATAAAACTACTGGAGTCTATCTATTCTCTAAACTGATAAGAAAATAGTGAGGCCATGGCTTGCGACCATCCTGCCCCCAGCTTACGGACAAGATTTGCCTCCATAACGCAGCATTCCTCAAAGGTCTGCAGAGGACACTAAGGCAGGGGTCACACTTGTTTTTCAGAAAACTGAAAGACAAGCGTGACCCCTGCCTTACAGTTGCGAATGTAACGTATAAAGAAAACTGACAAAATGTGCAGGATGTCAGTTTTTTTCTGCACGGGCAAAGCTGCATTGAAGTGTTACCTAGCCCATTGACTAACATGAGTTCTCAGTTGAAATCAGTTTTTCTGTGCAGAAAACATGCACAAAAGCAGACAAGTGTGACCCCTGCCTGAAGATGCAAACACACTAAAGATGATAAACAAGATGTAAATTTCTCCTTGCATTCAAATTTCATGTAAATGTTATGCAGCTAGAACTTGGACTAATAAAAAAATTGACATGAAGTTATTCTGGTTGGTCAAATTTCAATATGCATATAATTTACATAGATTTTGAATGAAAGGAGAAATTATTTACATCTCAATCACCCTAGAACACACATCCAATTTTGCCACTTTCATATGGTATGAGAGCTTACCTACACAATCTATTCAGAGTATTCAAAATCTAAAGGCCCTCCCAGTACATGGAAGTGGTAAATCAAGACTGAATGTGTTATCTCCTTTAGCACTACATCTTGCTCAACAACACTACACAGTTAGAGATGTACACAAAACTAATCCAGAGCCCATTGAGCAAATAGAATTCAATTGTTTGATGCTGACTGAGTATCATTTAAAAAAGACTCTGAAGTCTCAAAAGAAAAGTCTTTATTTAACAAATATGTTTAATATGTTAGCCCTAGCTAAACCGCCGCATTTCCGATGTAATCCCCCCAAACTCCCCAGGGGGCAATCCGGGCAGCGCTTCCGTGTGAGGCAGAGCTATGAGCTGCAGCTCTGCCTCTCAGTGCGTCTGTCAGCCCGGATCGCCGCCTCTCCCCCGCCCCTCTCAGTCTTCCTCCACTGAGAGGGGCGGGGGAGAGGCAGAGATCCGGGCTGACAGAAGCGTGTGAGGCAGGGCTGCAGCTCATCGCTCTGCCTCACACGGAAGCGCTTAGGGCGGCAAAATCCACGACCAAGAAAGTCGTGGATTTTGCAGGGGAGAGGGAGAGCAAGTTAGGGGGGGGATTTAGATAATTTACAGCGGCGGGAATGCGGCGGTTTAGTTAGGGCTAATATGTTAAACACATTTGTTAAATAAAAATATTTTTTTTGAGACTTCAATGTCTCTTTAAGGCTGCCATACACTGGTACATTGCCACCAGATCGGCCCCCAGTCTCCGCTGTCTTCTCCGCTCTGGGCTCCAGCTTCACTTTACTTCCTGTCTGGGGAAGTTTAAACAGTAGAGGGCGCTCGGGACAGGAAGAAGTGAAGCCTGCCGGAGCCCAGCAGAGAAGGCGCAGCGGGGACAGAGGGGATACGCGCCGGCCGGATCAGGTAATGTATTGCCACTAACATCGGTCATTCAAACGCCGCTATCGACGCACTCCCGACTCGCTGGCGATCGAGCAAAATCTTCCGCACGGACAGATCGACTGGATCGTTCGGTCGCCATTTGCACAACGATTTCACAGCAGATTCGATCACATCACAGTGATCGAATCTGCTGTATATTGGCGGGAAATAGTGGAAGTGAATGGGCCCTTTAGGAGGTCAACATCTAATCAGGCTAGGGGCGTATGTACAGCTTATGACAATGAGGCCACCTAAAACATGCTCATGACTGAGAACCATTACTGCGAGTGACACAACCTTCTCTTTTCAGACACTGGAGGGAAATTCTAAGTTAAAAAAAAAAAGTGAACTTGTACAGTAGTCATCGCCTACAGCAGTTCTATACATACCCTCATGTACTGTTTGAAAATGTCTGCAGCAGTGTTCATTTCCACTACATTGTATACAATGAGTTTGCAGTAAGCTGCGAGCAGATTTCTCCTTTTATGTAATGCTTCAATTTTGCTGGCTTCATCATCTTGCTGGCCATCTAAACACAAAGCAATAATATAACTATTTACGCTTAAAAAAAACAAAACAAAAACTGCTCTATCCCACAGGTGTTTAGCCAACTTAATTTCAAATGGAATATACAGTGATTTTTTTCCCCCCTTTATTGTGTTTAATACTAAGCATTATGTAATAATTTCCTGATTTAGGCCCCGTTCACACTGCACGCGTTTCCAACCGCGGTTTGGAAACGTGTGCAGGTGGCCGACACGCACGACATCAGACAGTGCATAGAGTGCACTGTCTGATGTTCACACTGCATGCGTTCCGGACCTGTGCGGTCCGGGAACGCATGCTGCACGCATTTTTTGCCAAAACGCGCGGCTGTCCCATTCACTTTTCAGTGATGGGATCAGCCATGCAAGGCATACAAACGCGGATGGCGTGCGTTCGTACGCGTTGCGCTCCGCATGCGTGGCCGTCCGCGTTTGTAAAAAATAGATCTAACAAAAAGTTTGGTAAATTAAAAAAAAAAAAAAAAGTCTGATTTTAGTGCTGTGAAGTAAAGTTAGGAAGTTAGGAGCATTTATACACAAAGCTTAAAGAGAACCCGAGGTGTGTTTAAAGAATGTTATCTGCATACAGAGGCTGGATCTGCCTATACAGCCCAGCCTCTGTTGCTATCCCAAACCCCACTAAGGTCCCCCTGCACTCTGCAATCCCTCATAAATCACAGCCGTGCTGTGAGGCTGTGTTTACATCTGTAGTGTCAGTCTCAGCTGCTCCCCCGCCTCCTGCATAGCTCCGGTCCCTGCCCCCGTCCCTTCCCTCCAAACAGCAGGGAGGGAAGGGATGCAGGCGGGGACTGGAGTTCTGCAGGAGGCGGGGAGAGCAGCAGACTGATACTATAGAGATAAACACAGCCAGCTCTGACAAGCTGTTTGTCAGCAGCGTGGCTGTGATTTATGAGGGATTGCAGAGTGCAGGGGGACCTTAGGGGGGTTTGGGATAGCAACAGAGGCTGGGCTGTATAGGCAGATCCAGCCTCTGTATGCAGATAATATTCTTCAAACCCACCTCGGGTTCTCTTTAACTCAATTATATCTCCCTACCCATTTCTCACCTTTAAAAGGAACCAGAGAGGATCAAGAAAAGCTTTTATACATACCTGGGGTTTCCTCCAGCCCCATACGCACGGATCGCTCCCACGCCGCCGTCCTCCGCTGCCTGGATCTGCCGATACCGGGTCCCGTCATTACCGCCAGTCGGCCGGCGGACACGGCCAATTCTCCGCATCACAGGAGGCTCCCTCCATACAGGTACGCGTGTGGCTGCCTACTGCGCAGCTGCATGCGTACGGGTATGGAGGGAGCCCCTGTGATGCGGACAATTGGCCGCGTCCGCCGCAAGTGACTGGCCCGGTACCGGAGGATCCAGGAAGCGGAGGATGGCGGCGTGGGAGCGATCCAGGCTTATGGGGCTGGAAGAAGCCCGAGGTATGTATAAAATATTTTTCTATTTTAACAAAGCATTCCTCTCTGGTTCCCTTTAAGCGCACTTCTGATGAGTACAAAGTACTCTGATACACTAATGAGAACATGTTCTAACAGGCCGGCAAATTGCATTTTCTGTAAGCATCACTAGATCCCCATAATAGCTGGGCTGCGGCACACAGCCCCACCCCCTAGAAGAGCCAGAACTTCTAGAACTGTAGATACAGAAAGACCAGGGCGTTGCAACGAGCCAGAGCCCAGCTGATACAGGGTGCAAGTGATACTAAAGGTGCATACACACGCACTACTATAGAGAACGATGGGTCAGTCAGACCCTCCTGCTGGGCGGGGGTTCAACCGACAGTAGTGCGTGTGTACAGTCTGCCAGACAGACTGATAAGGCCATTTCTGTCAGACAGACTGATAAGGCCATTTCTGTCAGACAGACTGCACCCTGTATCAGCTGGGCTCTGGCTCGTTGCAACGCCCTGGTCTTTCTGTGTCTACAGTTCTAGAAGTTCTGGCCCTTCTAGGGGGTGGGGCTGTGTGCCGCAGCCCAGCTGTTATGGGGCTCCAGTTACAGAAAATGCAATTTGCCGTCCTGTTATAACATGTTTTCATTAGTGTATCGGTGTATCCATGCAGAAGTCCGCATTTGTGCGCGCAAAAGTCTGGCAAGCGGCACTTCACGTGTTAACTTTACCACGCCCGTGCTAACAGTTAGCACGGGTTTGTGAATCAAGCCCTACAGGGAGTGCAGAATTATTAGGCAAGTTGTATTTTTGAGGAATAATTTTATTATTGAACAACAACCATGTTCTCAATGAACCCAAAAAACTCATTAATATCAAAGCTGAATATTTTTGAAAGTAGTTTTTAGTTTGTTTTTAGTTTTAGCTATTTTAGGGGGATATCTGTGTGTGCAGGTGACTATTACTGTGCATAATTATTAGGCAACTTAACAAAAAACAAATATATACCCATTTCAATTATTTATTTTTACCAGTGAAACTAATATAACATCTCAACATTCACAAATATTCATTTCTGACATTCAAAAACAAAAAAACAAATCAGTGACCAATATAGCCACCTTTCTTTGCAAGGACACTCAAAAGCCTGCCATCCATGGATTCTGTCAGTGTTTTGATGTGTTCACCATCAACATTGCGTGCAGCAGCAACCACAGCCTCCCAGACACTGTTCAGAGAGGTGTACTGTTTTCCCTCCTTGTAAATCTCACATTTTATGATGAACCACAGGTTCTCAATGGGGTTCAGATCAGGTGAACAAGGAGGCCATGTCATTAGTTTTTCTTCTTTTATACCCTTTCTTGCCAGCCACGCTGTGGAGTACTTGGACGCGTGTGATGGAGCATTGTCCTGCATGAAAATCATGTTTTTCTTGAAGGATGCAGACTTCTTCCTGTACCACTGCTTGAAGAAGGTGTCTTCCAGAAACTGGCAGTAGGACTGGGAGTTGAGCTTGACTCCATCCTCAACCAGAAAAGGCCCCACAAGCTCATCTTTGATGATACCAGCCCAAACCAGTACTCCACCTCCACCTTGCTGGCTGCATCCCTCTGCAAGATATCTCACTATTTTTGACTTTTCTGAGCCTGTCAAGTCCTTCTTTTGACCCATTTTGCCAAAGGAAAGGAAGTTGCCTAATAATTATGCACACCTGATATAGGGTGTTGATGTCATTAGACCACACCCCTTCTCTTTACAGAAATGCACATCACCTAATATGCTTATTTGGTAGTAGGCTTTCGAGCCTATACAGCTTGGAGTAAGACAACATGCATAAAGAGGATGATGTAGTCAAAATACTCATTTGCCTAATAATTCTGCATTCCCTTTATATATTTGCTCCTAAATAACTTTTTCCTTTTTTTTCCACCATATATTGAATACTTTGCTTGTTTGGTGCTTAAAAGGTTTTATATAGGTAGGGTGAAAATGGGAAAGGCAGGATAATTAATTATAAAAGCTTTGTGTAACAAGCCCATCACCCTGGCGTTCTGATTAAATCGCCAGGGTGGCTGCGGGAGGGTTTTTTTTAAATAAAAAAAAAACTATTTCATGCAGCCAACTGAAAGTTGGCTGCATGAAAGCCCACTAGAGGGCGCTCCGGAGGCGATCTTCCGATCGCCTCCGGCGCCCAGAATAAACAAGGAAGGCCGCAATGAGCGGCCTTCCTTGTTTTGCTTATATCGTCGCCATAGCGACGAGCGGAGTGACGTCATCGACGTCAGCCGACGTCCTGACGTCAGCCGCCTCCGATCCAGCCCTTAGCGCTGGCCGGAACTTTTTGTTCCGGCTGCGCAGGGCTCAGGCGGCTAGGGGGGCCCTCTTTCGCCGCTGCTCGCGGCGAATCGCCGCAGAGCGGCGGCGATCAGGCAGCACACGCGGCTGGCAAAGTGCCGGCTGCGTGTGCTGCTTTTAATTTGACAAAAATCGGCCCAGCAGGGCCTGAGCGGCAGCCTCTGGCGGTGTTGGACGAGCTGAGCTCGTCCAGACCGCTCAGCAGGTTAAGTCTGGAAACTTGCGTTGCAATTTTTAAACCTTTTTATCCGTTTTACTTTACCAATCCAGCATTACTTTTCTTTTGTTTACAGACATTACCTGCCAAGCTAGCATGTGGTGCATTACGCATTTAACTTGTAGCATTTTTATGGTCCTGAAAAAACTAGTGTTAAGTAGAAATTACGCATGCAAAAACACAACTGCACATTTCTTTTAAACTCCACTAATTTAAAAAAGATTAACCTATTTAAATTCAGGTCTGTTGCACAAGAAGTGCAAAAAGAAAATTATAATCAAACAGTTAAATTCATGAAAGGACTACAGCTAGTAATAAATATTAACATAATTAACTAAGATGCAGTGGTTATCAGCTCATAATGAATTCTTTTTAAGAATGCACGTTACCGATTATAATTTGTAACTTTATATCAACATTAGAGGAATTACATTTGTTACAAATGATGGCTGGACTTTCTACTTAGCAGTATGGGTTACTGGAGTGAAATGCTAATAATTACTACATGAAGAATGTGCTCCTGTAATGTAATAATGCATAAATGGTTCAGTGACCATATAATAAATCCTACTTTAAAGCACACCTGAACCAGCATTTAAAATAAGTTGATTTTTACTTACCTGGTGCTTCTTCCAGTTACCCATAGTCTTTAAGGCCCCTTAGTGTCCTCCAGGGTCCCCTCCATTGTACCGCTGTAACCCTTATTTAAGTCTTCAACACATAAGGGTCACATGCTACAGCACATGCACCGTCCCGACTGTGAACCTCCTCTTTTGTGGTCCCATGGCAGGGAGCATTATGCTCATACGCAGTTACAAGTCTTTACCAACCGCGCATAGGCAGAGGAAGGGACAGCGCATGTGCTGTAGTGCACGATCTGAGACTTTAATTGTGGTGACCGTGAAACAACAGCGGGAACCTGAGGCCGTCACAGACTAAGTAGCACTGGAAGAAACCCTAGGGAAGTAAACTTTTTACCTCCCAGATTAGGTGTACTTTAAAGCGGAATATAACCCAGCATTTCAACTTTGCTCTAAAACATTATTTACAGCATATTATATGCAACAGCATTTTTTTTTTTCTTACTAGACCAGCATTGGAAGGGTTACACACAGAGCTTTAAAGTTTCGTGGAGAGAAATGCAGATGCATCCGAAGTTTAAATAGATACATTTAAGTAAACACAATGTAACAAGTGAGGAATGTTACACACTCTGGCTGTCCTCCAGCTCCTGCACAGTCAGGCAGGGAACACACTTGACTGTTTTCGTGCGTGTTTTCTGCACAGAAAAACTGATAACTCATGTTAATCAATGTGCTAGTTCACACTTACTGTGTTTTTCGCACGCAGAAAAAAAACTGACATTCTGCATGATGACTCTGCACATTTTAGCAGTTTTCTCTATCAATTACATCAGCTGCTGTGAAAAACGCACGCGTTTTCCTGCATGGAAACACACTTGATGTGCAGAAAAAGTATGCAGAAAAACGCGCGCGGAAAACTGAAAGACGTGTGTTCCCTGCCTCAGAGAGTGTGAATCACATTCCTCACTTGTTACATTGTGTTTACTTAAATGTATCTATCTAAACTTCGGATGCGTCTGCATTTCTCTCCATGGAACTTTAAAGCTCTGTGTGTAACTCTTCCAATGCTGGTCTAGTAAATAAAAAAATGCTGGTTGCATAGAATATGCTGTAAATTATGTTTTAGAGCAAAGTTGAAATGCAGGGTTATATTCCGCTTTAAGATAAACATAACAAGACACTGAAATTATACCAACAATGCCTACATTATTTATTTTAAAATGAGAACATTTAAGTTAAATTGTTATTCTGCAGCACAAAATTCAACAAACTTTTCTCTTAAGTTTACCCGCCTACAAAATACCCTTTCAGCACTTAGAAACTTTAAAGCCATTAGGAATCACATTTTTATTTTTTTTATTTTTTTTAAATGACATGTATGGTTTTTACAGTGAAAATACTTTCACCTCTCCTTAATTTCGCCGCTCCCCCGCCCCTGGTTCGGTAAATATAGCCCAAAATCTTTGCCGTATAAATCCAAGATGGCTGCCGACCTTTACTTTGTCTTCTGTGTCAGCAGCCTCTTCCTTTCTAGGATCGCTCTAGCGCTGATAAAGTCGCGCGAGAGGCAGACAGAGAGAAGAGAGCGTGCGCATGCATTATGTGACAGACATTATAAAATTATATTATTACTTTATGTGCAGAACTGCGTGTTCTCTGCCTTCAGCGCTGCACGTCACTATGTGCACTCTGTGTATAATAGCTGGGAGCTGCGCATCATCGTGCACAGACTCAGAGGGGCGGGCAAAAGGGAGGAGATGGCCGCTCAACACAGAGGAGTGACAGAGCAGGGGAAATAAGCTCTGCCTCCTCTCTCTTATAAAGCTATTCGACCGAACTGGTCAAATTATTAAAACTGTGAATTTGGGTGCCAGGCTGCTGCCAGTAGAAGGAAAAGGGGACAAAGCATCAGAGGACAATGACAGGTAAATTGTCCTCTATAGAAAAAAGGAAAAAAAAAAAAAAACAGTTCCCATTGACTTTAACGTGCTAAATGTAGGCAGAAAAATGAATCTTCACAATTGAGCACAATCGGGACAAAGTCTGAGTACTCTTTTATTTGCTGAAATGTTATGTTATATGATCAAATCATCAGTAAAATGAGCTTACTGATTGTGTTCTGCAACAACTTTTCTCTGCATCAGCTCTGTTTTTGTTGGTTTTGTAGCACTTGGACCCCCTGCAGATCTCCTTCACCCTAACCAATCCCAACTGCTAATTCTTGCTCTTGACACCATTAGTGTCTTGTTGACACTCTTCCTGATGATGCCCAACACCACCTACTCCCTACACTACCCCCTTCCTGGTGCCCAATGGAAGGTTTATACTTGTCTGTACATAAAATGCACACACTTTTACACATGCAAAATCTCTGATTTGCCATAATTACTGAATGATCATTTATGAGAAAATGCACATGGTGTGCAAAGTTTAGCTGCAAGGCTGTAAATTTTTTTCCTGTATGCAAAAAACAAACACCACACATTTCATGTGAATTAGCCCAATGACCAACATTAAAGTAACCCACCAAATCTAAAATGGCCCAGGCATCTTTCACTTGGCATGCCAGGCTCCATTTGCACCAAAATGAACTGATCACAGAGTTACTGGAAGTGAAACTCAGAAAGGACACTATCTGCATCAAGTTTGTATGTTCTAGACATTTTAGTTATGTTCTCCCAGTTCCTGCCTTTGCTGGAAAAAGTAATGCATGCCTTAGAGCCATTGAACACAAGTGAGAACAACAGACAGTATGATCTATGCGCTCTGATGATCTCTCATTCTGCACCCTATACATACTGCAGAAATGTACACTGTATTGTGAACAATGGGAACAAGCACTAATCAAGAATTGTATTCACATTTAAAAGTGGGTAATTGTTTCTACCACTGTTCAGCTAACCTTAAAGAAAATCTCCCTTCCTAATGCTCAACATAACTTCCCCCTCCCCCAGCCACATTTGAAATCTGCACAGGAAGACTTGAGCGCAGGATACAGACGGTATATGGCTGATCCTGCTGCTGCACAAGTCCCGGCCGTGTTAATTACTATTCCCCTTTCAGGCGGCCATGGATGGTGGGGAATAATATAATTCAGCTATTGCTAGAGGCTGAATTATTGTGCTTTAAAAACAACTTCGGCTCAGTCTTCTGACGGCGCTGACGTTACTCACTGAGCACCGCTATAAATGTAATTCCTATTATAGTCTATGGTGGCGCCCAAATCTTCCTGCGCTGAAAAGGACTGCTCCCCCCCCAAAAAAAACCCCTCATTCCTGATGTTTCACTAACTTCTCCCATAAACCCCCTTCTTTATTACTAACACTCAGCTCTTCTACTTAAAGTGAACATGAAATGAGAGGGATAAAAGGCTACCATATTTATTTTTTTAAACAATACCAGTTGCCTTGCAGTCCTGCTGAGGAGTTTGGCTGTGGTAGTGTTTGAATCGCACACCTGAAACAAGCATGCAGATAATCTTATCAGATTTTTGTTTCAACATGCTGCATAGTTGTCCAGGGTCTATGGCTTAATGTATTAGAGGCGGAGGATCAGCAGGAAAGCCAGGTAACCGGTATTAAAGTTAAATAAAGATGTCAGCCTCCATATCCCACTCTTATTTCAGGTTCCAGTTAATGATGTGACACCACATTGAAGGGAATGCATTGTTGAATAGGAAAGAGTTGATGCTAGGCTAATCTGTGTACATGGTAGACTGCGCTGCTCAAAGAACTTGGAAGAAAATCTTGGCTGCCCAAACATTGACCAGCTCACATGACTGCAAGGTTATCCTCAGTTTCATTTCAACTGCAGAGTTTTTACTTTTTTGAGAACAAATGGCAGTCACTGGGAGCAAGATCGGTGGAGAAGGGCAAATGCTTCACTAGCTGTATTGCAGCCCAATGGAAGGCTGCCATGGCAGCTTGGCCATCACACTGGCTGCTGAAGCCACAAAATTGTTGTCATCTTGCTCTGTGCTGGAAGTTGAAGGGCACCCTGAACATCCTGCATAAGGATTCTCTCCCTCAGAGGAACTCTGTACCATGTCACTATAGAGAATTATACCAGGAGCCATCACCGAATGTCTGTGCCTTATCAGTATGAATCTCGAGAGATAACTTGCCATCCCAGAAGAAATACTTTATATGTGTTCTTGGTTCATTTTTATCCAATGTTTGAACTTGCATGACTTACCCCACACACCCGCCTAAAAGTTTTACACAAAGATTTGAGATTTATCAGTATTTTTCAATGGATTCCAGTTTTGTTTAACCATATAGGGCTTGCAGGGAGTATTCTCAGGTCAATCATTTTTTCTAGGGAGTTTGGGGTCAGCTTACACTTGAATTTATATGGTATGTTAAATATTATGTATATTTACCAGTACTGCTGTTGTCATCATCTTGGTCAATAAAGACATGATCCAAAATAAAGCTAAGTAGTTCTGACTGCAGTGATGAATCTGGTGCATATACCAATGGTTCCATTAAGTCTCGTCCCCCACCTGCAATCTGGTGACTGAAGATCATTAGCACATCACAGAGAATGGTGAATGCCTGCAAACAATTTAGAAGAGAAAAATATTTTAAAAGAATTACTGATGCATGATAAATTACTATCAGCATGATACGGTCACCCCACAGTGTTTTTTTTTTAATTGCTGCATATAGACAGAGGATCAGCAGGACAGCCAGGCAACAGGTATTACTTAATAGGAAAGCAATATGGCAGCCTCCATATCCCTCTTGCTTCAGTTGTCCTTTAAGTCAATCGTTTTCTTTCCATGATATATATATATACATACACACACACACATATATGTAAATTATACTCGAGGGGAAAAATACTGTCCTACCAAAATCTAGTTTTATAGAAAAACATAAGAAAAAAGTTTAATCACTAAGATGTCAAAAGTAAAATTGGCCAATCAACATTGGATGCGTGTATGCACCCTTATGTAAAGGAAGCCACTTCCACTTTGTGACAGCTCTGTATTCTGGAAATGTCACCATGACCCAGAGATCTGTGCATAGGGAATTACTCTGAAACAGATACATCAAATATGAAAATTGCATAAGTAGTTCTAGAGCAGTGTTTCACAACATTTTATTGGCTTGTACCCCTTTTAAAACCCTGTACTCACCAAGTACCCCCTAGCATAGCAAACATTATCACAAGTACCCCTTGACAAATATATATTTAATCTTAGTATTTGATAATTGGTTCTAAACAATTTCCAAGCATTTACTATTGCTTTTAATTAGCTAAAACACTACAAAAACATTTGGTATTGTTTAAGTAAGATTTATCATTTTCTAAAACTCTAGAAAACTCTCATTCAACATTTTCTAAAACTCTAAATTTGTTATTCTTGGTTAAGTATATCAAGCCAGAGTACCCCCTGGAACCATCAGAAGTACCCCCTGGGGTACGCGTACCGCACGTTGAGAACCTAGGTTCTAGAGTACCCCATTTAACTTTACTAATAGTGAATAACCTGGCAGGGCGAAACAGGGCTTTAAGAGATACTGGAGAAACAGACAAGGCATTTGCTAAAACTACCCAAAATCAATCCCTGGTTACAAACCTGTTCCTTGACAGCAGGGTGCACATTGGTAAGGTAATGCTGGCATATCTGGCAAAATACCCGCATCTGTCTTTTCAAAGTAATCAACTCTTCCTAAAAGTAAAAAAAAAAAAAAAAGTTATCCCCAAAGTGTTAGTGACTTTTGGGAAAGGTAGTAGCTGGAATACATACATAGTTGAGATGGTCAACAAGAATTTCAGGAAAATACACTTCCTGACTTGATTGGCCCAATTCCAAGTTGGATACAATTTGCACCAAGTCACAATTGCTAGCATCTCATTGCTCATCTCTAAAGGGCAGTCTCAGAGCTTCAACCCAAATCAAAGGATTATTGGAAACGTAAAAACTGCAAATATATGCACCTGAACTAAAGACTTATGCTAGGTACACACCATACGTTTTTTCGGCAGATAGATGGTTCGATAGATAAATTCCGACATGTCCGATATTGTTTCCAATCGTTTTTCTGGTCGATTTCTCATAGAAATGAATGGAAATTGATAAGAAAATTGAGCAGAGAATCGATTGGATGGAAAATCGACTGAAAAAAACGCATTGTGTGTACCTAGCATTAAACAGAACTACAGGTGAGAAGGAGTCTGAAATGAAAGAAAGGACCGGATCCCACCTGGATAAGATGCAAACTTTGCTTTCCCTCATAATCACAGCTACAGCAAGCATGATGTTTTGGTTGTCAAGACCTTCATCAAGTGCACTTGATGAAGGTCTTGATGACCGTGATATAATGGAGTCCAGATGGATTTAAAGGTTCTTTTTTCCATTGTGACTCTTACATGGCTGAAGCCACGAATGCACGACTTTGGCCATAGTCCTGCACCTACTGAGCCACCAGTGGGACCATACAGTGGCCCCAGAGGACACGGAGGGCTACGGGGAGCTGGAGGAAGTTGCAGGTAAGTCCAGATCTTTTTTTTTCACTCGGGGACCCTTTAAGATCCCTGGGACAGTACACCTCTTATTGAGTGGCAATTGAGTGACTTAATACACTATTTGGACTGTCCAAATCATTTAAGACGTTAAGTTTCGGCTGAGGCTCATTTGCTGAGGCAGTTGGGTACAGCTACAGGGGGCGAGCTCGGAGTCCAATGTCCTATAAGCAGAGTTATGCTATGCCACCTATTAAAAAACACTAGATGCATCAAGGGGCTTAATGATATGTAGAAGTGCAATAAGTAAAATACCTTCGTGGAGCCACTTTCTGATATTTTTGCCAGTTGCCACAGGATTACGTAGTGGGTACATTGTAAAGCATGAACAACAATCTGAAAAATAAAACAATTTGATTATATAAATTATATTACCCCTACAACCCAAATCGACTAATCTAATTACAAACACTAACCTGCTCTGGCATATCTCCGTTTTCTATACCGGTCTTCAATAGCTTGTAATTGCTGCTGAATAAATCCCACCTGGAGAGGTCGTGTGCACTGCAAATCAAGACATTCCAAGCCCGGGTTACACTTTCAATATACAAGCTTCATTACGTACAGGCCACATGTGTCTTTATTTTCCAAAAACCTTACAACATTGTATCACTATACAAATTAAGTTATATAATGCTATAGTCCAGGGGTGCCCACACTTTTTCGGCTTGTGAGCTACTTTAAAAATTAGCAAGTCAAAATGATCTACCTATGTACAATTTGAGGAGGACAATTGTATATACAGAATGGAAAATGTATTGCTGTTGGGATCTACCATGAAGTCCTTGAGATCTACCAGTAGAACGCGATCTACCTAATGGGCACCCCTGCTATAGTCTATGCCCTGAAGACAAGCCATTCTCAGATACCAGTATTCATGACACTACCAGAACTTAAGGTGCGTACACACAAACTACTAAATGCAACGACGGGTCCACCGGACCGCCCCGCTGGGCGACAGTATGCGCGTGTGTACGCGCTGTCGGCAGACTGATAAGGCTGTTTCTGAACAATCCACTGAGCCTTATCAGCGGACTGCCTTATCAGTCCGCCGACAGCATGTACACGCGCTACTGTCGGCTAAAAGACCGCCCAGCGGGAGGGTCCGGCGGACCAGTCGTTGCATTTAAAGGGAACCTGAACTGAGTAAATTTAAAATAAACATGATGTAGCTGCAAATTAATATGACCTCACTGTCGTTTCTGACAATGATCCCTTCCAGTTCTGACAATATTTTGTCAGAAATTAAATATACCAGTTGCTGTCAGTTATATATCAGTTGCTGTCAGTTACAACTGAATGTGCAAAGTAATGTCCATGTTTCCCTGTGGCTTAAGTGGGCGATATTACAGTTTAACAGTGCGCTGACCAGGAAGCTGTTATGGGGTAATGGCCATTTTCAAAATTGAGGACAGAGAATTGCATTGATCACAGTAGACAAACAGGACGCGGGAGAGGTATAAGAGATTGATGAGTAGACTCAACAGGAGGTAAGTATGACTTGTTTATGTTTATTTTGACTTTTAATTTTCAGTTCAGGTTCTCTTTAAGTATTCAAAACCAGATATCTGCAAATGATAAGATGCCTTTAGCAGATCACCCAAAAAAAAACCCAGCCAAGTCCACATTCCCTCCCCCATTATTCTGTAAATCAATGTTTACAAGGAGGGAAAAAACTGTGCAGTTCCACCAAACACCAGATGATGGCATCGGAGGCGAACAGAACCCATCTCTGCTTCAGTCACTTGCTAATTAAATTTTCAATCTGTAGTTCCTGACTTCCCTGGTCACTTCTATTGCATTCAGGAACAACTCGCAAGGACAATTCAGCAGTCTATTTCTCTGTTCTCCCTCACAATGAGAAACCATTACTTGTAGCACAGTACAAATCCGCACATAGGAACGTTTCAGATAGTACATTTTTGGTGCTTATCAGGCATCCGAGTACCTGGGTGGTCACATAATGCCACATGCAAAAAAAAATCATGGGCAGCGACGTCGCTCAGACATCGTAATAGTCTTGGGCAGGAATGGTTCCTAAATGCTTTTCAGGCATGCACTTTTTGATTGCCTGTCAGTTTATTCAAGGCTTTAGAGGTGATCGGAAGTAGGCCCTTCCCAAGCACCTCCTCCTACCACCGATTCTCATAGGTGCATAATAGTTATATGAATGCTAGGCTACGACCAACTGCAGATAAAACACTATTGGTGACTAGAAGTTTGTACTGAATTAGCCCTTAGGGCCCATTCACACTATAAATCGCAAAACAGTTTTGCACCGATGATTTCACCACGATTAGCGCAGTAAAATCACTGCTCACACTTTCGTGATTGAGAGCGATCGCGATCAGCACTTTATTAAGCACTGTACCTTGATCACTCCAGAATCGCGGCAAAATGCTGCATGTCACACGTTTGCGATGGGTCACCAGCGATCGGCGCCAATCGCATATACTTTCTTTTTCACAAGCGTGTTAAAAAGCGCCATCGCTTCTGCGATTAGCTGGAATCACCTGCTAATCGCTCAAGTGAGAATGGGCCCTGAGGGCGAATTCACACTACAAGAGCTTTGCGATTTTAAAATCTCTTGGTAATGTTATCCAACATGAGGGATGGGATTTTGTAAGAATCCCCCATAGCATTGCATTAGCAAGAGATTTGAAATCACTAGCATTTACAAATCTCCTGTTTCTGCAGGGCTCGACCTGATCAGAATAGCCTCCCATTGTGGTTTGAGGGAGAATCCTTTGAATAATCTTGCCAGCACCAAAACCTTAATCATAACATTAAATGAAAAGGTCCAAAGAAGAAAAAAATAAAAATAAAAAAAGACACTAGATTGTTAGCATGGGTTCTAGGATGACAGCCCGCCACGCTAATTTATACCCATGCCAGCATGCACATTACTTTTAAAATGTTCTTGAATATGGCAATCACATGACCACTTAAAGTGAATCAAAACTGACCACCCAAAAAAAATAAGTTTCACTTACCTGGGGCTTCTACTAGTCACCTGCAGCCACCCGGTGCTCATGCCGGGACAAACCGATCCTTCAGTCCCCCGCAGCAAGTCAGTTTCATTTTTGCAGACTCGATGGACACTGAACCTGCGCGGCCCTGGCCACGCATGTACTGGATCACGCTCCCACCACTGGTGGAAGGAGGTCTCGGAGGCGGGAGCGTGATTGAGTAAGTGCGTGACCAGGGCCATGCAGGCGCAGTGGCTGACTCGCTGTGGGGGACTGGAGGATTGGTTTGTCCCGGCGTGGGCATAGGGCGGCTGCAGGGAGCTACTAGAAGCCCCAGGTAAACTTTTTGGGGGAGTCAGTTTAGGTTCACTTTAAGGTGAACATTCACAGTAGATGGCCACCAGATTGGACCAACAGAGATCCAGCTCTGATCAGAGGCCCCAGGTGTCCCACACTGAAAACAACCAAAAACATTGTTTATACTGTGTAAACCCAGTGTTGTCCGAAAGTAAACCATTTAGCCACGTTTCACTATGTAGAACATATGGCTTGACTTACAAATCTACCACAAAGGATTTAGTCATTCAGCTGTGCCCATTATAGTAAATGTCCAAATACTTCAGAACCATTCCCAGCTATGACATGTAAACAAGGAAGCGGATTGTGGAGAGAAAGGCAA
Source organism: Hyperolius riggenbachi (assembly GCF_040937935.1). Taxonomy (NCBI): domain Eukaryota; kingdom Metazoa; phylum Chordata; class Amphibia; order Anura; family Hyperoliidae; genus Hyperolius; species Hyperolius riggenbachi. Next base: position 143,303,229 of record NC_090653.1, read on the forward strand.
ATCTGTCACTCTTCACAGATATCTTGTAGCTTGATTTTTTTTTTGTTTGCTTCATGATAGTAGCTGAACATACATGAATTTGGTAATATGATGGCGTGTGCGTGTTTGCGTGTGTATACATAGAGAAAGGCATTTCTTACTTGTGGAAAGCAGTGATTCTCTTTAACGTTGACAGCACTTGGTATGCGTCATCTTCATCTGGCTCCTCTTCCTGGAATTCATCAACAGAGTAAAAAAACACAGTGTAAGAATTACAACAGTATTTATAGTAAGAATATCTAAGAGGACTTCCCCAACCTAAATATCAGCAACTATTTATATTACTCTAATGTAGCGATCAGCATTTACACCATTCAGCTAAATACACTAAATCGTAGGTTCCAAACACATGGTACACATACCCCAGGGGGTACTTGAACCGGTCATAGTCAATCTATTATAGTAAGTTTTGAGATTAAAAACATAAACTTTATATAAATGAACCTGAATAAGTATTCGTTAATTAAAACACTAAGAAATATTTGAAAAGTATGTATACCCAATTATGAAGTACTTCTAAGCAATAAGTATGCAAACAGGGGTACTTGAAATTATGTTACTCACAACAGGGGGTTAATGGCCAACACAGTCATCAATAAAGGGGTACATGTTGTAATAATGCTGAGAACTATTGCACTAGATAACACTCAGCTGAAGCAGCAGTCAAGGACCATCCAGGAGTCACGCCCCGCCCTCCGAAATCACTTAGGCAGGGAACACACTAAGCAGAAAGGCTAGTGTTGCGGAAAACACAGCGTTTTGCATGTAATGATGGTCAATGACATTTGCGTTTTTAAAAGCCCTGGTTTTGTTGCATATTTTTCAAAAACGCACATAATGAAAGTCAATGGTGACGCAATGTAACGCGTTTTGTATGCATTTTGATGCATTTTTCAAACAGAAACCCGTTTTCTGATGTATTTCCACTTTCAGTTGACTTCTGAGTGATTTGCATAAAACGCAATACAAACATGCATGCAAAACAAATATGCGTTTTGTATATGCGAACCCCAAATACAAACCGCACGCAAAACACCACATGTGCGGGAAGAATGCAAAACGCAAACACAATACAAATGCACAAACGCATATGCATAAAAACAAGAGGTTTCCCGCCCTGCTAAGTGTGCACCCAGCCTCAAAGATGCGGCATGCTGGATTTTATTAATGCCTGACCAATCCCCCAAGCACATTGTTCTCCTGCTCACCATGCCAGCTAAAAACTGCAAGCCCATTGTCCCTTCTTTTGCCTCTAGCAGATGCGTCACTAGCCAATAGGCCAGCAATACATCTGTACAGCACTAGACGCTGAACTGTCACCTAAAGGATCGAGACCCATTCCATGTATGCAACAGTAACAGAGCAAGTGTACCCAGTTTTGATGATCACTGACATGCAAAAACAAATTGATTTATTTAGGACAACATTATCTGAAAGTAGAACGACCAATACTGCTGATAAATAACTATGCAGCAGGGGATATTCTCATTTCTCCACTACAATGTAAGCAGCTTGTTCTGCTCTATGCAGAGGGAAGGTGGAACGATGCACAGCAAACATGTGAGCGGCATTGCGCAACAGTCAACAATGCTGCCCTTTTGGTAACAGTCACTCATCAATGCTATTGTCCGGCACCTGTACACATTGCTTACGTCTCGGCCAGGGTGATCCCAAATCAAGCAATCGTTTCAGGCGAGGATTATCTATCTAGCGCATGTCTGAGGCTTTAGTCCAGGGGTCAGGAACCTTTTTGGCTGAGAGAGCCATAAACGCCACATATTTTAAAATGTAATTCTGTGAGAGCCATATAATATGTTCCAAACTGGGACAGTAGGACTCACGTCCCTGTTGCCATGGTGATGAGTATACAGTTGATCCACCGGGCAGCGGAAGTGTCACACGTCTTCAGCTTCTCTTGGGTTTCAGCAACATCAGCAATTTCCCCGATAGCCAGACAGGAGAAATACTGACTAACAGCTTGTACAATTAGCTAGCTGACTTGGGGGTTGATTCACTATGTAGGACGAGATCTCTGCACTTTGGCCCAATAGGCTGCCTGTCAAGTGACAGGCAGCCTATTGAGCCAATCAAAGTGCGGGGATCTCGCTCTACAAAGTCACTGCACCTGACAGGGTCCAGAGTGGGACAACTGGAGCAGCTGTTCATTTTGGGGTAGTGTGAGTAAGTTAGTAGTGAATGCTACAGCAGTAGAGTGCACTACTCTGAAAATGTTACTCCTGCTGCCACATTAAGCTGTGCTGCTTGCCAGTGTAGCTTAGTGAATCAACCCCTACTGATTTGTATGTGAGCCAGATGTAGCCATCAAAAGAGCCACATCTGGCTCCCGAGCCATAGGTTCCCTACCCCTGCTTTAGTCTCTAACAAAAGGCAGCAGGTATTTTTGTAATGTGGAAAATAATAAAACCGCTGTTAAGTTTTAAGGCAGTCTCTCACTTCTGTTGCAGGTAGTCCCTGGCCTCATATTAGAGCCATATTAGCATTCTAGGTGTCAGCTACCACATACATGAAATGTATTGAAGTAAAAAACAGGAACATGCACATATTTCTAAGCCGTTTTTGTGCCATCTGAGACTATAAACGAAAACTAGTAAACTGAATGGGAAATATGATAAATTCAGAAAAAAAGTCCCACAAACCTCTTGCAGAAAGTCTTCAAGGAGGCGATTAAATTTATCTGCCAGTTCATCAATTAACTGACTCTTTGCAATATCCACCCTGTTAAAGATTGTGAACTCTTCATTGCTAAGTGCATGATAGGTTTTAGAACAGGCTTCCAAGACGTCTGTGTCCGTATGTTTTTCTACAATGTTGCGTATTTGTCGTAACAAGGCCTCTAAATGCTACAAAAAATAAATAAATCACATTTTAGGAAAACTGAAACAAAGCAGAAGCAAACATCAAGCTATTACAGATTATTACTGAGGAAACTCCAGGTCTGATATTTACCCAGTGGAGGGAAGAGACTGGATAGAATAACGTCCCCATTCTGTCATCTCCAGTTGTGGCTATTCCACAAGGGCTCGTTTCCACTAGTGCGGTGCGAATCGCTGGGATTCCACCGCTGACGAAATCGCATGCGGATGCGATTCCGCGTTCGTTTTTGCCGCGATTTCGCATAGGCAGGGTATATGGGAATTTAACCATGTCACTGCCTGGTTCAATTTACATAAGTTTTCATGCGAAATCGCGGCAAAAAATGCATGTGCGTTTTCCCTATCAATTAATAGCCTGCGAATCGCCTGCATTCCTCACGCAGGCGAATTCTGCAGGCTCTACCGTGCAGAAAAATCCTGCACAGAAAAACGCTGGAAAAAACTGACAAGTAGAAACAGGGCTATCCACTTGTATTGGCTGTGCGAATCCGCATGCAGACAACGCATGCGGATTCGCACTAGTGGAAACGGGCCCTAACTCTTCAGAAGTTCTCGGGCAAGCTTCTAAAGTATTCGAGTCCCCAAGTAGTTCCAAGAAGGAGCACATCCATACCCCGCAATTCAGAAGATTGCCCGAGGAATTCTGAACAGGTCAAACAGCTACACTGGTGACGTGCTGGACCGGTTGGATGGTCAGAGAAAGTTCTGTTTCAAACCTGAAGTGAGTTTCCCCCACTTCAGATTACCTAAAATGATTATTAGATTTAAAAAAAAAAAAATACCAGTGCTGAAGCTGCGGCGTGTCATCCAATTTTACCTGTTTTTAATGAAATTTCGATCAATAGTTGATTGAATGACTAGGGAGGCAATTACTTTTTCAGATGGCCATTTGGTGACATGGATATGAGTGGGGTTTTTTCATTCAATAAATGAACTAAGCACAAATCCAAGGTTCAGTACAGATTTCATTGTACGACACGCAACATCCTCTTTGCCGCCGCCCCCCCCCTTCTTTTCCCAAAATGAAGCAGCACAAGATGGATAATTTGTAAAGGCTGTATATCACTAACCAAAAATATAGCACAACACTCAAGCATTTGCTCAGACATGACGGATATTACAGATGGTTTTACCTTTTCTAAACGCCCTGTTGTGTAAATTTCCAAATCAAAATACTGTGGAAGCTGCAGAAGATTCGTCAATTTTTCAGCATCTACGGAATACTATTTAAAGAAAAGACAAGAATGTACTCAGTATTTCCTTGTACAATGTATATCAATTTATGAAATACGATAGGACAGGAATATACAATATAAAAATTGTGCATGTGAAAAGGAAGACTCTACTACAAACTACACAAGAAAAGTGGTCAAACTGCATATTTCATTGGACATAAATAATCACTGACAGGAAGTCCATAAAGTGTAAATCCAGTGCAGAGGATCCCCCAAGAAGAAACAATTCCTGTTAGCCCCACTGTGTAGCTGTAACACTCCTACTTCCCACTACTGTGGCTGCAGGACATGTTAACCCTTTCCAATCCTGTGTCAGACCATGTCTGACACTGGCCTTTTCCTCTATCAGTCCAATGTCGGACACAGTCCAACATAGGAAAAGTGGCTGCTGCTAGATGGCGCTGTTGTCGATAAAATCACACAGGGTCAACCTCTCCAGATCAAAGTGTGGGTCTAAGTCAGACAATGATCACCACCGACCCCATCCACCACAGCGCCACGTAATATAATTACGTGGCGCATTTGGTCTTGCTGTATCGGTGCCACTGATGGACCTGGTCCGGCACAGCATCCCCTTACGTGGATCAAAGTGTCAGACAAACTAATACCCCCCACAGTACACAACGCTGAGTAATTACAGAAAAACACTTGCACATGTGCAAAGGGTGGAACTACAGGAGTACAAGGGGTGTAGCATCCCTGATGCCTGGTCACCTACATGCTCTAGTGCAAGGAGTGTTTAATGCATTTGCTCGTCCGGAAAAACTGAGCAGGTCAGGACTGCAAATAGAAGCAGATCCTTTTTTAACATTAGAGCAATCGAACGGATTGGTTAGCACACCAGCTTCTCAAAGAGCTAAAGCGTATCTTTTTAATTCTTCAATTCATGTCACAGCACGTGTTGACAATTGTCTCAGAACAAGTGCCTCTGAACAGTGCAGACATGCACGGTTATGGCTGCATTTTTCTGAGGCAGGGGACCATATGCAGCCCCAAAAACAATTGTCTACACATGGTGCTGTGACGTATGAATTGAAGAATAAAAAAAATACGCTTTAGCTCTTTAAAAAGCTGGTGTGCTAACCAATCCTTTCGATTGCTTGATTGACAAGGGATGTTGCTTTGCATCTGTGGTTATGCACTGCATCGATTGCTTGATTGACAAGGGATGTTGCTTTGCATCTGTAGTTATGCACCGCACCTCTATTTAACATTAGGACCTGCTTCCTGCCCTGCAAAAAATGTACCGAACGGTTTTCTTTTAACAAGTTGGAAAAGAGCTTTGGCCCAATACACTTTACTTTCAGCTGTGTAGACCAGCCTCAATGACAAGTCAAGCTGCATGGAGGGACTAATTCATTAGACATTACAATTTGTGTTTGCGGCCTCCTCAAGAGGTCTAAAACGTGTACTTACTGCAGTAACTGATTAACAAAAGTATGCATCAAACCTGTCACGTTATCAGAATCTATGGACCTTACAGCAGAGATAGAGTAGCATTCAGTAAACTTCTTCAGCATTGCCACCAAACATTAATGCTTCAAAAGAACATCTAGCAATGAGGAAAAAGCTAGCCAAGAGCAACAATTCTACGTTAGTAGTTACAATTGATCTATAAAGATGCACAAAACCCATTTTTCAGAGTCGGGAACATACTTTTGCTAACAGCTGAGGAAGAGATACTGCAAAGAGTTCCGTAATTCGTGTTTTGTCATCCAGCTGGCTCTTCTTTTCTTTTGCTGTTAATACCTAACAAAACAAAAAGGCAAAAAAAGAAGTTACTCAAGTCATATTTCCTCTAATTGTGATTAATTGTACTACACAAATGACAGGACACAGTTTAAATCAGGGCTGTGGAGTCGGTCCAAAAATCCACCGACTCCGACTCCTCAGTTTAGGATTCCACCGACTCCAACTCCTCTAATTTGCATATTATAATTTTGTTGATTAAAAGTATGTAACATGAAATTCGTCTCTTAACTGCCAACGCTTAGGAATTTTACAAGACAACTGAAGTGAGAAGGATATGTAGACTACTATATTTATTCCCTTTAGGCTGCTTACACACCAAGACGTTACAGGCGCACGTTAGTGCGCCTGTAACGCTCCCCCAACGCACAGCAATGTAACACAAGTAGGCTGTTCACACAGCCCACGTTGCGTTACATGTAATGCTGCACGTTCGGTGCAAAGTGCAGCATGCTACGGCGTTGGAGCGGCTATAGCCGCGTTAGACTGTTTGCACATGCGCAGTGGGGGGCGGAGAGGAGGCGGGGAGAGCCAGCTACAGTAGCCGCGCACATGGCTACTTAATATTCACTGCACTGGCGGCAGCTGATTGGCCGGCGGGACCACGTGATGCGGAGTGTCTCGCTCCGCATCACGTGGTCCCGCTGGCCAATCAGCGCCACTCTGGGAGACATTATAGGAATCGAGCCGCCGAACGCGGCTCACTCTACCGTCGGCTTTTGCAGCACCATACGTTGTGTTAGGTGCACGTTATGCGACCTTAACGTGGCACCTAACACAACGTCTTGGTGTGCAAGAAGCCTTAGACTAAAACTAGTCCTTGGTAAGAGTACTTGTAAAAGGTACAAACCGGAACAAAGAACATCTATCAGTCCCTAGGCAATGTAAGTGTGGGTACATGTAAGAATGATGTGCAGGTACTCTGCAGGGGAATGAGGAGATTCTTCCTCTATTACACATTCTTCATGCACAATCTGAACAAGGTTTATGGGTGACAGACAACATGTCTGTGTTCAATGTGCACAGCATTCTCAGTGGATTCCCTGCAGCTCTGTGGGGAGTGCATATGTAGAGTATAGTACTACTGTGTAACAAAGTAAACCCGAGACAGATGAAATTAAAGTTTTATACAGACCTGGGGCTTCCTCCAGCCGCCTTCAGGATAATCAGTCCCTCGTTGTCCTCCTCCACCCCCTGGATCTTCTGCTATGAGTCCAGGTACTTGAGCCAGTCGGGCGTAGTGCGCATGCACACACTCCGCCGCCAGGACACTACACCTACACCTGTGCAGCACTATTGCGCAGGTGCAGAATGTTCCTGGCTGTGGGAGCGGCATGCGGCTGGACAGCGCTGACTGGCTGAATTACCAGGACTCATAGCAGAAGATCCGGGTGGTGGAGGACAGCGAGGGACTGAAGGGGGCTGGAGGAAGCCCCAGGTATGTATAAAACTTTACTTTTCACCTGTCTCAGGTACCCTTTAATTTGTAGTCACCAAACCAAATTTTAACAACATATCAAATTATTTGATTTCATCAGCAAAGGGAGTGCATACATTTGCATAAATCAGCATCAATGCAGAATTATTTCCATCTCATTGACCATCTCTATTAGTGACACAGCTACACATCAGGCTTTATTCTTACAGCATAGATGTTATTTAGTATATATAAGAGATTCCTGTACACATCATATATACAGTCACAATCAGATCTGTATATCTGACCTTAAAAATACGGGGACTGCTTTATTGAAGCAGCACAAGTAACTAATTTTGATTGGTTTATTTCATTTTTGTGGACTAAGCACAGCTATTACTGTATATATACTGTATATATACTGTATATATACATTATTTTAATGACTATTATCTGAGAAATAGAACATTTTATCATATTTTCTATTTTAATTACAGTTACAAATTCATTAGGAGTCGGAGTCGGTGCATTTTTTCCCGACTCCGACTCCAGGCACCCAAAATTGCCCGACTCCACGACTCCGACTCCACAGCCCTGGTTTAAATGTTAAAATAAATATGAAGTATAATTCCCATTCCAGGAAACATAGTGTCAGCCACAAGGGGGGGGGGGGGGGGGGGGAAATCAGATTCCTGACCCCCCCTTACTACACCATCAAGAAGACATGGCCTTCTACTGGAAGGTTGAGCAGCAGGCGAAGCCACAGACTCTTCAACTGGGAACGGCAGAATGGACTTGATTAGGTCGGGCCCCACTAGCTCAAAAGGGTATTGGGGGAGGACATGGGGTATTTTACTTGTAATAAAACCTTGCAGACCTTTTTCAGAATTGCTACTAATCTATATTCTTTGCAGGGGGTGGGAGATGTGAAGTGCACCTTTTCATTTTTCAAGTAGTCCGCCTTTAATCTTTTCATAAAATTACCAAAGTAGGCAAAACTGTCTAAATCACTGTATTCATCAAAGAAGGAGCTAAGGTTGCTTCGTATAAAATGCAGTTTCATTGGAAATTCAAGCTTACCCTTTTTCCTGTTCCTCTCCCAACAGGAGGATGGCACTCTGCTGCCTGGCGAATAGTACACAGCATTATTTCAATTAGCGCACTCTCCTGACGGTCTGTTAGTGCTACAAAATAAACAAAGAATGGAAGAAAGTGAACTTACACGTTATGTCAAGCAAACTGCTTGTGTGTGAATAGTGGATTGCGGCACAAAAATTATTCATGATGGAAAAATAGCATATGGCACAATCTTAGCGGAAGAAGACTGCTATTGTAACCTACTTCCAAAAATATAAAAGATATTTTTATTGAGAAAGATCAAGGAAGGGGTTGATCTTACAAAAAGACTCCTAGGAGATGGTCTGTAAACAGAAATTTCAAAATAAAGTGCATGCAAGTACATGTAGAGAAATACAACAGAAACAGAGGATTATACTGCTTCACCCCACTCTAGAGACAGAGCTGGACCCAGGGCAGCCCCGGCCAAGAGATACAATTGTAGAAAAGGAAAGTCAGCAGTAAAAAGAGCATGCCACTGACATGTTTCGGACTCCACTTAGTCCTTAGCTACGACTAAGGACTAAGTGGAGTGTTCGAAACATGTCAGCGGTACGCTCTTTGTTAAGATAAGTCCTGAATAAATTAGCTTTCTGAGACATTGAGCGGACTTTCCTTTTCTACTAGAGAAATACAAGTAATAGTCCATCTGTAACACTGACCGAAGAGAATATGCACGACAAACTGAATTTGAATGACAATCTGTCGTGTGTTCATGTGTCTCCTTAGGTTGTTAAAAGATCCAGCATACCAGATCTTCAAGCAACAGCAAGAGCTGTGTGCATAGTGTCCCACCTCACTCTCTATATTGCGTGCTGCCTTGTCTGTTGCAGCAGTATGCATCTCAGCTCTTAGCTGTAGTCCAAATAAACACATCTGTATGAGCTTGAGACCAGAAATGTTGCTCTAGGGATAGAGACCTAATCCCTACAGGCAACAGCTATAGTGCTTGTGTATGCACGTTTAGGTAGAAGCCGCTTCCAACATGATCATCATGGACTGCCATTTCCCTCCTAAAGCCTGAAGACGCTTCATACCTTTTCCTACCTTCTATTCTCCTGTGATGGACAGGAGATGACGACTGACTGTGGACTGGAACTGCACTAGGGCATAGTTGCCGGATCTCTGTATCCAGACAGCCTAGTTAAGTATTTGATGTATTTTTAGGCCCAGTTTGCAAAACAGTGTTAACAGTAAGTGGAAACGTATTAGATCTAGCAGCACATGTTAAATTACTGGTTTACACCTAATGCATTTTTGTGAGGAAAAAAAAAAAAAAAAAAAAAACAACCTAGAAATGACGTTGCTTTTACCAGGACACTCTGCAAGGTTTTTGTATAATCACAACTTTAAACACTACCAAATGGAGTACTAAAGATTAGACAAAAACACTCAGCAAAATAATTAGGTTCCAAGGACACCACTAAGACCACTCTTTGCATGTTTTATTTGTACACTCACAGGAAGCAGTCTGGTATTTAGAAATTGATGAGCAATGTATTCCTAATAGCAGCTAAACAACTATGCAAAGCTGGGAAATAGTGTCAGATAGTCAGCAAGCGATCATGTATAGGTAACACAACATCGCCAACTAGTTTTCTTTGCATTCCGTCCCCAGCACGTGTGAACAACTAGCCTAAATGAAGGTCGCTCCATCTACTTTTGTCAGCCTATCATGCACAAGTACCGCATATAATGGATCCAGAAACTGCGTCTCTAAAATTAAGATTAGAATGATTTCCAATATTATTGTTTTATGTACATTATAAATACTTACGCTCCTCGCCATTTAAAGGATCATCCAAGAGCAAACTGTTCATACACTCCCAGTCCTTCAATAAATCTGTGGCACAGTCCCACATGCTGTCTACAAGGTAAGCAGCATGTTCATGCAACTGGGAAAAAAAAAAGATAAGAGGGAGATTATGAAAGGAAAAACTCACACACAACAGAGTTTAGGTCGTAGCGAAGAAACACACACACCGACACAAAACATTATACAGTTTCATAACATTAGACAAGCCAATATAAAGGAAATGTACTGTGACTTTAACAGCGTTAAACTGAATTAACGCTGAATGCGGCTGCTTATTTCTGCCAGGGCTTAGCTTTTAATTACCGCGCTCGCATGGACCCGCCGCTACCTCATCGCAGCAGGTCCTTCACTCTTCCAATCTCATTGGCTCACACTGATCACAGGGTCAGGAGCCAATGAAATGGTCTCCTGACCGGCTCACAGAGCTCTGGTGTCATAGTGAGGGCAGAGCAAAGGGCCTGCGGCGATGGGCGAGCAGTGTGAATGGCGGGTCCATGGGGCGATTCGCACTCATCCTGCTCCCAGCTGCAGGAACAAGACGGGGAAGCACGCTTGGCCGCACTGTGCTGACTGGCCCCGGTTAGACGCGGGGGAACGGGGCTGCTACCGGAGCATCTATGAGGATTTAGATGCCCAGGTGCAATCTGCACGGAGGGGGTTGGAGGAAGCCCCAGGTATGTGTAAAAATTTTAGTCCCCTTTGTCTCGGTTACAAATCAAATCCTACTGCAGTGGTTCACAGGCTGAATGATAAAATAGCAACAGATAGAAGTAATAACCCTGGATGGCATTTTTAACTGTGAGTTAATAAGAGTACAAAACTGCATGGCAAATACCATACCTCACTCTCCAGAAAGAAGAAGACCAATGTTTTGACAAGATTAGCATTAGGACTAAGCCGCCCTCTCCTTTTGATAATTCCATCATCTTCAGGCTCTCTGCAGCTAAACAATCTACAAAATAAAAATAAACTAAGTTGTATAATCTGTCAGAGACATTTTCAAACTAATATTACTGTTGCTCACATCTTTCTAATATAGCTTAGTACATGCAACAATTAACGTATTAGACGTGGCTAATTAATCACTATTGCTGACCAAATCAGATGACCACGTCATGTCTTTGAAGTTGAGAAGTCATGTGTGGTAAATGCTGGCAAAGAGCAGTCCGTGAAAAAGTAATTGGAATGGTTAAAAAAAAAAACAGTGTCTAGCCACTACGAATTCTCCATAAAAATCCTGCTTTGCCGAAGAGGAAAAAAAAGCTACTAGGTGCTCAAACTGTGTCTACATTTCTTTTTAACGACCCTCAGCTCATCCAGTACCGCCAGGCTGGATATCTCAGCCCCTGGTGGGTAGTTTTTTACAATTTTTTTTGTAAAACGCGCAGCTAGCACTTTGCTAGCTGCGTGTTTTAGTCGATCGCCACCGATCCACCACTACGTGCAGCGAAACCCCCCCCCCCCATAGCACAGCCTGGCCAATCACCGCCAGGCTGCGCTATGGGATGGATCGGGACTCCCCCTGATGGCATGACTTCATTCTGATTGTCGCCATGGCGACAAGGGAAGACCTAACAGGAAATCCCGTTCAGAGCAGGATTTCCTGTTAGGTATGATCGCCAGCGGCGATCAGAGGGGTGGGAGAATCATGTAGCTAGCGTTAGGATAGCTACATGATGGGAAAAAAAATTAGTTGAAAAAAAGCCACCCGCGGCCAAGCGCCGCAAAAAAACCCGCCAGGATGGTTAATCACTACTTTCCACACAAGTCGGGATTGTCAAGGAGATGCAAATAATTCCCAGTTGATGCAGGATTATGCAGATTTAACCCATTTTAAACTGCAAATGTATGCAGTTTAAAATGGGTTAATCAAATTCCACCTTAAAGAGAATCTGTACTCTAATATTCTTACCATAAAAAGCATACCATTCTATTCATTATTTTCTCCTGTGCCCCTCTGTGCTGTTTCTGCCACTCTCTGCTGCAATCCTGGCTTGTAATTAACAGTTTTAGGCAGTGTTTACAAACAAACTAACCAGCTTCTATTAGGCTCAACTAAGCATAGTGTGTGAGTCATTCAGAGTGTGCAGGGGGCCTGCAGAGGGTGTGTATCGCTTCTACCAATCACAAGCAGCCCTGCACATTCCACACAATCAAGCCTTAGCCCTACAAACAGGACAGAGGAAAGATACATTGATTTATTACAGAGACAGTGCAGTTAGGAAAGACTGCAGTAAGCCAGAGCAGATTAGAACAGGCATAGGAACTTATAGGATAGAAGAACTAAGGCTGAAACATTTGTTACAGAGTCTCTTTAACAGGACTCAATTGGTTAATTTTCAACTTTGCTAAATTTGCATAATCTGCATCAAAACTGAACTATTAACATTTCATTGACTATCTCTAGATACAATAAGCATTGCCTGCTGCATACTTTGTGGGCAACATGTGTGTAATAAAAACAAGCTGATTTTTGTTTCTAGGGCATGGTGCAATTCATAACTTACTTTTTGTACAAAAATTCTCCTGCTGCCACCGCTACTGGCCGATGTGCAGAATACACCAGGTGGTAAACATTTTCACAGTCCTCAGCTGTAAGAACTTCATCACTACTTCTACAGAATAAATAGAAAACACTTCATTTACAAGGACAAAAATTACATCAAAAAGACAATCTTTTAAAATATTTAACTAATACATCTGGAATATTAGGAATAGGTGCATTCAGAATTAAGAAACCGCTGCAATATTTGAATTTAATCATTAACCCCTTCAGTACCAGCGGTCTCTGCACCAGAGACCGCTGGTACCAGAAGCTGGAGCCTAACCACGAATCGCCGCACATACCTGCTGCCCACCCGTCGCCTCTGGCCACCCACTCTGCTGTCTCTATGACGACAGAGCCAGTCAGGAGCAGCTTTCATTGGCTCCTGACCATGTGATCAATGGGAGTTGGTCCCATTGATGACAGGGTCAGAAGCCAATGAAATCCTGACCGGCTCACAGAGTTCTGCTGTCAGAGAAGGCAAGGCAAGTGAACTGTGGCAGGCAGAGAGCGACGCGAAACGTGAAAACTACGCCCTGGCAGGAGTAATAGCATCAGGGCATAGATTTCAATCACTGCCTTCCAAAAAAGGTTAATATATATTTGCTTATGCTCTAGTGTCAGTGCTGATTGTGAATTAGAAATGCCTAAAAACAGGATATGCAAAACAAAATAAGGTGAACCGTAAAATGAAATACTTTGATAGAAACTTACTGTAAAACCAGAGTTAGCAGTTTTATGGCCTGCACTGCTACATCATACTCTTTGTCAAGAGTCATGGAAACAATTCTATCCTAAAAAGCAGAAAAGGGTTGCACCATTAGATACACAACAAGACAAGGGACAAAGTCATTTATAAAAACAAAATAAATACTTACTTTAAAACGACTTGTGAAGAGCTCTAATTTAGAGTTTAGTTCTCGGTTGTAATACAGGCCCTGTAAAGCTGTCAGACATTTCAGCCGAACCTCTCCTTGCTAAAAACACAGGTGGAAAAGGAAAATGTATGAAAATACCTTAGCTGGAAAAAGGAGCATGCATAACAAAGGTAAAGGATGTGATTCTAGGTAATAGAACTTAATCTGAAATATCATAAACAGTAGTAAACAACAAGAATACAATTTCAGGCGCCTCATACTAAACTAGCTTATACATGATCATTAAACTATATTAGGGCTCTTTCAAGCTGCAGCATTGCATTTGTAAATATGTACAAGAAAATGTGGCACTTTGTTAAAAATGCAGCATGTAGTTTCAGGTTGTGTTCCTACTAGACAGTAAAACGGTCATTTTGTTTTGTTCGTTTTACTGCATAGCTAAACTGACAATGAACAGCTGCAATTTTATAAATAGGAGCTGTTCACACTTGTCACTCTGCAACAGATCCTTGGGATCCTTTGCGGTAAGCAGGCCGCAGTTTGTGCAGTCTGCGATAAACACCATATAGCCTATGGTGGTAACGCATCTGCTCCAGCAGGACCACCGGAGCGTACACTACACTGCCCACTCCCGCGGGCCGCATGTGATCCGCCGCCAGTGGGAACCGAGTCTGAAAACTAGAATACAACACAGAACATGCAAAACACATAAGGCTCTGTTCTTCACATGTCCACTGCCACTGCAGTGGGTCAAAGAGCATAACATCAGACCCATGCTCTCCTATTGGTCCATTGACATGTTCCTTTTCATTGTGTCTGGCCTCATCTGTTGAGCCGTCTCCACAGTATCAACCCGACCTGTGCAATTTTTTCAGAAGGCAGATGTGTTACCAATCATCTGATTGAATGTCATGGATCTGCTTCTGAGTGCATTTCACATTGCAGAGGACCTCCATTGCAGAGGACCTCCATAACAGTAAAATCTACCCACATATTTCACTTACACAACAGCTGTGACTTTACAGAGTCAACATTTCTGCCATTTTAATTGGTAGCTATAACTAACACATGAGACCGGAATCTTTAAAGCGGAACTGTAAACAGTTATAAAAAAAAAAAGTTTCACTTACCTGGGGCTTCTGCCAGCCCCCTGCAGCCAACCTGTTCCCACGCAGCCACTCACGATGCTCTCGTGCCACGCCGCAGCTTACTTTAACTTTGCGCAGCTCAGGAGAACTGCACCTGCGCGGCCCTAGCCGCGTGCCTCCTCGTTCACGCTCCCGTAGCCGGACGCGTACTGAGCAGTAGAGAATTTCTCATACTGCGCCTGCGCACAGCACGCCTGGCAGCAGGAACGTGTACTAGGATACACGTGGTCAGGGTGCATTGTAGGTCGACTTACAAGTCGACCTCCCTTACTAGTAAAAAAGTGAGCCGTGGCGGGGGAACAGTGGATCGGTCTAGGACTGCAAGGGCACAGGTTGGGTGCAGGGGGCTGGCAGAAGGCACAGGTAAGTGAAACTCTTATTTTTGATCCAGGAGGCAGAGGGTGGTGCTGAGGGAGTCATCAGGGCGGAGGGGGCTGGAGAAAGCCCCAGGTATGTATGAATTTATTTTTAGGTTTCATCTCTGGTACACTTTAAAGAGCAGTAACTGGTGAAAAGGAAGGCATTGGCTAAAAATAGTTCTATAAGAGAGATTGATAGAAAACATTGCTTACCTTATCGTGCATTGTCCAACCAACATATTTTAAATAGCTGTCATTTAAAAATGCGTCACTATACATCTTCATCCAAACCCCAATCTCCTCAATGCATATCGCTCTAATTTCAGCTATGGCATCCCTGGAAAAACACAACAAAAACACAGCTTAACACCCACACTAAATAGACATGGAGCCAGTATATGGTGTTTGTGGCACCCTGTATAACATACCGATATCTATGTACAAAAACTCCTTTGAAAATGGCGTTCATCATATTTTCTATCTCATCCTGGTTCTCTTGCAACTGTTAAGGAAAAAATGATTAATTGCCGTGACTATTTTACAAATCAAGTTATTGCCAATATTCAGGGAAAAAAAGTCAAATGTTGCCAATCTTGACAACTAAAACTGAAAACGAATGGTAAAAGCAAAGTGACATGAACAGTTAACTGAAACATAAAAATGTGGTAACCAAGCAATATTTATAGGCTTTACACAAGACATACCATAATATAGGTTTTCAATGCTACAGATGGCCTCTTTTTGTAAAATTCCAGTTTATATTTGAGTTAGTGCAAAGAGGGCAGCAAAGCAATGATTTGAAATGTAGTAACATAGCTATAGACCTTTCCAGCATGCGTCCAAGCTATATACTGTATTCTCCAATAATGGGAATGCTGGCAAAATCTTTGGTGTAGCAGTCATGGTTGCTGACCTGTACAGAGAGGGCGATTTGGGGGTGATCACTATACTACACTCTCTGCAACTGTTCTGCTGTTTTGGTAGTGGTATTGCGGGCAAAAGCGTGTGTGATCCAGATACTACTGCAAACAAAAAGACCAGCAGGACTACCGGACAACTGGGATGGTTTATAAAGAAATAAAATATGGCAGCCTCCATATTCCTCTCAGTTCAGGCATCCTTTAAGCCCCCAAAAAATTCCAGATTCTGCACCTGGGGCAGTGGCATAATGATGCCATTGCTGTACTACTGTACAGCCTGCGCCACTGGAACAGACGTGTGTAGAAGGAAGCCTGGCTCTAGTGACAGGCTGAACACCAAACTTCCAGGCAGAGGAACAGGTAATGTTTACTGTATTAGATAAAGATGCTATTGGTGGGAGGGATGTGGGGCATGTGCCGGGGCTAGTGTCCACTGAAAGTAGAATACAGCTTTAACAGACCCAGAAACACAATTTCTTTTTTAAAGCGTTTCTATGTGGCAAAGGTTTTATCTCAGAAGTAATCAAAGATGAGAAAGGTGCACACTGTCATGGCAGGACAGGTATACAGCTAGCTCTTATCTATGAGTACCAATCAGGCAGTGGCTATTGGACAAGGTGGGGGTGGGTTGAGCAATGGTGTTTTGAAGGACTTGAAGCTACATGTCCAGTGGATTTCCCTTTTCCCAGTAAGCCAGCACTACTTCCCTTCTCCACAACACAGATTAGAGTGCTTTGTAAAATCACTGAAACAAAGCTCAAATCAATAAAGTAAAAAGTTACTATAAGAGTCCTCAGACACTGTACACACCAAACTATACCCTACATCTTCAGTTCCACTACAACCTTTATGATATCAATTAGTAGACCTAAGCCCGTTAGTATAACAGGCTCTAGGTCTCCCTCCCACCCGTGACCACCGCATCTCAGCGTGCATGCACACGTCCACCCGGCCTTGTCCTCCTCGTGTCCCAACGGCTCTCCATGCTACACATGTGCACTAGAGCAAACGCACAGGGACAGGGGACGCAGAGGCACTTGCCTATTATTATATAGGCTAGTCATAGTAAACCATAAGAATGAAGTATAAACCAGCGCTGTATTACTAACATAACAATTTCTCATACAGACCTCCTTCCTCTTCTGTAGTAAAAGCTCCAGCCTGTCGTTGGCCCTCTTCCCTATCATTTTGTTTCTCTCTGCTTCATATTGCCTTTGTGTATTATCCATGTTGATACTAAGGTTCAGAGCAACATTAACCAAGGCTGTCATTAACTTCATAGCTGCAAGAAAGAATTTCAACGATTAGATAAAGAAAAGAAAAACATTAAGTTAGCATGCAGTGGTTCAGTGCTGCTCTTGTGCTGGACACAAGGACAATGCACATGCTGCCATTCTAGAATCAGAAGCAGCTATCTACAATAAGGTAAACAAATACTAACCTGCTAATGTACTTGTGTGTCGAAATGCTCGAACTTGGGAGTCAGAGAGCCCAGTGAGAAGGGAGATGACTGTGTCCATCATGTATTCATCATATATGATGCTGTACTGGCACTGGCGCACTAAAACACCAATAAACTCACAAAAGCTATATTTAAATTTCTTCCACTGTGGACCAGCCATGGTTAACGGGTAATCTCCACTATCCTGGAAACAAGGAGACAAAAGTGTCATGCACATATTTCATTCCTATTGCAAACAATGATAATATACTGAGGTATAGAATCTATAAGTGCATCACAGTGCAGTAAATACTCTTTTACTGCACCATTTAACTATCAAGAATACCTATGTACATTCCTTCATACCTCATCAAATTCTTCAGTCATCCTTCTAATTATTTCAGAATTCTGCATATGACGGAACATGTCTCCAGTGACAACACCTGTTGTATAGAAATTTAAGGACATTAGAAAGTTAAAGGACGTATAATAATAAAATCTCTTTAAAGGACAAGCGAGGTGTCATGTGACATGAAGAGATAGACATGGGTATGTACAGTGCCAAGCACACAAATAACTAGGCTGTTTTCCTTTTTTTTCTTTCTCTGCCTTAAAGAATTAAAAATTAGGTATGCAATGGCAGTTTCTGTCCGGGTCAGGACCGGACTGGACTGGGTCAGACTATTGCATAGCCCCCACTGATAAGTAATTACAGCCATAAAACACTTTCCTGTCAGTAAATGGCTTCTGAGAGCAGGAAAGAGATAAAAAGGGCCAGTAATTCATAGATTTAAGCTCTAGAATACTTCAATGAAGGTGTCATTGAGCAGAGACAATGAAACAGTAAAAACCTAAAAACTAGATTTAAATATAAAATAAAACTGTGGGATAGCTTAAAAAAAAAAAAAAAAACAGTGATTTTTAGGAGAAGGAGGGTGGATACAATTTTTTTCCTCAACAGCTTATTTTCACCTCAGATGTCATTTAACCTGCCCATCCCATTATGATAATTATTCACCAAAATTAATATATTTCTAGGCCATTTCTAAATAGAAACCACAGTAGCCAACGTTAATGTCTAGACCCAGATTGTACATTGATAACTGTATAATCTCCTTTGGCACTTTATAGTACAAGGCTTAATTCATACTTTCGTCAGTTATGGCAAGCTCCCAAGCCATGAGGCACCATCACCCTACAGCCCCACATTTGACTGTGGGCATGTTATTTTCACCAAGCTGTGTTATGCTTTACGTTTAAAAGCAGCAGGACCCATATCTTCCAAACAGTTCCAGTCTACAGTCCATAGAATACCATCCCTAAATTTTAGGCATAATCAACAAGTCCTTTGTGAAATATTCCACAGGCCTTCAATTGGTTTATCCCATGGACACATGACAATAACTGACCTGAGAGAGGATTGAATTACTTAAGGCCCCTTTTACACCTGCCTGCTGCTTTGCTTCGCATTATGCTTCCCCGCCGCAAATGCTATGCAAGTCTATGGAGACTTGCAAACTTAACACGATGCAACGCGCTGGAAGTATTCAAACAGGCGCATTCCCAGTGCAATGTCTGCTGCATGTTGCCGCATCAACCATGCCCACCTCACATTAGGCAGCAATGCAAGTCAATGGGCGACACAGCACCTGATCTTGGGTGTAAATCCAGCCTCAAAGTTTGTCTATGCTCTTCTGTAAATTTCATTTTCCACGCGTCCTGTGACTTAAGAGAACAATAAAGGAGGGCTCTGCTGGTCCTTATCCAGGTCATATAAATGCTGGAAGAATCTTATAAATTATTTTAACCCTTTGACTGTCTATTCAAATAGTTACAAATTATGCCATTGATTAATAAGCCAGCTCTCCATTTGGTAAGGTGTCCTTGGGCAAGACTCCCTAATGGTCCAGGGTGACCGACTGGGTGCAGCCTCAGTAGCTGCAGCTCTCAAGTGCTTTGAGTCAGTCAGGAGGAAAGAGCTATACAAATGTTAACATTAAAATGGTTATGATTATTTTACAGAACTTCACAGAGAACACGGAACAATTGGCATAACTTATCCTCTCATTTACAGCTTAATCCCATATGGCAGCCCAACAAGTGTAATTAATCAACAGCTGTTCAGTAGCAAACAATGCAATGATATTAGTTATATGCAAAATAACAGCTTTAACTATAAGGCATTTGTCTGTTACCAGATTGTAAGATAAAAATCAGTAGTGTGTCTACACCAGCCAAACTGTGCTCAGACAGAATTATCATTAAATGTTTTTATTTGTGTTTCCTTCCAAGTGTAATCATTGTGTTTTTAATTAAATGTAAGGAAATCTTGAGATGATACTTAAAGTGGATCCAAGATGAACTTTTATTCATTGCATAATTGTGTTCCTCTCCTATAGTTTATTGGGCATTCCTCAAGCCAAATACGTTTTCCGTTTTTGTTTTAATACTCTAATTCCCTATAAACTAAATAAGCCCCACCCACAGTTTTCAGAGCGCCTTGGCAGTAGCAAGGGCTCATGGGAGCTCAGTCTGGGCAGGAGGAGGGGGAGGTATTACTAGCCATATTACTAGCCAAAGATTTCAGAGGCAGAGGAGAGGAGGGAGGATTAGGTTTTTTTCAGTCTGAGTGCTGTTGGTGCAGATAAGCCTGCCTCTGTGTAATGTTTACAAACAACATGGCTGCTGTCATTGTATCACAGAAATAAATAATCATATTCTATTAAAGCAGTATGCAAACAGATTTACTGTTTAAACCTTCTAAACTGTACATAAGATATATAGACAAGTTACTTGTTATAGTTAGTTTTTCATCCTGATCAGCTTTGAAGGATACCTTTGCTCAAAATTATATTATCCTCCGTAGCGTTCTGGACGAGCTGTGCTCGCCCAGAGACGCCGGAGGGTGCCGCTCAGGCCCTTGTGGGCCGATTTGAATATATATTTTTTTTAAAAACACGCAGCAAGCACCTTGCTTGCTGCGTGTTGAGGACGATCGCCGCTGCTCGCCGCCGATGCGCCGCTATCCGCCGCGTAACGAGCAAACCCCCCACGTGCACTGCCTGGCCAATCAGTGCCAGGCAGAGCTGAGGGGTGGATCGGGACTCCCTATGACGTAATTCGATGACGTCATTCCGTTCGTCGCCATGGCGACGGGGGAAGCCCTGACGGAGATCCCGTTCAGAACGGGATCTCCTGACGGCCATCATCGCCAGCGGCGATCGGAAGGGTGGGTGGGATTCGGCTGGGTGGGGGGTATTATGTAGCTAGCGCTAGGCTAGCTACATGATTAAAAAAAATTAAGTTTAAAAAACCATGCGCAGCCGTGCGGCTGCGCATAATCAGAACGCCAGGGAGGTTAAAAACGGGGGAGCAAGCATGTTTGGTTGGCTCTCCTCATGCCCATCGCTCCCTCCATTCTCCTCCGGTACAGCCTACCGACACCCCTGCCAACTTACTTCCTGGTCGGGGTGGTTGCGGCTGAATGCGAAAGCCTGCCCAGAGCACTCCCGGCTGCACGAACAAAGACGGCCGTCACTGGGCGGAGCCTCCACAGTCAGTCACGACCACACCGATCAGGAAGCAAGTTCGGGGAGTTGGTAGGCTGTACCGGAGGAGAACGGGGGAGCAGTGAGCATGAGGAGAGCCCACTAAACATGCCTTTTTAATTAAATATTGAGCTAAGGTATCCTTTTAAACAGCTGGAAAAAAAAAAATCAGTCACTGCATCTTATGGTCTGAATAATACAATTCGGACCGGCATAAAAATGCCCCCCACAAGTGCCTTCTATTCACCGCCAGAGCCACTGAGCGGTTCCATCCATTCCTGGCAGTGGCCATCTACTGCACCAAGCATTGTACGTAGCGTACACATGTACACGCCGTCTCTCCAGTCATCAACCACCGGACAAGAGCAGCCAATCAGGGGGGGTTGCTGCAACTAGACCCGCCAGTCACAGCCACTCTGTTAAAGTGGATCTGACCTCAGAACTGCCTCTCTGCTCTAAAAAATACGCAACAGCATAATAACCTTTAAACAAAAAACATTTCTTTGTTACAACTGATTCATGGGAGCAGACATATTATTAACATCTTGTGCTTTCAAGTGAGCTTATTTACCATCTCTGCGGTAGCATGTGACACTTTGGAGAAATCAAATTACAACTTGTGATTAGACACAAATGAGGGTGAATGAAACCGGCTAAACTCTCTAAATACATAAATGGTGCATTTCTCTATGTTTTCCTTTTGTCCTGTGCAGGAGTTCAGGTCCACTTCAACTGGAGCCGATTGTCTTGCAGGTGGGACCATGGCTCTGTCATTGGGGCCAATTGGCCCCAATGATGGAGCCATGGTCCCGACCATGAGACTATTGGCTCTAGCTACACAGAGTGGCTGTCGCAGCACCCCTCCAATTGATGAAGGTAACAAAGGGGACAGAGGATCATTAGATAGGCAAAGGAGGACAAAGGGGGACAAAAAAGGACTTGGGAGGGACAGACAAGGGACAGAGAGGGACCTAAAAGGTACAAGTGGGACATAATATTCGGGGGGAGAACATCCACAAAATGCCCGTGCATGCACCAGGATTAGTAGATTTTTTCCCTGGTTTTTGTCCTCTAAACCTAGGTGTGTCTTGTGCTCCCAAAACAGTACACTAAGCTTAAGAGAAACAGTAATGATATACAGTATAATAATTTACACAACATACCTTTGCATCCAGAACACTGAATGAAAAAGTTGATAAGGTCAAGAAGTGCAACATCTTTGTTGTGTTTATAAGCTTCTATCCAGTCATCAACAACAGACTATAAAAGAAGAGGGAAAATTATGGTAAAACAATCTTGGATCATATCAAACACTTTAGTATGCATTAGGTACATCCAGTACACTAAAGCATATATTCACATTTTACATAAAAAGTAATTAGTAGATTCCCACGCAGACCAAACAACTTATCATCAAGTACTCTGTCAGATATCGGTTAATCTGACATGTTAGTAGATACCAATGAAATGTACTCATCACACATTGTGGTGTGATGTACAAACATAATGTGATAAGAACAGGAACTTCCAAAAAAAAAGGGATTGAGAAAGAGCCATTGTACACGCATTCTGCTCCATTAACTATCAACAAATAAGAATGTTCGATTACCTGACGTTGGCTTTGGATCTGCTTGGGTGTAACATGCCTTGGACAACTTATGGCAAGTTTGTGCCCATATAAACAACACACCATATTCACATGGATGAGGGTGGGGAACTTTCCCATTTTTCTGATAGGCGAGAAAATATTTAAAATCTACTGATGCTATTGGTTTGTCTTATTGTGTCAAGTCCCCCATCAGGTCCTCCATACTTTGGCTTTTCTGATTGGTCGCTGGACCCCTTGAAGGGCCGGGGGTTATTGTGGTATATATGTGTTGCACTGTCTCATTGATGATCACTAAGCAACTTGAAAAAGGCCTAAGGAGGCCGAAACAGCGTCTGTTGTTGCGATCATGCTTGCACTAATAAAACTCTAAAGAGCTATATAATACGCTGTGTGGTGCCGGTCCTTCTGTGGATTTATTCACATGGGAGCTAAATGCAGTAGTGCATGAAACACAATGACAACAGCATGCAGCTTCTACCCAAATGTTAAGTGCAGTATTCATAAGGTTACACAGGCTGCATGTGGCAGAACCCCCTTGGTTAATGCTCTAAATCATTGCCTCTATTCATAAAGCATTCCCGTATGCGGTAATGCTCAAAACAGCTGACTTTACCGACCATTTAGCAAAGTGTCCATCCATAAAAGCTGTCTCCGCATGAAAAGCTACAATTCCTGAGCAGTGCGGGAAATTACCTTGTGCGGTGATTATCACAACACGTCACTAATGTCAATTCATAAAGATTAGAGCAGGCGGAATGGGAACGGAGAATACCGGCTGTTTAGATAACGCGATAAGCACGCGGATGACAGCCAAGCTAATGGAGACAGACCTCCCAGGCAGCAGCAGTGAGAGCAGAGCAAACAAGGCACCTAGGAATGCCAACAGGGCTGTGGAGTCGGAGTCGGAGTCGTGGAGTCGGAGAGTCGGGCAATTTTGGGTGCCTGGAGTCGGAGTCGGAGTCGGGAAAAAATGCACCGACTCCGACTCCTAATGAATTTGTAACTGTAATTAAAATAGAAAATATGATAAAATGTTCTATTTCTCAGATAATAGTAATTAAATATAATGTATATATACAGTATATATACAGTAATAGCTGTGCTTAGTCCACAAAAATGAAATAAACCAATCAAAATGAGTTACTTGTGCTGCTTCAATAAAGCAGTCCCCGATTTTTAAGGTCAGATATACATATCTGATTGTGACTGTATATATGATGTGTACACAGGAATCTCTTATATATACTAAATAACATCTATGCTGTAAGAATAAAGCCTGATGTGTAGCCGTGTCACTAATAGAGATGGTCAACGAGATGGAAATAATTCTGCATTGATGCTGATTTATGCAAATGTATGCACTCTCTTTGCTCATGAAATCAAATAATTTGATCTGTTATTAAAATTTGGTTTGGTGACTACAAATTAAAGGGTAACGGAGACGGATGAAAAGTAAAGTTTTTTACATACCTGGGGCTTCCTCCAGCCCCCTTCAGGCTAATCAGTCCCTCACTGTCCTCCACCACCCGGATCTTCTGCTATGAGTCCTGGTAATTCAGCCAGTCAGCGCTGTCCGGCCGCATGCCGCTCCCACAGCCAGGAACATTCTGCACCTGCGCAATAGTGCTGCACAGGTGTAGTATGCTCCTGGCGGCGGAGTGTGTGCATGCGCACTACGCCTGACTGGCTCAAGTACCTGGACTCATAGCAGAAGATGCAGGTGGTGGAGGAGGACAACGATGGACTGATTATCCTGAAGGCGGCTGGAGCCTTGGAGGAAGCCCCAGGTATGTATAAAACTTTAATTTCATCAGTCTCAGGTTTACTTTGTTACACAGCAGTGTTCTCCCCAGAATTTTTTTCCAGCCGGGTGGCATGAAATAGTAGCCGGGTGGCATGAAAAAGTAGACGGGTGGGTTGAGATGAAAATGCAGGGCAACTCTGCTTACAGCATAGGAGGAGGTGAGGAGGTGAGCCGATGACAGCCGGGTGGTCACCAAATCTAGCCGGGTGGAGCACCCGGCTAAAAGAGCCTGGGGAGATCACTGCACAGTAGTACTATACTCTACATATGCACTCTCCACAGAGCTGCAGGGGATCCACTGAGAATGCTGTGCACATTGAACACAGAGGTGTTGTCTGTTTACAATCTCCTCATTCCCCTGCAGAGTACCTGCACATCACTCTTACATGTACCCACACTTACATTGCCTAGGGCCTGATAGATGTTCTTTGTTCCGGTTTGTACCTTTTACAAGTACTCTTACCAAGGACTAGTTTTAGTCTAAAGGGAATAAATATAGTAGTCTACATATCCTTCTCACTTCAGTTGTCTTGTAAAATTCCTAAGCGTTGGCAGTTAAGAGACGAATTTCATGTTACATACTTTTAATCAACAAAATTGTAATATGCAAATTAGAGGAGTCGGAGTCGTGGAGTCGGAGTCGGAGGAATCCTAAACTGAGGAGTCGGAGTCGGAGTCGGTGGATTTTTGGACCGACTCCACAGCCCTGAATGCCAAGGCTGTGTTTTTTAACCCCTTGGGTACCTGTTTTCAGATAAATTTTACATCAGATAGCCTGCATGTGTAACATTTCTTGAAGTTCTTCTAAGCTGCGGCAATTAAATAGATTGTTTAGAAAGACTAATAGACAGATTCAGCGCAGATTCAGGGCAAAGAGAGGCAGTTTAAAAAAAAAATGCACATCTAAAGAGATGCTGGGGCTGCCTCCTTTATACTAACTCTGAATCTGCACAGATAAAATGTATCAACTCAGTCAGCACCGCCAGTTTAGTGCGGGAATTCCCCGACCTTTCATCGGAAGTGTAAAGATTTTTATGAATTAGCACACAAAAGTCTAAAATACCGATGCAGTGTTTTCCCTCCAAGATTTTTTTCCCCGCAAATGTTTTATGAATAGAGCCCTATATGCCAATTTGACCTGCCTCAGAATAAACGATCTCTAAAGAACAAACATTTTCTATCCTGAAAGATTTGGTTACCTGCATTGCACTTTTTCCCATCTTAACCACTTCAAAGAGCATCATGTTCTCTACTCCATTTTGTTGGTGATGACCATTCATCCAGCCAGGACCACTAGGTTTCATGGAACCCTTTCCCTTCTCTGCAGCAGCTTTTTTGCCCTTCTATAAATAAAAAAATAAAATAAAATTCCTTTCATAGTTTCAAATGAACTTAAAAAAAAAGACAAAATTGAAAAGGAGGATGGAAAAAAAAAAACAAAAAAAAAAAACATACCTTTCCCTTGCCTTGCTTGGGAATTTTACTTTCAGAGTCATCAAAATCTGTGTCAGATGAGAAATGGGTTTCTGGCTCTCTATAAAAAAAAGTAAATTCATATTTATTTACTCATCCATAAAAATACACAGTAGTGTTAAACAAATAAGTACATAAAAGATAGGGACTTGCAGATGACTCCCCATCATCAATATTACATATGAAGAGTACATATTGAACCTCTACTGCTTCTCTTGAGCGCCAGGGGGCGCCAATAGTTAAAATATCAGTAATGCAATACCTATATTTTACTAGACTTCCCCTGGGCACACATGTAATGAAGACAACGGGAAATATGGAAAAAGGATGAAGCCGAAGAAGGCTTACCCTGCTGTGGCAAATTCCCCGCTATAAATTTCAGCTATTGCTGGTGGCCGAATTACACTGTTTTTATCGTAATTTGGGCTTAGGCCTTTGCCGGTGCCGAAATTGATCTCTAAGGGCCACTGTAGCTGTAATTCACATTATGGCCTATAGTGGCGCTCAAATCTAAACGGCACTACGGTGGCCTTTTCACATGACCCAATGCGGACACTAACCTCCCTTCCTAGTCCCTCAAGGTGCCCATTAACGGCACCAATATTTAATCGGATATGATCTTTCAATGCACTTCTTTACAATCAAATTGTACTGGAAACTGTTCAGTGTGTGGTGAAGACTAAAGAAAAACTATTCTACGGTCGATTGGAACG
This sequence comes from Hyperolius riggenbachi, assembly GCF_040937935.1. Classification (NCBI taxonomy): domain Eukaryota; kingdom Metazoa; phylum Chordata; class Amphibia; order Anura; family Hyperoliidae; genus Hyperolius; species Hyperolius riggenbachi. Next base: position 143,329,933 of record NC_090653.1, read on the forward strand.
GTAAATGTTGTTTTTGATTCGAAAGTTGGATTTTACGATGGCACTTGAGAGAAAATGCCCTAATTGACTGGTTAAAGGGAACAATCGATAGTTTACTTGGGCACCCTAGTAAACTGGCTTATAAAACCTAATCTATCCCTGGTGTCCGGCTATAATGCTGGGAATACACGGTTCGTTTTTGAGCTATTTAGATGGCTCGATAGATAATTTCCGACACGTCCGATCTCCCGCCTGATCGTTTCGCTGCTCGATTCTGCATTGAACATAATGGAAAAAGATAATGAAAACAAGCGGAAGAAAAGAGAATCACCTGCGGAATCGAGCAGGGAATCAATCGAGCGGCAAAATTGAGCCGTGTATGCCCAGCATAAGGCTGAGCAGGCGAGACTGTGCATTAGTTGACCCAGGCAGTGTAGGTTAAGTCATCTTGGCACCTGCTGCTTGCAACAAAGCGACATACCTCTCTATATCGTCCTAATACTTTCGCCTTCCAGCTGTGAAAGAGGAAATATCGGGAGAATGTAGGGGCATGGAGTACTGACGGAAGAGGTGGCAACCAAGGTGAGTTAACCCACACTGCCAAAGCCCACATCGACTAACGTTGGGTTTCGCCTTAGGTGAAATTAGGGATGGGACAAATCCACAATTTCTTCGAATCCGAATCTAAAAAGGTTCTCGAATATCTCGAACCTTTCGAATCCCGAATCCTGCACATAAGAATTGTGCGATCCGTGGAATAGTTGCCCACAGTATAGGTAGGCAGGCTAGGTGCTCACAGTATCGGTAGCTAGGTAAAGGTGCCTTCAGTATAGCTAGCAAGGTATAGGTGCCTTCAGTATAGTTAGGTATAGGTGCCTGCAGTATAGCTAGCTAGGCTTAGGTGCCTTCAGTATAGCTAGCTAGGCTTAGGTGCCTTCAGTATAGCTAGCTAGGCTTAGGTGCCTTCAGTATAGCTAGCTAGGCTTAGGTGCCTTCAGTATAGCTAGCTAGGCTTAGGTGCCTTCAGTATAGCTAGCTAGGCTTAGGTGCCTTCAGTATAGCTAGCTAGGCTTAGGTGCCTTCAGTATAGCTAGCTAGGCTTAGGTGCCTTCAGTATAGCTAGCTAGGCTTAGGTGCCTTCAGTATAGCTAGCTAGGCTTAGGTGCCTTCAGTATAGCTAGCTAGGCTTAGGTGCCTTCAGTATAGCTAGCTAGGCTTAGGTGCCTTCAGTATAGCTAGCTAGGCTTAGGTGCCTTCAGTATAGCTAGCTAGGCTTAGGTGCCTTCAGTATAGCTAGCTAGGCTTAGGTGCCTTCAGTATAGCTAGCTAGGCTTAGGTGCCTTCAGTATAGCTAGCTAGGCTTAGGTGCCTTCAGTATAGCTAGCTAGGCTTAGGTGCCTTCAGTATAGCTAGCTAGGCTTAGGTGCCTTCAGTATAGCTAGCTAGGTATAGGTGCCTTCAGTATACCTAGTTAGGTATAGGTGCCTTCAGTATAGCTAGCAAGGTATAGGGGCCTTCTGTAAAGTTAGTTAGGTATAGGGGCCCTCAGTATAGCTAGCTAGGTATAGGGGCATTCAGTATAGCTAGGTATAAGGGCCTTCAGTATAGTTAGTTAGGTGTAGGGGCATTCAGTATAGCTAGGTATAAGGGCATTCAGTATAGCTAGTTAGGTATAGGGGCCCTCAGTATAGCTAGTTAGGTATAGGGGCCCTCAGTATAGCTAGTTAGGTATAGGGGAATTCAGAATAGCTAGTTAGGTATAGGGGCCCTCAGTATAGCTAGTTAGGTATAGGGGCCCTCAGTATAGCTAGTTAGGTATAGGGGAATTCAGTATAGCTAGGTATAGGGGGATTCAGTATAGCTAGTTAGGTATAGGGGCCCTTAGTATAACTAGTTAGGTATAGGCGCTTTGAGTATAGCTAGCCAGGGCACCCCTCCTTCTGTGCGCCTCCTCTGCTCACCCCCTACATAGAAAAACAAGCATCGGCTCACCTAACAAGGGAATCCGGCGCAGAGCGTGGAGCCGCAGACCTCTTGCTTCCTCCTCTGTTCCCCCTAGTGATTGGCTTTTGCAAACGCGTCATCACTGAAACGCCGGGCGGTTACTAGAGGGAACAGAGGAGGAAACGAGAGGTCTGCGGCTCTGCCCTGGATGGGGAATCCAGGGCAGGTGTTAGGTGAGCCAATGCTTTTATCTATGCAAGGGGTAAGCGGCGAAGGCGCGGGAGGCGGTCGGACTAGCGGGGGATCGGCGGTTGCGCGGGGATGCAGTGTCGGGATTCGGCGGATTCGTTAAGTGGGAAATGGCGTTGGGATTCAAATCCACGAATCCCGAATGTTTCTCAATATTCGAGGGATTCGTCGTCCCACCCCTAGGTGAAATAATCTCGCTTTCCGCCCCTGCTCATTCTCATTCTCTGGCTATACCAATTGCTGAAAGTATTTAGTAGCTTCGTTTTGTGTTGTTTCATTTCTGTATAAATTATAATTAAAAAAAACAAACATCAGTGTAGCTGAAGAGAGAGAGAGAGAGAGAGAGAGAGAGAGAATCCTATGCATTTATGCTGGCACAACATACATATTTGAGAACAGTAGCTAAAGCAAAATTTGAAAGTGTACTAATCTATGTTAATACTACACATACACTATGCTGACCTTGCCGAGAAAAACAAAAACAAAACAAAACAAAAAAACAATATTAAATTAAATTGCTAACATACATTTGTTAAAGAGTCTGAAACCTAAGGGAACCTAAACTGAGAAGGAATTGGATTTTTCCTTTTAAAATAATACCAGTTGCCTGACTCTCCTGCTGATCCTGTGTCTCTAATACTTTTAGCCACAGCCCCTCAACAAGCATGCAGATCAGGTGCTCTGACTGAAGTCAGACTGGATTAGCTGCATGCTTGTTTCAGGTCTGTGATTCAGCCACTATTGCAGCCAGAGAGATCAGCAGGAAAGTCAGGCAACTGGTTTTGTTTAAAAGAAAACATCCCTATCCCTCTCAGTTTAGGTTCCCTTTATTGCTGAAGAAGACTGTCCAGCTAAAAAAAAAAAAAAAAGTTTTTTTAGGCTTCAGACTAGCAATATAAAATGAAACATTTGATGACCAACCTTGGTGGTCCCGCATTGCAGGAGAGGGGGCCCATGTCATGGAGGGAAGGATCCAGTGGCCTTTTGGGAAAAAAAAACAAAGTTGCATGATGTTACGCTATGCAGTAACTTGAAAACATCACTAATTTTAAAATATGAATGAAAGGTAAACAGAGATAATCCTGTCTGAACAAAATCAATTAGCACGTATCCAAAAATAACATTATTTATATTACTTGTCTTCTATGAATAGATGTAAGTTTGTAGGCCAGATAAACTGGTCACTCAACTGATCTACCACACATTTGTAGGTTCAGCTGGATAGCGTACTGGTAAGGCTGCTACCTTTGATGTGGGAATAATCCCGATGCCCGTGGAGCATGTCTTAAGTGGCTGCAGCCCTGAAGTGCTTGGAGTCCGCCAGGAGAAATGCACAATATATATGTTCTGAGTCTTGTCCTCCTAAACTTTAGGGTCTGAAGATCACCAAGATTTCATGAAGAAGGCCAAAATCAAAGCTGTACACTAAAATGACTGCAAAGTACAACACTATGTGCCTCACAGCAGAAGAGTCATTTAAATAATATTTGGAACTCAACCCGTAGATTATGCTGTTAAAGTACTGCAGGCAGAAGTCTCAAATAAGGACTCAATCACATGGATAAAGCATAATGCTTCATACACACTTGAGATAAAAGTCTTTGGAAAATGAAAGTTCACAGACCAATTTTACCCCCTTCCATGTAGTATGAGAGCCATACTCTATATAGTGTATTCTATGGAGCTGCACTCCACAGCAGACAGAAATCTTTGCAAGATGCTGCACACAAAGATGCCCGTACACACTCAAAAGATCATTATCTGCAAAAGATCTGTTCCTGCAAAAAATCCATTCCTGCAAAATGCATTCATAGTCTATGACCTAGGTTCTCAACGTGTGGTACGCGTACCCCAGGGGGTACTTCTGATTGTTCCAGGGGGAACTCGGGCTGGATATACTTAACCAAAAATAAGAAATTTAGAGTTTTGTAAAATAATAAATCTTATTTAAACAACACCCAATTAGTGTTTTAGCTAATTTAAAGCAATGGTAAATGCTTGGAAATTGATTAGAACCATGTATCATGTACTACAATTAAATATATATTTGTCAAGGGGTACTTGTGATAATGGTTACTATGCTAGGGGGTACTTGGTGAGTACAGGGCTTTAAAAGGGGTACATACCAATAAAGTGTTGAGAAACACTGGTCTATGAGATCTGCAGAGCCTCATACACACCTTGTTTAACAGACTTCATCTGCATATCTGGTAATCATCTGCAGATCTGAAAATCCATCCTGGTGGATCTGATCTGCAGATGATCTGCAGATGATTGTCTGTTAAACCAAGTGTGTATGAGGATCATAGACTATGAATGCATTTTGCAGGAATGGATTTTTTGCAGGAACAGATCTTTTGCAGATAATGATCTTTTGAGTGTGTACGGGCATCTTTGTGTGCAGCATCTTCCAAAGATTTTATCTGATGGGGAGTGCAGCTCCATAGAATAGACTGTGTAGAGTATGGCTCTCATACTACATGGAAGGGGGTAAAATTGGTCTGTGATCTTGCATTTTCCAAAGACTTTTTATCTCAAGTGTGTATGAAGCATTAGGCTGCTCAGTGGTTCTTTAGTTGACCAACTGCAATAAGCGATTGTGCCCATATAGAGTGAGAATATGGCAGAGAAGTTGGAGCTTGGAGGGTGTTCAATAGAAGAAAAGTATGAAGAAAATATTTGTATACAACACATTGTGGGAACCGACTAATCAAATTAGGAAGTGCTTTTTTTTTCAAAATATTTTTGTTGAAAAATGTTTTCCTCTGACAAACCATAATCTGAATACACTTTTCAATACAGTTTGTGTAGATATTTATCAGATAAATGGCAGATATTCAGATAAATGAAAACTGTTCCAATTATCTGCTAACATGCAGGTCAAAAGTCCACACATAGTTTGCCTACATGTCACACATCCTGAGCACAGTCTATTGCAAACATACAATAAGAAAGCCTCTGGCTTAGTGAATGAGTGCCATGCCTACACAGGATCTTTGTCACCCCTAGACACTGCTTATGCTGGTTTTTTTTTCAACTTGCCATTTGTGGCATCAGTCAGATACTGCTTAAACTTGAGTACATTCTTCCCAAGGTTCTACAGCATTTTTACCCCAGCAGCAAAGGACAAGTTTCTGACAGGAAAACAAGTCTCTGACATTGCAAACAGAATTGGTGACTAGGGATGGTCAATGAGAGCCGATAAAGGATTATACAAATCTTGTATATAGATGTACGCAGCTTGGACCCAATCAAAATCCACCCTGGTTTGTTATGATTAGGTCAACTTTCAAGCTGCATAATTATGCACATTTCTGTTTAAACTTAGAATTATTTGCATCTTATTTACCAACTAGGTTGTTGACTGATAACTAAAGATTACTGTATATACTCACATATAAGCCTAATTTTTCAGCATAAAAAATGTGCTGAAAAGTTACCCCTTTGACTTATATGCGAGTCAGTGGAGCAGGTTTTGTTAATGGCAGAGGAGCATAAGGATTGTGCACTAGTGATCCTGCCCTTAGCAGCTTGCACCCTTGCTGTGTCCGTGCCCTTCATCCCCTGCAACATGGTGTGCAGAGTGTGCTGCTTAAGACATGCATCAGCAGTGCAATGATATGTATGGCAATCCCTTGTGTCTCATCTACGATACCATCTAGTGGCTTCTTGAGGCACAGCTGTATGATCCTGGGGAACTTCTGGCTATTGGGAGAAGGGCTGACTTGTACTGGGAGAACATCTGACTACTGTGAAGGAGGCTATATTGGGGAGGGGGCTTATATGTGAGTCAATCACGTTTCTGAGGGAAAAGTTGGTACCTCGGCTTATGCACGGGTCGACTTATATGTGAGTAAATACGGTACTAATGTTTACTACCCAGCACTAAATCAAGCACACTTATAACTTATAAAACCCAACTCCTCAACTACATTTATATTACTATGGGACAGTCGGTTTTACCTCTATCAGTTACCCCACAGGAAAGATTTTTCCTTTAACCTCCCTGGCGTTCTGGGTAATGCGTACATAAGTACGCATTACCGTTTTTGTTAAAAAAAAATTCTTGCTGTAGCTAGCGTATTGCTAGCTACAGCAGTACGCCATGCCGTCCGCATCCACCCACCCAATCCCCGCCAGCCATACTTATACGTCCGATACCCCGCGAGAAGTGTGACTTCCTATCGTCGCTTCTCCCGTCGCCATGGTGATGATCGGACATGACGTCATGACATCATGGGGAGCTCCGATCCTTCCCACTGTGCAGCCTGGCGGTGACACACAGCCCCTTTAGCAGCGCATCTGCGGCGATCGGACAGAACATGTAGCTAGCAAAGTGCTAGCTACATGTTCTGAAAAAAATAAGTAAGAAAAAAGACCCTTTCAGGGGCTGAGCAATCCTCCTTGGCGTACATGGACGAGCTGAGCTCGTCCATACCGCCAAGGAGGTTAAAGTGGACCAAAATTAAAAATACAAGGATTTCAGAAAAAAAATCTATTTTCTAAATTATAATAGCAGCCTTTTTTCAGCTGCATGATGACAAATATAAAATATTTTACATTTATTGGAGGAACCCCTCCCTTCCTTTCATACTGCCAGGACTGAATACGGCAAACTGGCGGAGTAGGTGGTGTCTGGCAAAGGAGGAATGCTTAATGGCTGCCACCTGTATAACCCTGGTTATGATAGAAGGGTGAAAGCATGCACTGAAATGCTCATAGGCTTTAAGGAGTGTTTATTTATCTTTGAATGTGTCAGAGTGGTGCAACTAAACATTTTGAATTAAAAAAAATGTTTGGTTTGGGTCCGCTTTAAGTGGACCTGAACTTTTGCACAGGTCAGAAGGAAAACAGAGAAATGCACCCTGTATATTTTTTTAGAGAGTTTAGCCTGTCTAATTCCCCTTTATCTGTGACTAATCACAACTGCAATTTGATCTCTCAGCTGTGTCAGCTGGCTGCCCTGGCAGAGCAGCTAATTTGTAAGCACAGGATGTTAACCCTATGTCTGCTTTCATCAAAGAAGGAAGTAGACACGCTGCAGGATTTGTATCAGCTGTAACAAAAATGTTTTTCTTTCATTTCTCTCCTTGGGACCAATATGGCTTTGGTGTGAAAATTGTGTTGCTCTCTCCATCACACTTTTGAGACTTCTACACTTCCTGTCTAGACAGAAAAATAAGGTAAGCAGAAGTTGGGTGATTCATGGACAGCCCCCAAGGTTGCATCTTTCAAGAAAAGTAAAACCAAGTCAGGTTCCATTAATCTATGCTGGCAGCTTTCTTTTAAACAGAATCCCAAGCCTGTTTTTATAGTGTTCTGCTTACCCCACAGCTACCACAAGCTCCACCTGTCACAGAAGAATCCAGTAACAGGTCTCTAGTGCTCTACGTGCTGCACTTAATCTTTTGGTGAAGATCAGGCATTTCAGCAGGTGGTTCCTGTGGGTAAACTACCGTTTGTGAGTGGTCTTTGTACAGTACAGCACTGTAAACAGGTGATGGGATGAACTGGAACTAAACTTTACTTTATACATTTAAAGCCCTTGTAACATATGGTGACTTCTACCTAAAATAGTCAAGAGCCACTTTTGTAAAAAAAAAAATTTTTTTAACTATGACACCTTATCAGTTTTTCAGTTCAATATCTGGTTGACTCAATCACTTATTGACTCTGCCAGTCATCTCTTGCCTGAGCACATTCCGTTCGATCGAGTGTATATTTATTGAAAGTCTGATCACACAAGTGGGTAAATTTCCATGTAAATGGGCAATTGATCAATTGAAACGTAGCATTGCTCTGCATTCAGCAGTACAATGCATGAAGTTCGGCTGATGCCCAATACTTTTCTGCTGAAATCTATTCAGACCGAGCTGTTTGGGTAGGAATCGCACTAGCCAGCTGAATAGGGATCATTTGGCTTGGCATATCATGCTAAATCTGACTAAATCTATGGATAGCTTAAAGGGAACCTTAAATGACATGATGAGATAGACATGTATATACAGTGGCAAGCATAGACATCTTTTCTTTTTTCCCTGCCTGAAAAACGTAAAATTTAGTATTTCTTCTGTCAAACTGTAGTGTCCCTCACTGATAAGGATTTTGGGTACCTGGAGTCGGGAGAAAATGCACAGACTCTGACTCCTAAGGAATTTAAACTGTAATGAAAAATATGATAAAATGTTCTATTTCTCAGATAATAGTCATCATAAATAATTTATATATACAGTACAGTAATAGCTGTGCTTAGTCCACAAGAATGTAACAAACCAATCAAAAAATAGCTACTTGTGCTGCTTCAATAAAGCAGTCCCTGTATTTTTAAAGTCAGATATAGAGATGGTCAATGAGATAGAAATAATTCTGCGTTGATGCTGGTTTATGCAAATGTATGCACTCCTTCTGCTCAGGAAATCAAACAATTTGATATGTTGTTAAAATTTGGTTTGGTGACTACAGATTAAAAGTTTTATACATACCTGGGGTTTCCTCCAGCCCTCTTCAGGTTAATCCAGTCGCTGTCCTCCTTCGCCACCTGAATCTTCTGCTAGGAGTCCCCGGTAATTCAGCCAGTCAGCGCAGTCCAGCCACGTGCCGATCCCACAGCCAGGAACATTCTGCACCTGCGCAATAGTGCTGCGCAGGTGTAGTACGCCCCCGGCGGCAGAGTGTGTGCATGCGCACCACTCCCAACTGGCTCAAGTACCTGGACCCATAGCAGAAAATCTAGGTGGCGGAGGACAGCGAGGGACTGATTAGCCTGGAGGAAGCCCCAGGTATGTATAAAACTTTAATCTCATCTGTCTCAGGTTTACTTTGTTACACAGTAGTACTATACTCTACTATGCACTCCCCACAGAGCTGCAGGGAATCCATTGAGAATGTTGTGCACATTGAACGCAGAGGTGTTGTCTGTCACCCATAAACCTGGTTCAGATTGTGCATGAAGAATGTGTAATAGAGGAAGAATCCCCTCATTCTCCTGCAGAGTACCTGCACATCACTCTTACATGTACCCACAGTCACATTGCCTAGGGCCTGATAGATGTTCTTTGTTCCTGTATTCTACAAGTACTCTTACCAAGGATTAGTTTTAGTCTATAACTAAAAGTACTAGAGGCAGAACATCAGCTGGCTAGCAAGGTAACTGGTATTGTTTAAAATGGAATATGGCAGCCTCCATATCCCTCTCACTTCAGTTGTCTTGTAAAATTCCTAAGCATTGGCATTTAAGAGATGCATTTCATGTTACATACTTTCAATCAACAAAATTGTAATATGCAAATTAAAGGAGTCGGAGTTTAGGAATCGGAGTCCGTGGAATCCTAACCTGAGGAGTCTGAGTCAGTGGATTTTTGTACCGACTTCACAGCCCTGGAGAAACCCCTACTTTTTTTTTTTTTTTACATATTTAAACATAAGAAAACTGTGATATTCAATTAATTTTTTTTCTTTATCTCATCAGTTTATTTTAAAGTGGACCCAAACCAAACATTTTTTTAATTCAAAATATTTAGTTGCACTACTCTGACACATACAAAGATAAATAAACACTCCTTCACGCCTATGAGCATTTCAGTGCACGCTTTTCACCCTTCTCTTTCCATAACTAGGGTTATACAGGTGGCAGCCATTAGCAATTCCTCCTTTGCCAGACACCACCTACTCCACCCAGTTTGCCGGATTCTGTTCGGCAATATGAAAGGAAGTGAGAGGTTCCTCCAATAAATGTAAAATATTTTATATTTGTCATCATGCAGCTGAAAAAAGGCTATTATAATTTAGAAAATAGATTTTATTTCTGAAATCTTGTATTTTTAATTTGGGTCCACTTTAAGGTTCACTTCAAGTCTGTATTGTAGTCAGGTGTTCATTGTAGAGCACAGGTGTCAAACTTCAGTTCTCGGGCACCATATCTATGCTAGTGTTTAGGATGGACTGACAAATGGAGATGTGTGTTCTACTTGATGAACCACACCTTCCCTGATTCAGTCCCATCAGTTAGTTTGAGCTGTGCCAAGAATGTGTGAGGATCTTGGCCTTTAAGGCCTGGAGTACGACATCCCTGTAGAAGAGGATTCAACGTCAAAAGAAACACATTCCTCCTCTATGAGGATGGTTTCCCTTTCCCATCTATATGACTATAAGCCAGCCTCTGCTTCAGTGCACAGCTGAAGTATGGTCACGCAGACAGGTGGGGTAATGGCTATAATGTTGTGTCAGGAAGTAGAGAACAAGAATAGAAAGTTGTACAGGCGAGTTGCATGGGGAAACGCTGCCTATTTGGGCAATGGCTTGCTGTCCATATCGCATGCCATTGCGATTCTGTTCGGCGTGCTTCAGTTTTTCCCCGCAAGCACTTGAATCCCTATAGCCGTGGATTCTGATGCATGCCCCCATCACTACAAGTTCCGGCTCAGTGGAGACCAGCCCTTAGACATGCACATGTGTCAGACTACATACCCTTTAATACAATATCAAGCTTAACTCCAAAAAGTATTCACAGCTGCAACTAGCAACAGTTAATAATTTACCTGTCCATTAAAATCGTCACAGATTTTCTTCTAAAAAAAAAAAAAAAAAAAATTATCTGGAGACTGAGTACCGTATTTCGCGCCGTATAAGAAGCTCCGGAATATAAGACGCACCTAGGTTTAGAGGCCAAAAACCAAGAAAAAAAACAAAACTAAACCTGGTGCATCCATATTTCAGGAGCACCTTGTACATGACCTCCTGGCCTCCCCCAAATGGTGTCCTCATGTGTCCTGCTGTCTGCCCCCAGTGTGCTGCTGTCTGCCCCCAGCTGTCTGCCCCCATGGTCCTGCTGTCTGTCTGCCCCCAGCTGTCTGCCCCATGTGTCTGCTGTCTGCCCCCATGGTCTTGCTGTGTGCCCCCATGGTCTTGCTGTGTGCCCCCATGGTCTTGCTGTGTGCCCCCATGGTCTTGCTGTGTGCCCCCATGGTCTTGCTGTGTGCCCCCATGGTCCTCCTGTGTGCCCCCATGGTCCTCCTGTGTGCCCCCATGGTCCTCCTGTGTGCCCCCATGGTCCTCCTGTGTGCCCCCATGGTCCTCCTGTGTGCCCCCATGGTCCTCCTGTGTGCCCCCATGGTCCTCCTGTGTGCCCCCATGGTCCTCCTGTGTGCCCCCATGGTCCTCCTGTGTGCCCCCATGGTCCTCCTGTGTGCCCCCAGTGACCTCCTGTGTGCCCCCATGGTCCTCCTGTGTGCCCCCAGTGACCTCCTGTGTGCCCCCAGTGACCTCCTGTGTGCCCCCAGTGACCTCCTGTGTGCCCCCCATGTGTCTGCTCTCTGCCCCCCATGTGTCTGCTCTCTGCCCCCCATGTGTCTGCTCTCTGCCCCCCATGTGTCTGCTCTCTGCCCCCCATGTGTCTGCTCTCTGCCCCCCATGTGTCTGCTCTCTGCCCCCCATGTGTCTGCTCTCTGCCCCCCATGTGTCTGCTCTCTGCCCCCCATGTGTCTGCTCTCTGCCCCCCCCCCCCCCCACCCCCGGGTTGTCTGGTGTCCTCGGTCCCCCCTGCGTGTCCTCGGGTCGGGCCTCCCTGTGTGAGAAATAGCAGCGCTTACCTTCTCCATCTTGCCCGCGGCGATTGAAGAGATCCGGCTTCAGTGGGCGGCTTCCTCCAGTGCCGGCTTGTAATGACGCGTCATCGATGACGCGTCATTACAAGCCGGCACTAGAGGAAGCCGCCCACTGAAGCCAGATGTCTTCAATCACCGCGGGCAAGATGGAGAAGGTAAGCGCTGCTGTTTCTCACCCAGGGGGGACCCAAGGACACGCAGGGGGGACCCGAGGTGCGGGTAGAGGGAAGCGGGGAGGAAGGAGACGGCCACAGCAGCACCACAGGCAGGGAATCCCCGACGGCGGGTCACGGTTCATATCGGCAGGCGTTCGGAAGTCGGGGATTCCCTGCCTTTGCTGTATAAGACGCAGGGACTTTTTCTCCCCATTTTTTGGGGAGAAAAAGTGCGTCTTATACGGCGAAAAGTACGGTAATCTTCCACCCTCAGGTACTCATGATACCTGTCCTGCCACATGCAGCTGTTCATTCTCTGTTCTCTTTCTACACATGAAATAAGGTGCACTAACATTATTGCACACCTCCAGGTGCCGTGTATATCCATCAAGAGCGCAGTTTATGGTCTTAGGAGGGATATACTGACACACACTGCTACTAATAAGCACCCATAAGAGGTAAATGGTGCCTGGCTACAGGGCAGTCTAGGCACCAAACATTGCTGTATGAAATAGCATGTATTATGAATAGCTTAGGGGGCATAACATGTAGCAAAAAAAAAGATAAAACTATATTAAGACATCTGCAAGATATTTCTTTAAGCAGTTGATGGCTAACCTATTTAGAAGAGGCTTGGTGTAATGAAAGTGGGAATTTCTGGGTACGCCGACATTTCAATACTAACCTGCCCTCATGTGAAATAGTACCTTTTAAAATGTAAAACAATGTCTTTGGTGAGAACATGTTTTTAGAAATGTAGAAAGAAAAATAAAACTCACTGGAGGAGATTGAAGTCAGTCTGAATTTCTGGTGCTGCTATCATTTCTTTATCATCTTCTGCAAACCCAACTCCCTTGGAATATTTGGTTCATAGACCACTTCAGTAACGTGTTAATCAGCCGTAATCTGAAAAGGAAAAAGAGACACCATTTTACATGGGGAAAATTTTTCACTAAAGACGTTTAGGGTTAGGCATCGGGGAGGGGGATCGGTTAGGGATTCTTGGGGGAAAGGAGGGATTGGATTGCATTTACACGCAGACAGCCCAAATTATTATTCTGTAACTATAACATTTTTCACCTACTCGTTATTCTTGAAATGGTGTTTTTGCTTGAAATAACAGATCACAATTATACCTGAGCTCTGGAGAAAGCCGATTTTAGCCTAACAATTATCAAGCTAAAAATCATCTTCCTCCTAGGCTCAAATTATAATTAAAACAAATAATTTAGAGCAGTGGTCCTCAAACTAAGGCCCCCTGAGGCTTTTTCCCCGCCCCCCACAAAATGCATTACTTATAGACGCAGTCAGCTTCAGGTGCTGGCACCACCCATCCACGTAGAAGCCAGAAAGCAGTAATTCGCTGCTTTCCAATCAAATTCCACAACAGGTGACACTGCTGTCCAATTGGATTGCAGGTTGTCACCTGGGTATGCTTCACTGTCTGGCCCGCCAAGACTTCTACATCTTATGTATACTCCGCCCCTCCAGCAGTCTGAAGTATGTTGACCCGGCCCTCGACCCAAAAATGTTTAGTGATCCCTGATTTAGACGTTAAAATGTTTATTCTGTAAAGAGCGGAACGGACTGGTCTGTAAAATATCACAAATTGTGGAAAATTAGCTACAACAAAATGCACACCTGTCTATAGGCAAACAACTTCAGAAATGTATTACACATTTCATGTATTCACAAAGGGCATCAATGTATATCCAAGTGTATTACAAAGAACAAGTCACATGGGTACATTCCCACTGGCAAAATTATGCCATGATAGCATATCGCCATGGACACGTCCTGTTTACTTCCAGAAGCGGCTTCCTGTTAGCGACAATGGGAATCAAATCCATGCTGCGAGAATCTGCAGCATGCATCAGATTAGTTTCCCGGGTCACATCACACAATTTGCAAGCAATGGAAAATGCTCCATTGTCTCCATAGTCTCTACTACAGTTTAGGTTTATTTTACGCCATCAGAATTATTTTTTTTCTTTTTTAGCCCACTCCGCTGGAGACAGCTAAAGAAAATTGAATAAACGTAAACTTCGTATAAACAGTAGGCTGAACTTGGTTGAGTCGGATGTTAGAGGCTGTATCAGTCTCCCATGAGGTGGCTCAAACCAAGGTAAACCTTGAGTCAAAAGTTAAATACTTACGGAAATATTTAAATTTTGACCTGTGGTTTACCTCGGGTTCTCTTTAAATTTAACAGCTTCCAGACTGGACAGTTCTGGTCCCCTAAAGAACAGCTATCAAAGGAACTGTTTTTCTGTAAACCCCACATACCTACAGAGCTTTTAGCCAGCAACACTAAAATGCTTTTCAGAGGTCTCTCAGCACAGCCCATGTGAAAGTAATGCCATGTTTATCAGCTGGTTTGTAACTATTTTGCATGGGGGTGGGGGGTGTTAAGCTGTACGCTGGATGTCCTCCATAGTAATGCACACAGTGAAACCTGTTCTAGGTAAATTACAAATTTTCTTCACATAAATCACGAAGAGATTAAAAAAAAAGTCCTTTGTACTTCTATTTGCTAGTAATTACTGGAAATATATGAGGCATTTAGGATTTTAGTTAACATTGATAGTTTCCCTATTTTGCATTGTGATAACAGCAGTTGGCTCACACTAACCACGGAGGGGGTAGATTTCAATTAACACGGTCCAGAAATGGTAATATCTGTCAATACTGCCAATATGTGAATTTGAACCGATGGGACTACGTATTTCCCAACAAATGGTGGAATTTCTCAATTCCTTATCTCAAGATAAACTGCACCAACTGATATAGCTAAGGAGATACATTAATTTAGCCATCCTGAAGGTCACTCTAATTATTATTATTATTATATGATATGAAGTTCTTAATTATCTCTAATTTAGCCAATAAATGGTATTATCCTGATTCAAAACTCCTTAATTAACATAAAGGAACATTCACAGTTGTATTACTGATCAGTGCTTCCCGTGTGTAAAAGATGGAAAGAACTTAACAAGCACTAAAAATGTCCTCCCGTTCACCCCTATGAGAGGTGTGTGTCAGCAAGTGCACAACAATTGCAGAACGCAGAAGATTTACTGCACTTGTGTTTTGGCTGCAATTTATGACTGAAATCATCAAAAAAATCAAGTTACAATCTGCAGGAGCAAGAGAAGAGGTTTTTATTTTCATCTAAAAAAAGCACATTGCTAATCCACACGGAAGTAAATAAAGGCCGGCCATAAACGGAGGAACAGCTGTGCAGCAGGCAGGCTGTGATAGCAGACAGTGCCACACTTGAAGATCACAAGGTGGAGCTCTAGCCCAAGGCAATCCTGAGAAGCCGCAGACAGGTCAATCAGAGGTTGACCCACTTATTCACCTATCAGCATTCTTTTCATGGCAAAGTAGCAATGCTACAAGCACTGAAATTACTTGCACAGTATTTTTAATTATACAATTTCCAGCATTACAGGACAAAAACTACAGTTTTGTACAGTTTTGTCAAGCCATCTTCAAGAACTCCCCACATAAGTGAAAATCATACAATAACCCCCCAAATTCCTGCATTAGTTTCCCAATACACAACAGGGTGCATTATAGCATCGACATTGGCAAGCAACACGATACAACCTGAAGGTAAATTGCATGTGCTGTGTGATCAAATATTTTCAGATGCGTTACATCACAACATGCAGGAACACTCTCTGTGCTGTGATTGATAACATGAAAGTCAACAGACTAGGGTCCCTTTTCAACTAGGAGCGCTTGTGATGCTGAATCGCAAATCGCCAAGGTTTGCTAAATAACTGCAGTGATTCGATTTTAACCAAAGCGATCTCGGCATGATTTTTACAGCGATTTTGCTATGCAGTGCATTACAAAGCAAAATCGCAATCACGGGATAAAAAAAACTGGGACTTGTTGATTCGCAAGCGCTAGCGATTGCTAGTGGGCCCTGACTGACAGCAGCACCCATAGTTGGAATGAGCGTGAGCAAAGGGTGCTCCAAATATTGTTATAATCAATAATCTTGCACAGCATACAAGCCTCTGATCTGTGAGGCTCAGTTCACATTGACACGAATCACAATTGGAGCTGTCAGTTTAGCGTTGCACTGATGTCGATTCGTGTCCGATTGGAGTCTGAAGCAGATCTGTGTGCACGTTAGGCTTTCTAAGGGAAATGCATCCGCTATCCAGAAAAATCCAGTCAGATTTTTGCACTCTGTTTAGCACAACTTAAGGTGGCCACACACCATACAATTTTTTAAATATCTGTTCAATTTAAGAATTGCAATCAATTTTTCTGACTGATTGAAACATTTTAAAAATATGACCAATGTACCACACACGTATGTTAAATCTTTCCCCAATTATGATAAAAATGATTGGAAACTGACAAAATTGCTAGGGTGTGTATATTAATTAACTGACAATCTAACACACACCATACAATCTTTAAAGAGACACTGAAGCGAAAAAAAAAATATATGATATAATGAATTGGTTGTGTACTATGAATAATTACTAGAAGATTAGCAGCAAAGAAAATATTCTCATATTTTTATTTTCAGGTATATAGTGTTTTTTCTAACATTGCATTATTCTATAATATGTGCAGATTACACAACACTCAGCATTCAAAATGAGTCTTTCAGAGCAGTCTGTGAAGTAATGAACTCTCCTCTAGCAGAGGAAAAGTAAACAGTTCAATTACAGTTGAGATAATAAAAGTCAGATAACAGCCCTCTCCACGACTAACTTAGTCGGAGAGCTTAATAGCTTTTTTGCATAGAGATAACAACTGGAGTTTCTCAACTCTTCCTGTACTGGAAACAATTAGACTGATGTATCTGATCTTAGGGCCCTTTTCCACCAGCGCGTTTGCGCTGGCTGAATCGCAAAGTCGCAAACCGCTAGCGATTTTACAATCGCTACGGTTTGCTTTTTAACATAGGAATCGCGGTAGGTCATTTCCACTACCGCGATTCGTTTTTTACCCGAACGCGCAGCGATATTTGCCGCGATTTTGCTATGCAGTGCATAGCATAGCAAAATCGCGGCCGCAAAACGTCGGGGAATCGCCGGTTTTGCGATTCAGCAATCGCTAGCGTTCAGCGTGAACGCTAGCGACTGCAGGTGGAAAAGGGCCCTTAATGTTTTTTTTCTTAGCTGTACTACACATACAAATCATAATATTTTTTTTTCACTTCAGTGTCTCTTTAAAAAGATTGAAGAAAAATATCTGGCATTCCGGATTGATAAAAATCGAAGAAAACGGAAAATCCAATTGGATTTTTCAGTTGAATGAAAAAAAAGTTTTCGATTTTTTTTTGAGAGATCCGATCGTTTTTATCGAATTGCCGTAAAATCGGATCATTTTATTGTATCGTGTGAGGCCACCTTTAAACAGATCCGTTCCAGACTGACAGTGTGAATGGACCTATTAATACAGGTTCGGCCGACCAATACGATACAGTGCGTTTTGTCTTGCAGCCTGAGCCTAATGCTGCACACGCACATTTCAAACTAACAAGTTGAGAACGATCCATTAACTGCAATAGTTTTATCAAATGCATCAGAAAAAAAAAACCTCTTTATTGAATAGATAATGTTAAACCATACACAGGTTTACTTTTGATTCTACGTCACGTTTTAAAATCCATAGAAGATTGCAATACAAGTGTGTGGCAACCATCCGGGTCTGATTTATAAAACTGTGCTGTAACTCTGCTCTGTAAATCACTCTTTACTGTATAACTACAGCTATTCACTGGAGGAAATGTCAACCTATTTATAAAAGGTTAATGACTCAGTGATGGAAAACACATTTCCACTGTCAGAAGTGAAGGGCCATCAGAGGCCACAGGGTGATTTTGCCAGAGGGCAGCCCAGTCTAAAGCGGTGTTATTAGCCAGTCTGCATCACATTTGTAAACATGCAATTCTTACAGAGAAATGTGTACAGCTGAAACTTATCCAACTCTCCTATTTAAAATATGAGATAGAGTACAGTTAACAACAAACCAGGTAAGGCCAAAAAAAAATCACAAGGCAAGATGAGCCACTTTATTAGCAGACATTTAGGAAATTCACTTTCCCTCTGTACCACATTGCTTTGAGAACTTCTAACAGCAATACACAACTTGGCCACAGAGGGTTGTCACGAGACTTGGAGAATATGTCTAGAAGTATTTACCCTCTGAAAAGCCAGATTTACATTTATACAAAGCAATAATACTTGTAACACAACTGCTTGGACTGTGAATACTGCCCACAAGCAATTAAAGACAGCAGCGTTTACACTGGTCAGACACTCTGAATGCCTGTCCTCACTAATCACCACAGCATAACTGTCCTCACTCTCAACAGCAACCACAGAGGGCAGATCAGTGGAATCATGGGAAACTGGCAGCTTCACAAGTAATAAGGACAGCAGTACACAGACACTACTATAGACTCGCTGCTCATATTATGCAAACGAGTTCACTGGAATTCTACTGTAATACTACACCAATATAGCTGAAGGGAAAAAAAAACAACCTTTGAAAATAAAAATAAATTTGCCATTTATAGACACATCTGAACGCACATGCAGAGGAACAGGCAGTTTATTTTAAAGAACATCTTAATTGAATTATAGATTTACAAAATTACTACTGTATTGTGGATTTGAACACAACTTTTTAAATAAAAAATGAAACCCGCTTCTGCACCAGTTCATATAGCCAAAGTGAGGGGCAGCTGCCTGTTCATATCCAGTCAGCCTCACAATCCCCCTTATGCCTGGTACACACCATGCAATTTCCCATCAAATCAATAATCACCAACAGGTCCAATTAGGTTTCTAATCAATTTTGTACAAAAGTGATCAGAAAATCGTAAACCTGATCGGACCTTCCAAAAAATCATCAATTAGGACTAGTGCACACTACAAGAGCTTTTTAAGCACTAGAGATTTTAAAAGCTCTTGCCAATACAATGCTATGGGGGATTTTTACAAAATCTCATTGCTGCTTCAGTGAGAACACACACATAGTATAACATTAACAAGAGCGTTTAAAATCACAAAGCGCATAGAAAAGCTCTTGTAGTGAGCATCAGCCCTTTAGCCGCATCTACAAGCGTAGATGCGGCGGCGATGTGGCTTATTAATCGAGGCTCGATTGATAAGATCAGACAGGACGGATCTCCCCACCGCCGATTCCCTGCTCGTTCCCCGCGAGGGGACAATGGCAGGGAATCGAGCGGCAGATAAGCGGCGCCGGCGGGGAATAGAATCCGGCGCACGCGCGGGGACGCGTAAGAGGCGATCCGGCGGCTAATCGAGCCGCCGGATCGCAGCCTCATCTACCCGTGTAGATGAGGCTTTAGACCCAACCACCTGACGGGAAATTGCATGGTATATAGCAGGCATAAGTTAACTTTTACACTGCATTCATTGTGTTGCAAAGGACAATATGCTCACATTGCAATGCAATTCTATTGCAATAATACGTTCATATTGGGACGTTAGCTGTGTGGTGGCTTGGATTCTGCTAGAATGATGCTCAGCACGCTAGGTGTACCAGACAACGAGCATGTTTACAGCTGCAGAGAAGCATACCTCTATTTGCTGTATGCATTGCACTGTGTGTACACCGGTGTGATCCTGGTTTGCAGGATGCAGAAAATGAATAGTGAGAAAGTACCCTCTGTTCCACAGTCATGCAGAAGGAAAGGTATTGCTTTCCCAGCTGAAGCCACATTTTCCTGCAGACTCAGGCCATCATCCAAGATGGTCAATAAGATGCAGATTATCCCAACTTATATGAAATTGTAAAGGCCTTGTCCATTTCCGAATGTGAAACGGCACCTGTGCGCCAGCAAACCAGCAGCCAAATCCCGATAGCCTTGCCATGCAAGTCTATATGGATTCAGAAGTGTGCTATGGCAAATTGCAGCATGCTGTCCAGAATCGCTTCCGGCAGGCGATTCGGACAGCAAGCTTACGGACATAGGCAGCGTTTCCCTACATGCCCTTTTCCACTAAGACACGGTAATTATGTGGTCACATTTTTATTTCCACCGCCACAATTCTGATGCAACCTGTTGGGTGTATGGCACGATTGCAGTGCATTAACGATTTCAGACAGGAGGATAGAAACTCAGCGAGGAAATTAGTTTAAATAACAGAAACACAGGAGAAATAAGTAAACTGCATAGCAGCGCAATTGCTATGCGCCTATACTTTTGACAGGAGTACAAACACAGCAGGCCAGCAACTGTGATTTGGACAAAAAAGCAAATTGCAGGGACATTCTTTTTTTTAGAACAAGTGTGAGTTTTTGCAAATCATGTGTACATGCCGGTTGCCGTAGGGTCCTATTTTAACGATCACGAGGAATTTTTGCCTGCACAGTGCAGCTACCAGTAGCAAAATCAGGCATGAAAGAGATAGTTGCTTACTTCAAAACTGAACTCTCAGCAAGTTCCTAATTTAGGGCCCCTTTCTGTGGAATCTGCAGCGTTTGTTGGAATGCGAGCACGAAAGTGCTGCATATTCCGTCAATAGGCTTGCTGTCCAGATCGCATGCCGGTGCACTAGATACCATGTTAAAAACCAATGCACAGAGGGTCTTTTGAAATATATTTGATTTGTTTGTGTCAAAGAGTCTTATGTGTGGGTCAACCCTTAACCCAGTAGGGACAGCAGGCTCTGGCCCCTTTAAGGACCAGAGGCTCTGCCCCCCCCCCCCATTTTGTCGCCCGGGGATCACTGTGGCTCACAGTGATCACGCGGTTTGGAGCCGATACTGGCTTCTTACTCAGAGCAAAGGCTGCGGTGGTGAGTAAAGATCGGCTTGGGACCACGGAAAGCCATGGCATAGAATTTACACCACATCACAACTAGAGAGCCACAGATGCGGTGTACATTCTAACTACCAAGGTCCAGAGCCGGTTAAGTTTTGTGCACACGTATTCAAGCGTGAATCAGAACCAGATTCCTCATGCAACATTCCAGGACTGAGGCTGTACAGATGTGCTGCTAGCCTGCAGGCTAGCAACATGTCCTGTTGCTATGTGGGAGTGGGGTCACACTGTGGCCGAGGTAAGTGAGGAGGAGAACAGTGATGTCGGCCAGCAATTGGCCAAAGAGATCCGCTGGGCTGAAGCAGCAGGTGAACCAACAGTGGTGGGGGTAGGAAGGAGCTGTTACAGGGAGATGGAATACAAGAACAGGAAGAAGTAAGTAGGATGGGATCACGTTGCTGCAAGTATGTGTTTACCCCCGCTGCCGTTTGTGCGCCGGCCGCTACATCCCACCCCCACCGCTGCGCCCTTCACATGGCTACCTACACTGGCTGCACCTATTCCTGGCTACCTGCTGCACCAATTCCTGGCTACCTACATTGGCTGCACTTATTCCTGGCTACTTATACTGGCTGCATCTATTCCAGGCTAAATATACTGTGGGCACCTCTTCCTAGCAAACCTATACTGGAGCCCCTCTTCTTGGCTACCAAAACTGGCTGCACCTATTCCTCCTGGTGGGATGCAATGGGGGGGGGGGGGCGTTCCTAACTAACTTAGCAACAGTGTACAGAATAAACTACCACGGAGAATGTCGCACAGCAGCTGTAAGAAGAGAAAAGAACGGCCCACGGGGGATGTGAACAGTTTCTGCTGCACACCGCACCGCCCTTTGGGGGAGCTTAGTGTTATTTTTAAAGCTGGTTACTTGACTTCTAAAGCAAGCAGCAAGCACAAATATCCGGCATCAGGCAATCCACCTGTGCTAGATGAGAATTTACTGTATTTAATAAACACCCAACATAAAAATCTAAAAATTTTGAAAGATATTATCAATATTACAACAGCTATAAACAGGGCTGTGGAGTCGGTACAAAAATCATCCAACTCCTCCGTTTATTGAAACCACCGACTCCAGGTACCCAAAATTACTCCGACAATTTAATCTAATTCTTGCCAGGGCTGTGGAATTGGTGCAAATATTATCTGACTCCTCAGTTTATAGAAATCATTGACTCAAAAACTCCAGAATTACTCTGACTCCACAGCTATGCCTATAAACAATCAAACTGCAGCTACTGGTGCCAACAACCACAGCAGCCGTACTACAACCTACTAGCTACATCTCCATATATAGGGTTCCACACTGTACTAGCGACAACCAGAAAAACCTACACATACACAAATTTGCAAGTTATAGCATAATTCTGTGAGGTTCTGCAAGTTGAGCAAAAGTATTCATACTTAATTGTATATAAAAAAAACTTACTAATAAGGCTACAAGGAATAATTCAATTAACGAGTTTAGTTTTGCTCTAAAAATTCTAAAATCTATGTTTACCATTGTTTATATTACAAACGTGAGTCATCACTAATCCCGCTCTATCCTATGTTTGCAGATATCATTTCAGTAGAGAGATGATAATAAACAATCAAGTGTAGGAGAGGTGATGGTTTCAAAGTACGGTTTTCAAGCAGAGATCAGCAGCACACACAGCAGCATCAACATATTCACATGCTCAGGCCTTGTTCACATCTAAAATCGCAATAGCTGACGCCAGCGTTTTGGTGTGTGATTATTTTTAACGCCTCCCGGCACTTGCCTGCACGTTGCGATTTTTTTGTGAAGTGCTTTTCTAAAGTGATTTGTTTTTTCACTTCCTGATGCAAGTCAGGAAGTGAACACTTTGACCCAGAAAAGAATAAAGACAATGACCTCAATTTACTAAGGTTATCTCCTGTCTTTAATAACGGTTTTCGAGTTATCACCGTGGTGATAAGGCATGTAGTATTCAGGAAACATTTACTACATGCCTCATCACCATGGTGATTACTCTAGAAATGTTATTAAAGACAGGAGATAATCTTAGTGAATTGAGGCCACTGTACTTATTCTTAAAAGCGCTAGGGAAATTGCTATAAAAAACGCTTTTTCAAGCGTTTTGCGATTTACCTGTACCTTCCATTGAGGCAAATTGCCCCAAAAATGGTACAGGCAGAGTTTTGGTGAGCGTATCGGAATCAAACCGCTCAGAAGTGAACACTCTGTTGGATGCACAAGCGCTTGGCGACTAAAGAATCCTAAAAACGCCCTTAGGCCTCTTGCACACTACACGCGATTCCGATTTTTAATTGATTTTCACATGCGATTCAGCTTTATCGGTACCGCATGCTGTTTTTTCTGCGTTTTTCTTTTGATAGCATCCAGGGAAGAATCGGAATCGCAGATCTGATTTGCAGTGTGCAGGGAGCCTTAGTGTGAACAAGCCCTTACAGCTTATACTGCAGATATGAGGGTTCACACATGTCCGTATGTTTAAAGGGTGATAAAATATATAATGCCAGTATACTGTATTATTGATCAGGGCATCGTTCTTCGTACATCGCTTAAGACTTAAAAACCTCTGAGGTTAACACGGGAGGAGGAAGCCTCAGGGTGCCCAACCTCTGAAGCTTAGAGGAATCCAGCGCTGGCTCCCCTAAAACCCTCCCCCAACAAGTGGTGATATATTTACCCCTCCGCGATCCTGCACCGGAGCACCAGCGGCTCTTTGTTCGGGCTAGGTGGAAATAGCCGAGCCAGATCGTATCCCCTCTACTGTGCAGGCGCAAAGGACTCACGCCTGCACAGTAGAACAGATACAACCAGGTTCGGCTATTTCTGCCTTACCTGAACGAAGAGCCGCTAGTGCGCCTGTGCAGGATCGCGGTAGGTAAATATCTACCTCACCGCACTTCGGGGGGTCCCAACGCTTAAATGGAGGGACGGAGGAAAGCGGGGAAGCCTCTTAGGCTCCAGAGGCTTCCCCCTCCAGAGGAAAGTATCCCCCCCAGTTTTCTTCAGTTACAGAGCATCAGAAACACTTCCTATATCTATGTATTACTGTATATTAAGTAACCCCGCCTCCCTAGTGATCCTTAGCCTAGGCTGTTTAGCTATGTGGAATTCTCCCACAACATTTCGGGAGAACTTTCAGTAAACAAACATTCCGTAGAGATGCTGACAGCACTATATGTTGCCACCTGTTATAAATTTCAGAATGTGAGGATGAGGGGAAATATTTTACAATGTGCAAACACTGACAAAATAATTTATAAATGAATATGGTAAAAAAAATAAATAAATAAAAAAAGCCATTACGTTTTTTTTTATATATATACAGTTCCTCTAACACTACAGTACTGTATTCTGTCTAAATAAAAAACAAGTCATGTTGATTTCCTCAGGGCTGTGGAGTCGGTCCAAAAATCCACCGACTCCGACTCCTCAGTTTAGGATTCCACCGACTCAGACTCCGACTCCTCTAATTTGCATATTACAATTTTGTTGATTAAAAGTATGTAACATGAAATTCGTCTTTTAACTGCCAACGCTTAGGAATTTTACAAGACAACTGAAGTGAGAAGGATATGTAGACTACTATATTTATTCCCTTTAGACTAAAACTAGTCCTTGGTAAGAGTACTCGTAAAAGGTACAAACCGGAACAAAGAACATCTATCAGGCCCTAGGCAATGTAAGTGTGGGTACATGTAAGAATGATGTGCAGGTACTCTGCAGGGGAAGGAGGAGATTGTAAACAGACAACACCTCTGTGTTCAATGTGCACAGCATTCTCAGTGGATTCCCTGCAGCTCTGTGGGGAGTGCATATGTAGAGTATAGTACTACTGTGTAACAAAGTAAACCTTAGACAGATGAAATTAAAAGTTTTATACATACCTGGGGCTTCCTCCAGCCGCCTTCAGGATAATCAGTCCCTCGTTGTCCTCCTCCACCACCTGGATCTTCTGCAATGAGTCCAGGTACTTGAGCCAGTCGGACGTAGTGCGCATGCACACACTCCGCCGCCAGGAGCATACTTCACCTGTGCAGCACTATTGCGCAGGTGCAGAATGTTCCTGGCTGTGGGAGCGGCATGCGGCCGGACAGTGCTGACTGACTGAATTACCAGGACTCATAGCAGAAGATCCGGGTGGTGGAGGACAGCGAGGGACTGATTAGCCTGAAGGGGGCTGGAGGAAGCCCCAGGTATGTATAAAACTTTACTTTTCATCCGTCTCAGTTACCCTTTAATTTGTAGTCACCAAACCAAATTTTAACAACATATCAAATTATTTGATTTCATCAGGAAAGGGAGTGCATACATTTGCATAAATCAGCATCAATGCAGAATTATTTCCATCTCGTTGACCATCTCTATTAGTGACACAGCTACACATCAGGCTTTATTCTTACAGCATAGATGTTATTTAGTATATATAAGATTCCTGTGTACACATCATATATACAGTCACAATCAGATATGTATATCTGACCTTAAAAATACGGGGACTGCTTTATTGAAGCAGCACAAGTAACTAATTTTGATTGGTTTATTTCATTTTTGTGGACTAAGCACAGCTATTACTGTATATATACATTATTTTTAATGACTATTATCTGAGAAAGAACATTTTATCATATTTTCTATTTTAATTACAGTTACAAATTCATTAGGAGTCGGAGTCGGTGCATTTTTTCCCGACTCCAGGCACCCAAAATTGCCCGACTCCACGACTCCGACTCCACAGCCCTGGATTTCCTAACAACATCACTTTAATCTCCTGGAAACCTAGTGTGATTGGACATGTTGGTACATCTCTATCAAGTGGTTTTAGGGGCAGTATGGCATTGTACTGTACAGTCCAGTACTGAGAGGTGCAATGCTAGTTGTTCAACAGACTGCTGAAATCTAACTGAGAAGTGCACAAGTAGAGGATTGAATTATTCAACAACTGGTTAATCATCAAATTGAAACTTTTTGTAGGGCTTGTGGAAGAGCTGCTAATAATTCAGAGCTGATGCACATTGCTTGCCATGCAAGTTTAAAGGGACCGTCAGCAGTCATGAAAAAAATGGAATTGTGACTTACCTGGGGCTTCCTCCAGCCCACCCAAGGGCCACGAGGTCCCCCCGGCCCTTGGGTGGTCCCGGTCAGCGGCTCAGTTATTGTACAACTTCGGCTGTATTTAACGGAATCGTATATCCGCAATACTGGAGTCGCCAGGACGTCGGGGTATTAGCGGCCTAGGGTGGGCTGGAGGAAGCCCCAGGTAAGTCACAATTCCATTTTTAATAACTGCTCATGGTCCCTTTAACAGCAAACATTATTGTAGTTGTAATGTAAAGCATACAAAGAAGTATGTTTCTTCAAAAAATTACTTTTCTCCTATGTTGCTCTCACAGTAGATAGTATTAATTTGATGGATATGACAGGTTTTCGACTAGTCCATCTCTTCAAGGGGGACTCTCAGTATTTTATTTAATCTTTATAAAAGCACTCCCTGGAAAGGATCTATAATACAAAGACGCGGCCCACCCCCTAACTGTTTGCACACTATTCTGGCAGTTGGACTTGTTCACTTTTGAACATAATGAAAGAGATGGGCTAGTCCAAAATCTGTCCTGTCAGATTTCTACTCTCTACTTCAAGAGACAGCAACATAGGAGGAAAGTCATTCACAGCACGTTACTCTGGAAAAAATGTACTTTTTATTTATGCTGTTTATTTTCATGCATTTTAAATGTTACAATATATGATAGTGGTCATTTAACAATACCAGTTGCCTGGCTGTCCTGTAGATCTTCTGCCTCTAATGCTTTAGTCAGACTGTGAAGAAGCATCCAGATTAGACGTTTCTAACAAAAATCTGACACGATTAGCGACACGCTTGTTGGACCAAAGAAGTTAAAACAAAAGGCCAGATACAAAGTTCTCTGCAAATGACTGGATGTGAAGTTACCTTCGTGAAACTTGCTTCTCTTCAGTAGATCACCCCCACTGAGTGATTTCACTCATCCTTTCATATGACCACAAAGCAAGCTTGTTTTTAAGCTACACACAAAAAGATGCCAAAGAGTAAATGTTTGTTGTGACTTTCCCTGTCCATAAAATCTACAAAAAGGACAAGGTTTCAGTAATATTGGAGTTACTATTTCCATTCTAATAAGGTCAGCTAATAACTGTCTGTACTGTACATTCAAAACAAACACAGAAGAAGCAAATGCTCACTCTCAGACAGCACTCTTGACACTAAGGCCCCGTTTACATCTAAAAAATTGTTTCGCGGAAGTAATTTTCCGTTATTACCGCGGGGGGGGGGGGGGGGGGGATCACTGGACACAGTAGCATTTTGGGAGCGATCGCAATTCTATACATGCTTATTGCGACTGCTCAAGAATCGCCGACAAAACGCTGCAGGTAACGCATTTGCGATTATCGCTAATTGCAAAACGCCCGCGATCGCGGCAGTGAGAACACGGCCATTGGATAACATTTGCTACACGGTTTTAAAAAACACTAGCGGTTTGCGGTGAGCTGGAATTGCGCTATTTCTGCCCAGATGTAAACGGGGCCTTATTTTTTCGCAGCTCCTAGTTTGCAGGTCAGTGATAGGGAGTGGGGCATTGAGAGAGCCCACTGGTGTTGCGGGTCCAAGGTGGTGGCAGAGCCTGGGGCCCCCATCTGTCATGTGCACTATTGCTTGTTTCTGTACTATACATGCTTCAACCCATCTTGTGAAGGAGGCAACCTTCTCAAGAAGCCCTGCTCCGTGGTCCTTTCTATACAACAAACATTCATTCCTGACAATTCAAGCATACACTTTCAAAGTTTTGGCAGCTGGATGATGAGAGGACTACATGTCCAACTGCAGCATACCAGGCTACACATGAATTGATTCTTACTGGCAGATTTGATTACTCTGGC
The DNA here is from genome assembly GCF_040937935.1 of Hyperolius riggenbachi. NCBI lineage: Eukaryota > Metazoa > Chordata > Amphibia > Anura > Hyperoliidae > Hyperolius > Hyperolius riggenbachi. The sequence goes on from NC_090653.1 coordinate 143,357,605, forward strand.
CAAATCTTCAGAAAATATATAGCCCAAAGAGCCACATCAAACAAATTGGTCAAAATTACGATCGGATACACAGCAGAGCATGTGTTTGGAGCGTGCTGTACAATGTACCCATCTGTTCCTGCTCCAACTTGTAGCCATGCATCTCCCTGCCAACTTCTGAACAGACCACTAGAGCTCTAGGCTTACTGAAGTCACATGACAGTGAGCTTGGCCCTCTAATGGCCAAATCAGAAGCAGCTGGGGAGACGCAGGGACCAAGAAGAGGTGCGGGAGGTATTTGCACAACGGCAATGCACGCTTTGCTTCCACCGCCACTCCCGCACATACTCTGTATGGCTAGGGTGCCCCACTGAGTGGGTCGGCTATTGGCCACAGCTGTTGATCTATATTTTTAGGCTTATGGGTAAGGCAGCTTATGCGCAAAGACATACAGCATATATCCCTGTATAAAAGCCACTGCTCTTGAAGTGAGGGTCATCACACCTCAAACACATCTTAAGATATGTTTGTTTATTCCTAGTATCCTTTGTCTATAAATCATTGTCAGTGAGACACCTTTATGATGAAATTAAGTAAAAGCCCATTTTTATGTAACATCATGTAATAATCTCTATTCTGTTATGAAAAATTCTAAAAAAGCAGAAGTACTTGTCTTGAGGTACCTATGCCACCGGTTGAGAACCTTATCCCAGGGGAGAAGAAACAGCAGAATATATCTGTCAGCTAAGCATGAAATTACCAACAGTCAGGGCCTCATGCTTCACATAACCAAAAGTGGAGAAGATGCTTCTGAAGGAGGAGAGCGAAAAGGAGAAAAAAAAAATGGTCCCAAATTGTTTCAAGTCCTTTCATCACAAGAAAAATGAAAAAAAATATGAAGCATAATGCATGAAATTATATGTGAGGAAAATCTGAGAGAGCGGAAAAAGCGACAACAAAAATAAAATAAAGTATAAAATGAATACTAAGCCAGCAGGTGCAATACTTGAAACACCTGCTCAGTCGAGACTGCAAAGCCAAACCAAATATTTTGCAGCCACAGGATTCAAGGCTGAATTTCCATCCTCCCTCTGCAGTGTGAATAGCTGGGCTTATCCTCTCGCTGTAGAGTAGTAGACTGATGCATAAATGCACAGTAACATGCTAAGTATTGGAAGGCTGCCCATGTTACAGTGTTATACTGTGGTGGAACTGGAGCATGCTCAGTGGAAGCATCAATATATATTGGAAGATTGCCGACATTTGCATTATGAGCCAAAGGAGGGAGAGACCATACAGACTACTCATACAGATAAATAAGTGTGGTTCAAGGGAAAATTACGGGAAGTGTATGCATCAATATTCAACTAGCACAACCATGTGGAAAAGTAAAAAAACAACTATTATTAATCAAGGTTAGAAATATCAAGTTTTAAAATTACGTGGAATGGCCACTCCACCCACACACACCATGCTACCAAGACATACACCTCACAGCCGCCTCTAAATGTCGGCATCAAAGTGTGAGAGACTTCACACGATCGCAATGTCCGAGTGAGCTTACTAACCAAATAAAGGGAGTGTCCTTGTTGGCGGACCTTGCCACTGTATTCAGTTACTTGCACATGCAAATCACAGTACAGTAGTAAGAAATAATAGGCAGCAGAAAGTTGTACAGCTTATGCAGAAGCAACAGGCAGCAAAGCCAGCAAGCTGGAGAGTCACATAATCCAAGTATATAAGAATAGAGCAGATGTATATCATACTTTGCAGGGCACAGCAGCGATGATCCAGCAGTATTGGCTCCTGGAGTGCAGCTCAACAGGCTGAGTGAGTGAGTGTCTCAATATCCAGGGGCCCCAGAATCAGCCCGGCTTTATCACAAACAAGGTTCGTGACCGTCCATTATGCAATGTCACTGTCCTCAGCAATGTGGTCACAGTGTAAAGGTTTTCAGCAGAAGGGTGGGTGGGCAAGGGAGAGCCACTCCACACCAGTCAGACCACACGTGAGAAACCCAAAGATGTTTAGCTGTTTCAACTTTCCGGCTCCCTCAAGGGGGTGTGGTGGCGAGGGACAGACCATGCTGACTACTCATACAGATACATAGAGAGAAATTGCATATGAGAATAGCATTGAGAAATTCCTGAATGGTGTTTATGTGGACTTTTATATGGAATAGGATGTGCGCTTAAGCGATTGTGTACATAGATACATAGAACACTTGCACACAGCCACGTGTAAGCTCACTTCTATCGAGGTGATATGGGAAGCATGCGACACAGCCAGGAGATTCAATCGGCGGCACCTGCGGGTCTCCCTGGAGAAGATGGATGCCAGCATAATGCTGGATACACACGGTGCGTTCGCGCACTCGATTTTCCCGTCAATTCGTTTATTTCCAACATGTCCGATTTGGATTTCGATGGATCGTTAGGTCGATTCGCATGCAAAGTATGCCGGCGGGAAAATCGAGTGCGCGAACGCACCGTGTGTATCCAGCATAAGAATGGGTAACTAGGGAGAAGCCCCTTCAAAGGCAAGTGATGCCTGACATACCAGCACACTCCATTTACAAACATGCCTTATGTGGAGGTTCACTTCATACATTTAGGTAAATGGGTGTTTAGTGCACTTTAAAGCAAACCTGCATTGTGTCCAGGAAATAAAATAGATATAAACTGAAGTAAAGAAAAGCTTCTGGATGATCCAATAGGCTTCCCATGTCCTCTTTGAGCCCTCTACTGCTGGGAATCTTCTAGTTCGTGGCCGTGCTCTCCTCTGTGTCATGCTGGGATTACACGGTACGTTTTTGCGTTTTTGAGCGACATTCGTGTAGCTCAACTTTCTGTCTGTTTTTGGGCATTGATAATAAAGCTTACAGAATAAATCAAGCGTATCGGCCAGCATATTTTACCAGGCACCCATTTATTAGCAAGTCTGCAATAGCAAAATACAGGGGCAGTGCTACCAGATACAAGTAAGGAGAGAGGAGCTGTAGCTTGTGGTCAGTGATTACACCCAACGTCACTGATTGCTGTTGGGTGTATGATGTTGGGCAGTTTATTTCCCTTGTGCTTTTACAGAGGCAATGCCATGTGTGTGCGCACCCATTAAGGTGGTAGCATTTGGTGCAGTGCAAGGATATGGATGTGAAGTGCTAGACAGACCAACCTGAAATGCTGCCCAGTGACTAAGCGGTTGGCTTCATCTGAAACTCTTGATCTGTGGAAGTTGTGATAACAGAAATAAGTCGGTATTGTAAAGTACCTGTATAACATAGGAGAAAGCGAATCACCAGACATTCATCGGCTAGAGAGGTGTACATATCAGGTGTACAAGTCATGTGACACCTAATGAAAAGATCCCCATGTGCACTGACAGGCCATATATTAATGTGTTTTACCACAGTTAGCAACATTTCAATGTTTCTCAAACTGCAGCGACATTAAAACCATGTAAACACTTTGTCTGGAGTAATTTTGCTTCCCCCAAGTAAATCTTCTAAGCATATTACAACACTTATTAAATGAGCCTTTCTGAAAAATCGTAGTGAGCTAGACTATAACTGCGTTGAACACAGTTATTTGTGGAATAAATGCCACTGAGTTGCTGGCAATAGTGGATTACATACCAGATACTGACATTACCTGCAGAGAAAAAAACAGCCTGCGCTACAGCACTTTAGCAATGGTCTAATCAGCTTAGAGTTTAAGAAAATCCATGCATGCCGGCCACTTAGTGCAAGACAAAATTTTGGTCACATTTAAAAAAAATTTTTTTTTTTATAATATATACATACATACACCCTTGTTACTAATGTTCAGTTATACATATATGCACACTTGTTACTAATGTTTAGTTAAGCAATACACTGGACTACTCTTACACCGGTCCAGGAAAGACATACAACTCATTATTCAGACATGAAAGCTAGCAACTTTTATTTGAACGCAGAAAACGGAAAAAAAATTGGTTAACACATTTGTGCACTAAAAGTATAACTGCAAAGGAAATCTGTTCCATACGCTGTTCCATTCGAAGACTGTCAGGCCCTAGTTGCACTCTGCAAAACCTTAGCCAAATAGTCCATAATGCCCACCTGGAGGAAGTAAGCAAGTTTAAAGGGAACTAGAGGAGAGAGAGATGGAAGCTGACATGTTTATTTATTTTTAATAATAATGCATATTGCCTGGCTGTCCCACTGATCCTCTGCTTCAAATATTCTGATCCATATACCCCGCACAAGCATGCGGATCAGATGTCTGACAAGATAAGCTGCATGCTTGTTTAGGGCGTGTGATCCAGACACTACTGACCAGTCGAACAGCCAGGCAACTGGTATTATTTAAAAGGAAATAAACATGACAGCTTCCATAGGTCTCACACATCAGGTTCCTTTAAAAGGGAAAGGAGAGAGCGCTTCTATGGTACAATACTTTTAATCCAGTTTGCAAATTGCAAAAGAAATGCATTTACAAGATTGCAAAAATTTGCAAGCGCATCTCGCATGCTCAGTGCTCTACTCCTCAGACATCGACTGTGGCCAGCGAGGGCCATCAACAAGGGTTTGTGGAGTCTGGAGTCAGGCAAGCTGTGTGTGATAATGACGGCACGTTTCACCAATGTGTCAAAACGTGTTGCCATTATCACCTGGCACACAGAGCTTGCCTGGACTCCAAACCTACTACGGACCCTTGTTTATGTCCCCCGCTGGCCACGGTCGATGTATGTGGAGTGGTACATTGAGTATGTGAGATATGCTTGCAAATTTTTACAATCTTGCACATGCATTTTTTTTTTGCAATTTGCAAACTGAATTAAAGGTATTGCACCATAGAGTATTGGGATGTCATGGAGCAGGAAAGCAGAGACGTTGGCACTGCAGTCACTGTCCTCTCTTCGGGGAGAAGGAGGAGGGAAGAAGGTGGCACTGTCACAAACACTGGGTATGAATGTTGTGGAACGTTTATGCGCAGGCATAAACTATGTCTAGATGCAGGAAGGAGGAGAAAACCGGCACTGCTGTCATTTACTTTATTCATAAATCCAACATGGCATACATAATAAAACGTACATATATAGCAAAATAGTGGCACATACCCAGAGCGGAAGCGCATGAGCGCGAAACGGCCGTAAGGCTCCTCATCCTCTGCACCCACCACATCTTATCCACGCCCACTCTGGGTATGTGCCACTATTTTGCTATATATGTACGTTTTATTATGTACGCCATGTTGGATTTATGAATAAAGTGAATGACAGCAGTGCCGGTGCTTTTCTCCTCCTTCCTGCACCATAGAGTATTGTCAGCACTTAGAGGAACTGTCGCGAAGATCTTAAAATTTAAAACACAAACAAATAAGAAGTAAATTTCTTCCAGAGTAAAATGAGCCATACATTACTTTTCTCCTATGTTGCTGTCAATTACAGTAGGTAGTAGAAACCTGACAGAAGTGACAGGTTTTGGGTTAGTCCATCTCTTCATGGGGATTCTCAGCATGACCCTTATCCTTTATAAAGACATTCCCCGAAAAAAGATTTATACAAAGATTCCAGCCTCTCTGCTCGCTGCACACTTTTTGGGCAGATGGATGGAACAACTGCCATTCACTAAGTGCTTTTAAAAATAAAGAAAACCCTGAGAAAGCCCCCCCCCCATGAGAAGATGGGCTAGTACAAAATCTGTCAGTAATGTCAGATTTATATTACTTACTGTAAGTGACAGCAACATAGCAGAAAAAGTAATTTATTGCTCATTTTACACCGGAAGAAACGTACTGCTTATTTGTATGTTTACATGCATTTTAAATTATAAGATTTTCGCAACAGAGGTCCTTTAAGACGAGAACCAGTCAACGGCAACACTTGATCCTAATGCAAGTATTTAGCTAGTGACTAGCCTGTACAACCCTAAAGTCATGTCACACTTAAAGAGGAACTCCAGTGAAAATAATGTAATAAAAAAAAAGTGCTTCATTTTTACAATAATTATGTATAAATGATTTAGCCAGTATTTGCCCATTGTAAAATCTTTGAAATCCCTGATTTACATTCTCACATTTATCACATGGTGACATTTTTACTGTTGGCAGGTGATGTAGCTGCTGCGTTTTTTTTGGCAGTTGGAAACAGCTGTAAACCGCTATTTCCCACAATGCAGCAAGGTTCCCAGACAGGAAACTGCTAGGAGTACGTACTCAAGAGTTTCTTGTGGGAGGGGTTTCACCACAATATCAGCCATACAGAGCCCCCTGATGGTCTGTTTGTGAAAAGGAATAGATTTCTCATGTAAAAGGGGGTATCAGCTACTGATTGGGATAAAGTTCAATTCTTGGTCGGAGTTTCTGTTTAACCGCTGCTGTCCTAAAACTCTAGGGATCATTTCAGGAAGCGGTTTTGGAATGAATACAGTATGCTTGTGCAGTAGCTCAAACTGACGCGACTGAGCCAATTACCGTGGCTGAACGGCAGACGGCAGGAGGACGGTGAGGGACTCACATGTTTATGCTGCAGGAGGAAGCAGCAGGTAAGTATTGGTGGTTCTTATATTTACAGCTCTGGTTTCCTTTAACAGTAGGTGTCGTTATGACAAATACAACATTTCTGGAGTCTCAAATTCTTATTTTCAATTTAATGGGTTAAAAACCATGCCAATGTGAAGTTCATCGTGCTCTAGAGATGGTCAATGAGAGGCAAATAAGAGTTGATGTAACTTCCTGGATTACTCATCCTATTTCTCATATCTGAACCAAGTTTTTAGGCCTCATTCACACTGGAGCGCTTTACTTGTGATTTCAGCTTGTCTGTAAATCACTAGTGCTTGAATTAGCTCTACCACAATCACACTGTAGCGATCCCCAGTGATTAGTAACTTGCTGAAATCTCAAACATGCACAGCACTTTTGTAGCGACTGCATTTAAAATGTAAAAAAAAAACAAAAAAACAAACAAACAAAAAAAAAAAAAACACAGAACCCAATCACTCCAAAATCGCTTTCCTGGACAACCACAGGAAAATCACTTTGCAAACCGCTAGTGATTTTGCTAGCGTTTTGTGATTCCCAGGGCCTAAGGGTGGCAGAAAATGCTTGTGTGTTCCATGTACAAAACATTCACAACAGATGTAGAATATAGTACTACAGTATAATCCCGATTTAATAATAATAAAACTAAGTTCAAAAGTAATAAACTGTCAGTGATTTCATGAGTCAAGTGAATTTTAAACTTACGAGGAATTGGTCCTGGCAACAGTCACCAGTACATTTACATTCAGATGAAATTTTTGTAATGTACTAAGATCCAGATTAAAATTATGTATGAATGTCAGGTTATATAACAGCTCAGCTGGCATTTACTCCAGTGAAACAACTATGCACTTGGATTAATTCTTACAGCAGAGAAGTACTTTATTATAACTATTATCTGTGTAATGGGGCATTTTAACATTGTATTTTTCATTACACTTGAAATACAGAATATCAGGAGTCCGTGTACATTTTTTTTCAGACACAAACTCTGACTCCAGGTCCCCTATAATTGCTACAGAAAGACTCCACAGCCCTGATTTTAAAGCATATACTACTATAGTATTTTAACCAAAGTGGAGGTACTCCAAGTGATAAAACAATTACCACTAAACTGGAATATTTAAATAACCATTGAATGTCAAAAATGTGCAACCTAGTCGTAAACCACAGTAGGAATTGCTGAATATTAAAGCAACCATAACTTGCAATGGGCTCCAAGCATTCGAGCCTGGAATTTTTAAAAATTTTTAAGAAAGCCAAGCTGCCCTGGATTTATTAGGCAAAAGTCTCAGGTAACGAGTATGGGACTGCAGTCACAGAAAATACTTCAAGTGGGTTGTTTTTTTTTAAATACTGTACATGACAAAGGTGAAAAAATTATGAACTAAGAAGCCGCCTTTAATAACAATTTGAGAAAAACTTAAAATTTAGGCACCAACTGTAGTAATATCTTAGGAGCCCCAACTACCTGTCTCCTGAGAATTCTCCAGCCAGGAAAGACTACAAAAGAATTACAGCGAGTGCACTCCAAAGCCAGTTCTGGGCCAGCTAGGCCAAGGCTATGTACAGGTGTCCACCAAGGTGGCCTAACGATTGGGTATGCTGATATTTAAAAAACAAACATCCGAGCCCACTATTCCCCTCTATACAGGTTAGTGTTCACACCTCCAGACAGTACCTCCTCATCAAGAGTAAGGCCTCGTTCACACTACAAATGCGGACGGGCATGCACGCGAAATGCAACGCGTACGAACGCACGCCATCCGCGTTTGTATGCGTTGCGTGGCTGATCCCATCACTGAAAAGTGAATGGGACAGCCACGCGTTTTTGCAAAAAATGCGTGCAGCATGCGTTCCCGGACCGCACAGGTCCGGGAACGCATGCAGTGTGAACATCAGACATTGCACTCTATCTCTCTCTCGTGCGTGTCGGCCACCTGCACGCGTTTCCAAAACGCGGCTGGAAACGCGTGCAGTGTGAACGGGGCCTAAAGGAGATAGACTCCAAAACACTGGTTATTAATTTGACTTTGTTAGATTTGAAATATATATAAAAAAAAAAAAATGTGTGTAGGGAGTATAATGGGCTATAAGACTGGAAACGCCCTTTTAATAAAAAAAAAAAAAAGCTAAATATATTTTTGCCTTCTTAAAACAGGAGGTATTTGCAATAATTCAACTTTAAAGCGCAACTGAAAACTGATAAAACAAACAAACAAAAAAATAATATAAGAGTTTCACTTACTTGGGGCTTCTTCCAGCCCCCTGCAGCCGACCTGTTCCCACGCAGCCATTCACTGATGCTCTGGTCCCAAGCCGCGGCTCACTTTCACGTTGCACCTCCTCATCCATGTTCCTGTAGCCGGACGCGTACTGCACAGGCACAGAAGAGATTCTCTCGTACTGTGCCTGCACAGGGCGCACCTGGCTACAGGTACTAGGATACGCATGGCCAGGGCGCAATGGAGGTCCACTTAGAAATTGACCTCCATAACGGGAAAACAAGTGAGCAGCGGAAGGGAACCGGCGGATTGTTCCAGGCCACAGGTCGGCTGCAGGGGGCTGCCAGAAACCCCAGGTAGGTGAAACTTATTTTTAATCAGTTTTCAGTTCTGCTTTAAGCAAGTGAGGTTTCCCATGATGCATCACTCTGGAATATGCAAATGACCTCTCTATGCCCCTAAAGGCCAGGCACACATCCAGAACCGCTAGTGTACAGTGAGCCTATAGTTTATAATTTTTACGAACCCCCACCAATCCAACATTAATACAGCCATTTCGGATTGTATGGTCCTCATAAGTGCATGGCAGGGATTGATATGGCTTTTTGAGGTAGGGCTTGAACCAGTACTACAGAATACCCAGATAGCTCATAGTGACTAATTCAAGCAACAACAGTTCACAGTGTGTATTTTGCTTAGTTGGGACAACGATTGTGTTTTGATTTGCTAGACCTTGCTGAGGAAAGAACAAGCAACAGACTTTAACCCTTTCAGTACAAGAGCCTTTTGTTTGCTGGATTTCTAGCGGTGATCACCAATTGGCTTAAGGGGCCCATACACTTACCGATTTTCCCGCCGATACACAGCAGATTCGATCACTGATCGAATCGGCTGTGAAATAGTCACGCAAACGCTGACCGAACGATCGATCGATTTCTGTCCGAAATCGATCGGCCCCATCGATTCCCGTCGTTCCTGTCTGTGCGGAAGATTTCGCTCAATCGCCGGCGGGTCGGGAGTGCGTCGATAGCGGCGTTCGAATGCCCGACAACTGATGCAATATAGCAGCAATACATTACTTGTTCCGCCGGAGCGAGTCCCCTGGTCATCGCTGCTCCGTCTCCGTGCTGGACTCCGAGTCCAGAAGGCTTCACTTCTTCCTGTCCCGGCAGGAAGTTTAAACAGTAGAGTGCCCTCTACTGTTTAAACTTCCCCCGGCAGGAAGTAAAGTGAAGCTGGAAGAGCCCAGACTGGAGAAGAGACGGCGGAGACCAGGGGACTCGCGCCGGCTGGAGCAGGTAATGTATAGCTGGCGGGTGGGGCGGCGGCAGCTCCACAGATGGTGAATCGATTTCATGCTGAAATCGATTCACAATCTGTTTGCAGTAAAGGCAGCCATTCGATCCCTCTCTGATCAGATTCGATCAGAGAGGGATCTATCTGTTGGTCGATCTGATGGCAAATCGACCACCTTTACAGTGATTACATCAGTGTTCTCCCCAGGCTCTTTTAGCCGGGTGATTCACCCGGCTAGTTTTGGTTAGCACCCGGTTGTCAGTGGCTCACCACCTCCTATGCTGTGAACAGAGTTGCGCACAGAAGCACCGGCCCTGCATTCTCTCATCTCACCCCACCCGGCTACTTTTTCATGCCACCCGGCTGGAAAACAATTACGGAGAGAATACGGTTACATGTTTTTTTTAATGGTATACGAGTGGTAGGATTGCGCAACAGTGAGTGCTAAATTTACGCCCTGTTGGAGCTACACAGCCACATGCGAGTAGTAGTTTTAACCTTGATTTTGAGGACTATCATAATAAGAGAATAAACTCAAACATGAAAAGTTTTAACCCAGTAACCAAAATGTGACAGTCCAATCTCACAGGTAGTCAAGCTGAAAATCAACAGCCAACATGAATTGGTTTCACTATAACAGCTATGTTATGCTGCTGCTATGTAACTGCTATGATGTTATGTTGTTTGTGCCCAAAACTCCCTCCACAGCTTTTGACTGGGAAACATAGAGCAACACTCCCTTTAAAGCGGTATTGTCACCATAAAAATCAAATTTCAACAGCAACTGGTCTGAGTGTATTAAGTGATAAAGATGCTAATCCTGCATTTAAAACTTTCAAAAACGTTTTCTGCTGTTATGATTTGGAGTTAACACATACTTAAGGAGCACTGGCTCTTTAGTAGTCGTTGCCAAAGAATTGCATGCTGGGGGTTCTTTTTATCTATAATATATCCCTCCTCTTCCCTTTATTTCCCTGTCTGCTGCTTATCTGAAACCTGATCCCCTACTCACTTGTGTTTACAAGCAAGGCTGAGGTGACTCAGTGATTGGAGGAGACAAGAAAAAAAGTAAGGCCCCGTTCACACTGCACGCGTTTCCAGCCGCGTTTTGGAAACGCGTGCAGGTGGCCGACACGCACGAAATCAGACATTGCATGCAGTGCAATGTCTGATGTTCACACTGCATGCGTTCCAGACCTGTGCGGTCCGGGAACGCATGCTGCACGCATTTTTTGTAAAAAACGAGTGGCTGTCCCATTCACTTTTCAGTGATGGGATCAGCCACGCAACGCATACGAACGCGGATGGCGTGCGTTCGTACGCGTTGCGGTCCGCGTTCTGCAGTCTGAACGGGGCCTAAAGGGCAGAAATGACATCACGAGTTAGCCTTTACTGTGGGCAAAAGACAGGGCCCCCACCAGGAACAGAATTCTCGTCATTTACTACATAACATTCACTGAAATCAAAACGTGGACAGTACAATACATGTGTTATGTAAGTAGATCAAGTATTTATCTACTTATATATGTGTTTTTTTCCCTGGAATAGTATGGCTGATCCTACTGCTTTAAAGGGATACTGTAGGGGGGTCAGGGGAAAATGAGTTGAACTTACCCGGGGCTTCTAACGGTCCCCCGCAGACATCCTGTGTTGGCGCAGCCACTCACCGATGCTCCGGCCCCGCCTCCGGTTCACTTCTGGAATTTCTGACTTTAAAGTCAGAAAACCACTGCGCCTGCGTTGCCGTGTCCTCGATCCCGCTGATGTCACCAAGAGCGCACAGCACAGGCCCAGTATGGTCTGTGTCTGCGCAGTACACTCCTGGTGACATCAGCGGGAGTGAGGACATGGCAACACAGGCGCAGTGGTTTTCTGACTTTAAAGTCAGAAATTCCAGAAGTGAACTGGAGGCGAGGCCGGAGCATCGGTGAGTGGCTGCGCCAACACAGGATGTCTGCGGGGGACCATTGGAAGCCCCGGGTAAGTTCAACTCATTTTCCCCCGACCCCCCTACAGTATCCCTTTAAGCTTTATCTCACCAGACTACAAACACAATCCCCCTGTGAAGAACCCACAATTGCTTACAACTGCCTTCACCTGCCTAGAAACACCCACATAGAAGGATTCAAACAGTAGGATAGGAACATAATTTAAATCATAAAGCAAGCTGGAGTAAGGAGGAGCTGGAGTAAGGAGAAACAGTGATTGGGGTACTTGTGCACAGCTTTTTAAAGCCACTCTACTCAACTGCTTAGTGGAGTGTCCTTATTACATTAGCTGACGCTGAGACACAGCAGGATGAAACAATGAAAAAAATGTCTTCCCCCAATGTTTTAGTCTTCAGTTTTCTTTCAAATAGTCCTGACAACTAGTATGTCAGTCTTGACTTGAGTGTATTTCTCATACTCTGCAGAGAAGACAAACAAAAAGTCTTGACTCTTGAAATAAATTGTAATAAAAAAAGCTCTCTAAACTTTGGGCGGCCACTATCCCACAAACTAAGAGCTCTTGATGTGGAGATGCCTACCAAGAGCACCTATAATAATAATTTCCAAGCCAGCCGCTGTGTGAATGTGTGCCCTTTTGGATCGCGCACACAGCCCCTCCTGCCCCACTCTGATTGGCCGCAGCACTGTGTCTATCTGCCCTACACACATCCCTTCCTGCCCCGCTATGATTGGATGGGGTGCACATGCAGCCGGATGGCAGGACACACATGATGTCTGGTGAGATGGCACATACACTCCTGCTCCACGCAGCATGGCATGCTCCACCAGCTAATACAATCATTTCCATGCCTTTGTCCACTGCACTTAGAGCCCATTTCTGGAAAGAAAGCTTTTAGGTTTGCCCCAAGTGAAAAGGGAATTTTTGTCTGCATATTGAAGAATATGTCACAGTGTTCAGGCAGGAAGTAGGTCAAGCTCTCCAAAAGGCACAATTAAAAATATGTTTTGTAGAACAGAGAAGGGTGTAAAACCCACTTAAAAAGTACCTGAGATGGGCAAAAAGAAAACATATATATACCTGGGGCTTCCTCCAGCCCCTTTGCCATCGTCCTCCGCCGCTGCCTCAATCGTCTGCAATTGGCCCTGGAAAGTCCTCCAGTCGGAGCCAGTCAACACAGGCACAGCTAGGCATGCACAGAATGCCCCAGACCAGAGGACTTTCCGAAGTCAATTGCGGATGATCCGGGCAGTGGATCAGCCTGGAGCATGGATGTATGTATGTATGTATTTATTAGGGCTGCACGGTTTTTCGGTTTTAAATTGAAACCGCGATTCATTAGAAAACGATCTTCTGATCGTCAGTTTTTTGTGAATCGCGGTTTCGCCTGCCCGTACGGATCTAACCGCCCGAATGCATTAAATTCTGAATGCGGAGGGAGGATGGGGGCGGATCCACAGCTGTCATGCCTAAGATTGCTGCGGATTGGGCAGAAGCTGCCTACAGTTCCACCTACCGCCTGTTAGCGCATGCTGCGGGTCATGGGGTGACACAAGTGAACTAGGAAGTACGGAGGGAGGACTCTGCCGCTATAGGAAGTACGGAAGTCCCTGAGGACTCTGCCGCTATAACGGCTATCTCAGCCGTTATAGCGGCAGAGTCCTCAGGGGCTTCCGTACTTCCTATAGCGGCAGAGTCCTCCCTCCGTACTTCCTAGTTCACTTGTGTCACCCCATGACGCGCAGCATGTGCTAACAGGCGGTAGGCGGAGCTGTACGCAGCTTCTGCCCAATCAGCAGCAATCTTAGGCATGTGTCCGGCGGGATCGTGCTGATGCCTCCCGGCTCCCATGATCAAAGAAGGAGATGAAAGGGCCAGCGGGGAGGATAATTACAGCGGCTACTCCTATCCCACTTGGAACCACCGGCTGGGGATCACGCTGCTGCTGGGCTAATGCCGGTAACCAGTATGATCAAAGGGCCACATTGTGGATCATTACCGCGGCTATTGCCGCTTGGAGCCACCATGGATCACGTTGCTGCGGCCGCCCCACTGCGCACCTCATTGGGAACATTTGGACCAGCCTAGACCCCCAGACAGCACCCAGCTACTGCCACCCAGGCTGGTGAGGTATCATGTAATATAACTGTAGTGGTTAGTTACTGTAGCTGGGAGGGGGTTTTATGTAATGTAATGCAGTGTAGCGAAAAAAAAAATCGTGAAAAAAATCGAAATCGCAATTACTGAGATAAAAATCACAATTTCAATTTTTACCTAATATCGTGCAGCCCGTGTGTGTGTGTGTGTGTGTGTGTGTGTGTGTGTGTGTGTGTGTGTGTGTGTGTGTGTGTGTGTGTGTGTGTGTGTGTGTGTGTGTGTGTGTGTGTGTGTGTGTGTGTGTGTGTGTGTGTGTGTGTGTGTGTGTGTGTGTGTGTGTGTGTGTTTTGCCCATCTCAGGTTTACTTTAAGCTTAGGCAGTGCTCAGGGTGCACAGTGGAGTGGAGCTGCAGGATTGGGGACAATGGTTTCTTAATTTGCTGGGGGGCTTAAACCAGTTCACATGAACATCTAGACAATCGGTTGTCCCAAAAAATTTAAACTTTTTTTTTTCATTTCAGCGGGAAATCTGATGAGATTTCCCTTTTTTTTCCCCCTATACAGGTCAATTGGGAATGGTGTGGCATGCAGCGGAGATCCGACCGCGGCGGTGCTGGCACACAGAGAAGCGCTTATGATTGGAAATCTGGTACGCAGATCTTTTATGCATTTTAGCAATAAATCTTATAAGTTTTTACACTATGCGAGTTCTGTTTATGTCTGAAGGTTTTTAACTGTTGCTGCCCGGGATGGAGGGTTTATATGTATAAAGCACAAGAAAGAATCTGGTGAGTGAGACCCACAAAGGGGGTGTAAAAGATCCCCCTTGCTTTTCCTCTGTATGTGGGTGGAGGTCCTTTATTGCACAACTTTGTGAAGTGAATCACGGGGTGGTTCATAAGAGGCAATACTGCACTATATCCCGATTGTTTTGCAGGGAAATTCTATACTCCTACTGGGAGGTCAAGATTGTGATCGCAACTTCTTTTGTGGACTGGATTTCTGATCAATTGTTATGATAATTGAATGGTGTAGGGTAGATTGTGTATTCATATATAGCCCCAAGCAATTTTTTCAGAGTTTTAAATTTCTTTTCGTAATTGGGGAATAATTGAACACGCGTGTGTGCGTGCACGCTACATTGGTTAGATTTTTTTTAAATGTTACAAACATGCTAGGTTCACAGTGGTCAGTTGTATGACACACGTTATAATGAGTGTGAACTGAAATAGAGATGAGACAGCCTTTATTACAAAGCCTGCATGCAGCGAGTTAGAATAACACAATCTGTCACTGTGAACAGCCCCATAGAATTGTATGGGCAGTGAGTTGACATGCAGAATAATTCTGCAACACAACTGTGAACAGGGCCTTAATCAGAAGAATTGATTGGATACTAAGCCACAGTTCTGGATTATTTTGACAGTGGAAGCATGTAGACTGCAAAGAGTAATGGTGATAGTACAAAACCCTGTGGAACTCCATAGGCAAGTGGCACTGGATTAGAGTAGTGTGTGCCCAGACATACTTGCTGTGTCCTGCCAGATAGGAAGGTCTGAAACCAGCTAAGAACAGTACACCTTAGGCCACAGTAATTCTTCAGTCACTGGATTAGTACTTCATGATCCACAGTATCAAATGCTGCAGACAAGTCAAGAAGAATCAGAATTGAGCAATCACCCTTGTCCCTTGCAGTAAGTAAATCTTATTAATGCAAACACGTGTAGCAGTAAGAACCCAAAAGAGAGTTGAATTCTTTTTTAGCTTTTCTACACTATATAAAACAACACTTTTTTTAAATGAGGAAGTTGAGTGTTGATCGAGCAAAAGATCCATTTCTGTGCTGACAAACAAATTCCTTTTGATGTTATAAAGGTAATGTTATCAATAGTGGGGCCAAGCAAGAAATAAACAGTCCATCTAGCACGGAACCAGATACTTTGCACCAACACACATTTTGGAGATTATTGCCCCCAAAAAGTCACCCAGATCATTTAGAGCAGTAGTTAAAATTAAGACCTGTACAGACATGCTGCTTGGCGTCAGGCCAAGCAGAGTAATCTGTTCTAAAGAGGAGAGGAGAGATGAGTGGTGCCCAGCTGTGGGAACCTCAAAGGAAATCCCAGAGAAACAAAAGTGGTCAGGCAAGAACAATATGTCCTGCTAGATCACTAGGGGGAAGGGAAACAGCAGTGACAACATTCTAAATGCCATTGCCAGAAATGATCAGGAACAAATTGATGAGGAATAAATATCTAGAGTTTAAGAATCATAACAAATAGGCAAGGCAAGCACATAAGCAAAACAGTTTGCATATAACACTAACCTACACTGTACTAGGTAAATTAAAAATTACATTAAAAGAGAAATAGCTGTCCATAAACTACAACCAGGGCAGGCATCAGGGGGGGGGGGGGGGGGGGGGAAGAGAACTGACTGCAGTGAGGGGACCAGGGCGTCTGAGGGCCGCATGTGCTGGCTGCGGGCCTGTGGCTCACTAACCAGCACACCACGTTCCAGCATTGAGAGAAGAGTGACATCAGCGCTTGAACGCAAGGAGCAGATGAGTGAGCCCCCTACAGCAACAAAGAAACAAACACAGAACATTTATATTGTGCTTTTCTCCTGGCGGACTCAAAGCACCAGAGCTGCAGCCACTAGGATGCGCTCTATAGGCAGTAGCAGTGTTAGGGAGACTTGCCCAAGGTCTCCTACTGAATAGGTGCTTTCTTACTGAACAGGCTGAGCAATTAAGCATTACACTATACAGCAGACTTTCTATACTGGGGCACCACCTATATCTGGCTACAGGCTACCTATACTGGGCCACCACCTATACCTGGCTACCTATACTGGGGCTGGACCCACCTATACCTAGCTACCTATACTGGGGGCACCTATGCTTGGGCACCTATACTGGGGGCACCTATACCTGGATAGGGCAGGGGGACGAGCTGAGACAGAAGGTAGCAAGAGGTAACACAGGAGGGAAAAAAGAGAGGCCCAGGGGGAACAGAGGTGGACAAAAGAGGCACAGGGAGAAAAGAGATGAGACGGGAACATGAGGTTACACAGATGAACACAAAAGAGGCACAAACTGAGGTGAGACAGCGGGGGGACAAAAGAGGCAAAGGAAGAAAAGAGGGGGGACAAAAGAACGAATAAAGGATAAGAACAGACCTACAAGTCCCTATTTCATTTGTTAACCGGGGACTACGTGTATTTTGCTAGTATTTGGCTCCACCCACAACATGCCATGATCATGCCCCCTACTTTTTGCCGCATCACGCTGTGCATGCCACTTACTTCAGTGTCGGAGCCATGTACATTTTTTTTTACCACAGCGCACTTCACACACAGCCATGGGGGGTGGGGTTGCTAGTGAACGAGCACAGCAACCAGTGGGTGGGCCAAGGGAGGGGCCCCAAAATTTCTGATGGCGGCCCTGACTACACCTGACAAGGCATGTAAATGTGAACATTTTTCATGATATGGATCAGATTGGTTGTGTTTGGCCTAACATCCTAAATCTTACGATTTAAGCCATGCATGTGACTAAAGCCGAATACCCACTTTCATTACCGCGGGCGGGACACCAACAATCATTAAAACGATCATTCAAATTTTCTCCAAAGTACATTGACTTAAATGACCATTGTCCCAAAAAATCTTGAAAATTTAAAAAATATCTCAACGCATACAAATAAGACGTAGAATTCTTCCAGAGTAAAATGAGCCATAAATTACTTTTCTCCTATGTTGCTGTCACTTAGGGCCTGTACACACTGAAAAAACGCAGGCAAAAACGCAAGCGCATGCGTTTTTAAAGTGCCTGTAGTTTTAAAAACGCATGCGCTTTTGCCTGCGTTTTTTGTGCGTTTGCGTTTTTCTTGTAATTGCTGATTGGCTAAAGAATCCTTTGTTTTTTTTCTAGTTTACATTTCAACAGGAATCAGGAGATTGCAGAGTCTTCTGGGATACTGACTTCTGAAAAACGCATGCAAAAACGCAAGCGTTTTTAATGCGTTTTCATGCGCTGCGGTTAAAAAAGCGCAGCAGGCACTGCGTTTGCGTTTTTTTAAAAACGCATCGCACCAGTGTGTACAAGTCATCACGATTTTCATTCTTTTTCAAAAGACCTTGCGTTTTTAAAAACGCATGCGTTTTTAAAAACGCAACGCAAGCGCAGCAGTGTGTGCAGGCCCTTACAGAAAGTAGTAGCAATCTGACAGGTTTTGGGATAGCCCATCTCCTCAAGAGCGGATTCGCAGGGTTTTCTTTATTTTTAAAAGCAATTATTGAATGGCATTTGCTTTGTCCAACTGCGAAATAAGTGTATGGTAAGCAGAGAGGCTGCAGCATCTTTGTATAAATCTTTTTTCAGGTAGTGCCTTTATAAAGAATAAAGGCCATGCTCCCAATAGAGAGATGGACTCGCCAAAAACCTGTTGGTAAAGTCAGATTTCTACTACTTACGGTAAGTGCCACCAACAAAAGGAGAAAAGTGATTTATGGCTCATTTTACTCTGGAAGAAACATACTTCTTATTTGTATGTGTTTACACATATTTTAAATTTTAAGATTTTCTCGACAGTGGTCTTTAAGTGAGATTTTAAACTATTATTCACAATACGATCCATCATGCGGGTTGTTCAAAACAAATGATCGTCATTTGACAGCAATCTTTAAACATAGTTTACCAAACCTTTAAGTGATGTTCCGCAATGTAGCGCAAAAATGAACGTTTGGTGGGGGTGGACAAAAGTATTGAAATATGTTGCTGCTGTAATAAATCTGCAAATAAACCTGTAATAACAAGTGCCCCTGTGGGGTACTTACCTCGGGAGGTGGAAGCCTCTGGAACCTAAAGAGGCTTCACCCTTCCTACTCAGCCATCTGGATCCAGCACTGGCTCCCCCGGACACAGATCGGCAATAATATTTAAAACTGCGACTCTACACACGGCACACAGTAGAGTGGACGCAATCGGGCTCAACTATTCTGCCAGAGCGGAGAGCCGCTACTGTGCATGTGCACACACCAACAAGCAGATCCTTGGGGGGTCCCCACTACTGAGGAGGAAGGTTCCAGAGGCTTTCTCCTCCTGAGGAAAGGTTCCATGCAAACTAGATGAAACTCGGCAGATAAGGATTGCCTCTGCCTAGAATCCAGAGCGCAGTAGCCCCCAACCCCTCTGAGCCCTTACCAGGTCTGCCCCGTGACATCACTCTAACACACAGGTGAAGAACACATTACTAGCATCATTAAAGGGAAGTCTATGGATGGTTCAGAGGCCAATTATATCCTCCGTGACCCCACTGATCAAGAGCTGGGAACCTCTAATTATATTACAAGAGCTTGACGGATGGATCTCTGTAACCTTGCTCTTGTCAATATACGAGCGAGACTGTACTGTGCCAAAGCAGCTACTGTGTGGCTATTTTTCCTTGGTTCAGGTGCTGCCCATACTGGTGCCTGCGCAGTGCGGACATGCTCATACAGGGATGATCCCAGCCAGCAGTGGTGGGGGTCGAGGAAGACATGGAACGCCTTTGGAACATCCAGAGGCTACCCATTAAGTATCTTTTTTTTTTTTTTTTGGTACTTAAAGATTTGCTTTAAGCTAGTTATAAAACACATTGTTAATGGCCCAAACGGACAAGATTACTCCATGATGGGAAAAAGAATGGGGGGGGGGAAGTGATAAATCACCTTGCACCATTAGCTACTGATCTGATTATGGCAACATCCAATATCCCCAGTTTGTTGCTAGTTTGGCAAGCAGCAGTGTGCAAACATATTGCTGCATACATGTCTGTGCACACAACAGTCAGCATGACAGCACACAGAACCCCAGATGACCATGTTTTGCAGTAAATCACATGGCCACTTGCTGCACCTGGTGTGAATGAGCCCTTACAGTGCTCTACATTACAGAAACCTCTTCTTAGCGTAACAAAATGGCCTCTATTCATAAAGCATTCCCGCATGTGGTAATGCTCAAAGCAGCTGACTTTCCTGACCATTAAGCAAAGTGTCCATTCATAAAAGCTGTCTCCGCATGAAAAGCTACAATTCTTGAGCAGTGCGGGAAATTACCGCCTTGTGTGGAGATTATCGCAACACATGTCACTACATGTCAAATTCATAAAGATTAGAACAAGCGGAATGGGAATGGAGATTACCGACTGTCCAGAAAAGGCAGAAAAGGAGATAAGCCAGCGATAACAGGCAAGCTAATAGAGACAGACCTCCCAGGCAGCAGCAGTGAACAGAGCAAACAAGGCATCGCTGAATACCCAGGCTGTGTTTAACACCTTGGGTACCTGTTTTCAGATATATTTCACATCAGATAGCCTGCATGTGTAACAATTCTTGAAGTTCTTCTAAGCTGTGGCAATTAAATAGATTGTTTAGAAAGACTAATAGACAGATTCAGGGCAAAGAGAGGCAGTTTAAAAAAAAATGCACATCTAAAGAGATGCTGGGGCTGCCTCCTTTATAGTAACTGTGTCTGCACAGAGAAAATGTATCAACTCAGCCAGCACCACTAGTTTAGTGCAAGAATTCCCCGACCTTTCATCGCAAGTGTAAACTTCTTTAAGAATTAGCACACAAAAGTCTAAGGCCCCGTTCACACTGCATGCGTTTCCAGTCGAGTTTTGGAAACGCATGCCGGAGGCCGACACGCACGACATCACACAGTGTATAGAGTGCACTGTCTGATGTTCACACTGCATGCGTTCGACCTGTGCGGTCCGAGAACGCATGCTGCGCACATTTATTGCCAAAACGGCTGTCCCATTCACTTTTCAGTGATGGGATCAGCCACGCAACGCATACAAACGCAGATGGCGTGTGTTTGCATGCGCTGTGTTCCGCGCGCATGGCCGTCCATGTTTGTAATGTGAACGGGGCCTTAAATACTGATGCGGTGTTTTCCCTTCAAGATTTTTTTCCCCGCAAATGTATTATGAATAGAGCCCAATGTCTCTGTATCGCTTTTCTGCTACCAGACAAAACGTGAGTTTGAGCCAGCTGGCTTTCTTTTATTCCCGAGTGAGGTTTGTATGTTTCCCCTCATATAAAGCTAGAAACGATTAATTAAAAACCTAAAGCCACACACACTTGCCTGATCTGCCACAGAAAAGGAAGCAGTTCTAATACAAGCTTTGTAAAGATATATACAAGATATACTTGTCCAATTCACCAATGAGCAGCATGTTCGGCACTATTGAGAGGAAGCGGCGGAGATGCATTAGCGGCCCCCTGCTGTGACAACTTCCTTGTGAAATTCTCCCAGAGGCATCAGCAGTCCCAACTGGGTGGATTACTACAGAAAAGGCCAGTAATGTTGGGTGAACCCAACACAGACTTTACATTACTGCCCAAAATCAGCAATTGTTACAGCTGAGAAGAATCTCAAGTCTAACTTTAGAAATCTAAATGATTGAAAATGCAAATATGGTTCATCTTATTACTAAAATCCAACTGTGGACAGTACTGCAACCAAATTACTTACCGTATGTTGTCTGTCAATGCTGGGAGTACACGTTTTGTATCTCGCATACAATTCTCCGCACGATTAGCCTTTCGATTCTCTGATCGATTCTCTTATCTTCCGCTCGTTTTTATCATCTTTTTTTCCATTCACTTCTATGAGAAATGGAGCGGAACAGAATCGAGCAGAGATTTGGACATGTTGGAATTTTATCATCGAAGGCATCTATCGGAACGTTTCTCCGCATAAAACGTAACGTGTATTCCCAGCATTAGAGGTCAAACCCTAGAGGCACTGTAGCATACACGCTGGACCCCTAGTGTGTGGCCTCTAGCATTTATCACATGACACAGGTGCCCTGGGAGAGAAGACAGAGGGAGGAGTGCTGCAGCATGTAGAAGACACCAGGGGAGGCGCACTGGCAGACAGGTGAGAGTTAGCACTGCTTAAAACACCCCGGGGAACACATTACATTGGGGGTGGGGAGACCTGCAGGCTCGGCGGGCAGCAGATTTTTTTATTCATGTTGAAATCGATTGAAAATCTGTGTACAGTGCGTGGGCAGATAATAGATCCCTCTTGTCAGATTCGGTCAGAGGGGGATTTATCTGATGGTAGATCTATCAGACCTGGGGCCCACTACACATTGTGACGGCAATCAGCAATCACTCAGCGGTTTATATAAAACGACTTCAGCAGCGAATCCCACCAGATTTTTTTTTTGTGTGCTAGCAATTGCAAAAGTGATTGGGATGATTATTAGTTTTGAAGTCCTGCAACGGATTTGGGGTAAGCTGGTGGTTTTGCTTTGAAATTTCCATGTATAGTGACTTGAAAAGGATATAACGGTTGTTTACCTAAAGTGAAACTGAAGCAAGATGGGTATGGGGCTGACATATTTATTTCCTTTTTAACAGTGCACATTGCCTGGCTGTCTTGCTGATCCTCTGCCTCTAATACTTTTAGCCACAGACCCTGAAACAAGCATGCAGCAGATCTGGTGTTTGACATTATTGTCCGATCTGACAAGATTAGCTGCATACTTGTTTCTGGTGTGATTCAGACACTTCAGCAGCCAAACAGATCAGCAGGGCTGACAGGCAATGTGTATTGTTTAAAGGAAATAAATATGGCAGCCTCCATATTCTCACTTCAGTTCCCCTTTAACATTGAATTATGATTGCTTGCAAAATGGTGCAGGTAGTGTAGTGTATGGCCACCTTAACATTCAGATTTGATAGCATGCTTAGTATGCTAGTTAAATATCACCATATATGTCCAATTTTGGGAGGGATAATACTGGCACTTTTGTAACTAATTTGTTGATATGGAAGTTAAACAGTACAGGTGCACAAAGCCTAATGTGACTGAAAGCTGTTAGAGCACAGGGAGTAAATAAAAAGACTAGAGACACTGTAAAGTAATACAGTGGCAGACGCAAGGAAAAAAATTAAATTGATGCGATTCCACGGGTGAATTCTTCCAAGCATTATGTTGCCATGGAATCAAAGCGTTAAGTGAAAGGTTCTTTCAATGGATGGCAATGAAAATGCATACCTGTCATTACTTTCAGAAATTTACGGTCAGGTCGGATATGAACACAGTATTTTTATTACACACGGCTTTCAAGCTTTTGGACATGCAAAGCTGAAAATTACACTACAGTATTCATAACCATACTGTATACATTTATTAAGCAGAACATTTACACACAAAAGACCCACGCTGGATTTACAAAATGACAGATAAGACGTTAGATTGTAGAGTGTATGAGCAGTATACAAATCTTTACATACATCAGCTGCTTTGTCAATTTGACTATGAAGGTGTTTCTTAGCAGGTCATCAAAGGTAAACACTGTCTCAAATCTATGCAGTGTCATGTACACAGAAGCAGAAAATGTTATAATGCATTCTGCCACACAGGCTATGGGGGCAAGTAGCTAAGAAATATGAAAAAAGTGTTCAAGATCATTTATGATGCTAGTTTGACGCAAATATAGACATCTCCCATCTCTAGCATCCCTAAAACCACTTCTATGTTGCCTTTGTTTTGCGCTTGGGGCAGCGGTAGACAAATTCATATGGAATACAGGTGTCAATCAATCCATCCATGAGCCAACAGAATATATTCTAGCCTCGTCTACACGAGGTGATCCGGCGGCTCGATTAGCCGCCGGATCGCCTCTTCCGCATCCCCGCGAGTACCCACCGCGTCCCCGCTTGCCCCCGCACGTCGGATTCAATCCCCCGCTCGTTCCCGCTTATCTTCCGCTCAATTCACTGCCATTGTCCCCTCGTGGGGAACGAGCAGGGAATCGGCGGTGGCGAGATCCGACAGGTCGGATATTATCAATCAAGCCGCATCAGCGGCTCGATTTACACATCGGAGCGTCATCTATGCGTGTAGATGAGGCTTTTAAGTCCTGCCTTTTGAGATGTGTCCAACTCTGGCTCATGGTATTTGCTTTACCCTCTCTATGTATCCTGGTCTGGAGATTACCTCTTGGCCCAATCTAATGCTGGGCATAGACAGGTCGACACCTTATCAATCAAGCCACTGATGGCTCGATTGATAATATCCAACAGGTCCGATGACCCGCCGGATCGATCCCCGCGGGCGGACAATAGCGGGGAAAAACGAAGTTAGCTGGCAGCGGGGCACCAGAGGAGCCATGATTGACGGATGGATGGCTTTATTCTTTTAGAGTTAAGGTTCCCTTTAAAGCGGACCCAAGCCAAATTTATTTTTTTTATTCAAAATATTTGTGTCAGAGCACCGTTCTGACACATACAAAGATAAATTAACACTCATTCAAGCCTATGAGCATTTCAGTGCATGCTTTTCACCCTTCTCTTTTCATAACTAGAGTTATACAGGTGGCAGCCATTAGCAATTCCTCCTTTGCCGAACACCACCTGCTCCACCAGTTTGCCGGATTCTGTCCTGGCAATATGAAAGGAAGTGAGGGGTTCCTCCAATAAATGTAAAATATTTTATATTTGTCATCAGGGCTGTGGAGTCGGTACAAAAATCCACAGACTCCGACTCCGTTTAGGATTCCACCGACTCCTCTAATTTGCATATTACAATCTTGTTAAATGAAAGTATGTAACATGAAATTCGTCTCTTAACTGCCAACGCTTAGGAATTTTAAAAGACAACTGAAGTGAGAAGGATATGGAGACTGCCATATTTATTCCCTTTAGTCATAGACTAAAACTAGTCCTTGGTAAGAGTACTTGTAAAAGGTACAGGCCGGAACAAAGAACACCCATCAGGCCCTAGGCAATGTAACTGTGGGTACAGGTTTATGGGTGATAGACAACACCTCTGTGTTCAATGTGCACAACATTCTCAGTGGATTCCCTGCAGCTCTGTGGGGAGTGCATATGTGAAGTATAGTACTACTGTGTAACAAAGGAAACCTGAGACAGATGACATTAAAGTTTTATACATACCTGGGGCTTCCTCCAGCCCCCTTCAGGCTAATCAGTCCCTCGCTGTCCTCCTCCGCCACCTGGATCCTCTGCTATGAGTCCAGGTACTTGAGCCAGTCTGTCGTAGTGCGCATGCACACACTCTGCTGCCAGGAGCGTACACCTGCGCAGCACTATTGCACAGGTGCAGAACGCTCCTGGCTGTGGAAGCGGCATGCGGCCGGACTGCGCTGACTGGCTGAATTACCGGGACTCATAGCAGAAGATCCAGATGGTGGAGGTGGACAGCGAGGGACTGATTAGCCTGAAGGGGGTTGGAGGAAGCCCCAGGTATGTATAACACTCTTCTTTTCATCCGTCTCAGGTACCCTTTAATTTGTAGTCACCAAACCAAATTTTAACAACATATCAAATTATTTGATTTCATGAGCAAAGAGAGTGCATATATTTGCATAAACCAGCATCAATGCAGAATTATTTCCATCCCATTGACCATCTCTATTAGTGACCCGGCTACACATCAGGCTTTATTCTTACAGCAAAGATGTTATTTCGTGTATATATAGGAGATTCCTGTGTACACATCATATATACAGTCACAATCAGATGTGTATATCTGACTTTAAAAATATGGGGACTGCTTTATTGAAGCAGCACAATTAACTAATTTTGATTGGTTTATTTCATTTTTGTGGACTAAGCACAGATATTACTGTATGCATACATTTTTTATGACTTATCTGAGAAATGGAACATTATCATATTTTCTATTTTAAATTACAGTTTAAATTCATTGGGAGTCGGAGCATTTTTTCCCGACTCCAGCCACCCAAAATTGCCCCGACTCCACAGCCCTGTTTGTCATCATGCAGCTGAAAAAATGCTGCTATTTATTATTATAATTTAGAAAATAGATTTTATTTATGAAATCTTGCATTTTTAATTTGGGTCCACTTTAAGGGACAGGAGGGGATAATGGCAGCATTACTGTATGCGGTGCATTTATTAACCCCTCCTGGGCCCCAAGTGCAGCCATTAACTTTTGCTAGGTAACATACTTGAGTCAAAAAAAGATTCTAGCTTAACCTCCTTAGCGGTAACCCCATGTGTAACACAGGGTAAGCCGCCGGAGGGTGCCGCTCAGGCCCTGCTGGGCCGATTTAAAAATTTTTTTTGCTGGACGCAGCTAGCACTTTGCTAGCTGCGCCAGCACCCCGATCGCCGCCGCGCGTCCGATCGCCACTATTCGTTGCGGCGCGCGCCCCCCAGACCCCGTGCGCTGCCTGGCCAATCAGTGCCAGGCAGCGCCGAGGGGTGGATCTGGAGTCCCAATGACGTCCCGACGTCATCCCGCCCCGTCGCCATGAACGGGATATCCTGATCGGAGATCGCCGAAGGCGATCGAAGCGGGCGGGGGGATGCCGCTGAGCAGCGGCTATCATGTAGCGAGCCCTGGGCTCGCTACATGATTTAAAAAAAAAAAAAAAAAAAAAAAAAATTTTTAAACTGCTGCGCTGCCCCCTGGCGGAATGTTTCATACCGCCAAGGGGGTTAAAGAACAAGCGACACCTGTGCTAACCTAGAAATAAACACACACAAACACACACACGTATACACTACTTCTACTTACATAACAGATGTATTGTGCTATCTACGTAATGATTTCTGTGAATTTTATAAAGGAAAAGCAGAAGATCCTATTCTAGGCAGTGGCCATCTTGCCAAGCTAATGCTGACATCATATCCTCCCTGACTCTTGTTTCCCCCCCTCCCTTCTCTTGCTCATTGTTTATTCATTAGCTGCCCTCCTCCCAGAGTCTTCAGACACTCCCACTGAGGTGTATACTAACAAAAGCACCGTCTTTATATATTTACACATCCAATCACTGAGTCACCTCAGCCTTGCTTGTAAACACAAGAAATCAGAGGGTGTTTCTGATAAGCAGCTAGGTAGGGAAATAAATGGAAGAGGAGGAATATATTATAGATAAAAAGAACTCCCAGCATTCAACTCTTTGGCACTGTTTGGCACTAGGGCCAGTGCTCCTAAAGTATGTGATAACTACAAACCATAACAGCAGAAAACGTTTTGCAAGTTTTGAATGCAGGATTAGCATCTTTATCACTTAATACACTCACACCAGCTGCTGTTGAAATTTGATTTTTATGGTGACAATACCGCTTTAAGAGGGTTGAATATTGGAGTCGACTTATACACAAAGGTCGACTTGTTTTCGAGTATATACAGTAGTTCGGAAAAGCTCTCTTGCATAGATAACAAGAGAAGTTTCTTAACTCTTTGTGTACTGGAACTGTACTACAGATACAATTCATTACATCACAAGCTTATTTTCACTTCAGATTCCCTTTAAGTATAATACTTTACTCTGTTTAGATTCCCCTTACCCCTGAACAGTTTTCCAGCACCTACCACTAAAAAATTGCCCCATAAAGGGAAGCTACCACCCAATGGTTCACTTCGGGAATAGTATAGTGAGGCAGGGAACACACTTGACTGTTTTCATAATGTTAACCTCCTTGCCGGTTATCCCGAGCTGAGCTCGGGGTAACTGGTGCAGGAGGATTGCTCTCCGATTTTCGCAATTTTTTTTCTCCTACACGCAGCTAGCACTTTGCTAGCTGTGTGTAGTACGCGATCGCCGCTGCTACCCACCGATTCACGATTTCCTTTAAATCAAGCTTTGTTCCCCCCCTTTGTGCCCCTGTCTCTCATTGTGCCCCCTTTGCCTCTTCATGCCTCCTCTGGGTCTCTCTCTTGCCTCCTTTGTGTCTGTGCCCACTCTGTTTCTCTCTGTGCCCCCACTGTGTCTCTCTTTGTGCCCGCTCTGTGTCTCTCTCTGTGCCCACGCTGTCTCTCTCTGTGCCTCCTCTGTCACCCAAGTTGCATCAGTTCTGGACATAGCTTCAAGCACGAGTCCAGCAATGCCTGTCTATCCACTTTGCCTCCTGCAGGCTCTATTGCACGGCATACTTCCTGTATATCATGTGACATACAGGAACCCGAAGTTTTGCCAAGCACAAGAGGCGGCAGAGGGCGATAGAGGATGGAAGGTATGTACAATGCTGCGTGCACTGGGACTTGCCGCTTTCACGATTCTGAAATTGTGATATTGGTGATCGCAATTTCGATTTAAATTCAATTTATCTTTCAGGCCTACTGTGCCGCCACCTTGCCGACATAATTGGAACGGCAAAGGGGTTAATCAATGGGCTAGTTCAAACTTAACCTCCCAAGTGTTCAATTTCCCCAGGATTTCTGTGCAAACAGTGATAAAATTTATTTTTAAAACTTTTTTTTCCCTGTAACTTGCCAAAATGTGTCAAGCAAGGGTCTAGTATACAGTGCAGGAGAGTATTGATGTGTATGCATGTTTATACTGTTCACAGCATGTTTTTTTGAACGGACAATTCTGTCCATACCGCTAGGGAGGTTAAAGAGACTCCGTAACAAAAATTGCATCCTGTTTTTTATCATCCTACAAGTTCCAAAAGCTATTCTAATGTGTTCTGGCTTACTGCAGCACTTTCTGCTATCACAGTCTCTGTAATAAATCAATGTATCATTCCCCTGTCAGACTTGTCGGCCTGTGTCTGGAAGGCTGCCAAGTTCTTCAGTGTTGTGGTTCTGCTATGAACTCCCCCTTCTAGGCCCCTCTATGCACACTGCCTGTGTGTTATTTAGATTAGGGCAGCTTCTGAATTAGAGTACCTTCTAATTCAGTAGCCCTTATGCCTTTCAGTCTCAGAAAATGAATGCGACAAACTAATGAAATGTATTGGTCCAGGGAACATAACTAAGGTAGGTGACACTGCGTTTTCTGCACAGAAAAACTGATTTAAACTGACAACTCATGTTAATGAACAGGCTAGATCACACAATGTGTTTTTCGCGCACACACACACACACACACACACAATGACATCCTGCAGTATAATTCTGCACATTATGACAGTTTTCTCTATCAATTACCTTATTTTTGGACTATAAGATGCACTTTTTCTCACCCAAAAGTGGGGCGGGGGGAGTCAATGGTCCACATGCAATTAACTTTTTCTCCTGAGTTATCTCCTAGGACTGGGGTAGGGAACCTATGGCTCGGGAGCCAGATGTGGCTCTTTTGATGGCTGCATCTGGCTCACAGATAAATCAGTAGGGGTTGATTCACTAAGCTACACTGCTCAAGCACCGCAGATTAGTGTGGCAGCGCAAGTAACATTTTCAATGTAGGCACACTACTGCTGCACTTGCCCTTCCCCAAAACGAACAACTGCTCCAATTGTTCCACTCTGGACCCTGTTAGGTTCAGTGACTTTGTAGGACGAGCTCCCCGCACTTTTTGGCCCAATAGGCTGTCTATCACTTGACAGGCAGCCTTTTGGGCCAAAGTGTGGGGATCTCATCCTACAAAGTGAATCAAAAATGTACAACAATTGTACAAGCTGTTAGTCAGTATTTCTCCTGTCTGGCTCTCTGGGAAATTGCTGATGCTGCTGAAATCCAAGAGAAGCTGAAGACGTGTCTGACACTTCCCCTGCCTGGCGGATCAACTGTATACACATCACCATGGCAACAGGGACGTGAGCCCTCTGCAGCACATGCGCACTGTCCTAGTTTGAAACATATTGTATGGCTCTTATGGAAATGCATTTTAAAAAATTTAGCATTTATGGCGCTCTCAGCCAAAAAGATTCCTGACCCCTGTCCTAGGACATACATTTTCATGTTATCTTTAAAATAACTTTTAAGCATTGTACAATTGAAAAAGTAGCTAAAAGTTGGTGAAAAAGTAGTATGAAAATTTTGAGTATTGTCTTGCTTGCTGGTGGTTTAAAAGGCATTCCATGTGTCCTCTGTCCAGCGCCTGTCCACGTGTCCCGACTCCCGTGCCCATACTTACGCTGCAGCTCCAATGATAAGGAAGAAGCCGCAGAAGCCCTCTACCAATCAAGTGGGAGGCGCTTCCCCAGACCACCAATCATTGTTCCTCCTGCTCCCTTCTCAACAGGGGCCAATGGTCTCCAGGGTGGGACCACGGATCCATCATTGGGGCCAATCACTGCACTCCTTCAATAGCAGGGATACTCAAGACCATGGGCTCCTATTAAGAAGGGAGCAGGAGCAGTGGGGGAGATTTATCAACGCATTATCGACAGTTTTTTTCTTCTAAAACTGTTCTAACCAGCAGAAGAACAGTTCTGCATGATAGTGAGAAACTTCCTAAAGCCTATGTAATAGTGGCAGTTTAGCGTGGATTTCTAGAGCTACACTACAGTTAAGAAAAGTGCAAATCCATTCCTTAACTGCTGCAGATTAAGAAGTGCTCATTAGCAGTTCTTCAGATAGTGCAGGCTAGATGTGATTTGTGGAAGGCTCCTCCCCCCTCACTCAGAGCTTGCTGACAGCAGGTGTGTTGGTTACCTCAGCAACAGCAATTCCCCTCACACACTGCACTGCCTGAGAGACCTTCCTAACTCCTTCTATTCCTTACAGTTTAAGAAGGAATCTGCACTAGCTAGTGATTTCTTAGGTTGTCTGAGACAGTTCTGCATGGATTTCTAAAAACCTACTAATATTTTGTCTCAGACACTCTTGATAAATCTGGCCCAGTGAGTGGCGGTCTGGGACAGAGCCTTCCATCTGATAGGTAGATGGCTCCTGTGGCTAATTCCTTTTCATTGGAGCTGCATGGCTGCAGTGTAAGCATGGACAAAGGAGTCCGAACACAGGGGGACATAGAATGACACAGGGAAACCAGAGGACAGGGAACAGAGGACACAAGAAGCACAAGGAAGGCTCAAGTGGGACATAATGGTTGGGGAGTTGGGGGGGTGAAGCACCATAAGCCACACCTGCACTACATAGACACAACAGGTTTAGTATATTTTTTCCAGTGGTTTATGACCTCTAAACCTAGGTGTGTCCTATAGTCCGGAGCATCTTATAGTCCGAAAAATATGGTACATTAGCTGCTGTGAATAAAACACACTTGATTTTCTGCAAACAAACACATGGTATGCAGAAAATGCATGCAGAAAACTGTCTGTCCCCTGCCTTACTATATGTCACATTATTTCCAGAGATATGGCTGGCCTCATCAAAAGCTTCCAATCCCTTCTTCAAATCTATTATGTGAACAGCCTCTCCGAAGTTTCGCCTATAGATCCGGAGTGTCAGATCATCTTGCTTTGGGATAAACAAGTAGACTGTACTTATTGCCCAATAAAGAGCAGGGACACACACTTTAATTCAAAGTTATGCCAGACTGTAAGTCTGCTTTAAGACACTCAATGGTTGTCGGTAGAACCAGCCATTAACGTCCTTATCAGATAACAACTGAATGTCTATGGGCCTTCCACAACAGAATTTGCTTGTTACAGGCACAAAGGTGATAGAAGGATAGTGGTCCTCAAATTTAACACTGTCCTAAGCTTTGCCCTCAGACAGAAAATGGGATGATTGGCACCTGGCAAACAAATGGGGAACTTTAGCAAGGATGGGCACAAACCAAAAACTAGCATTCTGACATTATAAATCTTTCACTACAGACTTGTTCTTTGTCGTTTCTTTTTTATGGTCGTTGGGGACCAATTTTCTTTAAAGAATGGTGGATAACCTTGGTGATATTGTTAGCGTTAAGCCTCATCTGCACGAATACATGAGGCTCCGATCCGGCGGCTAATCGCCTCTTCCGCGTCCCCGCCTATCTTCCGCTCGATTCCCTGCCAGTGTCCCCTCGCGGGGGAGCGAGCAGGGAATCGGCAGTGGGGAAATCTGTCCTGTCGGATCTTATCAATCGAGCCGCATCAGCGGCTCGATTGATAAGCCACATCGCCGCCTCATCTACGCATGTAGATGAGGCTTAAAACAGCTTTTATTGCAAGTGTATATAGATCTTCAAGTCTTGTACACATGCTAGATGGTTTTTGTCCAAAGCAGCCTGATAGGGCCACATCTGCCATCTGCTGAGAACGGGGTTGGTTCTAGACTTTTTGCCGCCCGAGGTAAACTTGTGAAGATGCTGCCGCCCCCCTCCCCGGATAGCTAGTATAATTGCCACCAGTATAGGTAGCAGCGGGCACACCAGTGGCCCCCCCCCCCAGACTGCGCTCCCCCTCCAGCTATTACTGCAGTGTACAATTATCAGGCAGCGGGCGGGGAAGCAATGACTCACCTCCTTCCGCATTCCATCGCTCGTCACTTCCTGCAATGCCATCCACTGTACATAACAGTGGGCGGCATTGCAGGAAGTGACGAGAGATGGAACGCATGTCTGGAACATCAAGGAGGTGAGTTATCGCTTCCCCGCCAGCTGCCTGATAATTGTACACTGCAGTAATAGCTGGAGAGGGAGCACAGACCGGGGGGACCCAGGTGAGGGAGGGGGGATCAGACCTCCCAACTGCTGTGCCCGCTGCCCCCTTTCCTGGCTGCTACCCCCTCCACCCATGGCCAGGTGGGCGTCAACCCCCCCACTTCTGCCACCTGAGGGGCTGACAAACCTAGCTTATGTATAGTGAACTCCCCTCCACCGATAAGCTGGGCAAATAATCCCATCCAAGAGAAGAGCAAAAGACATAATTCTCCTACTTACCTCAACCCAACATGCTCGATACTATCAGCTCACCTTTTCCCTCCATAGTAACTGGGCTATAGCGGCACTTACATTAAACACAATGTCCTTGCCCGTTACACCATATGCTCATTTGAAGATCGATGCATTTTTAAACGATCACCAGGGGTGCTTTGTAAGCCTCATATACATATACAAGGACTGTCACTCAGCAGGGTTCAAGGTTCAATCCCCCCCCCCCAGCATTAGGGATGCATTCTGGGTTGCTATGTAGGGTTGATGGATCAGTGCATGAGGAGCATCACAGAGTTCACAGGAGCAGAAACCTGGAAAGTCAGACAATGTCTTCTACTTTTGGTGCACCATTTCTACTACTATTCATTTTTTCTTCAAATACAAATGCTGCATTTTTCAACAACCACATTTGGGCTACTGAAAGCGCCCCAAAAAAATTACAATCCAAATGGGGTGTGCAAATCTCTTGCTATTTCTCCCTTTTTATGTTTTGGTTAAAATTACGTTAAGTGTGCTTGTGAGTTACATTGGAAAAGGGGGAGGGGCGGAAAGGGACAATGGAGTGGGGTGTGTGACATCCTTGTGATGGCAAGCAGGGGAGCAGAGTGATAAAAAAAAATGGTCTAGCATGCGGGGCTAGTTGACTTGCTGGCAGATCGCTTGCGGGTTACCGGTTGGAGATCAAGGGCTAACGTACACACGCTTGATTATGGGCTGAGGCAGACATTAATCAGGTGTGTGCACAGGACTAAAGCATGTATACCATTAATTCTATGGCTACAAGCACTCGTTTCCATGTTGAGAACCGTTTTAACAGAGACAGTGCTTAAAGCGTTGCTTAGGAAACAGGTTTCTGGTCTTACAACACTTAAAAGGACCGGTCGGAGGGGAAAAAAAATAAATAAAAAAGGTGTACTTACCTGGGGCTTCCTCCAGCCCCTGGCAGTCACAGCTCAGGTGTCCCAGGGTCGCTTCTGTTGCAGATGCAGACCTCGCCAGCTCGGCATTTTCTGCGCCTGTGCAAGGCCCCACCACTCGCGACCACGTGGCCTGAAACTCTCTGCGCAAAGGACTACTGCACCTGCGCAAAAGGTTCCCGGCCACTGGCCTGGCGAGGTCAGCATCTGCAAGAGATGGGACGCCGGGACATTGGAGGCGAGGGACATATCGGCTGTCAGGAGCTGGGGAAGGCCAGGGTAAGTAGATCCTTTTTTTTCCCCTTCAAATGTGTCCTTTAAAAGGTGTCATCAGCAAAATAGTGCTGCCCCCTTATATACTTACCCGGGGCTTCAGCCAGCCCCTTGCCAGCCGACATGTCCAACACCGCAGCTCTGCTCGCTGCTGCCGGCCCGTGGGTCCCCGCCGATGCAGAGGCCGACCTCCCCTACTGCGCCTGCACAAGCGCTGCTGTCAATCAAGTCCATGTTGTCCACAGTGTACTGCACAAGCTCGGTAGTTCTGCAACTGCGTAGTACACTGCGGACGCGGACTTGATTGACAAGCGGTGCTCGCGCAATGGCCCAGTAAGGATGACCTCAAGGTCGCCTCTGTACCAACGGGGACCCCGGGCCGGGGGCTGGGAGCGGAGCTGTGGTGTGGGACATGTCAGCTGCAAAGGGCTGGAGGAAGCCCCGGTTAAATATATAAGGGGGGCAGTACTGTTTTGCTGATGACTCCTTTAAAGGTAGCCATACATCTCTCGACGGTCTATTGATTGATCAAACAATCAAATGTATTGGACTATCAACTAGTGTAGTTGATCGAAAGTGATTAGCATACAGCTCGCTCATCTCTTGTACATACAACAGAGGTGAACTGTGCAACTAATGAAGGACCCTGGTCTATGATTAGCATGCAAACTGTTTTCTGAACCCTCACCCCCTTTCCAATATCCCATGTATTTGTATGAGCTCCCGAGCCTGAAAGTTCAGTCTACCACTCCAGCAAGTAATACTAGGCAGGAAACAACAGATATGTGCCATTTCTGTGCTCACTACCTGATACTACACTCATAGCCTTTTTTGCTACCACTTTCTGCAATGTTTACTCTGTACAGCACTGCGAAAGATGTCAATATCCGTGTATGAATACTAAATAATAGTTGTTTTCTACTGTAATGCATGTATAAAAATATAGTCTACATCCAAGGATGGACAAATAATGTTTAAGTTCTGAGAGTCCGTTTTCATTAACTGGCAAGTAAAAAATTTGTTTCATTTACCTGGGGCTTCTACCAGCCCCCTGCAGACGCCCTGCACCATCTCTGAATGATCCTCCGGTCTCCCGCTGTGCTTCAGTTTTGATTCTGGCGACTCAGCCAAAGGATTGCCACTACGCCTGCACAAGTCCTTGATCACACCCCTTGTCACAGGGAGCGCGATCGCGGGCAGGGCCAAACAGGCGTAGTGGCCATAGACTGGCTGAGTCGCCAGAATCGAAACTGAGGCACAGCAGGGGACCAGAGGATTGTTCCTTGACGGAGTGGCACAGGATGGCTGCAGGAGACTGGTAGCAGCCCCAGCTAAAAGGTCAGTATAGGTTCCCTTTAATTACCCAGATAGTAAATTCCTAACTGCTGGAGGCTGAAAGCAGATATATGGGCCCATATGCAATTCAATTTTTCACCTGAGTTTTCTCCTAGGTGATATTTTCATACCTTGTCATACATTTTTAAAACCACCAGCAAGCAAGTAAATGCTCATAATAACTTTGATAGTATTTTTACCAACTTTTGGTACTCTTAATTGTAGAATACTTCAAAGTTAATTTAAAGAGGAACTGTAACGAAAAAACGGCCCCTGGGGGGTACTCACCTCGGGTGGGGGAAGCCTCAGGATCCTAATGAGGCTTCCCACGCCGTCCTGCGTCCCTCGGGGGTCTCGCTGTAGCCCTCCGTACAGCGGTGACGTAATATTTACCTTTGCAGGCTCCTGCGCAGGCGCTCTGGCTGCTTTCGCTCCGAAGGAGGCGGAAATACCCGATCGCCGTCGGGTCCGCTCTACTGCGCAGGCGCAAGTCTCCGGCGCCTGCGCAGTAGAGCGGACCCGACTGAGATCGGGTATTTCCGCCTCCTTCGGAGCGAAAGCAGCCACAGCGCCCCCGCTGGAGCCTGCAAAGGTAAATATTGAATTGAACAGTCGGCACAGTCGCCGGCTGTTCGGAGGGCTGCAGCGAGACCTCCGTGGGACAGAGGACGGCGTGGGAAGCCTCATTAGGATCCTGAGGCTTCCCCCACCCGAGGTGAGTACCCCCCAGGGGATCTTTTTGTTGTTACAGAGTCTCTTTAAAGAAAATGAAAATTATTTCCTAGGAGATAACTCGGGAAAATAAGTGCATATGGGCCATGATGTGATTTTCTTTGTTTGTGACGATACAACATATTATTCAGGAATGCACAGTGAATCACTATCATAAATTACAAACACAAGACAATAAAGCAATGACACAGGAGATGCTAATAAAAAGTTATTTTAGTGTTTTTATTAAAGCCCCACTAAAACCAAAACGAACTAGGCAAATTCTAAAAGCAATCAGACAAACCGCTAAGTATAAATAAAAGTAATGGACTTTTTTTTTCACAAGTTACATCTGCTGTACTTGCCAGTGCGCTACATCTTGCTTCTTGCTTTCTGTAGATTTAGCTAGTGGATATGTCAATCAGGAGAAACCATGTGACTCCCAAAGTAGAAAGAAGACTATAGGGCAGACTACATTTCCCAGCATTACAAAACAAACTGTGACTAAAGCAGTGAATAAGGGTGGAACAAGTCGGTGTCGCTACCGTTGACGTCCTGCACATGTGCAGGATGGCAGCGGGTCGTTAATCAAGGACGCGCGTGGCTAGGGTCGAGCAGTGGCCTGCCAACAGGCCAGTTGACTGAAATAGAAAAAAAAAAAAAAAGTCTCGCTGCGGGGGACTGGAGGATTGGTTTATTCTGGCGTGTGCACAGGACATCTGCAGGGGGCTGGGTTTTTTTTTTACAACAGTTAAGGTTCCCTTTAACCAATGGATGAAGTATAAAAGTAGCTTAAAGCTGTGAGCAAATTGTAGGAACCGCAGAATCCCAAAAAAACGAATACTACTTTTGTGGAGCTAAATTTGCTCACCCTCACTTCATATGGAGTTTTCAAGTACAGGATCGTCTCAAAAAAATAGCATATTGTGATAAAGTTCATTATTTTCTGTAATGTACTGATAAACATTAGACTTTCATATATTTTAGATTCAAATACACACAACTGAAGTAGTTCAAGCCTTTTATTGTTTTAATATTGATGATTTTGGCATACAGCTCATGAAAACCCAAATTTCCTATCTCAAAAAATTAGCATATTTCATCCGACCAATACAAGAAAAGTGTTTTTAAAACAAAAAAAAAAAGTCAACCTTCAAATAATTATGTTCAGTTATGCACTCAATACTTGGCGGCGTGGCATGAAGGCAATCAGCCTGTGGCACTGCTCAGGTGTTATGGAGGCCCAGGATGCATCGATACAATACAATAATACAATACCATTTCTATAGCGCTTTTCTCCCATAGGACTCAAAGCGCTTAGGCTCTCTCAGATTCAGTAATTAGTAGGATGAAGTATTCACACAACAAAAGTTATATTTCTGCAAATGCCAGACTGAACAGGTGGGTTTTCAGTCTAGATTTAAACACGTCCAGGGATGGGGCTGTCCTGATCTGTTGAGGTAAGGAGTTCCAAAACGTAGGGGCAGCATGACAGAAGGCTCTGGCACCAAAAGTTTCTAAGTGGACTCTGGGTATGACTAGATTATTAGAACCTGTGGATCTGAGAATGCGGGGATTGCTACGCAGCTGTAACATATCTTTCATGTATCCAGGGCCTAGATTATTCAGGGATTTAAATGTCAGTAGGCCGATCTTGAATAGGACCCTCCATTCTATAGGTAGCCAGTGAAGGGAATGCAGGTAGCGGCCTTAAGCTCATCCAGAGTGTTGGGTCTTGCGTCTCTCAACTTTCTCTTCACAATATCCCACAGATTCTCTATGGTGTTCAGGTCAGGAGAGTTGGCAGGCCAATTGAGCACAGTAATACCATGGCCAGTAAACTATTTACCAGTGGTTTTGGCACTGTGAGCAGGTGCCAGGTCATGCTGAAAAATGAAATATTCATCTCCATAAAGCTTTTCAGCAGATGGAAGCATGAACCCACTTTTGAACCAGAAACAGTGGCAGAAGCTCCTGACCTGGGCTACAGAGAAGCAGCACTGGACTGTTGCTCAGTGGTCCAAAGTACTTTTTTCGGATGGAAGCAACTTTTACATGTCATTCGGAAATCAAGGTGCCAGAGTCTGGAGGAAGACTGGGGAGAGGGAAATGCCAAAATGCCTGAAGTCCAGTGTCAAGTACCCACAGTCAGTGATGGTCTGGGGTGCCATGTCAGCTGCTGGTGTTGGTCCACTGTGTTTTATCAAGAGCAGGGTCAATGCAGCTAGCTATCAGGAGTTTTTGGAGCACTTCATGCTTCCATCTGCTGAAAAGCTTTATGGAGATGAAGATTTCATTTTTCAGCACGACCTGGCACCTGCTCACAGTGCCAAAACCACTGGTAAATGGTTTACTGACCATGGTATTACTGTGCTCAATTGACCTGCCAACTCTCCTGACCTGAACCCCATAGAGAATCTGTGGGATATTGTGAAGAGAAAGTTGAGAGACACAAGACCCAACACTCTGGATGAGCTTAAGGCCGCTATCGAAGCATCCTGGGCCTCCATAACACCTGAGCAGTGCCACAGGCTGATTGCCTCCATGCCACGCCGCATTGAAGCAGTCATTTCTGCAAAAGGATTCCCGACCAAGTATTGAGTGCATAACTGAACATAATTATTTGAAGGTTGACTTTTTCTGTTTTAAAAACACTTTTCTTTTATTGGTCGGATGAAATATGCTAATTTTTTGAGATAGGACTTTTGGGTTTTCATGAGCTGTATGCCAAAATCATCAATATTAAAATAATAAAAGGCTTGAACTACTTCAGTTGTGTGTATTTGAATCTAAAATATATGAAAGTCTAATGTGTATCAGTACATTACAGAAAATAATGAACTTTATCACAATATGCTAATTTTTTAAGAAGATCATGTAGAATGTAGACGAAAATGAATATAGAATTCTGATATTTTCATATAGCACTATGACCAGGATATTCCATAGCACTGTACAGAAAGCTATATAGACAGTGTACTTTATATTCCATTCCAACTTATTCTGATGAAGACACCCGAGAGTGTCGAAACATGTTAATAGATCGTATTGGGGCGCCCCTTTAGATCGTTTGGAATACTTGGCTGAGGTGTGTTTACTTTAGATAAAGGACCTACGCATAATCTGCTGTCGGTATATCCTGGAACGCAAGGAAACACTAGTCAGCGCCGAGACGTAAGGAAGTGACATTGTTTGCACTCTGAACTGGAAGTGCCAGTGCTGAACGCTGCGGGGATCTAGCAGCAAGGAAACTGAGACTGGGATCCACGGACGGACACACTGGACGAGAGGTCGGTGATTTATACCGGAGTGGCCCGTGTGACTGAGACGGTTACGTGAGTAATACTTATCCTCCATCGTATTTTATCAGCCGGCTTACTGGGGAAATTGGTGGAGATTACTGCATGCTTCTGACGCAGAGTGGCCTGTGCTGATTGAGACGGCTACGTGAGTAAGACCTATTCTTCACCGCATTTATTAACCGGCACATTTGGGAAACTGACGGAGACTTTTGCATGCTTTACAGTTCTGCCTTGGATCCATATGTAACCTTTGAGTGTAGAATTGGAGGCAATTGATCTTCTAGCATCTGCATGTGAGCTAACACATTAAGAGGACTGGATATAACGCGAGGGCTTTTCATGAAGGAGTGACCCATAGATAGATAGATAGATAGATATATATATTTTATAATAGATCTTCTAAGGAAAAGTTTTTCTTGTGCAATTTTTTCATTCATCATTTTTTGAAAACAGCTCATCAGCACACTCCCAGTGAGGGTGTAAGGGTCTGGTGCCGGCGTGTGTGTGTATGCATGCGATACCATAGAAAGCAACTATTCTTGGTATTTTACTCTGGATATTTTAATAAAAGGAAAATTTATTTATGGTAAATCTAGCGCTTCTCATATTTTTCTATACAATTTTTAGTGTACATTATAGTGTGTACCAATACATGTCTATGCAACAAAAACCTCAGAAAATGTACACTTCATATTTCCTAATAAAAGCAATGGGATATACAGGCAAAATAATAATGGCCATCTGCTAAATTAGTGAACAAGTGTGTGCATGTTTGCCCTCACAAAAAAGTATGTTCATACACTAAATGCGGACTAGTAAAAAGAAATTTAATATATGAAAGTCTCCAGTATTGCCCAGTACCGTGCAAAGCAGGGTTCACGGGAACTCATCCATAGGAAACACCATGAAATAAATATAGAAACAGAACCTCCAGTTCCAAAACCATTAAAGGGGCTCTATGGCGAAAAATTGTAAAATTTAAAATATGCGCAAACAAATAAGTACATTTTTTCCCCAGAGTAAAATGAGCCATAAATTACTTTTCTCCTATGTTGCTGTCACTTACAGTAGGTAGTAGAAATCTGACGGAAGTGACAGGTTTTGAACTAGTCCATCTCTTCATAGGGGATTCTCAGCAAGACTTTTATTCTTTATAAAAGATATTCCCTAAGGGCCTGAGCTCACTGACGCAGTTGTGTCTGCTTTTCAGTTACACATCAATGTTACACACGCTGAAAAGCGGACACAACTGCGTCAGTGAGCTCAGGCCCTAAAAAGGATTGGGCCTGTTACCACTACACGCAGATTGGATGCAGAAAAACTGACTCCAATGAATGCCTAT
This sequence comes from Hyperolius riggenbachi, assembly GCF_040937935.1. Lineage (NCBI taxonomy): Eukaryota > Metazoa > Chordata > Amphibia > Anura > Hyperoliidae > Hyperolius > Hyperolius riggenbachi. The sequence goes on from NC_090653.1 coordinate 143,398,104, forward strand.
GGGCCTGTTTCCACAAAACGCAATTTTTCTGATGCAGATTTTCCCATAGGAATTCATTTGGAGTCAGTTTTTCTGTATCCATTCTGCATCCTATCTGCGTGTAGTGGAAACAGGCCCTTAAACATTGATGCTGGCCAGCTTCCCTGCTCACTGCAGTTTTTTTGGCAGTTGGACAGAGCAACTGCCATTCACTAAGTGCTTTTGAAGATAAGTAAATCCCTGAGAATCCCCTATGAAGAGATGGACTAGTCCAAAACCTGTCACTTCTGTCAGATTTCTACTACCTGCTGTATGACAGCAACATAGGAGAAAAGTAATGTATGGCTCATTTTACTATGGGAAAAAAATGTACTTATTTGTATAGGTTTACACATTTAAAATTTTAAAAATTTTCGCCATAGTACCCTTTTAACACCTCATCCCACCTGTCCATGGCGCTTCAGCAAAAACCTACATCAGGAATCTGTGTAATACGATTATAAACAAACAATATCCCTTATAAATAAACAATATCCAGTTGCAAACTGTAAGGCGGCCCATGGGCACTTTTTGTCCATAATCTCTCTCCATACATAACTGTCGGGTTTGCCAGCCATTCACAAGAGGGAGGAGGCCTTTTTGCAGATGAACTGTCACTGTGGCTTCTGGATTTCATATTCCCGAAAGACAGATGAGCTTGCCAACCTGCAGGCACAATTGTGGCATTATCCTCTTCAGGATCTGCTATTAGCCCACAGACAGGTGGGTTCCCTCCATAGGCTCTTTTCACAATATCATGGCGGCGCAATGATATTCCTATGGGGCTTTCACCGAGTACAGTGCGGCACGTTCTGGTACAGTAACACATCATGTCGTGTGTTAAACAGGTAACACAACCTGCAGTGTGAAAGAAACTTGGTAGTTTTGGAAGGTAGAGGTATCTTTACCTTTTTTTATCTTTATTGGAAGCTATTTTCTATGAATGGACTCTCCTGAATGATACTGGGCCATGCTGGAGACATGAATATACTGATCTTATGTTACGGTAGTGAGCGCAGAGTGTGTATATTCATTTATATTCCCCCACATCAATTTTACAAAAACACATAACTACTGCGCTTTTTTATTTTGATTGTGCATTTTTTGCACAAACACCCAAAAAACTGTGCCTCAGAGTCCTCATCTCCTACAGATACGGACCACCCTATAAAAACAAATAAAATACGCACATAGTGCAAAGTATTAATTTCATAAAAACAAGGTAAACACCCCATGTTGCAGTCCAGAGGGACGTGCCACCACCTTATAAAGATCAGGAGTTACCCTCCCACCCCCCTCGTTAGTGCACTCACCGAAAGACTACTTGTCATCTAGCATATCACATCATACGACTCCCAGCTCATAGCGTATAAAAGGATCTGTTTATTACCACAATAGGCAGCTTTAACATAGACTTTCCTGCCTGACCGCGGAACTCAGGGAAACACGCCCACTCTCGGCTCGCCTTGTCCTCCCACAGTGTCAGCGTGTACTCCGGCTCCGCCCAACATGTTTTGTCATACGCGACTCATTCAGGGGCTGAGAGTACACTGTCCTGACGCTAATCTTATGCCGCTGCGCCACGTCACGAGGTCCGGCGCCGCCCTCCATCTTCGTTAGGCAACCTCGTTGGACGTATCTTACGCCGCAGTTTACATACATCATAATTTTTGCTGTTGTACCTTATTAAAAACAGAAAATAAAACGTTTAAAATTAGCCTTCCTGCTAATATGATACAGTAAAATGCATACAGCACGCCGTGATATCTAAGTTTAATCAATCATATTAGGGGAGCACAGTCACTTTAAGATGAACAGGGGGTGAGCACTGTCACTAACAAATGCAGTTGGGAATATTATATTCCTAACACTTATCAGGGGAGGGTCTAAGTATATAATACACTAAGCACCAGGGCACTAAGCAATGGGCACAATGGATAATATATAGATTGTCACTTTAAGACAAGATATGTAAATATCACTATTAGGTAAAAATAGATAAATATAATTAATTACAAGTGTGATATCGGTAAATGAGCACTAGTCACTTTATTATTGTCTGAGGAATACAAATTGGCAACTTGCAAGATGCAAAATCTATGTACACTAAAATATGCTTGGGGTTGGAGCCAGATATCAAGTGGCAAAGAAGTCAAACCATTCTAACTATACTGTCAGATATCGTTCTCCCCAGAATTTTTTTCCAGCCGGGTGGCATGAAATTGTAGTCGGGTGGGATGAAATAGAAGCCGGGTGGCAAGATAAGAGAATGCAGGGCCAGTGTTTCTGTGAGCAACTCTGCTTACAGCATAGGAGGAGGTGAGTCGATGACAGCCGGGTGCTCACAAAAACTAGCCGGGTGGATCACCCAGCTAAAAATGCCTGGGGAGAACACTGAGATAGGATTTAAGTATGAAGGAGGAGTAATAAAGTTTTGAACAGATAAAGATAAATTTAGGCGTGAGGGTAATAATATGATTAACCTTAGATATCAGAGTGTGCTGTATGTATTTTACTGTATCTTATTAGCAGGAAGGCTAATTTTAAACATTTTATTTTCTGTTTTTAATAAATAAGGTTCAACAGCTGTAAAAATGATGATGTATGTAAACCGCGGTGTAAGACACGTCCAACAAGGTTGCCTAGCGACAATGGAGGGCGGCGCCATGGGCGGACCTCGTGACGTGGAGCGGCGGCATAAGATTAGCGTCAGGGCAGTGTACTCTCAGCCCCTGAATGAGTCACGTATGACGAAACACGTTGGGCGGAGCCGGAGTACACGCTGACGCTGTGGGAGGAAGAGGCGAGCCGAGAGTGGACGTGTTTCCCTGAGTTCCGCGGCCAGGGAAGAAAGTATATGTTAAAGCTGCCTATTGTGGTAATAAACAGATCCTTTTATACGTTATGAGCTGGGAGTCGTGTGATGATCCTACAGCAATACTTGTGATATGCTAAATGACAAGTAGTCTTTCGGTGAGTGCACTCACGAAGGGGGCGTAACTCCTGATCCCTATAAGGTGGTGGCACGTCCCCCTGGACTGCAACACGGGGTGTTTACCTTGTTTTTATGAAAACAATACTTGGCACTATGTGCGTATTTTATTTGTTTTTATAGAATGGTCCGTATCTGGAGGATATAAGGACCCTGAGGCGCAGTTTTTTTGGTGTTTGTGCTATAAGTGTGAGAGTAAAAAGGTGACTTAACTGCTGTGACCCCCTATCAGGATTTATTACCTGTGGAGCAAATTTTTTACAATTTTTTGATTGTGCATTTTTAATGCATTTGCATTTTTCATGTGTTTTTGGTGCATTTAAATTTGTTTCTTAATATTGTCTCCTTTTTTCAGTGGAGTGTCATATTTATTTAATTGAAAGTGTATGCGTTTTCCTCCCATAGGAAAGGATTGTATGTGAATTGCATGCAATTCGCATACAGCAAGTAGAAATAAGCAGCAATTACGTTTCACTATGCAGCCCAGAGACTTCTATTGTGTGCAATATCGCATGCGGTTTCCACACTCCTAAAAACCGCACAGAATTCTGCAAAGTTTGCCCCCAGCAGAAAAGTAATTTTATAACCCCCTCCATAGGGGCCTATGTCCTCCTCTGTTTTACACCACTGTGTGTTTAATATTAAAGTTTTGATTTATATCAGGTAACATTTAGTTTGTTGGAAAAGACTTTAAAAAAAATATTTTACTTCCTTTTTAATAAAATATAATGTATATCAAAATTCTAGTGGTTCAATAAACTTGGGACATATGCTTGGGGGCCATTGTTCATATGAAAAGCCCACTTACGATTTTGTTACAGCTTTCTTGTGCCGACGTCTTGACGAGATGCTGTAGTATAATCTACAATACATAACTTTCTTCCTCATGGTGCCATCTATTTTATGAAGAACGGTAGTGCCCATTTTCACTAAAGCATCTTCACATGATGTCCCACCCCTACACTGTTGGAAAGATGTTCTCTGCCTTGCAAGTCTCACCTTTGCTCTCTTAACATGGTCATTCTACAGATCTGTCCACAAAACCTGTCCAACCTACATTTCCGATCTCACTCAGGAGGTACACGCCTAGCCGCTCACTCCGCTCTTCCAATGAACTTTGCCTAACCCCCCCCCCCCCGCCGCATCACCCAGTCCCATGCACGCCTCCAGGACTTCAAGAGCTGCTCCAACACTATGGAACTCCCTACCTCCACCCATTAGGACAGCCCCCTCAAACATCTTCAAGAAAGCCCTCAAAACTCACCTTTTCACTCTGGCCTACTACCCCTTCACAAGTGCTCTAAACCCACAGCTGAACTCTGGTCCCCTACCTTTCGTGTCCCTACCTCTCCCTCTAGATTGTAAGCCTTTGGGCAGGGTCCTCTTCCTTTTGTGTCCTACCTGATCATGCACCCAGCTAGTTTCGGTGAGTACCCGGCTGTCATCAGCTTACCTTCTTCTATGCTGTAAGCAGATTTGCGCACAGAAGCACCAGCCCTACGTTCTCTCATCTCGCCACACTCAGCTACTTTTTCATGCCACCCGGCTGGAAAAAAATTCTGGGGAGAACACTGCATTTGAACTAGGATTTAGACAAGATGACATTTCTCCTATAAGTAAGACCTGTGTTCTCATGTGCTCTTGCAAACTTCAGTTTGGCTTTTTATATGACTGCTTTAGAGGGATGCCTTCTTCCTTGCTAAGCAAATTCCACGTTGGTGGTATTGGACTGGTTCATTTTTAGGCTACATGAACTGACATGCAAAATTTGTAGAATCCCGCCTCAACTCTGAATGATTTGCATCGCATTGACCATTCCTATTCCAATCCCATGGTGTTTATGCTTGCATATTATTGTTTTTGCAGAAAACACGTAACCTTCAGGAGTTCAGAAATTGTTTTAATGGATGAACCAAATTGTAACAGAGGGATAATGTTGGCTGCCTTATTTCCTCTTACACAAAACCAATTGCTTAGCAGTCCTGCTGATCTATTTGACTGCAGGAGTTTCTGAATTACACACCTGAAACCCATACCGGAGGCTGGCGGGAGCATGGGGCTACCCATTTGTTTACAATAGACCAATTCTCAATAGTAAGAGAATCCTCAGTGTCGCTGAAGATTTCCATTCGTCTTTGGCAATCCAGTGAGGAACCCCATGCTTCTGCCAGGCACCGATCTGTTTCACCGACCAGCTTCAGGACCAAGCAGAGGAGTCAGCAGCAACAAATCCGGGACACGTGAGAAAGCATTTCACGTGCAGCGACCAGCCTGAGAACAGACATTTGTCCATGTGCAATTAACTTTCTCCTAGAAGATAATTTTAATCTTGTCTAAAGAAAATCTGTAAGACACCTCCCCCTCGGGAACACTTGTAGTGGCTGGATAGCGTAGCGTACTAGTTAAGGGCCCTGCCTGATACAGGAAACCTGGGTTCAAATCTCGGCTCTTCCTGTTCAGTAAGCCAGCACCTATTCGGTAAGGAGCTCTTTGGGCAAGACTCCCTAATGCTGGGGATACACGGTACGTTTCTGTACCGTGTATCGACCAGCTGATCCGGCCAGCTGATAATATTCAGCTGGCCCGATCAAGTCACTCGACCCCCGCCCGCGGCGGGGGAGAGCGGTAATCGATCTGCGCGCACGCGGCTGGGGTCGATCCGGCGGCTAATCGAGCCGCCGGTCAACCCCTCTATGCCCGGCATAACACTGCTACTGCCTACTGAGTGCGCTCTAGTGGCTGCCTCGCAAGCGCTTTGAGTCCGACAGGAGAAAAGCGCTATACAAAAAAAAGGAATTATTACTTACCTGGGGAGGGGGAAGCCTCTGGATCCTATTGAGCCTCCCCTATCCTCCTAAGTCTTGGCGATCAAGCGTCGGAAGCCCCCGAACACTGATGAGGTAAATATTTAACTACTGTGACTCGCACCTGTGCAGTAGAGTGGGCCCAATAGGACTTGGTTATTCACATCTTAGCCTGATCGCAAAGCCGCTACTGCCCCTGCGCTGGAGGCGGGGAAGGTAAATATTGCAAGCGCTACTGCGCCTACGCCACAGAGGACATCCCTGTCGACTGTGGTTCCGGGGGAGCCAGCAAGGAGGATGGGGAAGCCTCATTAGGATCGAGAGGCTTTCCCCTCCCCTGGCAAGTATTCCCCAGAGGGGTTTTTTTTCCAGTATTTCATTGCTTACTGGTGGTTAAAAAGGAATTTTATGACAAGGATTGAATATGTCACCTAGGAGAAAACGCAGGATAAAAGGTGAATTGCATATAGGCCACTGTCCGGCTTTCATTGCATCTCTATACCCAGCGGAATGCGGTCTGTTTTATAAAAATGCTGCAGGTTGAGACTCTGCGTTCTGTTTGCCGTGATCCCTGTTTCTTACACAAATGGTAACAGAGTCTTAGGCTAGGTTCACTGTGGCTATTGCGTTCCCTCACCATTAGCTCGTGCCCCACAATGAACGTTGCATAGGGATATCATTGCAGTGCGACTTTCTCCAGTATGATGCATCCATTAACACCCCAGCCAAAAGTTACCTCCATTTAAAGGGAACCAGAGAGGTTGGGGGGAAGCTTTAATACATACCTGGGGCTTCCTCCAGCCCCATAGGCACGGATCGCTCCCACGCCGCCGTCCTCTGCTGCCTGGATCCGCCGGTACCGGGTCCCGTCATTGCCGCTAGTCGGCCAGTCGGCCGGCGGACGCGGCCGATTCGCCGCATCACACGGAGCTCCTTCTATACAAGTACGCATGAGGCTGCCTGCTGTGCAGCCGCATGCGTACATGTATGGAGGGAGCCCCTGTGATGCGGACAATTGGCCGCGTCCGCCGGAAGTGACGGGCCCGGTAACGGCGGTTCCAGGAAGCGGAGGATGGCGGCGTGGGAGCGATCCAGGCTTATGGGGCTGGAAGAAGCCCCAGGTATGTATAAAGGCTTGTTCTTTTTTTTTCAGCCCGTTCCTCTCTGGTTCCCTTTAAGATAATTGGTTATCACAAGCTAACTGTCAATCTGCCTAAAGAATGGTATGCACTTGCGATTACCGTTGTCCAACGGGGATGGAGACACGCTCCCTCAGTAGACAATTAGTGGCAGAGACTGTACAAACACTTTGCTAGCCTACAGGCTGGCGATGCGTTCCTTTAGCATGTGGTGGCAAGTGGACAAGCTGTTCACAACAGAAAGGGAGCACCAGGGAGCATTCAGCCAAGATGATTGAGCAGGCTGCATCTCTCACCAACGCATCAGGGATGATCAGGGGCTCTACACATGCTAGATTATTGGCAGCAGTGGTCTTTCACAAGGGTAATCTAGCAGGTTATGGGCCCTAAAGCAAACCAAAAACTGATTGTGCCAAGTGATGTAAAATAAATGACACCCAAATATATGCCAAAACATTATTTGAAGGATGTGGCCTTAGATAGGTCACACGCACTCACAAGCTGCATTAATGTACAACTTCTATGTCTGACATTCTCTGTGTCAACGTGTATAGTGTGCAACTGTCACTTTTTCATAATTTGCTTTGTGCACGTTAATATGTATGCTTCTAGCAACACACTGCAAGCTCTGTGTTCTTTCAATGGAATCTATTTTGACACAGCACAATTGATGAAGCGTGGAGAGAGAACCACACTATTCACTAAACGCCCCATGCTCTGTCCAGATAGAAGCCATACAATAAATAGAAACAAAAAATAATAATAGTAATCCAGAACATTATCATTCCTGTTAAATTATGCAAGCTTTTATTTTTATTAGTTATATACAATATTGCCTTTGTGGCAAAGATTTTGTTTTGATCTTTAAATAAAGAAATCTTACCCTACTGATCCAGTGCTTGATCAATTTAATATTTGGAAAGTGAGGATTTGAGATGCAAATAATATGAGTTGATGCATGTTTTATGCAGCTTGATGATAAACCAACCAAATGGCATCATGTTGCATCATCTTAAATGAAATATGTATCATCATCAGCAGCATGGTGTATTTAGCGGAGTGCCTCCAATCTTGGTTTATCGTGATCTAACGTCAGTGATATTTGATTCATAAAAAGGAGAAAAAAAAACAAGGAAGAAGGGCTCTGCTACACAAAGCAACAGGGTCCTGTTATGAGAAAGATCTGCTGTAGTTAAAAATCTCCAGCTGCTACAAACATTATTAAATGAAGTTGCTAATCAAAACAATGGTAAAAACCTTTTATTAGCCATTCAGTTCAACAAATTAACCTGCATGAGAAAAAGTCTGCAATACAGGCACAGAACAATACAAAGTTTTCATTTTCAGATGTCTTTTTTTTTAAAACCACATAAAAAAAGAAATATCCGTAGCTGACAAGTTCAGTTCAATACAATTAGTGAAGGAAACCATAATATAATTGCAATATTTCCCTTAGTCATGCTTTACTGCCTACATCTAGAATGCAGCACTACAAGTTAATGTGTCAACTCAGCACACAACTATGCTGTGCTACAGCAAAGCAACTCTCAAGCTGGAAACAGCAGAGGGTTACATAAAAAAGAGACAACTTGTTACCACACCTACTCTAAGCCAGCAGCAAATGAGAAGCAGCAGAAGTGGAGGGTGGCAGCACACAATCTGACTATCCCTGAAGGCCCCAATCATGGTGACGCAGTAAAGCTACCTGATCTTTCCCTCCCTCTGACAAAATTGTTCTGCTGCAAGGAAGTCAACATTGGGAGGGGAAACTAACTTGCTTTCATATCACAAGTTAGATCAAAATAGGAAAGCCTAGGAAACAACATTTTGTGAAGTGCTGTTGTCCATGAAAGACTTGCACTCTTGGTAAGAATACACAAACAGTGCCTGTAAACCTATACATTTCAAAGCTATAATAAGGAAATACATTTCACAAAAACAGACAAGATAAGCAAATCAAACAAAAACATATGTATAATATTATGAGAGGGTGTGAGGATTTTTTTTAAGTATTTACAGTTTACTAGCATTTTGATAAATCCCATAAGAAAAAGGGTGGGATTGGGAGGTGACCTCTTACAGACAGTAAACATGGAGGTGTGGCCCCATTAGGAAGGGAGTTGCCAAGGGGCTATGAATCCCATGACTCCAAATAAGGGAGAGGGGCTTCTGGGAGTTCAAAACCTGAACACAAGCATTACACGGTTAAATAAACCACTAGAGTCACAGTAAAGTACAGTATTAAATGTGATCTGCAATACCAAACTGAAAAATGCATTCAGTAAACAATCTGACACTGTTACACAGCCTCTATAGCAAGATCTTACTACAGGCATAAGGTTAAATAAAACTGGTTTACGAAATAGCAGCAAAATATACATCAAGGCGTGCAAAAAATAAAATAAAATCGAAACTTACAATCAATTTGAACATACTCTTTTAGTTGCAGCATATGCAATACTATGACTCTAAGCTAAACGGTTCAAAACACAAATATTTGAGTTTACAACTCAGCAGTGTGTACACATCGTTCCCTGAATACTAGCCACAAAAGGCCAAAACACCAATTCTGAGTCTGACAATGAAAAATACCAATACAGCTCAGCATTCGCCTGCTGCTTACCAGGACAACACTGGCATAGATGGGTGACCTCTCCCGCTCGCCTAAGCAGCTGTGCCTTGTTTTGAAGTCACCTACAGTCATCTTTGCCAACAATATTAGAAAAATAAACTAGACTTGTATGGGCGGCCAGCAATTGTGGGAGAAACTTGTAGCTCGGCTAGCTGGAGATCACATCAGGCAACAGGCCCGCTCCATACATTGTGATGAGGATCAGCCTTTGACCTTTCACAGAGAACATCCTGGGAGCAGCAGCCATGGCTTATTTTGGCTCCAGAGTGAGCGCTGCCCTCCCAGGCGCGGTGTGACTGCTCAGCCGGGGAAGAAGTGACAATAAGGGACCCCGGGTCACCGGTGGCAACAGACTGGCGCCAAAATCCAGGCATGGCTGCTCTCGGGGGCTGCCCGCCACAGCCCGGGTCACATGACCTCTGGTTGCTCCTGGTTACCGCGCTCCCCAGCAGCGGGGCGGCCATCATACACATCCGGGGAGGCCGCGCTCTGTAACGCGACAGCGGGAACACGGGCAGCGCTCAGGAAGACAAGGCCGCGTCCTGTACCGCCCCCTCCCCCACCCAGCCGCCGCTCTCCAGCCCAGGCCCGGCCACCATCCTCCCCCCGCTCCCAGCACAACAAGGCCGCGCCGAGGAAACTTCCACCAACGTGTCCGCCATTTTACAACTTACCTCAGCCCCAGCACTGCGCGCCTCCCGGGGGAGGGCCTCGTCCCGCCGCCTGCTGCTGCTAATCCCAACAACGGAGAGCGACGGCGATCCTCAACCGAACAGCAAGGCCCAAGTCCGCATCCGGGCTACGGGGAGCAATACGGAGCGCTTTGGCGGCGGCTCAGGCTCGGCTTGGAGTTGTTCGCTTCTCGGCAGCTCGAAGTCGAATGAGGCACGCAGGCGCCACCTGGCGGTCACAAAACTGCGATCGTCTCTTGCTGTTACACAGCGCCACCTAATGGGCAGAGCCCTAATCTCGTATTGTTAACCCCAGTGCAGCCAGAATGGAGACGAACGTCCTGTAACCTCTTCTATGCTACGGTGTGGTCACACTCGCACCACTGGCTGCAGGCAAATGTATTGCCACGTGGGACTATGGGGCTGCTTAGCAAAGTTTAACTTAGAAACCAAGGAAGAGTCATAGGCTGGCTATATAGGGATTGATAGGCCAATTCGATTTTTGTCGATTCTGAAAGTAATCTTTTGCTCACACATCTCCATTCAACTACTTTGAATCAATTTCAGGCAGTTTATTGTTTGAAAGGGCACACTGCCATGTTGAAAAATGGCCGTCCAGTGTTGGTTAGCCACTGTAAAGTTAACAACCCAAGGAAAGATTAAATTGGGTAAGTACACTGATGAACAATCGTTCCCCGATCTATCAAAATCGTAACAGGCACAATGCAAATGACAGGGCGTGGACAATCGTTTAAACGTCATTGATCGCGCTCCCATGGCTGGGAGCATCCTGCACAGACGCAGTAGAGATTTTCTCATACTGCGCTTGTGCAGGACGCTCCAGGCTACGGGAGCACAAACAAGGACGCATGCGGCCAGGGAAGAGCTGCCGAAAACAACTGCGGTGGGAAACCCGAGGCTCGTTTAGTACTTGCGCGGGCACAGGTCGACTGCAGAAGCCCAAGTCAAGTAAAACTTTTTTTCCACAGGCTTAAAGGAGTTGTCAGGCTAAATTGAATAAAATAAACGCTACTTACAGAACTACTGCGCCTGCGTTGTCCGCTCTGGACCATGTGGCGGTGATTGACAGCGCCGATCGCGCAGAACATAGCGACCTCCAGGTCGCTCTGACGTCATCGCCGGGGACCGGGTCAGAGCTCCGGCAAACGGCTGCGGGCAGAGCTGCGGCGAGGGAGGTCCTGGGAGCTTGGGGCTGGAGGAAGCGTTTATTTTATGCAATTTGGCCTGACAACTCCTTTAAGTCTGATAAAGCACTTAAAGCGGACCCAAACCAAACATTTTTTTTAATTCAAAATATTTAGTTGCACCACTCTGACATATACAAAGATAAATAAACACTCCGTCAAGCCTATGAGCATTTCAGTGCATGCTTTTCAGCCTTCTCTTTTCACAACTAGGGTTATACAGGTGGCAGCCATTAGGAATTCTTCCTTTGCTGGACACCACCTACTCCATCAGTTTGCTGGATTCTGTCCCGGCAATTTGAAAGGAAGGGAGGAGTTCCTCCAATAAATGTAAAATATTTTATATTTGTCATCATGTAGCTGAAAAAAGGCTGCTATTTATCATTATAATTTAGAAAATAGATTTTATTTCGAAATCTTGTATTTTTAATTTGGGTCCACTTTAAGTGCAAACGTGACTTAAATTCATGGCTTTGAATGATTTAATTTAATCAAACAAAGAACATTGTAACACGCTTTTCTCCTGACGGACTCAAAGCGCCAGAGCTGCAGCCACTAGGACGTGCTCTTGGGCAAGTCTCCCTAGCAGTGTTAGGGAGACTTGCCCAAGGTCTCCTACTGAATAGGTGCTGGCTTACTGAACAGGCAGAGCCGAGATTCGAACCCAGGTCGCCTGTGTCAGAGGCAGAGCCCTTAAAGTGAACCAGAGACGAAGCACCCTCATGTATTTTACCATATATATCAGTGGGAACATTAGAGAAAACACCTACCCTGTTCTCTGTTTCATTTTTAACTGTTCAGCTTGCTTCTAATCAGCCCTAATAAAATCCCCGACTGAGCATTCAGTCTGGCTTTGCTCAGGAATCTTTATAGCTGAGTCATTATAGCAGAGCCACAGGGGGGCAGGCTTGGGCTTGAAAGGACATCAGATTAGACAGACTCGGCTATAAAGATTCCTGAGCGAAGCCAGACTGAATGCTCATTCGGGGATTTTATCAGGGCTGATTAGAAGCAAGCTGAACAGTTAAATATGAAACAGAGAGCAGGGTAGGTATTTTCTCTAATGTACCCACTGATATATATGGTAAAATAGCAAATACTTAATAGAGTACTCGGGGGATTTGTATAGGATACGTGCTCCCTGAACAGGGTTAGGCCCTGTTTGTTTTGACACTATTAGTGTTTGACACTAATAGTGTTTGACACTATTGTGTCACATATGTATCATATCACTGGGATGGATCACTTTCAGGTAGATAAAGATTGTACATCTATGTGCATGTGTCATGGAGAGGAAAGGGCTCTCCTCTCCAGCACCTATGCACAGCTAGTACATGCACAAATAGGACCTGCTGATCACACCCTCTTACACCAAACACAGGTAAAAATACAGAGCTCTGATAGGGGCTATATATGCTGACAGTTATGTGGGGCAGGGGCACTGTATAGGTTTGATGCACAGCACTGTATATATGTATTCACTCCGGACGAAGGCGTTTAGCCGAAACATGTCGAGTTATTTGTAATTTTGTACACTGTTTGCATGGTGTGATCCCCTACTGTCCATTATACCTGTGTTTGGTGTAAGAGGGTGTGATCAGCAGGTCCTATTTGTGCATGTACTAGCTGTGCATAGGTGCTGGAGAGGAGAGCCCTTTCCTCTCCATGACACATGCACATAGATGTACAATCTTTATCTACCTGAAATTGATCCATCCCAGTGATATGATACATATGTGACACAATAGTGTCAAACACCAACGCAGCTGTTTATGTTTTATAAATGCTGTACCTTTGATATACCTGATTTTAATAGAACTAATAAAAGTTATGTTTTAGTGCGCTAGGGGCCTAACCCTGTTCAGGGAACACGTATCCTATATATGGTAAAATACATGAGGGTGCTTCGTCTCTGGTTCACTTTAACCATTACACTATTCAGCCATTCTTCCAAACCATGGAGTATCCAAAGGAAAAACAGTCAGCCTTGATAACTAAAAGTATATAATTTGTTTGGTAAAATAGCTTAAACAGTTACATATCTAGAAGCAACATAATGTTTAGTTAATAAACATACTTTTTTTTTTTTTACTTCCAGTAGGTAAACACACCACTCATAATGTAAGTTTTCAAACAGCAGGAAACATTTAGAATTCATATCCGTACACTTTTTTGAACTTTTTTTCAACCAGGACAGCAGAGAGATCCACTAGATTCAACTGTTTGATAGGGATGGCCCAGCCTAGGAGAACTCATGGAGAAGCATGTGATCAGTCTGATCAGCTGATAGATTTGTTTACGATTAGCAAAATTGCAATCGCAGGACATGCAGCATTTTGTGAGCATTTGCGCTTCAATGTAAAGTATTGAAGCGCTAGCAAATCGCTCATGAATCTGTGCGATTTTAAATTACTGCAAACTGTAAAAAAGAATTATAATAATTTGAAAGGACCAATCAGAATTAAAATCACAAATTGCTATCAAAATGGCTGCCAAAAAGCTTACACTTTTTAAAATCGCTACCACAATCGCCAGAAAACGCTCATGAAATTGCTTACAAAATACTACTTATAAACTCTAGCGATTGCGCTAGCGATTTGTAGTGGGTTCCAGGCCTCAATCTGCTACGTAAGTTTGTCAGGAAGGTTTGAACAACCTTCATTCTATAGATGTTGTTTCGATGCTAACGATCAGTTCATGCAAAAGACCCAAGAAATCCTCTTGTAGTCCATTTACTTTCTTCTTCTTCATGCTTGCACTGTTCACACAAAAGTTAAAGGACACCTGAGCCGAAAATAAACTAATGAAATAAACGATTGTACCTACCTTCCTTCTCCTAAAAACATATTTTTAATATATTCCCCAATTTTATTTTATGTTTAAATCTACTTTTTAAGTTTTAACTGTTTTATTGTTTTTTGCTCAATGACACATTCATTGAAGTATGTCAGAGCTAAAATCTATGAACTATTGACCCTTTTTATCTCTTTCCTGCTCCCAGAAGCCATTTTCTGCTAGAAAAGTGTTTTATAGTTGGAATTTCTTATCAGTGAGGATCACACTGTAGTCACTTCCTGTCTGAGTCAAGACTGAGTCAGCCACTTACATACCTGATATTTAACTCTTTCAGGCAGATAAAGAAAAAAAGGAACACCGCACAGGTATTTGTGTGCTAGGCACTGTACATACCCATGTCTATCTCATCATGTCACATGTCACCTCGGGTATCCTTTTAAGGAAACCCACGATGAGAGGATATGGAGGCTGCCATATTTATTTCCTTTTAAACAATACCAGTTGCCGGCCGTCCTGCTGTTCCTCTGCCTGTGATACTTTTAGCTGCAGACCCTGAACAAGCATACAGCACATCAGGTACTCTGACTTAGCCGACTCAAATTTTACTGGATTAGCCATATGCTTGTTCCAGGATTTTGACACTACTTATGGCAGAAGATCAACAAGGCTGCCAGGCAACTGGCTTTGTTTACAAGGAAATAAATATGGCAGCCTCCATATCCCTCCCACATCGGTTTCCCTTTAAGAAATATCTGAGGATTTCATACACACCTTGTGGATAAGACAATCATTTTTCATTATCTTTCTAGGTCTAAGCAAATTTTAACGATTATCTGCCAATTGGTTGTTGATTGTTCCTTTCAAAAGACTTTTATTTCTGCTTTTTTTGTATGTGATGTGCAATTCGTGTTTCAATGCAAGTCATAAATTGGCCTCAATTCACTAAGACCATGCTGGAGATAATAAAGCAAGAGAAAACTTACCTCCACACAGTGAGAGAGTGATCTTATCTCTTCATTCCTTAAGTTACCTCCTCTGTAGTTAATTTACCTTCTCTGTAGTTAATTTACCTCCTCTGTAGTTAATTTACCTCCTCTGTAGTTATTTTCACACGCAGTTAATAAACAGCCTGTCTTTAACTGTGGAGTTATTTTAAGGATTAAAGAGTTAACTTAGGCTAGTTACACACCAGGACGTTGCGTTTAGGGGACATCATAGGGCACATAACGTGCCCCTAACGCATCGCCTGGTGCTCTCTGTTGTGGACGTCAGAGTGAGCCGCGTTGTGCAGCTCACTCTGGCGTCCGTGATGCCGTGATGCGTACTCTTGGACGCATGCGGCATCACGTGGTCCCGCCCGGCCAATCGCCGCACAGAGCGGCCGCTCCAGGAAGTAAACACTGCACGTCACACCGTGCAGTGATTATTAATTAGCCATGTGCCTGGCCGCTCCCCACTCCTCCCCAACACTACTGAGCATGTGTGCACAGTCTAACGCGGCTTAGCCGCGCATAACGCACAGCATGCAGCACTCTCAACGGATGTGCTGCGTTACAATGTAACGCAACGTGGGCACTGTGAACAGCCCATTGATTTTTCATTGCTGTGCGGTGGGCTGCGTTACAGGCTGCTCTAACGTGCGCCTGTAACGTCCCACTGTGATAGCAGCCTTAAGGCTTCTTGCACACCAAGACGTTGCATTAGGTGCCACGTTAAGGTCGCATAACGTGCACCTAACACAACGTATGGTGCTGCAAGAGCCGACGGTAGAGTGAGCCGCGTTAGGCGGCTCGAGTCCTATAATGTCTCCCAGAGTGGCGCTGATTGGCCAACGGGACCACGTGATGCGGAGCGAGACACTCTGCATCACGTGGTCCCGCCGGCCAATCAGCGCCCGCCAGTGCAGTGAATATTAAGTAGCCATGTGCGCGGCTACTGTAGCTGGCTCTCCCCGCCTCCTCTCCGCCCCTCACTGCGCATGTGCAAACAGTCTAACGCGGCTATAGCCGCTCCAACGCCGTAGCATGCTGCACTTTGCACAGAACGTGCAGCGTTACATGTAACGCAACGTGGGCTGTGTGAACAGCCCACTTGTGTTACATTGCTGTGCGTTGGGGAGCGTTACAGGCGCACTAACGTGCGCCTGTAACGTCTTGGTGTGTAAGCAGCCTAAAGGCAGAAGAGTTAACTTTAGGTTTGGCTGAGGTAAAATGTTTCCTGAATACAACGGCCTCAATTCACTAAACTTATCTCCTGTCTTTAATAACTCTTCTAGAGTTATCACCATGGTAACAAGGCATGTAGTATTCAGGAAACATTTTACCTCAGGCGAGCCTAAAGTTAACTCTTCTGTCTTTAAATTAACTCTCCAATCCTTAAAATAACTCCAGAGTTAAAGACAGGCTGTTAATTAGCTGCATGTGAAAATAACCACAGAGGAGGTAAATTAACTACAGAGGAGGTAAATTAACTACAGGAGAGGTAACTTAAGGAATGAAGAAGTAAGATAACGCTCTCACGTGTGGAGGTAAGTTTTCTCTTGCCTTATTATCTCTAGCATGATCTTAGTGAATTGAGGCCTACATGCCTTATCACCATGGTAACAACTCTAGAAGAGTTATTAAAGACAGGAGATAAGCTTAGTGAATTGAGGCCAATGGAAATGCAGAAAAAGCGTGTTGAGTATGAAGTTAATTCAGTGTAGTTTTTGCCTATAAACACATTTAAATACAAAAAATTGCACACTAAACTTTGTACAGAAAAGGATAAAAACATCACAAATGCAAAAACATGCATGCAAAAAATGGAGTGCTTTTTCAAGTGTGAACCCACCCTAATTTTCAGAAACCATTTACGCTTCTCAGGTTATGTAGCTACATCTGTGGCTGGATTAGGCAATGATCTCTTGTCTGTATGGGAGTTGTCAATCACTTTTGCCCCCCATCCTATAAGCTGGGAGCGATGTCTACATATGAGAGCTGGTTCACATTTTATTGCCGGCGATCAGCACAGCCCTGCTGCTAATGTATCCCTATGGAATCATTCTCACTGCAGCATTTGTGATTTGCATAAATCGCAAACGTGCTGCATGTAGCGCTTTGGTGGCGATTGCGATGTGATTCCTGTTCTATCGATCGGGAATCACAATGAAAATCGCGGCAATTTGCTTTCTGAGTGTGAACTGGCCCTGACTGCCTTTTTGTTGTCCATATCATAACAAGAGCACTCACTAAGCCAAGCATTGTTCATACTTGCAGCAGCATGAATGTGCTAAGACCACAAAACACCCATAAATATTCATGCGGAAAACAGCTAAACCTTAGTTCACCCTGCAAAGCGATTGTGATTTTGCAACACAATTGTTGAAGGAATGGGCGTTTTTGCACATTCCTTCAAGCTGAACCACTCTGAAAAATGCTGCATGCAATTTTAAAAAAAATTTCAATGCTGCTGTGGGAACACTGCACTAGCGCTTTGCCAATGGCAGGCAAGCACATCACAATCACCCATAATGTGAACCAGCTCTTAGGTAAGGCCTCTTTTCCACAGACAGTTGATAAGCAGTGAAATGCCCCTCATACTCTCACAATTGTTTGCTGTTGCCTGGCAACTGCTTGCTGCTGCCTGGTCACTGCTCACTGCAATTGGAAGTGCTGTACAATAAACTGTACAGCGTTTCCGATTTGTGATGGGTTTTTTGTTTTTTTTTAAATAAAGCTTTATTATACTTACCTGGCGTCCTTCTTACGTCTGTAGTCCCGCCCCCTAAAGGAAGAGGTTATAGGTGCTTCTCTAGGCACAATCAGAGAAGCACCTGTGACCTCTTCCTTTAGGGGCAGAGCTACTTCCTTTAGGGGTGGAGCTACAGAGGAAAGAAGGAAATCAAGACACCGGGTAAGTATTTAAAGTTTTATTCAAAGGACAATCGCTCGGCCCTACAAAGCGCTGCATAATTGTTTTGATAAGCAATTCATGCAGCGCTTATATAGTTTGCATTGAGCGCTAATGCACTCAAAATGCTGCATGTCCTGCGACTACGATTACCCCTAATCGCAACCGCGCTAATGGGTTCCCCCTCACTGACATTGGCAAAGTGTTTTTGGGAATTACCGGCAATCATCGGTGTTCCCAAAACGCTGCCAAATATGCCCTAGTGGGTTCCAGGCCTAAGCAACATTTGTGGTGCATCTAGTATTTAGGACCACATAAATGTGTACAAATTTCTCTGTCATCCAACAAAGTTAGAATATAGTCTGTAGATATATCATAAGAAATGACCACATGGAGATGATGGGGATTGCAGAGTCAGACACCTCTGTAAGCTGATTGGAGGAAGCTTCCCGGAGGCGGGGGAGCCGCACTATACAGGAGGCAAGGGGAGCGGCTGGGAGTGGCAGCATGAGGTAAATAACAGGCTAGCGACAATCTGCATGTCGCTAGCCTGGCGCTTTTGTTATTGGGGGACAGCAGAGCCCGGGGGAGAGTGGGGGTAATGAAAGGACATAGAGGCTGTTCATTGTATACACAACTTGCCTCTATGTCCTAATATGATTTGTCAAACCCTCCTCGAGTTCTCTTTAAAGGGATACTGTAGGAGGTCGGGGGAAAATGAGTTGAAGTTACCCGGGGCTTCTAATGATCCCCTGCAGACATCCTGTGCCCACACAGCCATTCACCGATGCTCCGGCCCCACCTCCGGTTCACTTCTGGAATTTCAGACTTTAAAGTCTGAAAACCACTGTGCCTGCATTGCCATGTCCTCGCTTCCCCTGATGTCACCAGGAGCGCACGGCGCAGGCACAGACCATACTGGGCCTGCGCAGTACCCTCCTGGTGCCATCACCGGGAGTGAGGACATGGCAACGCAGGCACAGTGGTTTTCAGACTTTAAAGTCTGAAATTCCAGAAGTGAAAGAGGCGGGGCCAAAGCATTGGTGAGTGGCTGCGCGGGCACAGGATGTCTGCGGGGGACCATTAGTAGCCCCGGGTAAGTTCAACTAATTTTTTCCCGACCCCCCCTACAGTATCCCTTTAACCACTTTGTCCTCCTTGACGTATAAAAACGTCAAGGAGGACAGGCTCGCTCCCGATCGCGCACGTGCACGCGCACTCCCGGTCGCGGATTCGGTAGCCACGGAATCAATGTATCGGGCTATAGAGCCCGATCACTGATTCCTCTCCCCCGCTGAAAAAGCGACAGCTTCTCTCGGAAGCTTCGCTTTTTCTGAAACTATGTCCCTCTAAGCGTACATTGTACGCTTAGAATGACGTCATGTAAACAAAATCGAGATTGCCATCTTGTGGCCAAAAAGTAAAACTACAAGTAAAAGTTAAAAAACATTACAATACACAAATATTTCCCCAAATAAAACACTTTTATATCCCACCCTCCCAAAAATGCCCACATAAAATGTTTAATAAAAAAAGAAAAAAAACATTACTATAAAAAAAAAAACACAAATATTTACCTAAGGGTCTAAACTTTTTAAATATCTATGTAAAGATGAAATATTTCTCTCTATTTTTTTTTATAAGCTTGTAAATAGTGATGAATGCAAAACGGAAAAAATGCTCTTTTATTTCCAAATAAAATATTGTCGCCATACATTGTGATAGGGACATAATTTAAACGGTGAAATAACCGTGACATATGGGCAAATACAATACGTGGGTTTTAATTATGGAGGCATGTATTATTTTAAAATTATAATGGCTGAAAACTGAGAAATAATGATTTTTTCCGTTTTTTTCTTATTCTTACTGTTAAAATGCATTTACAGTAAGGTAGCTCTTAGCAAAATGTACCCCCCAAAGAAAGTCTAATTTGTGGCGGAAAAAACAAGATATAGATCAGTTCATTGTGATAAGTAGTGATAAAGTTATATGCTAATGAATGGGAGGTGAACATTTCTCAAGTGAAAACGACGGAACGCGAATGGGTTA
Organism: Hyperolius riggenbachi; assembly: GCF_040937935.1. Classification (NCBI taxonomy): domain Eukaryota; kingdom Metazoa; phylum Chordata; class Amphibia; order Anura; family Hyperoliidae; genus Hyperolius; species Hyperolius riggenbachi. The sequence continues at coordinate 143,418,304 of NC_090653.1, forward strand.
AAGTACAAGCAGGCAATCAACAGCCGCATAGCTTTAGGCTGGGAGCACACATAACGGGAAAGGCTGCGTTTTATGTTATGTGTTATGTTTTATGTTTAATGTTGTGTGCGTTTTTACTGCGTTTTTGGTATGTTTGTGATGTGTTTTTCAAAAACAACACCAGTTTTTAAAAACGCACACATCAAAAATGCATATGCGTTTTTTCCCTGTGGCCCATAGACCTTCCATTAGTGGCAAAAACGCTAGCGTTTCAGCTATGTGTGCACCCAGCCTCCTACTGTTAGCAGTGCAAAACTAGCAGTGGCATTGCTCCAATAATTTTTTGATCAGATTTATACTAAAATTCAAATTTCGGCTTGGTCCACACTATATAACGGATTTGTGCCGCACACAAAGACTGCGGATGCAGACACTGACCACAGCACAAACCACTGTTTTTTTTGATAAAACATTTGATAAATATATAACACCTTAGTAAATTAAAAATTAGATTTTACCCATGAGGTAAATTATCAAACGTTTGATAAAGTGTTTGATAAAGCTTAGTGAATTGAGGCCTAGTAGTGTCTCCATTGTGTTCTTATCATCAGCCATGTCATATAAAGCAGATATATTTAGAGATGTCAGCGAACCCCTCACCCTATACTACTTCCGGGTTGCTATGACCTGGAGTAGTACGGCTGCGCTGGGCAGGCGGTGTGCGTACTTGATCGCGTGCCTGTTGCCGGGCACTTTCTGCACATGTGCGTGACGTCATGAGTGACGTCACGCTCAAGCACAGAGTGCCCGGCAACAGGCGTGCGATCAAAGACGCGCACCGCCGGCCCAGTGCAGCCGTACTACTCCGGGACATAGCGACCCGGAAGTAGTAGCGGCCCATAGAGATTTGCTGGCGAACGGTTCGCCAACATCTCTATATATATTATGTGTCGTCTAATGTCTATAATTATTGTGCAGTGGACATCCCTGCATTCCGCTCACCACAGCAGATCCGTTCTAAATGGGCATCTGAATATCTTACACAGAACATAGGATTCATCATCATGTTCGTTTATTCACTACTCTCTTATGCAGAAATATGGCCCATTTTTTAATCATGCCTAATATAGCGTGATGACATGAAGTAAAGGCCTGAGCACACTTTTGCATGTCTGTCCAGATTTCAGTAACACTTCAGTGTTGCACCTTGCTGAACCCAGTATAGGAGTGCGCAAGTGTGCTCAGGCCCATAGGGCCCTTCCACACCGAGTCCATAGCATTGCAACAGAGGCATTCCACTTGAGAGTGGTGCGCCAGGTTCCACGTGTATGGCATACTTTCATTGTACTATATACCTCACTGTATGGTCCTACTGTAGCGGTAACCTGCGGTACGTCTTTTCAATTGCGTTGCAATGTTATTGCAATGCAATTTTGAATTGGAAGGACCCTTAAACTACCAATATTCTCAATCAATCATCATTCAATGAAATATCAAATTCTCCCCCGATTTAACATACACCATAAAACGTATTAGCTTAGAATTTTTGACTTTGCTTTCAATATGGTCGTCTTCTACATTAGACACATAATAAAACAAAAAGGTTGAAGAAAAGCAAGTTTACACTAAAAAAAAATCTGAAAAACTGATATATGGAACGTAGCCATTAAAATGTGTTATTTGGCAATATTTTTACTCTGCACCATCAGTAGAATATGTGGTCGCACAGATAATGGATCAGAGTGGATCCCATTGTGTGATCAGATTCAGAACGTGCGTTGCTTTGTGTGCTGAAGAGCGGGGCTCGGCAGGTATAGCCTCTCATGTTCCCAGCACAGAGCAGGCAAGTTTAGGCGGCACTAGCTCCACACAATGCACAAGAGGGTCGTCAGGGATTAGCAGCCATTATCTAGCCAGCATCGTGTTTGTTTCCATTATCGTGTCACATGCCGCCTCCTCCCCTCCGCACAAAGGGTTAAGGGGAAGTACAGTGCGAGGAAAATGGGGGCAGCTGTGCACACATGCGCCATTCCCATCTTCCTCTATGCAGCTTGTGTCACACACAAATGCTTTATACGTCCCAAGCGCCGTGTAAAATGAAATTGGAGCGGGTAACCGTCACGCTGCGGGGACAGGCATGAGAATGGAGCCGCTCTGTGTCCCCTGCGCACTGACAGCTAGCCTTTCCGGCTAATGGCGTATGTTGTTATTCCGACGACCGCCATGGCGCCTGCTCCTATTGCCTACGTGCGGCTTCAGGGAGGGAGGAGGAGGGGGAGGGCAGAGCTGAGGAAGCGCCTCTCACACAGGTAGCCCAGTCGGCTGTGCGTGGGGTTGGGGCGCTTCACCGAAGTTGCAATGGCAAGTAAATAAACTCCATCTGAACAATTCCACGCTGGGAACGGAGAGAAACAGAAGGAGGGCATTATTTCCACAGGGGACGTTCTACACCCCTAATACAGTAGAATCCCTTTATGGTAAACTCTAAGGCACCTGGGCAAAGTAGTTTAAATCAGAATGTTATTATATCAGAAATTGTCAAACTCAAGCTGCAAGCACATAAAGTGTATACTATAATATATAAGTAATACTATATCTTAATTCAGTCAATAATTGGGAGCCATTTTTTACGATACTTAAGCAAGCGAGCACAGTGTCTATGCGAGATGAAAATGCACAGCCACTAGAAAAAATAAAAGCGTGAGGAAATGTGGGTGCCCAATAATCCCGAGAGTAAAATATCAGTATTTAATACCTATATTTTACTGTAAAAGTGTCAAAACAATAGTAAAATATTGGTATTAAATATATTACTATGTGAGAACGTGCCCACTTCCTTGGGAGGATACTGCGCCTACACATTGTGCACGGGCACTCTCAGAAGACACAAAGTAAAAGTACGGATCCGCACACAGACTTATGCAGGAACATGTAAACCTTTATTGTCCCATCACTCGCGTACAATCATTTGACCATACACCAACGATCGTTTCGGGGCCAAGAGGGTCTCCTTTGTCAAGGCTAGGACAGATGCCTGTCCTAGCCTTGACAAAGGGGACTTTATTGGCCCCGAAACGATCATCTGTGTACAGTCAGACACTGTGTACCATCACAAACACGATGCAGGCGCAGTATTCACCCGGTGACGTGGGCACGTTCTCACGTGGGGAGGGCGTGCGTATGCGCAGAAGACGTCGACCCATTGGTGGTCAGCGATCCTTAGAGGCTGCCAGCGGGACTCCATAGAAGACCAGAGCTGCAGGCGAGGGACACAAATGACCTCTAGGGGCTGGAAGAAGCCCCAGGTAAGTAAAAGTACATTTATTTTGTCATCTCGGAAATTCTTCAATAAAGTTACTGTACTTTTAGTGGATGATACTGTAGCATTGCAGCTATGCACAAGCAAGTCACAGATGACAGGCAATTCCCTCAGTAATCAGGCAACAGCTTACACAGGAAGGGATAGTTCACAGTTGGAACGCATATCACGATTGTGAGTTTGCATCGCAATTCAGCCACGATTTGCGCTTGTGATTCCTGTTCACTAGAACAAGAATCACATTGCAATCACCCCTAAAACACTGCATACAGCACGTTTGCTATCTATGCAAATCACAAACGCTGCAGTGAGAATGATCCCATGGGGGATGCATTAGTAACAGTGCTTTGCCGCAAAGAGCTGAAAAACGCCCTAGTGTGAACTAGCCCGAAGTATAGGTCTCACCTGATGGTTTTGAGGCTGGTTTAACACTGGTACTGTGCGATTGCAGTGTGATGCTTGTGCTACACTGCAAATCTCATCAATTGTAGACACCTGCTTTAATGGGGAAATTGGCGGCAAACAACCCTTTAAAAACAGCTGTCTACTGCTCACTTCCTGTGGCTTGAATGAGCTGTGAGAGTACCATGTTCCGTCGCGGGGGAATGGTTGGTGATATTAACTTCCTGTGTGTGGCACATTAGTATATGTGGGGGGGGGGGACTTTTCAACATGGGTGGGGACATGGCGGCCATTTTGAAGATGGCCATTTTTAATCCAACTTTTGTTTTTTCAATAGGAAGAGAGTCATGTGACACATCAAACTTATTGGGAATTTCACAAGAAAAACAATGGTGTGCTTGGTTTTAACACAACTTTATTCTTTCATGAGTTATTTACAAGTTTCTGACCACTTATAAAATGTGTTCAATGTGCTGCCCATTGTGTTGGACTGTCAATGCAACCCTCTTCTCCCACTCTTCACACACTGATAGCAACACCGCAGGAGAAATGCTAGCACAGACTTCCAGTATTCGTAGTTTCAGGTGCTGCACATCTTGTATCTTCACAGCATAGACAATTGCCTTCAGATGACCCCAAAGATAAAAGTCTAAGGGGGTCAGATCAGGAGACCTTAGAGGCCATTCAACTGGCCCACGACAACCAATCCACTTTCCAGGAAACTGTTCATCTAGGAATGCTCAGACCTGACACCTATAGTGTGGTGGTGCACCATCTTGCTGGAAAAACTCAGGGAACGTGCCAGCTTCAGTGCATAAAGAGGGAAACACATCATCATGTAGCAATTTCACATATCCAGTGGTCTTGAGGTTTCCATTGATGAATAATGGCCCTACTACCTTTGTACCCCACACCATGCCATCAATTTTTTTGTTCCAACAGTCTTGGATGGATCTATCCGATGTGGGTTAAGGCCCATACACACGTCGGACTTTTCCGAACGACGGGTCATTTGAACGTCCCGTCGTTCAGTCGTCCGCACGCCAAATCGGGCGTGTGTACAGACTGTCGTTCGGGTGATAAGACCGGCGGATCGCTCAAAATCAGTCTTATCACCCGAACAACAGTCTGTACACACGCCCGATTTGGCGTGCGGACGACTGAACGACGGGATGTTCAAACGACCAGTCGTTCGGAAAAGTCCGACGTGTGTATGGGCCTTTAGTGTTAGACCAATAGCAGAGGTTTTGTTTGTTAACTTCACCATTCACATAAAAGTTCACTGAACAAAATCATCTGCGTAAACTGAGGGTCCTGTTACAATTTTTGTTGTGCCCATTCTGCAAATTCAGTGTGCCGATCTGGGTCATCCTTGTTGAGATGCTGCAGTAACTGGAGATTGTAAGGGTGCCATTTGTGAGTAGCTAATATCCGCCGAAGGGATGTTCGACTAATGCCACTCTCCAGTGACATGCGGCGAGTGCTACGCTGTGGGCTCTTGCTGAATGAAGCTAGGACAGCCACTGATGTTCCATTAGTGACAGATTTCGTGTGTCCACATTTTGGCAAATCCAACACTGAACCAATTTCACAAAACTTCGCAAGCAGTCTGCTAACTGTAGCATGGGAGATGGGTGGTCTTGTATGGTGTCTTGCATTGAAATCTGCTGCAATGACCCGGTTACTGCATTCACCAGACTTCAACACAATTTCTATCCGCTCCTCACGTGTTAATCTCGGCGAAATGTCAATGGCTGTAAACAAAGAGAAACTTGTAAATTACTCATGAAAGAATAAAGTTGTGTTAAAACCAAGCACACCATTCCAATAAGTTTGATGTGTCACATGACCCTCTTCCTATTGAAAAAACTAAATTTGGATTCAAAATGTCTGACTTCAAAATGGGCGCCATGGTCACCACCTATCTTGAAAAGTCCCCCGCACTAATGTGCTAATGTGCCACAAACAGGAAGTTAATATCACCAACCATTCCCATTTTATTAAGGTGTATCCATATAAATGACCCACACCATATATATAAAAACAAAGGTACAAATGACAAAGAACAAGACGTATCCTTATAAAAATAAAAAGTTACAGTACTTTTCTGTTAGTATGGCACCACTGCTAGGGGGAGGTTGGTGTTAGGGCCTAGACATTAGAGTGGGAGGTTAGTGTGAGGCAGAGGAGAGCTGGAGGCCAGAAAATCTGGCCAAGTCACATTTTCCTCCACACACCTGCAAGATACATTTAAGTTTGGCGACAACTCCAACCTCCACCTTTCCCCCGCGCTGACCTCCCCTTGCCCCTATTTAAGCAGCTCTGTGACGAAATGGATGTGGACTACAAACGTCTTCTCCTATACACAGAAGTCAGATGGCTTTCTAAATGTAGATCACTAACCAGAGTTTTGGAGATATGAGAGCCACTCCAGAGATTTCTTTTAGAAAACCAGTCACCAGCAGCACATTTCAATAGCATATGTATATTCAGCCTACTCAATTGACTTAATCTGTCACTCCAGGGCAGGACAACAAGTTCAATTCAGCTGACAAAGTGGCTGCAATGTGACAAAGTGGCTCGAATTATGGGGATGTAAACATTAGGGTTTGTTTGTTTTTTTATGACAATTTATTGGACATACAGTTCAATCCGCCCCAACCCTTTCCCTCCACCCCATTACACCGCCCCCACCACCAACTCCCCTGCATTTCGTAATAAGGCAGGAATAAAAGGTTATACAATAAGCTTCAGATTAGCAGATTTGCATGGTATCATTTGAACCTTCTAGGTGGTATCCTTGTTGGCAGTCCATAGTTTCCATACCTTTTTTAAATTTGTGTGCACAGCCCCTAGCTATATATGCAGGTTTATAGAGGTGCAAAAGGTTGTTGATCAGCTTTTTCCAGTGTTTCAATGTTGGGGGACCGCTTTGTTTTCAGTTAAGGACAATGGCATTTCTGTAGTAGAACAATAGAAGCCCACTAGGAGCGGTGTGCCCTAGTGCGGGCCAGTGTATTTGTGTGACCTAAAAGGCATTTAAAAAGGGGGTGACCTAAAAGGGGAATTTTAACTTTGGTCACCTGTGTAATATAATCACAAACCTGCTGCCAAAATGGGACCAGTTTTGGGCATGACCACATAACATCAGGGCTGTGGAGTCGGTACAAAAATCATCTGACTCCTCAGTTTATGAAACCACTGACTTCATTTCCCAAAAACAGAATATATGGCTGAATACAACCACACCAAAAGGTAATTTTTTATGTGGACGTTGTAAATACTGTTACCACATGCTTACACAAAAAATGGATACATGTGGACAAGGAACATCTTCAAGTGAAAAGTTTCATTTCGTGCCAAATTGACTTTGTAGTGTATGTACTCCTTGGGGTCACATCCTTTTGGTCGCTACACCAACCCGTCTTAGTAGCTGGGCGGAAGTTTGTACGTACGCACTCAGAAAGCTCCACTCACGGCCGCCGCGCGTCACTTGGAAGGGGCGGGACTAACTCCCATCATAGTCCGGATGCCTGTGCGGCGGCCATTCAGTGGAAAGCAACGTGACCAAGCGCCCAGCAAGACGCGAAACGGACGTCGCTTGGCCCACCTCAGTCCCTCATCTCCAAGCTCTTCACCAGCAGCCTGCTCACCACACACCAACGTTGTTGTGAGTACATCTTGGAATGTGTAACATCTGAAACCATGGCGGCTGCGGATACGCAGGCTATACCCGCAGCCGCCTTTGTTCCCTGTTCACAGGCCTTATCCGTCCCGGCGACATCCAGCACGCCGGGAACTGCATTGTCTCTTGCTCATAGGGTCTTTGTATCGCACGGACACGCGCGGAGACAGGACCTTTATGCTGGAAGAAGGCACGTCAGCTGACCTGCCGGTCGGCTGACGTGAGGAGTGACTCGCGCCGCTCGGATTGGCTGATTGCTAAGGGGCGTGGCGCTGGGCTCTCCTTGGCTTCTTAAGCCTTCACAGATCATTGGCAACTCGTCTGCTGTTGTGAATACACTCGTGTTAGTGCTCAGACCTAGTGAGGTTCCTGTTGATGATAGATGTATATGCAGTGTTTGCGATATACATCTATCTATAGTTAGTTATTATTACATTGTATGATCTGACCTTGCTATTGCTAACGATTCTGTACCTCTGCCTTTCTGACTTAGTTGTTGAACCTCTGCCTGATATTCACTACTCTCTTGCCTGCCGATTTTGTACTATCTCTGCCTGCCTGTTATCGAACCTAGCCTGTCTGACTACTCTACTCACCAGTGGGCCCTAGCCACTGGTGAGGTGCTCTTTGCTATTAGAACCCACCAGCTCCTCTGGTGAGGTTCAGATTTAGTGATATAGCTCCAGTGACTGATAGTACCTTGCCAGCTCCTCTGGCAAGGTCTAGTTAAACTATACAGTCATTTGTATTGTTAGTACCTTACCAGCTCCTCTGGTAAGGTTTAGCCAAACTTCTTTGATTCTCTTATTGATAGTACTTTGCCAGCTCCTCTGGTAAAAGCCTATTGTTTATACTTGTGTTGGTAGACCCTCCAGATCCTCTGGAGAAGTCTATACTGTTGCACCAAACACCACACCTTACTCTCTGCTAGCTATACTGGTATTATTGGTGATACGGCAGATCATCACATAATCAGGAATAGCGTCTGTATTATTGGTGATTCTGAAGATCACAAATAATCAGACGTCTGAGTTGCAGCACCCAATCGTTACAGAACAGCAGACCAGAAATAATATGGAGACACTGTGCAATCGGGTGGCTCTGCTGGCTACCAACGTTAATGAACTCATTAAAACGGTTAACATGCAGCAGACCCAGATTGACCCGCTGATTCAAACAGTTAACCGTTTGAAAGAACCTAATGCACAAGTGCCCTCCCCTCATGTCATGGAACCTAGGGTGCCTCCTCCTGAAAAATTCTCGGGGCATCCCTCTGATTTTCGAAATTTTAAACACAGGTGTTTATCATATTTTGAACTACGGCCAGTATCCTCTGGTACAGGACGTCAGGTACAGATTACAGCAGTGGATGACTCCACATTACCAATTTAACAGTCCATCACCCAGACTCCTGTATTGTTGTGTCAATTAGGAGTCTTGCATAGGGAACAGATACAGTTTCTGGTACTCAAAATGTCCACCTCCACCGTCATTCTGGGTATGCCGTGGCTTAAAAAACATTCTCCTCAGATCGACTGGAGTTCCAGACAGTTGTTAAGCTGGTGTCCTTATTGTCATCATCATTGTCTGGAGAATGTTACCTTAGCCGCCACTGAAATTCAAGTGGAGGGGACTTCTGAGTCGTCCTCTGAACCCCCTGAGATAGATACCTGGGTGGATTGGGTACCTACATTAAACCCATTCCAACAAGACGTCCCTGAAGGGAAACCAGAGGGGGTTTTATTTGTCTCATTGCAATTCAGATTTAAAATTCTTCATGCATTCCATACCCATAAAAATGCTGGTCACCCAGGGATTGCTTGCACACAGGAGTTGTTAGACCGTTGCGTCTGGTGGCCCTCGATAGTGTCAGATTGTAAGGAATTTGTCAGTAATTGCTCCGTTTGTGCTAGGAGTAAGTCGTCTAGATGGGCTCCTGCGGGTACCTTACAGTCACTTCCGGTGCCTGAGCAGCCCTGGACCCATGTGTCCATGGACTTTGTGGGCGACTTCCTAGATCGGAAGGTAAAACAGTCATATGGGTGGTAGTCGATAGGTTCAGTAAGATGGCCCATTTTATTCCCTTGGACGGACTCCCCACTGCACAAGAGTTGGCAGGGCTCTTCATCCGTCACATTTTCAGACTGCATGGAATTCCGGAAAATGTGGTGTCAGATAGGGGAGTCCAGTTCGTGTCTAGGTTTTGGAAGGCCTTCTGTCATCATATGGGAATGAATCTATCGTTTTCCTCCGGCTACCACCCACAGACCAACGGGCAGACCGAAAGGGTCAACCAATCTTTAGAGCAGTTTCTTAGATGTTACGTGGCTGATGCTCAGATGGATTGGATCAAATTCTTGCCTTTTGCAGAATTTGCCCATAATAATTTGAAATGTGCCTCCTCGGGATTCTCCCATTTTCAAGTGGTAACGGGAGATCACCGAAGTTCTCCCCTCTGCCGGTGGTGTCATCACCTTTCCCGGCCTTGGAGGAGTGGCAAGGGATATTAAAGGAGATCTGGGGAAAAGTCGAAGAAACTTTGAAAAAGGCTTTTTCTACCCAGAAAAAACAGGCAGATAGGAAACGTTCTGTGGAGTGGAATTTTCTCCCAGGAGATTTAGTGTGGGTTTCTACTCGACACTTGGCCCTAAAGCAACCCTCTGCTAAATTGGGTCCCAAATTCATAGGGCCATACCCTGTGTCCAAAAGGGTCAACAATGTTACCTATGTTGTCTTGCTCCCACCCAGCTTCAGGGGTGGTAGAACGTTTCATGTATCCCTCTTGAAACCTGCTGTGCATGTGGATTCCTCTCCCCTCCCCCGTGGTGATTGAGGAAGAAGCAGAGTACGAGATAGAGCAGATCCTGGATTCTCGGGTGGTGCGTAACTCCATACAGTACCTAGTCCACTGGAGAGTGTATGGTGCAGAGGAGAGATCTTGGGTACCACTTTTTTGCATGCATGCAGAAGAACTCAGGGAGGAGTTTCATAGATTGCATCCTGATAGGCCAGGTGGATCATGTTCGGAGTCCACGCCTAGAGGGGGGGGGTACTGTAACATCTGAAACCATGGCGGCTGCGGATACGCAGGCTATACCCGCAGCCACCTTTGTTCCCTGTTCACAGGCCTTATCCGTCCCGGTGGCGTCCAGCATGCCGGGAACGGCATTGTCTCTTGCTCATAGGGTCTCTGTATCACACGCGCGCGCGCGGAGACAGGACCTTTATGCTGGAAGAAGGCGCGTCAGCTGAACTGCCGGTCGGCTGACGTCAGGAGTGACTCGCGCCGCTCGGATTGGCTGATTGCTAAGGGGCATGGTGCTGGGCTCTCCTCGGCTTCTTAAGCCTTCACAGATCATTGGCAACTCGTCTGCTGTTGCGAATACACTCGTGTTAGCCTCAGACCTAGTGAGGCTCTTGTTGATGATAGATGTATATGCAGTGTTTGCGATATACATCTATCTATAGTTAGTTATTATTACATTGTATTCTGATAACCTGTGTATGATTCTGGCTACTCTCTGACCTTGCTATTGCTAACGATTCTGTACCTCTGCCTTTCTGACTTAGTTGTTGAACCTCTGCCTGATATTCACTACTCTCTTGCCTGCCGATTTTGTACTATCTCTGCCTGCCTGTTATCGAACCTAGCCTGTCTGACTACTCTACTCACCAGTGGGCCCTAGCCACTGGTGAGGTGCTCTTTGCTATTAGAACCCACCAGCTCCTCTGGTGAGGTTCAGATTTAGTGATATAGCTCCAGTGACTGATAGTACCTTGCCAGCTCCTCTGGCAAGGTCTAGTTAAACTATACAGTAATTTGTATTGTTAGTACCTTACCTGCTCCTCTGGTAAGGTTTAGCCAAACTTCTTTGATTCTCTTATTGATAGTACTTTGCCAGCTCCTCTGGTAAAAGCCTATTGTTTATACTTGTGTTGGTAGACCCTCCAGCTCCTCTGGAGAAGTCTATACTGTTGCACCAAACACCACACCTTACTCTCTGCTAGCTATACTGGCATTATCGGTGATACTGTAGATCACCACATAATCAGGTATAGCGTCTGTATTATTGGTGATTCTGCAGATCACAAATAATCAGACGTCTGAGTTGCAGCACCCAATCGTTACAGAATGATTTGTAATCACTTGTTGCATTAAATTGGATTACTACAGGGCGGAAGATGCATGCATCTTTTCATTAATCCAAATGAAACCACTGACTCCAACTCCGGGTACCCAAATGGCTCCGACTCATTGACTCCAACTCCTTAGTCTAATACTTACCAGAACTGTGGATTCGGTACAAAAATTGCTCCGACTCCGACTCCACGGCCCTGCATAACATGGACAAAATCTGCACCAGTTACTTACAGCGCCAACAAGCACGGGTTGGGAAGGATCAAATTTACATAACGGGGTAATATATGCCCTATGCATGATTTTAAATTGAATTAGTCTATCTCCTGAGGCTATTAAGTATTTAAAGGGTTTAATCCACATGTCCTCCCACTCTTCATCATCTAGTTGTGGCAACGCATCTACCCATTTTTGTTTAAGTACAGTAACATGCGGTTCAGTAAGCAAAATTATATTTTGATAGATGGCTGATAGAGATTTGGTCAATTTTTCATGTGTGAGAATATCCTCTATGTCTGAATTGAGAAGGTGAATAGGGTTGTTCCCAAACTGGACACAATAGACATGCCTTAGTTGAAGATATCTGAAGAAATACTTATTAGGGAAGGAAAAAGACTTTTTAGATGAGTCGAACTCATTTAGTGTCCCTGATTGGATAACGTGTTGTGTGGCTAATACCTTTAGTGATCCAGATTATTGGGTCAGGTATGGTGTAGAAATGAGCTAAAAGCGGGTTGTTCCAGACTGGCATTTTGGGAGAGACCCTATTACAACCCAAGGAGTCCCATGTATGTACTAGATTCCGAACATTGGGGTTTTTGACATTTTTCAAACGTAAACAGTGACTTTGGAAGAGACTGACCGTGGGCCAATCTTGTCGACTGTAATCCTAATATACAGGTTATGTAATTCACAATTCATTATAATGATGTCTTTTTTACTGTATCTAGATTTGAATTTCTTAGTTTCCCAATAAAAAAATGTTTGTTTGTTTTTTTGTTTTGTGTTTTTAAAAGGTAAGTTGATGCAACATGATGCCAGCAGCAATGTAAAAACAAACAAACAAACAAACAAACAACACTACAGCAATCTCGGTATCAAGAGTCTTGCTAGTCGCATCCTGGGATAAGTTACATAGTTAAATAGTTATTTTGGTTGAAAAAACACATACGTCCATCGAGTTCAAGCAGTATAAGTTGTACAGCTGTGTGATAGGAGCAAAGGTAGGTATATGATATGTGTGAGGCATGCTGAGGATTTTGGAGCGGAGGTGGGGGGGCTAGGAGTCAGTCTGCCTGCTACTTCTGGGTTTTCAGGCAGCTTCTTCTCTGCTAGGCACAGTATAGTATCTCCCAGGGCTGTGAAGTCGAAGTCAAGGAGTTGGAGCAATTTTAGGTACCAGGAATCGGTGGTTTTATAAACTGAGGAGTCGGGAGTCGGAAGATTTTTGTACAAAACCCACAGCTGTGGACTAAGGAGTCGAGGAGTCGGAGCCATTTTGGATACCTGGAGTCGGAGTTTGATTCGGAGTCGGTGGTTTCATAAACTAAAGAGATGGAGTTGGAGTCGGATGATTTTTGTACCGACTCCACAGACCTGGTATCTCCATGTATGATTGTGCTGCCTGCATCAGTCTGTTGAAGGCCAGACATGTTTGGCGCCAAACTGCGTAGTGACGTCAGACGGAATCAATGTGCCAAGCTTTTCCTGCAGTAGTTCCTTGGATGCAATCATTGCATCTCACCACCACCCACAGCATCATCGTACCCCCAGGGGGCTGAGAGAGGACTCGCTGGCAGGCTTGATACGCGCTTTTTTGCTACTACTAACTGTACAGCTGTGCAACTTACTGTGTTTTAAATTGAATAAAAAGGTTTATGCACCATTGCGAGCGCTCCACTTCTTCTCGTTTACCCGTATTTCAGGCCATGGTGCTACCGGTACCTAATTGTGTTATCTGTGTTAATGTTCCACACTTCATGTGGGGTTACACATGCCTTATTTTCCTATCTCCTATTATTATTATTATTATTATTTAGTATTTATATAGCGCCAACATATTACGCAGCGCTGTACAATGTATATATATATATATATATATATATATATATATATATATATATATATATATATATATATATATATATATATATATATCTTGTCACTAACTGTCCCTCAAAGGAGCTCACAATCTAATCCCTACCATTGCCATATGTCTATATTATGTAGTGTAAGTACTGTAGCCTAGGGCCAATTTTTAGGGGGAGCCAATTAACTTATCCGTATGTTTTTGGAATGTGGGAGGAAACCGGAGTGCCCTGAGGAAACCCACGCAGACACGGAGAGAACATACAAACTCTTTGCAGATAGTGCCCTGGCTGGGATTCGAACCAGGGACCCAGCGCTGCAAGGCGAGAGAGCTAACCACTACGCCACCGTGCTGCCCATCTCCTATGCTATTGTTATACTCTGTTCATATTTTGAAAATATCAATACATTCTTTTTGAAAGATAAAGCAGAGAGAAGGGCCTCCATTTACATCCCACACACTTTTCATCAATAATGATAATCTGGATTGTTCTCTGTACTGAAAATACAGCAGCGGTTTACCACAGTCATTATAAAACTTTATGATGTTAAAATACTTGGAATGGAATGTTGGATAATTCCATCTGATATTCAGGAACAATAATAAGTATGTATTAAACATTTGTTACCATGATTTTTTTTCCTGAACAAACAGTCTAAAAATAGTATCATTTCGGAAAGTAGAGTTTACAGAGGTGGCTAAGGACATGGCAAATGGCAAGGAGCCTGCGCCAAATGGCTTTAGCATAGAATACTATCATACATATAAACATGCTTTGTAAGACATTTAACAGTGTGATGGAAAAAAATAAAATCCCCTAGGAAAGCTGCAGCAGTATAAATAACACCCATTTAACCCTCCTGGCGGTCTAATAAAACCGCCAGGGGGCAGCGCAGCAGTTTTTTTTTTTGTTTTTGTTTTTAAATCATGCTGTGCAGCGGCATCGCCCCACCCTCTTCTGAACGGGATTTCCATTAGGGCTTCCCCCGTCGCCATGGCGATGGGCAGGATGATGTCATCGACGTCGTGACATCAAAGGGAGTCCCGATCCACCCCTCAGCGCTGCCTGGCACTGATTGGCCAGGCAGCGCATGGGGTCTTGGGGGGGGGCAGCGCGGCGAATCGGCGGGTAGCGGCAGCGATCGGTGTGCACACGCAGCTAGCAAAGTGCTAGCTGCGTGTAGCAAAAAAAAATATTATGCAAATCGGCCCAGCAGGGCCTAAGAAATCCTCCTGCGCTGCTTACCACGGTTACCACCAGGAGGGTTAAAAATCAGATATTGACTCCAGTCTTGTGCCAAGTATAAGCCAAGAAGCGAAGTATATGGAGGCTGCCATATGTATTCCTTTTTTAAGCAATGCCAGTTGCCTGGCTATCCTGCTGATCCTCTACCTCAAATACTTCTTATGGTGGCCACTGGATCCAATCTTACCATTTCTATGTAATAGAAGAGACTGCCTAAACTATCCATTCAATATATTCACTCAGTTTACCCTTATACTACATAAATTTGGTAAAATTGGAAGAAAAAGATTGGATCATAAGTGGCCACCTTTATACCATCATAGACCCTATGTCATTATTGTCAAATCTGACAAGATTCTCTGCATAGTTGTTTCTGGTGTGATTTAGACAATACTGCAGCCAAATAGACCAGCAGTGTGGATGGCAATGCTTAGGAGAACTCCTGGAGAAGCATGTTAAATCAATCTGATCAGATGATAGATTTGTAAATATATGATTTGCTGGTTACGATCATGTGTTAAATCAGGAAGTCATCACAGCAAATAAGAACCTTACAAATCTATCAACTGATCTCATAAGCATTTCCATCCCTAATCAACAGGACTGCCAGGCAACTGGCATTGTTGAAAAGGAAATACATATGGCAGGCAGCCTCCATTTACTTCCCGCCTTCAGGTTCCCTTTAACCACTTTATGACAGCCTGATTTATAAAAACGTCCTGCCTCTTAATGGCTCCAGGATGTTTTTATAAATCAGACAGTGTTGCTACTGCAGCGCACAGGCACATGCATTAGTGTGCACGTGAAAATAGTGGGGGAAATAACCACACAAAAAAAAAAAAGACACCTTTATTTCCAAATACTATATTGTCACCATACTTTGTACTAGGGACATAATTAAAATCTTGTGATAACCAGAACATATAGGCAGATACAATGTGTGTGTTTTATGCACAGTAGCAGTGTTAATATTAAAACTATATGGGATGAAATTGGAGAAATAATGTATTTTTTAATTTTGTCCTTGTTTTTCCCTTTAAAGAGAGTCTGAAGCGACTTTAAAAACAGCTTTTTAGCTGATATTCTACATGGGCATGTTTGCCCCTGCTAAAACGCCGATCTCCCGTGGCTGAACCCCCCCAAATCCTGTGTCTTTTCCCCCCAAATCCCCTCCGTGGTGTCCGGGGATCGCTTCCTGTTGAGGCAGGGCTAATGGCTGCAGCCCTGCCTCTCAGCGCGTCTATCAGTGCTGATCGCCGCCTCTCCCCCGCCCCTCTCAGTCTTCCTTCACTGATCCGCCGCTGATAGACGCGCATGGAGGAAGAGCTACAGCCATTAGCTCTGCCTCCAGGAAGAGCAAAATCTACGACCAAGTTGGTCGTGGATTTTGCAGGGGGGGATTTGGGGGGTAAAGACCCCTAGTTCAGCTGCGGGATAGTGGCGTTTTAGCTGGGGCAAACATGCCCATGTAGAATATAAACTAAAAAGCTGTTTTTAAAGTTGCTTCAGAGTCTCTTTAAAATGCATAGAAAATAAAGTATTTACTGAAAACAAATATCAACCCCAAAAAGCCCAATTTGTGGTGAAAAAAAAAACAAGATATAGATCATTTCATTGTGTTTAGTAGTGATTAAGCTATTGGCAAATGAAAGGGATGAGCACTGAAAGGTGAAAATCGCTCTTGTCCATTAGGGTAAAAACGTCTTTGGGGTGAAGTGGTTAAAATGTTATCCTATAGACTTAAAACTATTATGCTTTAATTATTTATAACGAACAGCTGGGATTTGTCGCAGGCAAAGAATCCAGAGATAACACCCATAAAGGCCCGAACGCACACTTGATTGATGTTGCCCAATCGGGATCTGGATCCGATCCCTCAGGCAACATCATTGGGCCAAGGCTGTACAGACGTGGAGTCAGTTGTACAGCTGGTTTGGGTGTTGCTTAACACAGACTGGATTATCAGTAGAGGTGGTCGTTATTGGCCACCTCAGCCGACTTTAATCTAATCCAATCAGGGCGGCCAAGCTGTGGTTTGCAGCGTGACGTCATCGGGGCGGGGGGAAAAGTGAAAGCGGACCCGGACTAAACTGCAGAACTGCGCAGATCGATATCTCTCTCTCTCTCTCTCTCTCTCTCTCTCTCTCTCTCTCTCTCTCTCTCTCTCTCTCTCTCTCTCTATATATATATATATATATATATATATATATGTCCTATAGTTTTATTTTATATTTAAACATTTATAAAGTAGATTGAATGTTTTGTTGTCTCTGCTCAGTGGCAGCCTATTAAGTATCTGTAGAAAAATAAAATACATTAACTATTGGCATTCTCTATCTCCCCCTGCTCTCAGAAGTTGCATTCTACCTGGATGAGTTTTATGGCTCTAATTAGCTTATCAGTGATGTTTACTATATTCCCAACAAGGAACCAATAAGACAGAAGCTGTCACTTCCATGCCTAGAAATTAACTCTTTCAGGCTGCAAAATAAAACAAGTAAACAGCCTGATTATTAATATATTTTGCACTGTACATCTACATGTTTATCTCATCATATCACATGTCACCTTGGGTACACTTAAGAAGATTGTAATTGTAGGAATGAAGGAGGCACTCAAATGGTGAATAAACTTGCGTTTATCAATCAGATTACAAACACTACATGTTTCGGGGCGAACCCCTTTCGTAAATGTACATGCAACCACGTGAAACACAACTTAGTTATGAACAATAATGCACCACACCCTTCATGGAGGTCCCACCCCCTTTATTAAGCTGACCACAAAGACATCAAATGTCACTTTAAGAAGGCACATATAAAGGTCTGTCTCAAGTTCTCAGTAAGCATGTAAATGATTCAGAGAAGGATTAGGGATGAAAAATGCTGTGGTGGGATGAGACCCAAACCAAGCTTTTTAGCATCAACTTGAACAGTTTGGAGGAAGATAAATACTGAGTAAAAAGACCATCCCCACAGTCAAGCATGGAGGGGGAACCATTGTGCCTTTGGGCTGTTTTTCTGCTAAGGCTACTAGATAACCTGACTTTATTGAGAGGCAAATGAATGGGGAGGGAGCTGAAGCTTCAAGTTCCCAAGTAGTAGCCAAGAATCCTAAAAGATTTAGAAATGATCTGCAAAGAGGATTTTTGAGATGAGCAAACATGGTGGCTAAAGGTGCCCATACATCTACCGTTTTCCCAGCCAGATCGACCAACCGATTGTATAATTTTATTGAATCGGATGAAAATGGTTGCCACAACAAGCTTGCCCAATCGATGATTCAACAGATTTTGGGAAGAAATTGAACGTGTTGAGCAGACATGCTGGAAAGATCTCAGTTGATAGTGCCCAATCATGTGCATGGCAGTAACCAGGTTCGGAATCGCAATGAACGCGCCCGAATCCCTGGCCGCTGTGCCCAAAAGTGTAAAATGTTTCCTTCCAGGGCCAGTACAGTGTAGACCCTCACCTGTCCCACTGCCATAATTCCCAGCCTTATCGACCTTCACCTCAATGTGGCAAAAGGCATGTGTGTGACATAACCACATGGAGCACACCCCACCTGGTATATGTGGCATGTAGTGGTGCTCGGGGGTTATGGTGGAGGAAACCAGGAGTTACTGAAGCGGGGCGGGGACATTTACAGTTGGGGTGTAAAGGATTGCGGAGACACCGCTGCGCGGTCTGACAACGAAGCGGCTGGTTCCGTGTTCAGACCGGCGGCTTCTCCACAGCAGCATGCGTCTGGTTTGTCTGAGCCTAGTAGTGCACACAGATGGAGAGCTACGCGCGCGCGCGCTAACAGGCTGGCTCTTTATGCCAGTAGGAGAGGGATCAGCTGATCAGGACGATCAGCTGATCCCAGCGCAGTAGGTGATTGGCTGAATGGGACTGGGGGGCGCTGAGGAGCGCTCTGCTATATATACATCTTGCCATAGTCAGATCTCATAGTGTGTTAGAACCAGGTGGACCTGGGAATTCACACTTAGCCAGATTACTGTGTTATTACTGTGTTATACTTTAGACCAGTTCCAGGGTGTTGAGACCATGGACCTCACACCCAAGCTTAGGGATACTGTGTTATTACTGTGTTATACTTTAGACCAGTTCCAGGGTGTTAAGACCACGGTCCTCACACCCAAGATTAGGGATACTGTGTCATTGCTGTCTTATTCTTTAGACCAGTTCCTGGGTGTTGAGACCACGAACCTCACATTCTAGACTAGGCCTCTGCTTGATATCTGTTATGACCTATTGCTCTCTTGACCCTTCTTCTGCTCTCTGATTCGGTACCTACGCATATCTGATTACCTGTTGCCAACCCTGCCTGTCCCTGGTTACCGAATCAGCCTTCTGTCTCTGTACCTTATCTGCTCGTGTGTTGCCGACCCGGCCTGGCCGACCCTTCTACCTGTGACACCCCCCCGGTGGGGTGTCCAGTAGCTGCAGGGACTCCCTGTCCCTCAGAGGGACCTCTCTGCAATCCAGTCAGGGACTCTATCTCATAGGAGTCCTTTGACTGCAGTAGAGTCTGACTCCCAGCAGTTCAAGGAATCACTGGCTCTCTGGTTATCTCCAACCCTGACTAGGAGATACTCGTTATACGGTCTAGGGTCACCTGCTCCTCAGGTGGTCCAGGCTCATATACTGTTGCACCAAACACTTACACTTTATCCGGTGTCCAGAGGTTAGTTATACTTGTATTATTGGTGATTCTGCAGATCATCAATAATCAGGTATATATCTGTATTCTTGGTGATACTGCAGATCACCAATAATCAGATTCTCTCTGTGTGCTGACACAGATCGTTACATGGGGTTGGCCAGGCAGGCAGAAGAGCCGGCAGCACTGGGCCAATTTCTGATAGATTTCATGCTGAAATCTATTGGGATTTGGCCTGCGGTAGGCTCCCTGCACACTGCATGCGATTCCGATTTTTAATCAATTTTTACATCCGATTCTGATTTTTAATCGTTACTGCATACTGCGTTTTTTCCTCTGTTTTTCTGTTGATAGCATTCAGGGAAAATCGGAATTGAAAATCGGAAACGGAATCGCAAAACGGATTTGCAGTGTGCAGGTATAGTGTGCAGTGTGCCGTATATGGGCAGGCAATAGATCTCTCTCAAATTAGATTTGAGATGAGAGAGATACGTCTCTTAGTCGATCTGCACATGCTTTGCTAGATTTATGTGCAGCTTAACAAAAAAAAATCTTACTGCTGTGCTTTCTACACTGGGCACTTGTCTGATCAGATTAGTCTCTTGCTCACGGCACCCACGGCAGGGTTCCCGGAGGATCATTTTTACCGGCGCGGGCACAGGACGTCTGCAGGGGGCCAGTAGAAGCCCCAGGTAAGTTAAACTCTTTTTCTTTTTTTTTTTTGTAATAGCTTACAGTTGTCCTTGAAGTCATGTTTTTACTAGATTTTTGGTTGATATTCTGTTTTCCTTTATTGGCCTACTAATTCATTTGTTAATTGATAGTGTTTAGTTTTTTCATTGTTTGATGCAGTCTTTATGCTGGGAATACACGGTTCGTTTTTGCCTTCGTTTAAACCTTCGTTTCGATTGTGCCTTTTGTCCTTTTCGATCCCGAAATAATCGGTCATACGGTTAATATCACCACCCACGGTTTCGTTTTTTTTTTCGATTCTGATGGTTTCGTTTTTCCAATGATCGAAGGCTGCAAAGAAACGAAACGAAAATCCCTTTTTACAGGGACGGACTAGCATAAACGAATATATAATCGATCTGAACAGCCATCAAGCCTACCAATGGCTCGATTAGATGGATAAAGAGAGATAATATCAAACCTGTTCGATCACTAGTCGTTCGTTTTTGGGGTCTATTAATCGAAACTATAATGAGATTATGACTATTTTCACATACGTTTTCAACACTCGATTCGTTTACCGAACGAATCGAAGGTTTAAACGAAGGCAAAAACGAACCGTGTATTCCCAGCATTAGATCCAGGCATCCTAATTGCATTTCAAAGGAAGTGGGACTTTACTGAACTAAATTGCGGTGTACATTCAGAAAATCATATAAAAGTTTGTACATGTAAAGTATATCTTTATACGGTTCTGATAAAGTTCTGTATAATCCCTGAAGAAGAAACAAAGGGCCACTGCTGATGCTAAACGGTTTTCTGCAACCAAGCAGAAAAGTGTTAGTTCATTTTTCTTTCCGGCTTTGCATTTTGAGCCCTTAGAGGAACATGGAACCGCAAGTGCGACCGCCGCTATAAAATTCGATCGACCGCGACATGCTAGTAAAACGCATTAAGATGAATGCCCGCATTTATCTCAATGCGAGGCACACGCAATCCCAACAGCAAATAACTCACCCAGCCAGGGCAGGGGCGAGAGAGGCTCCAGCTTCGGGGCGCAGTGTAGGAGGGGGCGCACAACACACTCAGCTACAATTCCCCTATTGTGTTTGAAGCAGAGAGAAATAAAGGGGCCCATACACCTAACGATTTTCCCGCCGATATACAGCAGATTCGATCACTGTGATCGAATCTGCTGTGAAATTGTTGCGCAAACGTTGACCGAACTATCGATTTCCGACCGAAATCGATAGTTCCCGTCGATTCCCATCGTTTCTGTTTGTGTGGAAGATTTCGCTCGATCGCTGGCGGGACGGGAGTGCGTCGATAGCGGCGTTCGAATGTCCGACGACCGACGCAATACATCACCTGTTCCGCCGGCACGTGTCCCCGCTGTCACTGCTGCTCCTTCTCCGCTGGGCTCCGAGTCCGGCAAGCTTCACTTCTTCCTGTCCCGGCAGGAAGTTTAAACAGTAGAGCCCTGGAGCTGAGCGCGGAGAAGAAGACAGCGGAGACCGGGGGACTCGCGCCGGCCGGATCAGGTAATGTATGCGGGGAGGGGGGGGGGGGTTTGCAGCGGCAGCTTCACAGATGGTGATCTATCTGGTGGTCGATCTGATGGCAAATCGACCAGTGTATGGCCACCTTAAAAGGGGATACATGGCAGTGATTGCAAGCCAGATAATTAGAGATTAAAGTGACTCTGTAACAAAAATTACAACGTTTTTTCTACCATCCTACAAGTTCCTAAACCTATTCTAATGTGATCTGGCTTGCTGCAGCTCTTTCTACTATAACCATCTCTGTAATAAATCAATGTATCTTTCCCCTGTCAGACTTGTCGGCCTGTGTCTGGAAGGCTGCCAAGTTCTTCAGTGTTGAACTGTTCCTCTATGCACACTCCAGTGTGTGTTTTATTTACATAAGCCATCAGCTTCTCTGCTATCTTATCAGTGATACAAGAGAGCTGGATAAAAATCCTCCTCTGGAGGCTGTGAAAGGAGCTGGTCTGTCACATACTAAGGAATTAACGACATAGGCAGAGCTGTCTGCAGGAAGCCTGTAATGTTCAGTGCATGAGAGAAGCTGGGGACAGAAGGTAAACACACACAAGTGATCTCTTGAGATTCAGAAGTAAGGCTGTATACAGCCTGCTTGTGTATGGATGTATTTTCTGTGTGGACATGCTGTACATCAACCTACTTCCTGTTTTGGTGGCCATTTTGTTTGTTTATAAACAAACTTTTTAAAACAGTTTTTGACTACTTTTAATGCGGCGGGGAGCGGTGAAATTGTGACAGAGGGTAATAGGAGATGTCCCCTAACGCACTGGTATGTTTACTTTTGTGCGATTTTAACAATACAGATTCTCTTTAAAGGATACCAGAGGTGACATGATGAGATAGACATGGGTATGTACAGTGCCTAGCACACAAATGACTATGCTGTGTTCCTTTTTTTTCTTTTTCTGCCTGAAAGAGTTAAACATCAGGTATGTAAGTGGCAGTTCCTGTCTAAGTCAGGACTGGAAACAAACACAATTGCTAACTTCCAGCCAGAGCAATATCCTGCCTCTATCTGGCCAGCAGACGCCAGTCAGCCAATCAGGTGTACTGTCATACACCCTTTGCCTGCTGTACCAAATCTAGCAGGAATTACATAAATTAGCATTCAGGTGGGAGGCTTCGGTTGGACGCAATCGTGAATTGCATCGTTTACAGGGACGCCCCGTGTAGGCACATCTCCCACACGGTCCCCTCCCTAACCACTCACCTGTCAACCGCATCCTAGAAGCTGCGAAAAAGAAATTTAAAATCACAAACACTGGTCCACATGACAGCCCAGGGGCCCCAGGTCTCTCTCACTCACTGGGGCCCCCAAACCACCATGCGACACTTAGAGGGAAGTGTGGGCAAGCCCTGGACCTCTCACCTCCAGGGAACTCACCCCACCACCTCTAAACTGAATGCCAACTGCAAACAAACACAATTGCTAACTTCCAGCCAGAGCAATATCCTGCCTCTATCTGGCCAGCAGACGCCAGTCAGCCAATCAGGTGAAGCCTCCCACCTGAATGCTAATTTATGTAATTCCTGCTAGATTTGGTACAGCAGACAAAGGGTGTATGACAGTACACTTGATTGGCTGACTGGCGTCTGCTGGCCAGATAGAGGCAGGATATTGCTCTGGCTGGAAGTTAGCAATTGTGTTTGTTTGCAGTTGGCATTCAGTTTAGAGGTGGTGGGGTGAGTTCCCTGGAGGTGAGAGGTCCAGGGCTTGCCCACACTTCCCTCTAGGTGTCGCATGGTGGTTTGGGGGCCCCAGTGAGTGAGAGAGACCTGGGGCCCCTGGGCTGTCATGTGGACCAGTGTTTGTGATTTTAAGTCAGGACTGGGTCAGACCACAGTGTGACTCTCACTGCTAAGAAATTACAACTATAAAACCCTTTCCTAGCAGAAAATGGCCTCTGAGAGCAGGAAAGAGAAAAAAAGGGCCAATAGTTCATAGATTTCAGCTCTGGCATACTTCAATGAATGTGTCATTGAGCAAGAGCAATAAAACAGTAAAAACTTAAAAAAGTAGATTTAAATATAAAATAAAACTGTGGAATAGTCATTTTTAGGAGAAGGAGGATAAATACTGTTTTTTTTTCATTAGTTTATTTTCACCTCGGGTGTCCTTTAAGGTGTTGAGGGTCCTGGGGGGCCTCTTAGTCTAATAGCAATCAGAGTGTGACGGCTGGGGTGGGAGGAATGGAGGGGTGCACTTTGGTGTCTCAGCCTACATGGCCCTGTGTGAAAAAGAAATTGCCCCCTGAACCTAATAACTGGTTGGGCCACCCTTAGCAGCAATAACTGCAATCAAGCGTTTGCGATAACTTGCAACGAGTCTTTTACAGCGCTCTGGAGGAAATTTAGCCCACTCATCTTTGCAGAATTGTTGTAATTCAGCATTATTTGAGGGTTTTCTAGCATGAACCACCTTTTTAAGGTCATGCCACAACATCTCAATAGGATTCAGGTCAGGGCTTTGACTAGGCCACTCCAAAGTCTTCATTTTGTTTTTCTTCAGCCATTCAGAGGTGGATTTGCTGGTGTGTTTTGGGTCATTGTCCTGCTGCAGCACCCAAGATCGCTTCAGCTTGAGTTGATGAACAGATGGCCGGACATTCTCCTTCAGGATTTTTTGGTAGACAGTAGAATTCATGGTTCCATCTATCTAAGCAAGCCTTCCAGGTCCTGAAGCAGAAAAACAACCCCAGACCATCACACTACCACCACCATATTTTACTGTTGGTATGATGTTCTTTTGCTGAAATGTTGTGTTACTTCTACGACAGATTTAATAGGACACGCACCTTCCAAAAAGTTCAACTTTTGTCTCGGCGGTCCACAAGGTATTTTCCCACAAGTCTTGGCAATCATTGAGATGTTTTTTTAGCTAAATTGAGACGAGCCTTAATGTTCTTTTTGATTAAAAGTGGTTTGCCTCTTGGATATCTGCAATGCAGGCCGTTTTTGCCCAGTCTCTTTCTTATGGTGGAGTTGTGAACACTGACCTTAATTGAGGCATTGTCCTGGGGTCTTTTGTGTCCTCTTGGATGAGTTTTCTCTGCGCTCTTGGGGTAATTTTGGTCAGCCGGCCATTCCTGGGAAGGTTCATCACTGTTCCATGTTTTTGCCATTTGTGGATAATGGCTCTCACTGTGGTTCGCTGGAGTCCCAAAGCTTTAGAAATGGCTTTATAACCTTTACCAGATTGATAGATCTCAATTACAGTACTTTTGTTCTCATTTGTTCCTGAATTTCTTTGGATCTTGGCATGATGTCTAGCTTTTGAGGTGCTTTTGGTCTACTTCTCTGTGTCAGATAGCTCCTATTTAAGGGATTTCTTGATTGAAACAGGTGTGGCAGTAATCAGGCCTGGGGGTGACTACAGAAATTGAACTCAGGTGTGATAAACCACAGTTAAGTTATTTTTTAACAAGGGGGGGCAATCACTTTTTCACACAGGGCCATGAGTGGGCAGCACGGTGGCGTAGTGGTTAGCTCTCTCGCCTTGCAGCGCTGGGTCCCTGGTTCGAATCCCAGCCAGGGTACTATCTGCAAAGAGTTTGTATGTTCTCTCCGTGTCTGCGTGGGTTTCCTCCGGGCACTCCGGTTTCCTCCCACATTCCAAAAACATACGGATAAGTTAATTGGCTCCCTCTAAAATTGGCCCTAGACTACAGTACTTACACTACATAATATAGACATATGGCAATGGTAGGGATTAGATTGTGAGCTCCTTTGAGGGACAGTTAGTGACAAGACAATATATATATATATATATACACTGTACAGCGCTGCGTAATATGTCGGCGCTATATAAATACTAAATAATAATAAAATAATAATAATAATGTAGATTTGGAGTTTTTTTTCCTCACTAAATAATAAAAACCATCATTTAAAACTGCATTTTGTGTTCAATTATGTTATCTTTGACTAACGTTTTTTGATGAGCAGAAACATTTAAGTGTGACAAACATGCAAAAGAATAAGAAATCAGGAAGGGGGCAAATAGTTTTTCACACCACTGTAGATATTAAACATTTTTAGCCCCTAATGTATGTAGGTGTAATTACTATTACTATTTGGACACAAGATGTCCTTGCGCCTTTGTTAAGCTTGGGGGTGTAATCTCCACAGTCAGCATACAACACATAAGCTGACGTGAAGGAGGTACACACACCAGCACAAGGGATCAGGATATCCCCAGTTTAGTGGAGGAGAGGACTGACTCCAATAGGAGATTGTGGTGCACAGAGCCGGTGCAGATCTGAACAGCCACAAACACTTTCGTAATAACGTCTCAGCGCAAAGTAGCGCTGAGCGCATAAACCAGGACTGAGGAGATCAGGACAGGTAGACAGAATGAACGCTTGCTAGCTAGCGATTACTTAGCGACAGCAAGCGTCCAAAACCAGACAGACTGGAATGAGGCAGCCAATGCGTTGCGGCGATGGCGTGCCTCACAAAGACAGGACAGGAGAGACAGGAAATAGCAGGATCGAGATAGATGAACGTAACACAGATAAATATACAATAAGTATGTTTTCCTAGCGTATTACAATTACAGCTATCAATGAAACTATTCGTAACGTCTGACTAACATATGTATATATTGGCAATGAACCGATATATGACATAAGCAGGAACTCTGACTAAGACTGAAGTAATACAGGGAACAGGACTCAGAAGGATTCGCTATCTCTTCGCAGAGATGAACGCAATCCACAAACAGGACCAGGAACAGGATTCAGAAGGATTCGTTATCTCTTCGCAGAGATGAACGCAATCCACAAACAGGACCAGGAACAGGATTCAGAAGGATTCGTTATCTCTTCGCAGAGATGAACGCAATCCACAAACAGGACCAGGAACAGGATAACTAGCTCAGCACGGGTGTTCACGATACGCGCAAACTACCAAAACGTGCTGGAAAACTGACTAACTGAACACAGGAAATAAACAGTTCGTGTACGTATATATCAGCGACACTGATATATTAACGTAACACGAATACAAGGAAAATAACAAAATGCGCAAGTATGCGTATATATTGGCGATGAACCAATATATGACACAAGACAAGCAAGTAGCAACTTCTAGAACAAGAGCAGAACTAGGAGGACTCGCTGACCCCTTCGCAGGAGTCAGCGCAGTCCACACGGACCAGGAACGAGGTGGGGCACGAGCAGAGTAACAGATAGAGTCTGAAACTATGGTAGCCCATGAGGCATTGCAGGAAGCAGTTCTTTATACTGAGGTCATCCAATGGGAGCAGACCTGCAGATTCCCACACAAGTGAATGGTAATTAATCACAGGCTGATAGCAGGAAAAGGCAGACAATGATATGCAGCCTGCAGGAAAGGGACCGCCCCTCCACTGCAGCAGACAATGTTTGTTTACACAAAAGCATATTAAACTGTCATTAACTTCAGAGCGACTGCAGATGGAATCAGCAACTAGTTTAAGTGCAAACCAAACTATGCAAGCAAATGCATGTAATGACATTAGAACTGCTTGGTTTGCAATACCACTGCAGTCAGCAGAAAACGCTGCAGAAGCGATCATAACAGTACCCCCTCCCTTAAACGCGGCCTCTGGACGCCTATGAAAACTGACATATTTCTCCTGAACCACCCAAACCAAAAAATCAGAAGTGGGAAATCCAGCAAACTGATCTGACTGAAAATTCATGAAGATCGGATCCGTCCGACAAAACCAAATTCCCGAATCAGTCTCACCAAAACTAGACCAATTGGAACCAGAACCTACCGAACCATGCCCGTCAGCACTACAAGCCTCAGTGTGATACCCATCAGAACCACGACTTCCAGAGAAAAGCCCCCAGAAACTCTCTGAGCGATACCCACCGCCTTCTCGGGACTGTCCAAAAACGCCAAAGCCTTTACAATGCCCACCGGAACTGTCCCCACCAACACAAAACCCACCGTTGAACCAGTCCAAGGTACCAGGACAAGTTTCCTCAGAGATCTCCCAGAACACTTGGAAGCTCCAAAGAGATCCCCACAGGTCAGAACGCCCCTTAGGTTCACATGGAGAACCATCAAGAACCCCTATGGAACCCAGGGCAACTCTAGAGTCAGGGTCACAAGGACAAACATCAAGATCAGGGTTTTTAGGGACCAGAACCATCTCCGGGCATGCAGGCCAACCGGCAACATCAGAACATGTCTCCACTAGGGAAGCGTGTGAGCACGCCAACACAGACACACTTGGGCATTCTGGCATACGAAGCACATCTGGGCACACTGGCACAAGAGAGACTTCTGGGCATGTCAAGGAACTGCAAACCTCAAAGTCAGTCAAGGTAGGACCGAAACCAGGACTGGGCAAAAAAAAATCATCATGACTAGACTTCACAGTTACTGGATTGTCACTAAAAAATGCAGGATTAGACTTAGATGTCTCTGATTCCAGCAAAGTTATTAACAAATCATGTTCAGGGGCATTTACAAGACAGGACAAATCTTCTGATGTATGCACCGAACTAGACAGGGTTCCCATAACTTCTTCTGGACTAGACAGAGACTCATCAAATACACTGGATTGGAGCTCATGAAGGGCTGCAAAACAAGTCAGTAGTGCAGCAATCCCCACTGAACTAGGCAAAACTGAGTAACTCACTGGACAGGAAGGGGACTCAGGAACTTCTGCCACACCGGCCAGAGAACCAGAATTTTCCAGGATACAGGGCTGGGTTTCAGAAACACTCATTAACCCGGACTGAAATTCTGAGATTTCTATTATTTTTTCCAGCGAGTCAGAATTATCCATGTTACAGGGCAAGACTTTTGAAACATTCAGAGGACAGGGCTGGAGTTCCTCGGCTGTTACAACACTGGAGAGGGACTCAACAACATTGGTTAAATCAGACTGTGTACAGGGCAAGGTATCTGACACACTTGCTGACGAGGACAATATTTCAATGGCTTCTGCTTCGCTGGGCAGAAATTCATCAAGTTTTATTAGAGCAGACTGTAATTCCAAAACAGCTGCTAGACAAGTGAATATTACTGTAACACCAACTGAGGTAAGCAGTGCCTCAGACTGTTCTGCTAGAGGGTTTGAAGTATCCCAAGTACTGGGTGAAGCATAAGACTCTGTGACCACAGCTTCACTGGACAGGATCACCGAACAGTCCACACTGCAGGGCAAAACCATGGAAGCACCTGCTGGACAGCATAATGATTCTGTGACCTGAGTTTCATTGGAGAGATCTACTGCACAATTCATGGTACAGGGCAAGTTCACTGGAACATTTTCTGAACACGGTAATAATTCTGCGATTTCGGACTCACATAGCAGACGCTGTGAGTTATTCATGAGACTAGAGTGAGGTGTAGAAACAGGAAGATCAAAACACAATGTTTGCGCATCTAAATCACCATTCAATTGTGAAATTGGAAAATTCAGATGTTGGGGTTCTGAGATTTCTGGACAGGATTGCTGGGACTCAGAAACTGATGTAGTGCATCTATTGGCATCTGCTGGATCAGACAGGAGTTGAACTTTATTAACACAGGTAATTTCTGCAGAAGTATTTGCAGAGACAGGCAAGATTTTTCTGGTGTCTGTTTCACTGAACAAAGACTCATGAGTACTGGCTAAGCTGGACTCAGAAGTCAGCAGGACCTCTGGGTCCTCTGCTGAGAAATTTGTGCATGGCAAGATTAAGGAAGTATTAGTAATTTCTGTCTTACTGGGAAGTAACACTGAGTTATCCATGGTACAGGGTGGAATTACAGGAACTTCAATTTCACACAAAAGGAGCTCTGAATCACTTGCTGAATCAGCCAAAGGTGCTGAAGCAGGCGAGTCCTCAGGAACTGAGGAAGTGGAACAATCTCCACTAGACAGTGTGTCTTCCCTGGTATCAACTGATTGAATCGCATAAAAATCGTCCAGAATCATTCTCCACACATCGATCAATGGAGCCACAAAGTCATACCCACACACACCGGTTTTTATTAGGTTATAGGCAGACTTAATGCATGCATTCAATACTAATTCACTCTTTGCACTGTAAAACTGACAAAATGAACTTGCATCTTTCTTCCATTCATAGACCAGGGCTTCCATCTCTCCTTTCTCAAATGGAGGATCCCATGCATATTTAACAGCTGAGCATTCCGGCTGATCATAGTTTGCAAATGTGTTAGTGGCAGAAACATACATTGGGTTATTTAGCAGGTGATTGGCCGATTTCTTATTCCTAAGGATCTCCAATACCTGTAGCAAGTATTGAACTGTAGTGTATGCAAATTTCCCTTGCTGCACGAATAAATTGATCTGTTCACTACTCTGTAATATATCTTCATAATCATATTCAGATAATTCATTTAAACAAGAACTTTATTTTCCCTGGCTAGCAATGAAAGTTCATTAGTAGTTTCATAGGTCCATTTGACTCCCCTGAATGGTGACTGAATTTCATTATCTACTACTGGCGGAGTCTCATTACAGATCTGATGCGCAGTCGCCAAGGGCAACGACTCCGCTGATTGTAACGCTTTTCTTTTGGAGCGTTTACGTTTGGCTTTAGACCCTGCTGCCTTAGCAGAAGAAAAGTTATCAGAACAATTATCTGCTTGCTGATTATTTTTGTAGGCAGTAGAAGGAGCAGCTGATTGACAAGCTGCCAGGAGCTTATCAAAAGGGCTAGGCAAATCGGTTTTGCGCAGCCAGTTATGGATCACAAACGCTAGAAATTCCAGTGGTCTTTCTTTTAAATTGGTATGATCCAAGACATCGTAGGCCCACTGAAACAATCTTCCCTTAAATAAAACATAAACTAGCTGGGGGGCCCACGTTGAAACAGGAGTAGCCTGGAGCTCAGGATTGGCCAGGAACCTGGCACATTCAGAAAAAAACTCATTTTCTGTTTCAGAATTGAGCTTCTCAAATTTCTTAAAGGAACAGGAACCATAACAAACAGTGTCATTTTTGCTGGGAACCCCCCCCACAATGGGGATTGGTAATGGGGCTACCATAATGTTAAGCTTGGGGGTGTAATCTCCACAGTCAGCATACAACACATAAGCTGACGTGAAGGAGGTACACACACCAGCACAAGGGATCAGGATATCCCCAGTTTAGTGGAGGAGAGGACTGACTCCAATAGGAGATTGTGGTGCACAGAGCCGGTGCAGATCTGAACAGCCACAAACACTTTCGTAATAACGTCTCAGCGCAAAGTAGCGCTGAGCGCATAAACCAGGACTGAGGAGATCAGGACAGGTAGACAGAATGAACGCTTGCTAGCTAGCGATTACTTAGCGACAGCAAGCGTCCAAAACCAGACAGACTGGAATGAGGCAGCCAATGCGTTGCGGCGATGGCGTGCCTCACAAAGACAGGACAGGAGAGACAGGAAATAGCAGGATCGAGATAGATGAACGTAACACAGATAAATATACAATAAGTATGTTTTCCTAGCGTATTACAATTACAGCTATCAATGAAACTATTCGTAACGTCTGACTAACATATGTATATATTGGCAATGAACCGATATATGACATAAGCAGGAACTCTGACTAAGACTGAAGTAATACAGGGAACAGGACTCAGAAGGATTCGCTATCTCTTCGCAGAGATGAACGCAATCCACAAACAGGACCAGGAACAGGATTCAGAAGGATTCGTTATCTCTTCGCAGAGATGAACGCAATCCACAAACAGGACCAGGAACAGGATTCAGAAGGATTCGTTATCTCTTCGCAGAGATGAACGCAATCCACAAACAGGACCAGGAACAGGATAACTAGCTCAGCACGGGTGTTCACGATACGCGCAAACTACCAAAACGTGCTGGAAAACTGACTAACTGAACACAGGAAATAAACAGTTCGTGTACGTATATATCAGCGACACTGATATATTAACGTAACACGAATACAAGGAAAATAACAAAATGCGCAAGTATGCGTATATATTGGCGATGAACCAATATATGACACAAGACAAGCAAGTAGCAACTTCTAGAACAAGAGCAGAACTAGGAGGACTCGCTGACCCCTTCGCAGGAGTCAGCGCAGTCCACACGGACCAGGAACGAGGTGGGGCACGAGCAGAGTAACAGATAGAGTCTGAAACTATGGTAGCCCATGAGGCATTGCAGGAAGCAGTTCTTTATACTGAGGTCATCCAATGGGAGCAGACCTGCAGATTCCCACACAAGTGAATGGTAATTAATCACAGGCTGATAGCAGGAAAAGGCAGACAATGATATGCAGCCTGCAGGAAAGGGACCGCCCCTCCACTGCAGCAGACAATGTTTGTTTACACAAAAGCATATTAAACTGTCATTAACTTCAGAGCGACTGCAGATGGAATCAGCAACTAGTTTAAGTGCAAACCAAACTATGCAAGCAAATGCATGTAATGACATTAGAACTGCTTGGTTTGCAATACCACTGCAGTCAGCAGAAAACGCTGCAGAAGCGATCATAACAGCCTTACTTCCTATAAGCGTACAATAAGTACACTACATAGGAAGTAATGCGCTACAGTGTAACTAGGGAAGTGACACAGGCATCCATTCATGCCTGCGATCACTGTGGCCAAGAGGGGAGATGAATGAGTGTGAACAATGTTCCCATTCATTACTCTAACAGTCGGCAGCGCGAGGGAACTATCTAAGAATGATCACTGTTTTTGAACAAAAAACAGTGATCATTCTCGGCGGACAAGAATGGATTGGCTCAGGGGACTTGTGTCCCCTGCCACCAATCCCTCCTGTTGCTGGGGACATCGCGATCGCGGGCTTCCGCCTGCACGATTGCGCGCACAGCCCCCCAAACTGCAGGGACATGACTATCACATCCCTGTGGCTGTAGCAACTGAGGCTCACATCCCAGCGGCAGAAATGGTTAACGACTTTTTTTTTATGGCTTCAGATTTTCTTCATAACTAAAGGTAGCCATAAATCTAGAGATGTATGGGCAGATTAGACCAAGAGACAAATCTCTCTCTTATCAAACCTGATAAGAGAGAGATCTGTCAGCTGCCCATACACTACAGGCCAATTCCCGATCAATTGTATGCGGAAATCGATCCGGAATCAGCCTTATGCGCCGCCTCCACCGCCCAGACGCTAATGTAAAATGTGCCCCGTGTACAGTATACATTACCTGTCCGTGGCCTGCGCTTGTCCCCCGCTGCCTCTGGAATATCTCCTCTGCATACACGCATGCCCCACGTGGTTTCCTAGTTAGGGTACGCGTGTGTGACGTCACATGCATGCCCTTATTTGGAAACCACGTGGAGCGCACATGCATGGAGCGGGAAATGCACCCAGAGCAGCAGAGGGACAAGCACAGGCCGCGGATTGGTAATGTATACTTACACGGGGCACCTGGGGCACATTCTTCATTAGGAGGGACAGCACAGGGGGTTTCATTGCGTTCATTGATCGTCGCAAAATTGCACGCCGTTCCCACCGCGCACCCGATCGAGCAAGTCGGGCCAACATCTTCCAGTATGCGCAGTCGAGAATGTAACAATTTTGGTCCCAAAATTGGTCTCACTGTCGATCGGGCATGCTCTTAGGGGCACCGATTTTTCATCCAATTTGATTATAATAATCGAAGCAGATGGTCAATCGGCCAAGTCACCTGATGTACAGTATGGCCATTTTAGCACCGGATAACATACAACTGGCATGATCACTGCTGAAATGATCGAGTAGGGACTTCTATTTTGTAAAGAGACTCTGAAGCAAATTTTTTTTTGCTATATTTACCTATTAATTCGCTTTAGAAGTCTCATTAGCCGCAAATCACAGCATCCCCGCTGAAATACGAGTGCTGCAGATCCCCGGGCAAACATCCACGACCAACTTGGTCGTGGATTTTGCTGGCCTGAGAGGCAGAGCTATGAGCGTTAGCACTGCCTCTCCTGCCGTCAATCACCGCGCGGATCGCTGCCTCTCCCCACCCCTCTCTGTGAAGGAAAAGTGAGAGGGGCGGGGAGAGGCAGCTATCTGCCGCGATTGACAACAGAAGAGGTAGAGCTATAGCAGAGAGCTCTGCCTCTTCAGGAAGCGCCGGCCAGATTCACCCCCGGGGATCTGGGAAGTCTGCAGCCCTTGTTTTTCAGCCGGGATACGGCGGTTTGCGGCTAATGAGAGTTCTGAAGCGAATTAAAAGGTAAACATAGCAAAAAAAATTTGCTTCAGACTCTCTTTAAGGCTTTGACTGCACTGTGGAATAAAGTGTAATTTTAACACACACACATCACCTGTAGCTAGGATATGAGGTTACTCAATGTAAGGCACTGCTTGGAAGACATTTCCTCCCAGGACTCATTTCTTTGCCCCATTGTCTCAGGTATTTACCATCTTGTAACTTTCACTGTGTTTTTTCAGTGATTCTCTCCCCAAGATGTATGCCTGTGATCTCTGTATTGCTTTTAGCCCTGGGCTGTTTCACAGCTCATCCTTTTGTCCTCCATTTAGGAGAAACTAATTATTTCCTGGCTTATGCCTGGAAGGATTGTAGACAGTGGAGTGTATAGTCCTCTCTGGAAGGAAATACAATAGTCAAAACTGTGGGCTAAGTGTCTTTCAAATGTGTGCAAAACACAAAATAGACTTTTCACTTGTATTCTTTTGACTTCCATTGTAAGCTAAAGGGGGGCCAAAGACAGAGGAAAAGGTTTATGCTATTTTTTAAATGTACAGCACTATCCCTGAATGCCAGTGTGAATTTTCCCACTACGTTGTATGAATTTTCACACCTGTGTTTTTGCCTGGTTGTTTAAAGCTTAAAAAAAGAGAAAAATCAACCATTTACAATAGTTTGAGCTGGGCCTAAAGCTTTGTACACACACTAGGTGATTCTCGGCCAAGCCAGTCGGTCAGGGCCGCCTCCGCCAAGAATCTAGCCTATAACAATATAATAACAATAATATTTTATAGCGCTTTTCTCCCTGGGGACTCAAAGCGCTGTGACCCTGCATTATGAGGTCAAGAGGTGAGTTTTTAGCGTTTTTTTAAAGCTGTCCAGAGAAGGAGCCTCTCATACTGATTGTGGAAGTGAGCTCCATAGAGTAGGGGCTGCATAGGAAAAGGTCAGAGCACCAAATGTTAAGTGTATCCTGGGAATAACCAGCTTCATCTTGTTGGCAGAACGGAGGGTGCGTGGAGGGGCATAAAGTTCCAATTGATCCGCTATGTATTTGGGTCCCATGTGGTTTAGAGCCTTGAATGTCAGCAGGCAGATCTTAAAATTGATTCTCAATTTTACAGGCAACCAGTGAAGAGTTTGCAGTACTGGGGTGATGTGTGAGCTGCGAGGGGTATTGGCTAGGAGTCTGGCTGCAGCATTCTGTACTAGTTGTAAGGGGCGCAGAACCTTATCTGTAGATCCGATGAACAAGGCGTTGCAGTAGTCTAGGCGGGAGGATACAAATGCATGAACCAGGGTAGGTAGGTCTTCAGCTGGGATAAGGTGTTTGATTTTCGCTATATTTCTTAGATGGAAGAAGGAAGACTTGATGACAGCTGATACCTGCTGTCTTTGTTTTAGATTTCCATCCAGGATCACCCCAAGGTTTTGCACAGAGTCTTTATACTGTACGGTATCTCCCCCAATTGCTAGTTTGAGGTGGTGAGCGTTTTGAACTAGGTACAGTAACCTACCCCCCATCTCCCTCCATGCATCATCTAGAGATCTGCACTAGTGGATCAGCTCAGCAGACCATAGGCTGAACCTATTGTTCTGCTACTCACCTCCCCCACTCTGTGCCGCTCCATTGTGCACTGTGTTGTCAGTCCTCTTCCCCTCCATAACAGAATTTAGAACCAGAACCGTGTCCTAATAGAGACCCGATCCATGTGTACGCACCTTAAAGCATACCTGTATTTTGTATTTTGTATCATTCTTTGTATTTTGTCACTAATTATGTATCTTGTATATTGGTGTACACCATTGTCTGTATTATTATGTACCCCATGTTTGTTTCTTACTTTGTACAGCGCCACGGAATATGTTGGCGCTTTATAAATCAATAATAATAATAATAATACCTGAACTGGAACAAAAAATATATATATTTTATTATCTATTATTCCAGCCCCATGTATTCTTTCAGGTCCCATGGTGTCCTCCGAGCCCCCTCCACTGTGCTGCTTCCCACTCTGAAAGATCTGAGACAGAAACTCCAGTACAGGCTACTGCGCATGCATGGTCCTGTCCACATGCCTCCTCATACTGCGCATGCATTGTTCTCAAAAGAATTGTACCATGCATGCACATAACGCTCCGGGCAACAGAAGCATGATCGAGGAGGCACGCGGGTGGGACTGTACATGCACAGTAGTTGCAACTGCAGTTCCACTTGCAGGTCCACTTTTTTGTTCCAGTTCAGGTTTGCTTTGAGGCCTGTGAGTGCTTGACAGGGTTGCCTTTACTGTGCAGTAAAAAAACATAAGAAACAACCAATTTTCCAAGAAAAAACAGACTTCCTGTTTACCAGCTTTCCTATGAGATTGGATGGCAACTCTACTTTTACTGTGGCTAGATAAGTACATTAATTCAGAGGCTAATGGCCCATACTCACGGGCAACTTCTAGGGCCTGTCGCCAGCACACGTGAGCGTGTGGGCGACAGGCCGGCGACAGCTCCTAGCCAGGTCCCTCCGCGTACACACGCGGCAGAGGGACCAGCGGCGCGATGGAAGCTGTCGCCGACGTTCCTCCTCCCCCCGCCGGAACCTCCGTATACTTCAATGGAGGTTGCTGTCGCTAGTCCGCGTACTCACGCGGACAAGCGACAGTTGCGGCGGAGTTGCGGCGGCGACTGTCGCCAGGCGATTGACCTCGCCAATCGCCCGGCGACATCAGCGACGGGCGACGGTTCGGGGTGCGCGCCCGTGCAACGCCGCATACTCACGCGCGCGCGCCGCGTGTTGCGGCGACATTTGTAGCCCGTGAGTATGGGCCATTAAGGTACCCATCTAACGATGTAATGGCAGAACGACCAAATGACAGATCTCACTTTGATCGGATCTGCTCAGATAGAAATCTGTTGGCTGCCTATACACCCCAGACCGATTAGGAATCAGCCTGGCGTCACTGATTCTGTATGTTTGGCTGACCACAAATGTAAGGCTAGGTTCACAGTGCTCAGTTGCGTTGCAGAAAAATTCTGCATATCAACGTACTGCCCATACAATTCTTTGGGGCTGTTCACAGTAATGTATTGCAATATTCTTACTTGCTGCATGCAGGTTTTGCATTAAAGTCTACGTCCAGTCTCAGTTGCAGTTCACACACATTTTAAAATGTGCGCTATACAACCGACCACTGTGAATCCAGCCTCAATGTCTTCCCCCTTCGGGTGCCTGTTCAGCTGCTCCGACTCCCGGTCTCCTCCTGCTGATTTTAAAAGCAATCAGGGGCATCAGTATCCAGACAAATTCTCGTATTGAGTCATATTGGGCAACGCAGATGGCAGTGCGTTCGGAATGCAAGGGCATGTATCGCACACACTCTGTGTTGCCGTGCATCATGCTGCTGACCCCATTCATTACAGTGAATGGGATCAGCGTTATGCTTTGCCGAAAATGCATGGAGCAGTGCAATAACACATCGCACTGCTGCTAGTCTGAACGTCAGAAGTGGTGTTTATGCATTTCTTATGTTCTTGCTGATCGCACACCATACGCACTGCCAAAATGCACACAGGAGCACGTACATTGTAAACAAGACCTTACAAGTTTGGTTTTTCGCTACATCTCTGAGTGCTGGTCTGTTTGGTATCTACTACCTGTGCGGCGCCTTGCTCTTGGCAGATGTAATGGGGCAAGCACAGTGATGAGTAGGGAAGTCACTGGTGTGGTTATCTGTAGAAATAGATTTTACTCCCTATGAGACAATTCTTAAGATCTTCTACATGCAAGCAGAATCGCATATTATTTAGTAAGGTCATTGGCTTACACCCAGAAATTGACATTTTTATCAATATTAGTTAATATTTTATTGAGGAATTGCATGAAAGCAATAACATCAGTTTTACAATGCCCAAGGTAGGAAGCCTGCCAACAGAACTTAGCTCAAAATATTGAACATTATGGTAGAAGAAAAATATTATGAGCAAGAGTGAAAAATAATTTAAAAAAAATGCAATTTTTTCCTGGCATTTTGCATATTGTAATACATTTGTTATATTGCATACTGTAAAATGTTTACATTTAACCACTTCCCTACCACGGTATTTTGTGCTGATCGGTGCTGCGTGGGCTCTCCAGCCCGCAGCACCGATCAGCTAGCAGCCAGGCCGATCAGACTGCCCCCCTTTTTTCCCCACCAGGGGGATGTCCTGCTGGGGGGGTCTGATCGCCGCCGGCTGCTTGCGCTTGCGGGGGGGGGCTCTTCAAAGCCCCCCTCCGCAGCGCTTCCTGGCCTCCTTCCCCTTCCCTCCCTCTCCCTCCCCCTGTGAGCGGCGCAGGACGGATTTCCGTCCTGCGCCTGATGGGATAGGCTTTAGCCTATCAGATGCCGGTGATCCCCGGCCAATCAGAGGCCGGGGATCACTGATCTCCTCTACGGCGCTGCTGCGCAGCAGCGCCGTATGCATGTAAACACCGGGGAAGGTCTTCCCCGTGTGTTTACATTTACCCTGCGAGCCGCCGATCGGCTCGCAGGTTGTTCACGGAGACACCCTCCGTGAGCTGACATGGAACGGCCGCTCATACGAGCGGCCGTTTCCATGTAATACACTTCAGGATTCAGGGGCGTGTATATACGCTCCGAGAATCCGGAAGTGGTTAAGGTATACCTGGAGTGAAAATAAAAATTCTACTAAATATTTAGCTTTAATTGACACTCATGCTGCTCATGGTCTTTAGGATCCCCCCCTGTTCCTCCATTTTCGTGCTTTTTTAATATTTGACTGGCCTGTCGGTTGAATACTCTGCAGAAAGTGCCTATGCAAAAGCACATTGAAGTAGGCATGCACAAGTTCTGAACCCATGGGCGTTTCTATGTGTGGGAGGGGCACACAACTGCCTGAGGCTTTGTGAGGGCAGCAAAAAAGGAGAGGCAATTTTAAGGAACAAGTGACACCCATGCTAACCTAGAAATAAAAACCACATATATAAGTAGATAAATACTACTTCTACTTACATAACAGATGTATTGTGCTATCTACATAATGATTCCTGTGAATTTTATAAAGGAAAAGCAGAAAATCCTATTATAGGCAGTGGCCATTTTACCAAGCTAATGCTGACATCATATCCTCCCTGACTTGTTTTCCCCCCTCCCTTCTCTTGCTCATTGTGTATTCATTAGCTGCCCTCCTCCCAGAGTCTTCAGACACTCCCACTGAGGTGTATACCAGTGTCAGGATCTCTCCTGTAGCATGTTCTGTCGGTTGCAGTGTAACTGCAACCAGGCACTTCTGACTTATCTGCTTGCATTCGGCTGCGCATTCGCAATAAGTCTCATTGTCATTTGTAAACACTCTGCAGTTAAGAGCAGCTCAGAATGCTGTCATGATTCCTCCTATTGCTTGCTGCAGTTGAACTGCAGCCAGAAAGCCCTGGATTTTCTACATGCATATTGTTGCATAATATTGCATGTATTTGTTATGAGAGTCCTTTGTCACAGTCAGCTAGCAGCTAGTAATCAAGCTAGCTCAGAATTGAGTAATTACCATTCAGCTGTGTGGGAATTTGCATGCCTGCATCCGTTGGCTGATGTCCACATAAAAGTCTGCCTCCCATTTCAGACTCCGCCCAACATAGCATTCAGCTCCCTAAGGTTGTTGCTGGGTAATTCATATGAATTGTATATTGCATTGTTTAACCTTGTTTTTTGCTTGGACGTTTGCTGTATCCGCGGGGACACAGTGAAGTCCTTCTGATCCTGATAGCTTGGAATCTGCCATCACCACGTTGGTGACTGGTAGTATTCCTGCTAGTCTGTTCCTGAGGACGTAACTATCGCTGCGGTTGCCATTAGTTATGCTTATACCTGTTTGTCTTGTCTATGTCAGTGTGAATGTTTGCCGTCGCTGGGGCAGTGACTAGATTGGCAAAGCATTCCAACTGTCTGTCTGTTGTTTGTCTTGTTACTCAGCCTGAGGCTTAGTGCGGCGTCGCACTAAGCAGCCATTGTGTTTTAATGCAACTTTCATTGCTCAATGATTGTATTTCAATGCGACTGCCAGACTGACTTAGATACGACCTTAGCTTTACTGACCATTCTCTCGCCTAGTCCTTTGTACCGCAGCCATCTGATCTAACGTGTATGACCTTAGCCTGTTACCGACTCCGATTCCGCCTAGTCCATTGTACCGCAGCCATCTGATGTAACGTGTATGACCCTAGCCAATTACCGACTACGTCTGTTGTGTATTGTATCACATTGCATCTAGCGTGATAGGCGGTATCGGAAGCCCAGAGCTGCAGTTACTCTGGGCAATCTTGCTCCCTTGCTCATTACTCCTGTGGCTAGGCCCGTTTCTAGGGGCCATGCAGCCGTGCAGCAGCCCTGAGCGCAGACAGCCAAAGGGCACTGTGAACTCTCCCTCCCTCTCCCCAGGGGACTGCAGAGTAATTAGCTCAGGGAAGCACTGTATACAGCTACACTGACTGGCCAGGGGGGAAGGGGGGCAATCTCCCCCCAGGCCACCTTTCAGTCAGTGATTTAGGGCAGGTCTGGTGTCTGGTGTATTTGGGTTTGTTGTAAGGCAATGTGAAACTTGAGGCTAGCTGATAAAAGTGCAATCAGAGGACAGGCAAGCTGGTAAATATACACAGCATGATGCAGAGTTTGCCTGGAGGGTCCGTGGGCAAACATCTGTCTGGTCTCTCCCTATTGTTATTATGACTGCATGTGTGGATAAGGTGTTATACAAGTTGAAAAGTTTTTGACAGTCCCTAGACTCCAGGATGGCTACTTTCTGACTTGTGTGAGAGACTGGCAGGGACAGGATTCCTATTACAGGCAAGTAGCCTCTGTGTGATGTGCAATACAGATAAGCTCCATCTCCATCTCATGCTATTCTCAATTTCTCTCCACTCCTCTCTGGGCTAGTACACGCCAAAATCGCAATAGCAATCGCTAGCAATTTGTGAGTG
Organism: Hyperolius riggenbachi; assembly: GCF_040937935.1. Lineage (NCBI taxonomy): Eukaryota > Metazoa > Chordata > Amphibia > Anura > Hyperoliidae > Hyperolius > Hyperolius riggenbachi. The sequence goes on from NC_090653.1 coordinate 143,459,160, forward strand.
TGATTTTGTGAAGCGATTTTCAGAGCTATTTTTTAATGAATTGCTCCAAAAAATGCTACACACTGCATGTAGCATTTTTTGGAGCAGTTCATTAAAAAAAATCGCTCTGAAAATCGCTTCACAAAATCACACTCACAAATTGCTAGCGATTGCTATTGCGATTTTGGCGTGCACTAGCCCAGAGAGAGGAGGAGTGGAGAGAAATTGAGAATAGCCTGAGATGGAGCAGTGAACTTATTTGTATTGCACATCACACAGAGGCTACTTGCCTGTAATAGGAATCCTGTCCCTGCCAGTCTCTCACTCAAGTCAGAAAGTAGCCCTCCTGGAGTCTAGGGACTGTCAAAAACTTTAACTTGTATAACACCTTATCCACACATGCAGTCATAATAACAATAGGGAGAGACCAGACAGATGTTTGCCCACTGACCCTGCAGGCAAGCTCTGCATCAAGCTGTGTATATTTACCAGTTTGCCTGTCCTCTGATTGCACTTTTATCAGCTAGCCTCAAGTTTCACATTGCCGTACAACAAACCCGAATACACCAGACACCAGACCTGCCCTAAATCACTGAATGAAAGGCGGTCTGGGGGGACATTGCCCCCCTTCCCCTCTGGCCAGTCCGCCCCTGAACTATACTGGATACCTATACCGGAGGCACCTACCTGGCTAATCTATACTGGGGGCAATTATACTAGGGCACCTATGCCTGGCTACCTATATTGGGGGGACCTATAGCCAACTACCTATACTGAGTGCAACTAGACCTAGCTAACCTATACTGCAGGCACCTATACCTGGCTCTGGCACAGGGTGTGTGTGTGTGTGTGGGGGGGGGGGGGGGGGGGGCTGGGGGCACAATTTTTACACTCTCGCACTGGGTGCATTTTAGCCTAGAAACTGGCCTGCCAGTGGCCACCTGTGTAGCCTCTTCCATTACCCAGCTACATAGTCTTGTTGCTTTTGGTGATAGGTCTGCTTTCTGCATCAGCTTGTATGCTTGCTCACCCAAGTCCTATTAGGGCCAGCTAGCGGTGTGCCAAGCAGGGACAGGTTGAGGGTTAGCTAATGGCGTGCCAGGCAGGGTCAGCAGGTGAAGAGCGAGCCCTCCAGTTTCGAGCATACACGCTGACTCAGAAAGTATACCCCCAAGCATAACAACTAGGAACTGCACTGTGTTTTTTTTTTCTTTTCTCCTCTAATCGCTGAGTCACCTCAGCCTTGCTTGTAAACACAAAGGGCCATATGCAATTCTCTTTTTTACCTAGGAGATCATTTTTAATCTTCGATTTTAAATAACTTTCCAGCACTTTTCAACTAAAAAAATACCAAAAAGTAGGTGAAAAAGAACTAATAAAATTATTTTGAGTATTTTCTTGGTTTTTGGTGGCTTAAAGAGACTCTGTACCAAAAATTACAACGTTTTTTTCTACCATCCTACAAGTTCCTAAAGCTGTTCTAATGTGCTCTGCCTTACTGCAGCACTTTCTATTATCACTGTCTCTGTAATAAATCAATGTATCTTTCCCCTGTCAGACTTGTCGGCCTGTGTCTGGAAGGCTGCCAACTCTTCCGTGCTGGTCTGTTTATGCACAGTCTCCAGGCCCCCCTATGCAAACTCCAGTGTGTGTGTATTTACATAAGCCAGCAGCGTCTCTGCTATCTTATCAGTGATAGAAGAGAGCTGGATAAAAATCCTCCTCTGTTAGGCTGTGAAAGTAGCTGGCTGACACATACTGAGGAATTACAAACACAGGCACAGGCAGAGCTGTCTGCTGGAAGCCTGTCACTTCAGTGCATGAGAGAAGCAGGGGACAGAAGGTAAACACACAAATGATCTTTTGAGATTCAAAAGGAAAGCTGTATACAGCCTGCTTGTGTATGGATGTATTTTCTGTGTGGACATACTGTACATCAATCTACTTCCTGTTTTAGTGGCCATTTTGTTTGTTTATAAACAAACTTTTTAAAACTGTTTTTGACTACTTTTAATGCGGCGGGGAGCGGCAAAATTGTGACAGAGGGTAATAGGAGATGTCCCCTAACACACTGGTATGTTTACTTTTGTGCAATTTTAACAATACAGATTCTCTTTAAAATGCATTTTATTGAAAAGTTTAAAAGTATCACCGGTCAGAAAAAAAAAATTATTGCATATGTGCCGAGGTGCTTCAGATAAGAAGCTAGGCAGGGAAATAAATGGAAGAGGAGGAATATATTATAGATAAAAAGAACCCACCAGCATTCAACTGTTTGGCACTGACTACTAAAGGGCCAGTGCTCCTAACGTATGTGATAACTCCAATCCATAACAGCAGAAAAAGTTTTGCAAGTTTTGAATGCAGGATTAGCATCTTTATCACTTAATACACTCAGACCAGTTGCGGTTGAAATGTGATTTTTATGATGACAATACCGCCTTAGCACTCTCGTCCTGTGAGCAATTTAGCCTAGAAACTGCCCTGTCTGAACCGCATGTGTCCAGTAAAAAGAAGCACTTGTGTACAAAAGAAAAACGTGCACAAGTGCTTTCTTTCACTGGGCAGACACGGTTTGAAACTTGGGCATGTCCAGTTCAGATGCTGTACAGACGCCTGGTGAACTTCTAGGACATTGTGATTGTGAACAGAAAGCACTAGGAACACCAAAGACAATGAGCAGCAGGAAGAGTGTCAGGAGTAAGTGCTCTTGCACCCCACAATTTTCAGTACGTTTCAGGTGTGCATTAAATGGACCTGTAATGGGGCCTTATTAGTCTCTGGTTTATATTCCATCTTGCCATTCTATTTGTGCAAGCAGTGGAAGGAATGGGATGGGCTAATTTAACAAAGTGTGGGACTAAAAAGGACACCTGAAGTGAGAGGGAGGTAAAGGCTGCCATAGTTGTTAATAAGAATTCCAATTTCATGGCAGGCTTGCTGATTCTTGTGGCTGCAGTAGTGTCTGAATCACACACCTGAAACAAACATTTAACGAATATGGCCACACTTTACTCAAAGCACCTGATAATCATACTTGTCCTGGGTCTGTGGTTAAAACATTGGGCCCCTTTTCCACACGAGGCTAAGGACTCTTTTCCACGAACTGTTGAGCTGTGTGCTCAGCAAGCAGCTGCCAGGCAGCAGTGAGCAGTAACCAGGCAGCAGTGAGCAGTTGTGAGAGTTTGAGAGGCATTTCACTGCCTAGAAACAGTTCGTGGAAAAGAGGCCTAAAGGTGAAGCATTCATCATCTGCCATCAATTTCTGTGCACCAGCCAGCACTTTGCTACTGCCCCCCCCCCCCCCCCCCCCCCTACAAATCACAAATTACTAGCACAATCGCTAGCGTTTTTAATTGGAGTTTTGTAAGCGATTTCATGAGCATTTTCTGGTGATTTTGGTAGCGATTTTAAAAAGTATAAGCTTTTTGGCAGCGATTGTGATAGCGATTTGTCCAGACCAGACTTGATCAGACTTGACCAGACTTGACCAGATCCGGTGTTCCGACGAGGAGGAGAGGTAAGTCCTTCCCGCTGCCGGCTGCCCACAAATTACTTCTGGAGGGGAGAGCGAGGGAAGGAGAGCCCCAAGGTGAGGGAGGGGGGGAGATGTCCGCCCTCCCCCACCGCTGCTCACAGCTCTCCTTCCACTCCGCTGCTCCCCTCATGCTGGGGGGACATGATTACATATTATGGGGACATATACCCCCTGACTACATATACTGGGCACATGAACCCCCTGGCTACATATACTGGGGACATATACCCCTTGACTACATATACTAGGCACATATACCCCCTGGCTACATATACTGGGGACATATACCCCTGACTACATATACTGGGGACATATACCTCTGGCTACATATACTGGGCACATATAACCTTGCCTACATATACTGGGCACATATACCCCCTGACTACATATACTGGGCACATATACCCCCTGGCTACATATACTGGGCACATATACCCCCTGGCTACATATACTGGGGACATATACCCCCTGACTACATATACTGGGCACATATACCCCTGGCTACATATACTGGGGCACATATACCCCTGGCTACATATACTGGGGACACATACATCCCTGGCTACATATACTGGGGCACATATACCCCTGGCTACATATACTGGGGACATATACCCTGGCTACATATACTGGGGACATATACCCTGACTACATATACTGGGGACATATACCCCCTGGCTACATATACTGGGGCACATATACCCCTGGCTACATATACTGGGAACACATACATCCCTGGCTACATATACTGGGGCACATATACCCCTGGCTACATATACTGGGGCACATATATCCCTGGCTACATATACTGGGGACACATATATCCCTGGCTACATATACTGGGGCACATATACCCCTGGCTACATATACTGGGGCACATATACCCCTGGCTACATATACTGGGGACACATACATCCCTGGCTACATATACTGGGGCACATATACCCCTGGCTACATATACTGGGGCACATATACCCCTGGCTACATATACTGGGGACACATACATCCCTGGCTACATATACTGGGGCACATATACCCCTACCTACATATACTGGGCACATATACACCTGCCCTGCCTACATATACTGTGCACATATACCCCCTGACTACATATACTGGGCACATACCCCTGGATACATATACTGGGCACATATACCCCTGGCTACATATACTTGGACATATACCCCTGACTACATATACTGGCACATATACCCCTGGCTACATATACTAGGCACGTATACCCCTGGCTACATATACTGGGGACATATACCTCTGGCTACATATACTAGGCACATATACCTCTGGCTATAAACTGGGACTACTATACTCATGGCTACTTATACTGGGGACACCTATAGACCTGGCTACCTATGCTGGGGGTACCTATTTTAGGGGAACTGCTGTCAGATTATCTGCATTTTTGTGGAACCGCTGTTATGTATTTTGGGGAACAGCTGCCAGTTTATGTGTATGTTAGGGGCAGGGGTGTTTCTAGCCATTTTGTCACTCCAGGCAAGAAAACCTGTGGCGCCCCCACCCCTCTGTGCCCCCCCCCCCGCATAGCGCTAATCCTTATTCAACCCCCACCACCATGCCCCCCACCACGCCCCCCACCACGCACACACAAGCCAGTTACCGGATCTGATTGTGGACAAATGGAAGGCAATGGGATGACGGCGAGGGACTGGAGGAAGCTCCGGGTAAGTAAAAAAAAGTTGTAGTGTACCGTCTCTGGGTCTGCGTCTCTCTGTCTCTGGCTGAGGCTAAGATTCAGCAGCAGCAATGCTGCAGCATCACCTCAGACAGCATGATTGCTCGCTGCTGATATCATCATCAGTGGTGCTGCAGCAGCTGCTGCGTCACTCAAACTTAAAGGGAACCTAAACTGAGAGGCATATGGATGTTTCCTTTTAAACCATACCAGTTGCCTGGCAGTCCTGCTGATCTCTTTGGCTGCAGTAGTGGCTGAATCACACACCTGAGACAAGCATGCAGCTAATCAGCATGCAGCTAATCCAGTCTGACTTCAGTCAGAGCACCTGATCTGCATGCTTGTTCAGGGGCTGTGGCTAAAAGTATTAGAGACACAGAATCAGCAGGAGAGTCCGGCAACTGCTATTATTTTAAAAGGAAAAATCCATCCTTCTCAGTTTAGGTTCCCTTTAGGACCCTTTTCCACTAGCAAATGCAGGTGATTTGCGCTTGCAATCTTGTGAGCTCCATCTTCCACTATGCGCGTTCCGCTTTACCATTGTCGGGAATGAGAATCGCGACGAGAATCGCGCTGGCCGGCAATCGCATTTCAGCAAAAACCGAACCAAGATTGATGCGTTGTAGTGGAAAACGAGCACCAGAATTTACATGCGGTGCTCTAGCAACTAGAAAAATGGCTGTGATCCGCTTTTTAAATTGGATTGCAGCCAGCGGAAAAGGGCCCTAACTACTCTGCCCAGAGTGGCCAGCATAGCTTGCTTCGCCCACCTAGTGACAGCCCAACTCAACAACACACACACACACACACACACACACACACACACACACACACACACACACACACACACACACACACACACACACACACACACACACACACACACACACACACACACACACACACACACACACACACACACACACACACACACACACACACACACACACACACACACACTATACACACACACACACACACACACACACACACACACACACTATACACACACACACACACACACTATACACACACACACACACACACACACACACACACACAGATCTATGCACAGTGTCAGTGTACTGAATAGATCAAGGTTTACTTTGGAGATTCCCAGCATTACACAGTTTGCATAAAATACATACACATAATTCTTACATTACTTGTTTAACATGTGCGCAGTGTGTAGGTAACATTTACATGCACTTCGTACGCACATACTGTACATTTTTACCATCCAATAATGAATATACCGGAACAGTTAAAGTAAACCTGAGCCGAAGCTCTGGTTCAGAAAGAGATACCTAGAGAGAGGGAAGCCTCTGGAACCTGTTGAGGCTTCCCTCGCTGTCCAATAGTCCCCTGCCGCTGAGCGCGGACCCACTTCCTGCACATTGGGGCTGTGCTCCTCTTTGTTACCAGCACAGTCATGCTGCTAGCTGCACAAGTACAGCTGCACTTGGTGACAAAAGAGGACTGTGACCCCAATTAGATGACCAACTAGCCCTTGTCAGCAATCGTCCGGGGGTCTGGGCTCAACTACAAGGGACCAGAGGATCCAGAAGCTTCCCTATCTTTAGGTAAGTATCTTTGGCTCAGGAGTACTGTAGGGGGGGGGGGGGGGAGGTTGGGGGAAAATGAGTTGAACTTACCCGGGGCTTCTAATAGTCCCCCGCAGACATCCTGTGCCCACGCAGCCACTCACCGATGCTCCGGCCCCGCCTCCGGTTCACTTCTGGAATTTCTGACTTTAAAGTCGGAAAACCACTGCGCCTGCGTTGCCGTGTCCTCGCTCCCGCTGATGTCACTGAGAGCGTATTGTGCAGGTCCAGTATGGTCTGTGCCTGCGCAGTACGCTCCTGGTGACGTCAGCAAGAGTGAGGACACGGCCGTGCAGGCACAGTGGTTTTTCGACATTAAAGTCAGAAATTCCAGAAGTGAACCGGAGCATCGGTGAGTGGCTGCGCGGGCACAGGACGTCTGCGGGTGATCACTAGAAGCCCCAGGTAAGTCTGTTCCCCCCCCCCCCCTACAGTAGTCCTTTAAAATGGGCTCCTGACATGCCCGGTTATTAGGGTGCTGCCACAGGCTGCAATGCAATATGCCGATATGGTGGCACTGAGTGCGTAATTTAGGTGCCAGCATTCTGCCATTGTATTGCCAATCTCAGGCTAGTTGTATGGGGATTTCAGAGAGGCACAGCAAAGATTTATCTGTAATAAGCCATCTGCTCTATTATAGCCAAGCAATGTTCGGTGGTGTCAGTTTGGCAATCAGGAATGGGTGCTCAGCTATACTATAAATGAGCGCCAGGGGTTAGTTTGGGATGGCAATGTGTGATAGGCTGTAGTATAGCCAAGCACTTTTTGGCTGCATCGGTTTGGAGATCAGGGATTAGCATACACAGATAAAAAGCTTGGTGTGCATGTGTGTGTGTGTACTCTGTGCACGTGTGTGTGTGTCTGTATACTATGCAAATGTGTGTGTATGTGTGTGTGCATCCCATCCAATGCCCTGCATACCTCTAGACTGTCTGCTTCTGAATGATCTCTGCAGGCTGTTGGTGGAATGTCCTACAGACAGTAATCAGATGAGAGTCTTTTCATTTGTCTTCTGCCATCCCCAGACCTGGCATATCACCTCTGGCTTCCCTTCAGTAGCTGTACTTCCATGGGGGGAGTCAGCTCAGGACAGGCACACACAGGGGTCAATAGTTCAGGTAGAGCAGAGACACGGACAGCAGTATGTGTGTCTTCTGCATTCACGCTGTTTCCTGTGGTTCTATCAGTGTTTAGGACAGGGCAGGTGACCCACAGGGAGGAGGGAGGGTGGTGGGGGGTGCTGGAGACTACAGCTATTTCATGAACTAATGAAGTACTGCTAGTGCCAGGCAGCGTGCAGTGAGTGGAGGCAGGTGAGCAGCGCCCCCCCCCCAGATGCTGTACCTGAGGACAGATGGAATCTCCCCCACCTTATGCCTCTGCATGTCTGGCAGCAGCAGCAGATCCTCTCCTGTAGGTTTAAACCTCGCGCTGGGCTGAGCAATGAGAAAGAGGCTGTGTGTGTGTGACACAGCCGGGGAGAGATAGGGGGCGGGGCAGCCAAGTGCCGAGCTCTGCAGCTGCTGATACATAGCAGATACTCTGGCTAGTAAATTAAAGCATTGGCTTCACTGCCAAAGCGCTCCCCAAGATGCTGTACCTGCAGACAGATGTCCCACCCTCCCTATGCCTCTGTCGCTCTGAGTGAAGAGGGAAGGGGGCGGTCCAGTAGGCGGCACAGCTGAGCTGCCTGTCATAGAGGCGGCCAGCATGAAGGAAGAAAAAACACACACACTGGCTGCATAAGCAGCTGTGGCGAGTGGCCTCCCTGCTTTGCGCCCTTCCCCCACCCATGCCGCTCTAGGCAAATATTTATAGTTGCCTAATGACTGAGACGGCTCTGGTTAGGGGAACGTCTGCTGCCAGATTACGCGTATTTTGGGGAACAGCTGCCAGATTATGTACGTTTGGGGGACCACTGCTGCCAGATTATATGTATGTTGGGTGTTACGTGTATTTTGGGTGATCCGCTGCCAGGTTTCGCGTATTTGGGGGAAATGCTTCCAAATTATGTGTATGTTGGGGGAACTGCTGCTGCCACATTGTCTATTTTGGGGAAACCACTGCCATATCTGTATTTTGGAGGAACTTCTACCAGATTATGTGTCTTTTTGGTGAAATGCTGTCAGATTGCATCTATTTTGGGGGGATACACTACAGCAGAGCTCAAACTTCCCCGGCAGACCTTTTACATCACTGCTAAGGTCATGTATATTTGGCCCCACCCGTGACCACGCCCACATTATGCTTGACCATGCCCATTTTTTGGCTTTTTCGAGGTGAGTCCACTCACTTCTTTTCCCAGGACTAGACCCCTGGATGTAAACCTTCATCTGAGGAAAAGGTTGGCAATGCGAGTTCCTGGTTAATATGAAACGAAGTGGAGACTTTCGGTATGTGATAAAGGACCGGTCTAATGATGACTCTGTCTGGGAAAAACTCCAGCAAATTGCCCGTGCATCCCAAGGATTGAAGATCCGACACCCTTTTTGCTGATGCGATGGCCACCAGAAAAACAGCTTTTAATGTAATTTGCTCCACCGAGGCAGATTCCACCGGATGAAATGGACGAGAGGCTAATACCCCCAGAACCAAGGACAAGTCCCACTGCGGGAAGAAAGGCTTCCTCGGAAGACGGATCTTTGTGACTGCTTGTACGAACTGTATGACAAGTGGGTGCTGTGCCCATCTTGTCCCGGTCAATGCAGACAAGGCTGATATCTGAACCTTAATTGGGGCTAGACTCAAGCTCTTCTCCACAGCAGATTGCAGAAACTCCAATCTATTATGAATTAGTGGAACTCTAGGATCAAAATCCTTTTCTTTTGAAAAACAGATAAACTTCTCCCAAATCCTATGGTAAGTATTGTTCGTAGTTGGCTTTCTTGACTTTAGCAAAGTTGTGATTACTTGGTCTGAGCACCCCACACTCAAGAATCTTTCCCTCTCAAGATCCATACCGCTAACCTGAGCTTCTTCAGGTCGGGGTAAAGTAGATCTCCTTGGGTAATCAAATCCGGAATCCGTGATAGACTGTAAGGTTGAGACACACTGAGGCTCATGGCTAGGGAGAACCAAGGTCTTCTCGGACAGAAAGGAAGAATAGTTATGATCGTGCATAACTCGGTTGAGACTCTCTGGAGAAACTTTGGTATCAATGGAAACGGAGGGAAAGCGTACCCCAGCTTGAACGTCCAAACTTGAGACAGACAGTCCACACCCGATGACCGGGGATGATGGAATCGAGAGAAGAATCTCGGGAGCTTCGTGTTCTCCGGAGTTGCCGAAAGATCGCACTGCGGCAACCCCCATCTTTTCACTATGTCCCGGAAGATCCTTCTGTTCAAGGACCACTCATGCGGACTGTAAAACTGTCTGCTTAGGTGATCTGCAGGTTGATTATGGGGACCTGGAATGTAAAGTGCAGATAATCCCCTCAAATTCCTTTGGGCCCATAACATTTTGTGGCTGGTCTCTTGGAGAAGAGTCCGACTTCTGGTTCCCCCTTGCCCGTTTATATAAGACACCGCCGTAGTATTGTCTATTCTCAGGAGTACAATCTTGTTCCGGATCTCGTGAGAGAAAGATTTTAGGGCCAGAAAGGTTGCACGAAGTTCTAGCAGGTTTGACAGGAACCCTGCGCTGAGACACATTCCATCTACTTTGCACACAAGCTCCCTCGCAGTGGGCTCCCCATCCTTCCTGACTGGCGTCTGTAGTTATTACTACTGGCTTGTCCTGTACAATCTGATGGGAGTTCGTGAGATGTGTCGGTTCGAGCCCCCAAGTCAGGGACTTCTTCACATCCTGGGGTAAAATTCGTCTCTGTGACATATCCTCCTTTTTCCAATTTTTTAGGAAAACATTTTGTAGTCCCCGAAGGTTCCAGTGAGCCCACTTGACCATGGGCAAGGCTGTGCAGAGGGTCCTTAAGTGGGGGGTGCTCAAATTTAAAAAAGCGGCCTGGCAATGTCTTCCCCTGCATGCCCCCCTCCTCGTTTCTGGTTATGGGGGTAATGGTTGTCATGTGGGTGTTGAATGCAGATACTGGGTGCGATGTGGGTTCTGAGTGTGAGCACAGAGTGTCATGTGGGTTCTGGCTACAGTTGGGTATCGAGTGTGATGCAGGTGTTGATTGCAAGTACTTAGTGCCATGTAAGATCTGGGTGCATGTACTGGAAGTCATGTGGGTGCTGGGTACAGGTACTGAATGTGACATGGGTGCGAATACTTGGCACCATGCCTGTACTGGGTACTGGCTATGGGTGGGCTTTGGTTATCACATGGGTTTTGAATGCAGGTACTTTAGGTGCGGGTATGGGTTAAGTGGGTGCTTGGTGCAGATAGTGGGGGCCATGTGAAAGCTGTGTGCAGGTGTGAGTACTGGGTGCAATTTTAGGCCAGGGTGCAGATACTTGGCATCATGTGAGTGTGAGTACTGGGTGCCAGCTATGAGGGGAAGGGGTGGGTGCTGGGAAAAGTAGAGGTCAGTGTGGGTGCTGCAGGAAGGGGCAGGGCCATGCAGAGGATCCTCACAGGGGTGGTGCTCAAATTTGAAATTGATAAATCATGCTAAATTGTGTATGTAATATCCCCTCTCTAAAAAGCAGAAGGCAGTTTTAACACACACACACACACACACACACACACACACACACACACACACACACACACACACACACACACACACACACACACACACACACACACACACACCTTTATAGCAGTATCAGGCAGACCTTGTGTCTCCTTTCAACCAACTCTTTTGGCGCCACCACCCTCAAATCACCAGTGGTAGGTGCCCACTGTTAGTAGGTTAGAGTGGGCACAGTGGAGCCCACAGTGGAGGCACAGACTCACCTTTCATTACTAGGACCTCTGTCCCTCTTGATCAGCACCCAAGCCTCTTTTCAGGCAAAGAAGAAGGGGTTACCAATACGCAGTGGTTGCTAAGCATTAGTAGATGCAAAACTGCAGTAAGTGCCAAGGTGCAGCGGGTGCCCAGATACAGTGGGTGGTAAGATGCAAAGGTTCACTTTGTGCTAAGTTGCAGTGGGTGTCGAGATGCCAAAGTACAGTCTGTGTCAAGCTGCTGTGGGCACCAAGGTCCAGTTTGTATTGGGTGTTTATTTGCAGTGGGTGCTATGCAGTATTGGGTGCTGAATGAGTACCAGATGGTGATAAACAATAGTGGGTGCCATGTGAGTGTTAATTGGTACAGGGAGACATGTGAGTGTTGGACATGTTAGTAGGGAGTGCCATGTGTGGTCTGGATGTGTGCCATGGGAGAGTACTGAGTCTCATATGGGTTCGGACCAAGGATGGGTACTGGGTGCTATTTGGGTGCTGGCCATAGATGGGTACTGGGTGCATATAATGGCTTTGGAACTTGGTGACGTGTGAGTACTGTGCCATGTGGGTGTTGATTATGGGGGTATGTGGGTCTTAGGTGCCAATACTGAGTGCCAAGTGGGTACTGGGAGTGAGTACATGGTGACATATGGGTGATGGATGCTGGATAGTGGGGTATTTGTTGTCATGTGGGTGCTAAAGGCAGATGCCGGGTGCCATGTGGGTACTGGGTGCTGACACAGGGTGTCATGTGGATTCTGGCTGTATGGGTGTGTATCAACTATCATGTAGGTGTTGATTGCAGGTACTCAGTCCCTTGTGAGTTCTGGGTGCAAGTACTGGATGTCATATGTGAGTGCTTGGTGTTTGTACTGGGCACTAAGTGGAGGCTTAGTGCAACTGGAACTACTGCAGATGAAGCATGTGGGTGTTGGGTGCAGGTACTGGGTATCATAGGTGCGAATACTTGGTGCCATGCCTGCACTGGGTGCTAGCTATGGGTGGGCATTGTGTGTTATGTGGGTTCTGAGTGCAGGTACTTTGGGTGCTAGTACTAGTTATGTGAGTGCAGATAGTGGGTGCCATGTGAAGGCGGTGTGCAGGTGTGAGTAGTGAGTGCCATGTTGGGGCTGGGTGCAAGTACTGTGTCATGTGGGTGTGAGTACTGGGTGCCAGCTGTAGGGTGAAGGGGTGCAGGTACTGGGTGTCATGTGGCTGTTTGATGCAAGTACAAAGTGTCATATTGAGGCCAGATGTGAGTATTTGGTGCAGGGTGCAAGTACTGGGTGCTTGCTATAGTGGGGGTTACTGGTTGAGTGTAATGTGGGTGCTGAACATTGGTGGAATTGTTGTGGGTGCAGGGGGTGGGAGATCACTGTGGGTACTGCTATGAATGGCATCGTTGCTGCTAGGGGAGGTAGAGGTTAGTGTGGTTGCTGGGGGAGGTAGAGCTCAGTGTGGGTACTGGGGGAAGGGTAGGTCACTGTGGGTGCTGGGGGGAGTAACTGTGGGTGCTGAGGAAGGTAGAGGTCAGTATGAGTGCTGGAGGAAAGGGAGGTCACTGTGGGTCCTTTAGGGGAGGTCACTGTGGGTCTTGGGGGAGGTAGAGGGGGAGGTCACTATGGGTGCTGCTGTGAATGGCATAGTTGCTTGCTGCTAAGGGAGGTAGAGGTCAGTGTGGGTGCTGGGGGAAGGGTAATTCACTGCTGGTGCTGTGGAAGGAAGAGATCAATATGGGTGCTGGAGGAAGGGGAGGTGACTGTGGGTGCCTGGATAGTCAGTGTAGTTAATGGAGGAGGGAGTGGATGCTGGGTGTTGGGAGAGGCCCCTGTGGGCGCTTGCAATGGGAGAGATCACTGTGGGTGCTGGGGAGGGAGAGGTCAGTATGGATCCTAGGTGGAGGGAGAAGTCACTGTGGGTGCTAGGTGGATGGAGAGGTCACTGTGGGTGCTAGGGGAGGGAGTGGTCACTGTGGGTACTAGGTGGAGGGAGAGGTCACTATGGGTGCTGGGGGAGGTAGAAGTCAGTATGGGTCCTAGGTGGAGGGAGAGGTCAGTATGCCACACTAGGATTCCTGTCTGGGCCTCTTCACTTCAAAGTGTCCCAGGCGGGGGGCGGAGCTTCCTGTGGGTGGGCAGGGCTTATCGCGATCAGGGGCAGAGCTTATTTTGCCCTGCGAGAGGGGCCTTTTTTGAAGTTTTTTTTAAAAGAGGGGGTGCCTGGGCACCCAGAGCACCCCCCTCTGCACGTGCCTGTCCACCAGGATGGATTTTCAGATCTGCAGATGAAGTCTGTTAAACAAGGTGTGTATGAGGATCTGCAGATATCATAGACTATGAATGCATTTTGCCGGGACAGATCTTTTGCAGATACTGATCTTTTGAATGTGTACAGCATCTTTGTGTGCAGCATCTTGCAAAGATTTTTATCTGATGGGGAGTTCAGCTCAATAGAATAGACTGTGTAGTGTATGGCTCTCATACTACATGGAAGGGGGTAAAATTGGTCTGATATCTTTCATTTATCTTCCAAGTGTGTACACACCATTAGGCAGTCACACAGGAGTTAATGAAAACCTACTGTGTATAGCTAAATTTTGACCACAGTCATCCAGTGAGTAATTGTGCAAAGTTTAGAAAGCTTGGCATTTCAAACGTGATATCGGCAGCAGTATATGTTTTCTCATTGAAGTCAATGACTAAAATCTGATTGGCTGTTTTATTGGGAAGCCAGGAGTTCAAAGTTTAAAAATGGCTGCAGTTTTCCTTTCTCAACTGAAAAGCAATGAGTGAAATTTGATTGGTGGCTCCACCCACTTGCTAACCCTGAGGGCATGTTTTGCGTTGTGTGCATGCAAATTCGCATAACCAATACAAGTGGATGGGCCTGTTTGCACTTGTCAGGAATTGTGGGCAGTTTGCTGTGCAGAAAAAATCTGTACGGCAGACCCGTCAGAATTCGCATGCCGCACACCCGCACGCGAATCGCCGGTAATGTAATTTAATAGGAAAACCGCAATCGTTTTTTGTCTTGTGGTTTTCCATGCGTTTTCGCCTGCGTAGTCGCATAAAAACCCATGTCAATGCTTACCGGCATTGACATGGTTAAAATCGCATAGCGCAAACTGCGAGCGATTCCGCGTGAAAATCCGCATGGAAACGCAAACGAATCCGCACCCGCATGCAGATTCGTTGACGTGATTTTCGCGTCAAAAACGCAACGCACAAGTGGAAACGTACCCTAAACCAAAGTCACCCAATAACCAACTGTGTTAACTTTGGGGTTCTTGGCATCAGTAATGTAAAAATGGGAGCAGTTTGAATGTCTCCATTGAAAACAATAGGTGAAATTTGATTGGGTCTTGTTGGTCTAACACCTAGGTTCTGAGAAACACTGGTCTAACACACAGTTTCAACATTTTACACACACCCCTCCCCTTCCCCTGTGACATTGTGATTAACTATACAAAGTATTTGGACTCTGACATTAATACTTTCATGAATGGCAGCATTTTTTTTAATTATCCCACTGAGAAGAAATTCAAAGCTATGAGAGTGACAGCAGTTGGAAAATTTAAACTGTCGCTTTCAACTGCCATAAGGCAGTTTAGCTGCTGATGACATCAGGTGGAGGAGCTGGTCCAGAGGGTAAATGTCACTGCCTGCTAATCACAAGGTTAGCGGTTCAAGTACCACCCAGGACATGGGCAGGTGGCAGAAAAAAAAAAAAAAAAAAACTCTCTGAGCCAAGGACACCAGT
The DNA here is from genome assembly GCF_040937935.1 of Hyperolius riggenbachi. NCBI lineage: Eukaryota > Metazoa > Chordata > Amphibia > Anura > Hyperoliidae > Hyperolius > Hyperolius riggenbachi. Next base: position 143,474,602 of record NC_090653.1, read on the forward strand.
GTTTTTAGGTCACTGTCGTTTTTTGACACAGCATAGCACAGACTATTTTACACTACAAGGTGAATGGCCCTTTACTGAGCCCCAGCAGGTCCTCACACTTTAACCACTTCACACCTGAGGGGTTTTACCCCTGTAGCACCAGAGCAATTTTCACCTTTCATCGCTCCTTCCATTCATTCGTCTATAGCTTTGTCATTATTTATCGCAATGAAATGAACTATATCTTGTTTTTTTCGCCACCAATTAGGCTTTCTTTAGGTGGGACATCATGCCAAGAATTATTTTATTCTAAATGTGTTTTAATGGGAAAATAGTAAAAATGTGGGGGAAAAAAATCACTATTTTTCAGTTTTCGGCCATTATAGTTTTTAAATAATGCATGCTACTGTAATTAAAATCCATGAAATGTACTTGCCTATTTGTCCCCTTTATTACACAGTTTAAATTATGTCCCTATCACAATGTTTGGCGCCAATATTTTATTTGGAAATAAAGGTGCATTTTTTTCAGTTTTGAGGCCATCCCTAATTACAAGCCCATCATTTATAAAGTAACAGTGTTATACCCTCTTGACATAAATATTTAAAGAGTGCAGCCCCTAAGGTAACTAATTGTGTGTTTTTTTTATTCAAATTTTTTTTCTCTCAAGAGTATTTTATTGAGAGCAATAAGTGTACAGTACAGAGAGTAAGGGAGTGCATAAACATCTGCGTAATTGCACTAGTACACGCAAAGAAGACATTCACAATGTATCAGTAAAGTGCATAATGAAACAATAAAACATGAATGCAAAACAGTAACTAACAATTTAGCTGAACCTCTATGTCAGTGAGCTCTGACGTATGTCATAAATTTTAGCCTAGTTGTGCTTACTGCCTCGCTGGGTGGCAGTGTCTGTACGGTGCTAAGTTACAGGTGAGTGCCAGGAGCGCTAAGGCCTCTATCGCCAGCACCCTTCATGGTGTCCACAGGTTGGACTGTAGATGGATAAACTACATGGGAGCCCACCAAGCTGTGGTGGGCTATTAGGTGTATGATATAGCTGTGGAGACCAGAACAACTAGGTCGCGTATGCTCCAAGGAGGGGGGGAAAAACAGCAGGTAGTTTTCCGCCCCCTGGGAAGTCAGGGCAGGCATTTGCGCCTGGTCTAGAGAGAAGAGGCTCAAGAGACGGGAGAAGAGAAGAGGGGAGAAGGACAGTGGTAGAAGCAAAGAGGAAGAAGAGGAGTAAAGGGAAGCGGGGGGGGGGGGGGGGAAGCAACCATCCCTGGCTACGTCAAGTGCCAGCCATCCCCTAGATTAACAGGAGAGATGTGGAGAGTCCTTGATGGTATTGATTGATATAAGGGAGCCAGGTTTTTTCAAAGCTGGGGAGGGAGTCGTCAAGGATAGCCTTCATCCTGTCAAAGCATAAAGCATTGCTCAAGTTGGTTCTGAATTGGGCTATTGGTAAGGATGAGGATTTCCATGAGCTAGCTATGACCCGTTTTCCCGCCAGGCAAATATGCATGAGTAATCTGTATTGGTGTTTAGTTATTACTGGTGGGCGCATGCCCAAGAGGGCAATTTCAGGGAGCCTGGGGATCCTGACTGTAATAGTGGAGTAGATGACCTGGTAAATTCTGATCCAGAACCTCCGGGCTCTTGGGCATGTCCACCACACATGTAAGAAAGTGCCCCTCTGGCCACAGCCACGAAAACATCCGTTGCATTTTGAATCGAATTTGGAAATGCGGTGTGGGGTGAGGTACCACCTTAGGAGCACCTTATATTGGGTTTCTACCAGTGAGGCACTTATCGAGCATTGTGGGGTGTTTAACCAAACAGTGAGCAGATCCTCGCTCTCACAAATTTTTTTTTTTATTACCGCCCCCCCAAAAAATGTGGAGTGTGGGAGGTAATGAGTTAATTTATAATGTAAAACTATATACATTGATGTGAAAAACTATTTGCCCCCTTCCTGATTTCTTATTCTTTTGCATGTTTGCAGGCCCGGCCCTAGACCATTTGCCGCCTGAGGCAAACTTTAAAGAAATCGCCGCTGCGCCCCCCCCCCCGTGGGTGTGGGGGGGCCGCCCGAGCTGGAGGGGATAGCGGGCAGGAAGGGGGTATTGGGGCTAGCGGCGGGGAGGGGGGTCGGACCCCCCCCTCCCTCGCCTGGGTCCCCCGTCCTCCGCTCCCCTCCAGCTTGTTATGCGCGCTGGCTGGCTGGCTGCGGCTGTAAGAGGCAACGGGCGGGGATCACTCACCTCTTCCTCGTTCAGCCTGCGCTCCACTGACGTCACTTCCTGCTACGCCGCAGGAAGTGACGTCAGTGGAGCGCACGTTGGAACGAGGAAGAGGTGAGTGATCCCCGCCCGTTGCCTCTTACAGCCGCAGCCAGCCAGCGTGCATAACAAGCTGGAGGGGAGCGGAGGACGGGGGACCCAGGCGAGGGAGGGGGGGGTCCGACCCCCCTCCCCGCCGCTAGCCCCAATACCCCCTTCCTGCCCGCTATTACCTCCAGCTCGGGCGGCACTCCACACCCACGGACGGGCAGGTGTCGCCCCCTCAGAAGCGCCGCCTGAGGCAAACATTTCACCCCGCCTCATGGGCGGGCCGGCCCTGCATGTTTGTCACACTTAAATGTTTCTGCTCATCAAAAATCGTTAACTATTAGTCAAAGATAACATAATTGAACACAAAATGCAGTTTTAAATGATGGTTTTTCTTATTTAGTGAGAAAAAAAACTCCAAACCTACATGGCCCTGTGTGAAAAAGAAATTGCCCCCTGAACCTAATAACTGGTTGGGCCACCCTTAGCAGCAATAACTGCAATCAAGCGTTTGCGATTACTTGCAACAAGTCTTTTACAGCGCTCTGGAGGAATTTTGGCCCACTCATCTTTGCAGAATTGTTGTAATTCAGTTTTATTTGAGGGTTTTCTAGCATGAACCGCCTTTTTAAGGTCATGCCACAACAGCTCAATAGGATTCAGGTCAGGACTTTGACTAGGCCACTCCAAAGTCTTTATTTTGTTTTTCTTCAGCCATTCAGAGGTGGATTTGCTGGTGTGTTTTGGGTCATTGTCCTGCTGCAGCACCCAAGATCGCTTCAGCTTGAGTTGACAAACAGATGGCCGGACATTCTCCTTCAGGATTTTTTGGTAGACAGTAAATTCATGGTTCCATCTATCACAGCAAGCCTTCCAGGTCCTGAAGCAGCAAAACAACCCCAGACCATCACACTACCACCACCATATTTTTTTGTTGGTATGATGTTCTTTTGCTGAAATGCTGTGTTACTTCTACGCCACATGTAATGGGACTAGCACCTTCCAAAAAGTTCAACTTTTGTCTCGTCGGTAGATGTTGTCCTGGGGTCTTTTGTGGCCTTTCGGATGAGTTTTCTCTGCGCTCTTGGGGTAATTTTGGTCGGCCGGCCACTCCTGGGAAGGTTCATCACTGTTCCATGTTTTTGCCATTCGTGGATAATGGCTCTCACTGTGGTTCGCTGGAGTCCCAAAGCTTTAGGAATGGCTTTATAACCTTTACCAGACTGATAGATCTCAATTACTTTTGTTCTCATTTGTTCCTGAATTTCTTTGGATCTTGGCATGATGTCTAGCTTTTGAGGTGCTTTTGGTCTACTTCTCTGTGTCAGATAAGCCCCTATTTAAGTGATTTCTTGATTGAAACAGGTGTGGCAGTTATCAGGCCTGGGGGTTGTGACGAATCAACGTTTATTCGTCCTAAAAAAGTAGTTAGAGCCTTATAAAATATTCCCTGTTGCCACTATTAAAAGTGACAGCAGAGGGAAAGGCTTGGTTTATAAGAAGATCAGGGGAGCCAGGGGTTAACAGTCCCTCTCCCTGGTCAAATGCTAACAAACACTGGAAATACATTGCTTCTCCCATCCAAGGGTGGAATTTGTCACCTAGCCTTGCTGGGTGGTTATATAGCTCATCCATCAGAGGAAGGTGAGACATCAGCCTGACAGAACCAATCTATGCATCCACTGGTAGACAGCCGGGCACCGACCCAGCAGGAGTCCGACACACATAGCTGCCTTGTGGCCTGAGTTGAAAGGAGACAGGAATGATCCTTATCACGCCATCTGGCGGCACCCAAGCATTCAACAAACTGAAGAACCTATATTTAATAAATAGGCACAGTTTGGTAATATTTCTGGTGTTCCCAAGATCGCAGTTCCCTCAAATTCACGGAGTTTATTAGATTCCACACGACACTGGTCCTGAGAGATTTTCAGCCCTCTGGATCTTTCGGAACCAGTGCCAGTAAGGTGAAAGTGAGGGACGGTGCTATTAGCGATCCAGACTCCTCGTGTTTGGTATTAGCAGATTCCCCCACTTGTGCTGATTATGAATATTTATTTGGGTTCCTGATATTACCCACGGGCATGCCGAGAGCGGGCAAAATATGAATTGGCCCAAAACCTCTCCCTGCCTAAGGGGGCATTGCCTTATTCAAATTGCAAGGCTGGACTTGTATGTGTCATAACTCCTCCCACCTACAGTGAGGAACAAAACTGACATGACCCAAAAGTCCAGCGTCCTTTACCTTCAATCTGATGCCTAGTAACATCCTGGCAGCCCGCAGGGACACGGGCCAACCTCCATCTTTGAACTTTCTAACAAAGGCCTGTTGGCCGCATGGCAACCGCCATTTTGGGACTTTCGCCAAAGACTTGCGATTGCCGCATGGACTACCAATAACGGTATTTGAACTGTATATAATCAGACATCCTGTTCCTTTTCTTGCCTTCTCTCTGTCAATCAATCTGTTCTAAAATAAGCTGTGTGTATGTAGTTTAGAAATAAACTAACGATTTTATCGTTCAGTCTTGTGCCTGTTCTGGTCATCTGATTGCTGCTATAACGAATCTGCCCTCTGAAGAGTCAGTCATACTACCGCATCGTTTTATGATTTGCTTATAAATTGTTTGCTAGCTAGGTTGTAAATAACCGTTTCTTCCTTCTAGGATTAGCTAGTACCAGATTTCCTGTGCGAAATCGATAACGTTAGTTTCTCGATTGTAAATACAATTTGAGATTGCATCATATAGGGACCCAGTAACCTTTCTTTAACGTCACATTGCTCACAGTCTTTAAGCCGTCGGAAGTGACTATTCCCTGAACGGTGACTTGAGCGTGTTGAACGTGATTGGGCTGGCTACCGTATTATGATAGCGGGAGTCTCTTTCCTCCCTGAACTTGAGAGAGTGGTGGCAGTTATTACCCGATTTCCAGCGCGAAATCGATATTTTTAGTGTACCGATTGTATATACAATCAAAATTGTACATGTATGGGCACCTCCAACCAATCTTAACCGTTTACTACGCACACAGTGAATTTGCCTCCAGCAGTCTCTAGTGCATGAGACCTGCATGGCAACAGTGGCCTAGTAATACGGGATTGGTGGATGTTTGTCCCATTACATATTGTCGGCAGCTGCGCGACCAATCTTTATTGTCAGTCTGTTCACCGTACTTCCTGCGTATGCTAACGGGAGCAGATTAGACGGGATTGGCACGCTCTGTCGCCCTTTTCTTCTTACCTCTGACGATCCAGCAACCGGTCTCGTTGTCCGTCTGCGCCCGTACTTCCTGCGTACGCTAACGGGAGCAGATCTCGACGGGATCGCGGGGCTGGATTGTCACAGGGGTGACTACAGAAAGTGAACTCAGGTGTGATAAACCACAGTTAAGTTATTTTTAAACAAGGGGGGCAATCACTTTTTCACACAGGGCCATGTAGATTTGGAGTTTTTTTTCTCACTAAATAATAAAAACCATCATTTAAAACTGCATTTTGTGTTCAATTATGTTATCTTTGACTAATAGTTAATGGTTTTTGATGAGCAGAAACATTTAAGTGTGACAAACATGCAAAAGAATAAGAAATCAGGAAGGGGGCAAATAGTTTTTCACATCACTGTAGTTATATATGAAAAATGCTTTTGGGTGTAGTTTTACTATTTGGCCACGAGATGGCCACAGTAATTTTTTGTGAATGGTCCTGTGAGCGTCCTGTGAGCGTCAGAAGGACGTCAATGAGGCTGGGAAACTTATTTTTTTCTCACAATGATTGCGATGCTTCTCATAGAAGCAGCTGATCATTACGGGGGGATTAAGATCAACAAACGGGAACGTTTTTTCCCGTTCGTTGATCTGCAGGTGTGCGGGCGGCGGTGTGCGGGAGTGTGTGCACGAGCGAGTGGGAGTGCGGACAGTGGCGGTAGCTGCGGGGGGGAGGGGGGGCGGATATCTCCGTCCCTGGTTGTGAAAGGATGGAAAAAGGAGCAGAGATATCTGCAAATGTGGGGGTTAAAGTGGTTAGATTGAAATTTGCATATGGGGTTCTCCCACAGTACCCCATATGAGTGCTCTTTTGCCTCTGCTGGTGGAAATTAACCACTTGAGGACCACAGGTTTACATCCCCCTAGTGACCAGGCGATTTTATTTTTTTACAATTCAGCACTCTGCAGCTTTAACAGTTTATTACTCGGCCATACAACTTAGCAGCCAAATTAATATTGCCTCCTTCTCTTCCCACCAACAGAGCTTGCAGTTGGTGGTATCTGATTGCTGCTGCGATATACATTTTAAAAAAAAAAAAATGTCTCCCGCCTGCCATATATGCACCCCCCCCCCCCCCCCCCCCAATCAGTAGATCCAATCACTACACGCTCCATTCGTGGCTGGCTGATCACGGATCCCCGCTCTGTTTAAGAGCAGGGAACACGTGCGCATGCACGCGTGCATTCCCTGCAAATCTCCGCCCTCCAGGACTTGACACCAATCGGCGTTCGGCGGGCCTGGGAGAGCCACTCTGCGGCGTAAGGCTACATACACACTTGAGATAAGTCTTTGGAAAAGGCAAGATCACAGACCAATTTTACCCCCTTCCATGTAGTATGAGAGCCATACTCTACACAGTCTACTCTATTGAGCTGAACTCGCCATCAGATAAAAATCTTTGCAAGATGCTGCACAGAAAGATGCTGTACACATTCAAAAGATCAGTATCTGCAAAAGTTCTGTTCCTGCAAAAGATCCGTTCCTGCAAAATGCATTCATAGTCTATCTGCAGATCCTCATACACACCTTGTTTAACAGACATTCATCTGCAGATCATCTGCAGATCAAATCCACCACGGGGATGGTTGCTGATAAAGACCCCAGGATGCTAAAAGAGAATCTGTATTGTTAAAATCACACAAAAGTAAACATACCAGTGTGTTAGGGGATACCTCCTATTACCCTCTGTCACAATTTCGCCGCTCCCCGCCGCATTAAAAGTAGTCAAAAACAGTTTTAAAAAGTTTGTTTATAAACAAACAAAATGGCCACCAAAACAGGAAGTAGATTGATGTACAGTATGTCCACACATAGAAAATACATCCATACACAAGCAGGCTGTATACAGCTTTCCTTTTGAATCTCAAAAGATCATTTGTGTGTTTGCCTTCTGTCCCCTGCTTCTCTCATGCACTAAAGTGACAGGCTTCCTGCAGACAGCTCTGCCTGTGCCTGTGACCCTGCTGGCTTATGTAAATAAAACACACACTGGAGTGTGCATAGAGTGGCCTGGAAAGTGGTGTGCATAAACAGACCAGCACAGAAGAGTTGGCAGCCTTCCAGACACAGGCCGACAAGTCTGACAGGGGAAAGATACATTGATTTATTACAGAGACAGTGATAATAGAAAGTGCTGCAGTAAGGCAGAGCACATTAGAACAGCTTTAGGAACTTGTAGGATGGTAGAAAAAAACGTTGTAATTTTTGGTACAGAGTCTCTTTAAGCACTCTGAGGCTGTCGAGTAACTGCGAGAAAGAACCCATCTGATTTTCTGAATTAAAGATAACATCTTTTGATTTGGTAGACATAACCTGTTTTGTGCCGTCATAAATCCCGCTCCCAGGTAGATCATATCCTGGGCAGGGGTCAATTGACTTTTTGAAAAATTTATAATCCTTTCGAGAGACTGGAGGAAGTCCAAGACTATACTCTGATGTTGTAGAAGGATTTCCCGGTCCTGGTGTAGCAATAGGACGTCGTCGAGATAATGAAACACTCGGATTCCTCTCAACCTGAGAACTGCAATAGCTGGTAGCAGCACTTTGGAAAAGGTTCGTGGCGCTGTGGATATGCCGAATGGAAGGCACCGGAATTGAAAGTGTTGTCCATTTACCGCGAATCTGAGATATTTTTGAAATCCTTCGGCAATTGGTATATGAAGGTAGGCAAAACTGCAGTAAGTGCCAAGGTGCAGCGGGTGCCCAGATACTGTTAAGCTTGGAGGTGTATTCTCCACGGTCAGCACGTGATGCATAAGCTGACGTGAAGGAGGTACACACACCAGCACAAGGAATCAGGATATCCCCAGTTTAGTGGAGGAGAGGACTGACTCCAATAGGAGATTGTGGCGCACAGAGCCGGTGCAGATCCGAACAGCCACAAACAATACTTTCATGATAACGTCTTAGCGCAAAGTAGCGCTGAGCGCATAAACCAGAACTGAGGAGATCAGGGCAGGTAGACAGAATGAACGCTTGCTTAACTAGCCACTCCTTAGTGACAGCAAGCGTCCACAACAAGACAGACTGGAATGAGGCAGCCAATGCGTTTGCAGCGATGGCGTGCCTCACAAAGACAGGACAGGATAGTCAGGAAATAGCAGAATCAAGATAGATGAACGTAACACAGATAAATATACAATAAGTATGATTTCCTAGCGTATTACAATTACAGCTATCAATGAAACTATTTGTAACGTCTGACTAACATATGTATATATCGGCAATGAACCGATATATGACATAAGCAGGAACTCTGACTAAGACTGGAGTAATACAGGGAACAGGACTTAGAAGGATTCGCTATCTCTTCGCAGAGATGAAAGCAATCCACAAACAGGACCAGGAACAGGATACTAGCTCAGCACGGGTGATCACGATACGCGCAAACTACCAAAACGTGCTGGAAGGCTGACTAACTGAACACAGGAAATAAACAGTTCGTGTACGTATATATCAGCGACACTGATGTATCAACGTAACACGAATACAAGGAAAATAACAAAATGCGCAAGTATGCGTATATATTGGCGATGAACCAATATATGACACAAGACAAGCAGAGTAACAACTTCTAGAACAAGAGCAGAACTAGGAGGACTCGCTGACCCCTTCGCAGGAGTCAGCGCAGTCCACACGGACTAGGAACGAGGTGGGGCACGAGCAGAGTAACAGACAGAATCTGAGACTATGGTAGCCCATGAGGCATTGCAGGAAGCAGTTCTTTATACTGAGGTCATCCAATGGGAGCAGACCTGCAGATTCCCACACAAGTGAATGGTAATTAATCACAGGCTGATAGCAGGAAAAGGCAGACAATGATATGCAGCCTGCAGGAAAGGGATTGCCCCTCCATTGCAGCAGACAATGTTTGTTTACACAAAAGCATATTAAACTGTCATTAACTTCAGAGCGACTGCAGATGGAATCAGCAACTAGTTTAAGTGCAAACCAAACTATGCAAGCAAATGCATGTAATGACATTAGAACTGCTTGGTTTGCAATACCACTGCAGTCAGCAGTAAACGCTGCAGAAACGATCATAACAGATACAGTGGGTGGTAAGATGCAAAGGTTCACTTTGTGCTAAGTTGCAGTGGGTGTCGAGATGCCAAAGTACAGTCTTTGTCAAGCTGCTGTGGGCACCAAGGTCCAGTTTGTATTGGGTGTTTATTTGCAGTGGGTGCTATGCAGTATTGTGGTGCTGAATGAGTGCCAGATGGTCATAAACAATAGTGGGTGCCATGTGAGTGTTAATTGGTACAGGGAGACATGTGAGTGTTGGACATGTTAGTAGGGAGTGCCATGTGTGGTCTGGATGTGTGCCATGGGAGAGTACTGAGTCTCATATGGGTTCGGACCAAGGATGGGTACTGGGTGCTATTTGGGTGCTGGCCATAGATGGGTACTGGGTGCATATAATGGCTTTGGAACTTGGTGATGTGTGAGTACTGTGCCATGTGGGTGTTGATTATGGGGGTATGTGGGTCTTAGGTGCCAATACTGAGTGCCAAGTGGGTACTGGGAGTGAGTACATGGTGACATATGGGTGATGGATGCTGGATAGTGGGGTATTTGTTGTCATGTGGGTGCTAAAGGCAGATGCCGGGTGCCATGTGGGTACTGGGTGCTGACACAGGGTGTCATGTGGATTCTGGCTGTATGGGTGTGTATCAACTATCATGTAGGTGTTGATTGCAGGTACTCAGTCCCTTGTGAGTTCTGGGTGCAAACACTGGATGTCATATGTGAGTGCTTGGTGTTTGTACTGGGCACTAAGTGGAGGCTTAGTGCAACTGGAACTACTGCAGATGAAGCATGTGGGTGTTGGGTGCAGGTACTGGGTATCATAGGTGCGAATACTTGGTGCCATGCCTGCACTGGGTGCTAGCTATGGGTGGGCATTGTGTGTTATGTGGGTTCTGAGTGCAGGTACTTTGGGTGCTAGTACTAGTTATGTGAGTGCAGATAGTGGGTGCCATGTGAAGGCGGTGTGCAGGTGTGAGTAGTGAGTGCCATGTTGGGGCTGGGTGCAAGTACTGTGTCATGTGGGTGTGAGTACTGGGTGCCAGCTGTAGGGTGAAGGGGTGCAGGTACTGGGTGTCATGTGGCTGTTTGATGCAAGTACAAAGTGTCATATTGAGGCCAGATGTGAGTATTTGGTGCAGGGTGCAAGTACTGGGTGCTTGCTATAGTGGGGGTTACTGGTTGAGTGTAATGTGGGTGCTGAACATTGGTGGAATTGTTGTGGGTGCAGGGGGTGGGAGATCACTGTGGGTACTGCTATGAATGGCATCGTTGCTGCTAGGGGAGGTAGAGGTTAGTGTGGTTGCTGGGGGAGGTAGAGCTCAGTGTGGGTACTGGGGGAAGGGTAGGTCACTGTGGGTGCTGGGGGGAGTAACTGTGGGTGCTGAGGAAGGTAGAGGTCAGTATGAGTGCTGGAGGAAAGGGAGGTCACTGTGGGTCCTTTGGGGGAGGTCACTGTGGGTCTTGGGGGAGGTAGAGGGGGAGGTCACTATGGGTGCTGCTGTGAATGGCATAGTTGCTTGCTGCTAAGGGAGGTAGAGGTCAGTGTGGGTGCTGGGGGAAGGGTAATTCACTGCTGGTGCTGTGGAAGGAAGAGATCAATATGGGTGCTGGAGGAAGGGGAGGTGACTGTGGGTGCCTGGATAGTCAGTGTAGTTAATGGAGGAGGGAGTGGATGCTGGGTGTTGGGAGAGGCCCCTGTGGGCGCTTGCAATGGGAGAGATCACTGTGGGTACTGTTGAGGGAGAGGTCAGTATGGGTCCTAGGTGGAGGGAGAAGTCACTGTGGGTGCTAGGTGGATGGAGAGGTCACTGTGGGTGCTAGGGGAGGGAGTGGTCACTGTGGGTACTAGGTGGAGGGAGAGGTCACTATGGGTGCTGGGGGAGGTAGAAGTCAGTATGGGTCCTAGGTGGAGGGAGAGGTCAGTATGCCACACTAGGATTCCTGTCTGGGCCTCTTCACTTCAAAGTGTCCCAGGCGGGGGTTGGAGCTTCCCGCGGGTGGGCGGGGCTTATCGCGATCAGGGGCAGAGCTTATTTTGCCCCGCGAGAGGGGCCTTTTTTGAAGTTTTTTTAAAAGAGGGGGTGCCTGGGCACCCAGAGCACCCCCCTCTGCACGTGCCTGACCATGGGGATGGTTGCTGATAAAGACCCCAGGATGCTTAAAGAGAATCTGTATTGTTAAAATCACACAAAAGTAAACATACCAGTGTGTTAGGGGATACCTCCTATTACCCTCTGTCACAATTTCGCCGCTCCCCGCCGCATTAAAAGTAGTCAAAAACAGTTTTAAAAAGTTTGTTTATAAACAAACAAAATGGCCACCAAAACAGGAAGTAGATTGATGTACAGTATGTCCACACATAGAAAATACATCCATACACAAGCAGGCTGTATACAGCTTTCCTTTTGAATCTCAAAAGATCATTTGTGTGTTTGCCTTCTGTCCCCTGCTTCTCTCATGCACTGAAGTGACAGGCTTCCTGCAGACAGCTCTGCCTGTGCCTGTGTTTGTAATTCCTCAGTATGTGTCAGCCAGCTACTTTCACAGCCTAACAGAGGAGGATTTTTATCCAGCTCTCTTCTATCACTGATAAGATAGCAGAGATCCTGCTGGCTTATGTAAATAAAACACACACTGGAGTGTGCATAGAGTGGCCTGGAAAGTGGTGTGCATAAACAGACCAGCACAGAAGAGTTGGCAGCCTTCCAGACACAGGCCGACAAGTCTGACAGGGGAAAGATACATTGATTTATTACAGAGACAGTTATAGTAGAAAGTGCTGCTGTAAGGCAAAGCACATTAGAACAGCTTTAGGAACTTGTAGGATGGTAGAAAAAACGTTGTAATTTTTGGTACAGAGTCTCTTTAAGCACTCTGAGGCTGTCAGGTAACTGCGAGAAAGAACCCATCTGATTTTCTGAATTAAAGATAACATCTTTTGATTTGGTAGACATAACATGTTTTGTGCCGTCATAAATCCCGCTCCCAGGTAGATCATATCCTGGGCAGGGGTCAATTGACTTTTTGAAAAATTTATAATCCATCCGAGAGACTGGAGGAAGTCCAAGACTATACTCTGATGTTGTAGAAGGATTTCCCGGTCCTGGTGTAGCAATAGGACGTCGTCGAGATAATGAAACACTCGGATTCCTCTCAACCTGAGAACTGCAATAGCTGGTAGCAGCACTTTGGAAAAGGTTCGTGGCGCTGTGGATATGCCGAATGGAAGGCACCGGAATTGAAAGTGTTGTCCATTTACCGCGAATCTGAGATATTTTTGAAATCCTTCGGCAATTGGTATATGAAGGTAGGCGTCTTGAAGATCGATTGTACACATCCAGTCCTCACTCTGCACTTGCTTCACAATTGTCTGGAGAGATTCCATCTTGAAATTATGAATATTTATGAACCTGTTGAGGAACTTCAGATCCAGAATCGGCCGCCAACCTCCTGAGGCCTTTGGGACCACGAATAATGGAGAATATATTCCAGAGAAGTGTTGATGCCCCGGGACTGGGATTATTGCATTGCTTGCCTGAAGAGTATTTACAAAGTCCAGGAGTACCTGCCTCTTTAAGGGTTGACACAATTAAATTAAGGATAAGCAGCGTCTCTTCCTTGGAACTAATATCCCACCATGGAGAGGAGGCTAACCAATACAGTAAGCTTATATCAAATGGATTGTTCAATGGTCACACAGCCTCGCAAAGTATACCAAGTTGCCATTTATTATATCAAAATTTCATAAGAGGCACCAGGCCTCACATAGATGTAAATACCACATAGTAATTCATCACAGTAGAAAAAACACACATTTAAAAACAATGATCGGATTGCATATTGACGCGGACAGCGTTATCAAACTATGACATACCATAAGGGTTTGATTCAGTGGATGTAGGGGCAGATTTTATCTGGCCAGATAGTAAAAAGCTGCCACACTCAACTTCCGTCCGCGCACTCACTCATCACACATACATGTGCCATGTGTCTAATGGTGGGGGGCCCCCTTTAAAGGAATCAATATCTCCAGCAGTTCAGTCCACAGAAGAATGACATAGAGACTTGCAATGTCTGCCGTTAGTTGTACAACTTGAGGGATTAGCTCTCACCAAGACTTGCTCACGTAGGTATCTAGTCACTGGAACTCCGCTGCCACCTGCAATGTGGTCCAGACCGCTTGGAGGACTTAAAAACGTTGTGCTACCGGCTCCAACTGCCCGCTCACTCCACCGCGGAGGACGCCAAGCCGGAGTTCCGTGAGTCACGTGTGTGAATGAGTGCTGCAGGACACGCAGCTGCGTCAGCTCCGCCCACCGACGCGTTTCACGTCCGCATTGGACGTTTCATCAGGGTGTGGTTTTGCAACATAGACGTCACCTCTTATATGGAACTGAGACTCCGCCTTTAGCATCACATTGCCATGACAGCCATTCAGATTTTAAACACGGTATGGTACATGCAACGCGGACTATTTTAGTTACATTTCGCATTATGGCAGTGTGAATGTGGGTTAAGGGTGAGCATTAGCGCCCATATCAGCATCATTCAGGACCGTCCATTATCTCATTTGATTTATACTGATTGCAGTCCAACCGTACTGTTCATGATCGCATATATAAGTAGAAGTTCATTTCCATGATGTTTCCATTTGATCACCATTATTCCTATCCCATCAGAGCGAGCAGTTTTGTTTCATCATATATACAGAGCACCAGTCCCATCAGACTTATTCTTATCATTTTACATATATATCCATGCATATTCATATGCATAGACACAGGGGCATCGACAACAGGCACATAAAGTCTCTGATGGTATCATGATCACTCACTGCGGGTCCATTCAGACGCCATGCTTTACCCATCCATATGGATCACTCAAGATAGGGGAGGAAATATATTTATTATGAAAGGATAACTCCTTCCACAAAATACGTACAACCATATAGGTTCTACCCTACATGGAGTACTATATCATAGATGAAAAGGGTTTTTTTTAGTGGGTTAATACCTCGACTCATCAGTTATATTTATTAGCTCTCAGAAAGGGGGAAAGATCCAATTCAGCATTTAGCCCACTGGGCACCACAGTGTTAAGTTTAAAGATCCACATTGCCCCCTTACAATAGAGTATTTCATCAAAGTCACCCCGTCTGTTAGATATTTTTAGTTTATAGATCCCCTTGACCGTGGTGCCACTTAGACTATTTTGATGATGCTCCTTATAATGATCATAAATAACCCCAATTGATTTACCTTTGGTTATCTTTGCAAAATGTTCGAGTACCCGCTCCTTTAGGGCCCTTTTGGTCTTACCGATGTATTTGAGCCCACAGGGACATTGTATCATGTATACCACCTTTGTGGTGTCACAATTGATAAAAGAATTGATAGAGTACTCCTTGTCACCATTGCTAGTCTCAAACACATCGGCTCGATCCACATGTGGGCACAGTTTACACTTGGAGCATTTAAACATCCCCGTTGGTTTCCTACTGTCAAGCCATGTTGAGGGACCTTTCATTAGCTCACTATGTACTAGTCTGTCTTTCAGGTTAGGTGCTCGTCTAGCTGTTAATAATGGTCTGGGTCCAACTATCTTGGCCACCTCTTTGTCTGAGGTAAGTATTGGCCAGAATTTATTCAATAATTCACGTAAATTGTTCCAGTGGGCTCCAAAGCCGGTCACAAGGCGCATATGTCCCCCCTCCTCATCCCTAGGCGGCATCCCTCCTGGCATTAGCAACTGTTTTCTGTCCAATTCCCACGCTCGCCGCAGGGCATTTCGAAGCAATGAATGCGCGTAACCGCGTTCGCGGAAGCGTTGGTACATACTGCGGGCTTCCTTTCTGAAGTCCTCATCTCTACAACAATTCCTCCGAAGACGGAGGAACTGTCCATATGGGATTCCTTTCTTCAGGGACGACGGATGGTGGCTGGTTGCATGTAGGACAGTGTTGCCAGCCGTGGGTTTACAAAATGTCGTTGTAACAATTGTCTCGCCCTCAATTTTCAGCAAGAGATCCAAAAAGGAAATCTCTATGCCGGATGAAAAGGTCAAACGAATGTTTTTAGTATTATTGTTCAATTTGAACATAAATTGTGCCAATTCAGCAGCAGTGCCCGTCCATACCACCATCACGTCGTCAATGAATCTTATCCAGAGGGTGACGTGTGCACCGTACTCAGGGCTGGGATATACCTGTTCCCGTTCCCAGAGTCCTAAATGTAAACAAGCATAGGCCGGTGCACACGACGCCCCCATTGAAGTTCCCCGCAGCTGTTGATAGAACTGCCCTTCAAAAACGAAGCAATTTCGGGTAAGGATTAGCTTCATGGCCTCCACTATAAAAGCATTATGGGCCATAGAGGAGGGATGCCGCTCACGGAGGAAGAAGGACATAGCCCGGAGCCCCTCCTCATGGGGAATCGACGTGTAGAGCGATTCCACGTCGATCCCGACAAGGATGGACCCCGGGGGTACCCTGAAGCCGGCCAGGACACCCAGGACATCACGTGTGTCTTGTATATAGGACGGTAAGGCCTGGACTAGCGGGCAAACTTTTTTGTCCACATACTGTCCCAAACGCTGAGTTGGACTACCAATCGCCGAGACGATTGGTCGTCCTGGCGGATTGACCGTAGACTTGTGTATCTTAGGAATCACATACAATGTTGGTACATTATAAGTAACCACAGACAAGTACTCAAATTCTTTCTTAGTCAGGATTTTTTCAAATAGACCCTCATCAAGGAGGCAATTGACCTGTTCCTTAATTACCGGGAATGGATTCTCACGGAGTTTTTGATATGTGCTAGTATCTTGCAATTGTCGCTGAATCTCCTGTACATATTTTTCCTCATCCATGAGAACAACGTTTCCCCCTTTATCACTGGGTTTAATTACCAGGTTAGGGGCTTTTTGCAACTCATCCAAGGCTAGTTGTTCTTGTACTGTTAGATTTTTTTCACTTTTTAATGGGAATAATCTCAAGCTCCACAGTTCCTGTTCAATTGTATTTAGGAACACTTGGACATTTTTGTTTTTGGATAAAGGTGGCATAAATGTAGATTTTAATCTTAGATTCGTTGCAGGGGGTGGGGTCAGGGGAATGGGTAGTTCAGCGGGTGTAATTTCGGGGGAGACGTTGTCCTGGTCATTGGAAAAAATGTTATTTATATCTTGTTCATCTAAAAGAGATTGTAGGGCTATGATGGCCTCTCTCTCATCAGGTGCCAGACATTCATATTGAGAGGGCAAATCACTGTCAGATTGATGGTTTTGGCCCATTGTTAGTCTAAGAGTTACTTTTCTTAGGAACAGATATATGTCCTTATATATCTGGAAAATGTCACCTGATATGGTTGGTGAAAATGATAGACCTTTTTTAAGCAATGAAATGTGTCTTTCCTCAAGTTTAAAGCTGGATAAGTTTACAACATTCCTGCTGGTTTCCCCATCATCCAACTTTTCATTTTGCTCAGTTATTTTTGGCTGACACTCCGAGTTATTCTGCCGGAGTTCCCTATTTCTTCCTGATTTTTTACGATTATTTCGTCTTTTTGATTTTTTCCTCTGCCCCTGCCTCGTCCATTCCCCCTCCCCCTCCCCCTCCCCCTCCTGTCCCTGCCTCGTCCTCTGTTCACAATTGTATCTTCGTCTAAAAAAGTCACTGACATTCTACTGTTACCCGATACATCAGTATCTATACTAGAAGGTTCCAAACTATCTAATCCTGTGGATCCTTTTCTGCCTTTCTTTTTAGATTTTTTCTGCTCAATACGATTTATGGGATTAAGGGCCTCATCTGAATCCCATCTACTTAAATCTTTCTGAAATTTCTGTTGCTTCTGTTTTTTAATTATGGCCTGAACTTTTTCGATTTGTTTTTTGAGGTTGTCATTAAAGGAATTGAAGTCTTTATGGGAGCTGAACGCATTTAGCTCTTCAGCACTATCCATCACTTCCTCTGTTAATTCATTTAACTGTTCCCTTTCCTCATCTGCCATCATTTTCAGTATTTCTAGACCTCGTTCTAAGGCCTTTTCTTTCCATTTTTCAACAAAACGAGTTGTTAACAGGTTACCAGCAGGAATGATTCTTTCTAGTAGGCCATCAGGTATGACTCCTGCCTTAACATAGGACTCAAGTAATGATGCATTCCATTTGCGTTTAAGTTGTTTAATTAGTGAGGGTTGAGCAGGAATCTTTGTTGCCACAAATCTTGTACGAGGAGGCTTCCTTTTGAAACTCCAAGAGTGCCCCCTTTGGATGGTTCTCAGTACCCATGGATCTTTCACAACATCCACCCAGACCATCCAGAAGAGACCTAATCTGTCACCGACTGGAGATGCCTGGGTGGATATCCCCTCAAAAGGGCTTCTGTCCTTGTTGGGAAGACGAAGAGACTTGCTTTGACTTGCCAGCCTTGAGAAATGAAGACTGAGTCCCCCGCCAATTCCGATTAAAGGGTTTCCCCGGCCTGTACGACCTTGCTTGTTGTAATCTATTTGTGTACGTCTTCTTAGGATGCTGAGAAGATTGTCGAGGTTTCCGATCCTGCGGAATCAACCCCGATTTCCCCCCCGTCACTTTGGCAATTGCCTCGTCCATCTCCGGACCGAACAGATGAATACCGTCGAAAGGAATCTTTAATCAGTTATTACGTGAGGAAGGATCCGCCGACCAGGGTTTTAGCCATAAGGCTCTCTTCGTCCGTAACATTGTACAGCAGAACATTGTACAGCATTGTGTCTTGCAGAAGATCGTATCGTATCTTCCACTATATAATCTCCTGCTAATTTAAGCTCATCTAGTGCCTGTAATAGATCGCAGAAAAGCCGCCGCGTGGACTGGCAGCAAAGCGGCTGATTCCGCGTCCAGCGCGGCGGTTTGCACGCAGCAGCGTGCGTCTGGTGTGGCTGGGTCTGTTACTTCACACAGGTTGAGGAATACGTGCGCGCTGAGAGGCAGAACCTTTATGACAAACGAGGAGGGATCAGCTGACCAGGTTGGTCAGCTGACCTCAGAGCAAGTGGCTATTGGTTGATCGGTGATGGGTGGCGCCGGGGAGCGCCGCTCTATATATAGTTACTGCTGGTCAGTCTCAAGTGGTCTGCCGTTGCGAACACTTACGTGAAAGCACTCAGACCATAGTCAGATCCCACAGTGTGTTAGAACCAGGAGGACCTGGGAATTCACACTGAGCCAGATTACTTCTGTGTTATCATTGTGTTATACTTCAGACTAGTTCCAGGGTGTTGAGACCACGGACCTCACACCCAAGACTAGGGATTCTGAGTTATCATTGTGTTATACTTCAGACTAGTTCCAGGGTGTTGAGACCACGGACCTCACACCCAAGACTAGGGATTCTGTGTTATCTTTGTGTTACACTTCAGACTAGTTCCAGGGTGTTGAGACCACGGACCTCACACCCAAGACTAGGGATACTGTGTACCATCATATTATACTTCAGACTAGTTCCAGGGTGTTGAGACCACGGACTTCACACCCAAGACTAGGCATTGTTTGATATCTGTTATGACCTATTGCATGCCTGACTATCCCTCTGCTTTCTGATTCGGTACCTACGCATATCTGATTACCTGTTGCCAACCCTGCCTGCCCTTGGTTACCAAATCAGCCTTCTGTCTCTGTACCTTATCTGCCAGTGTGTTGCCGACCTGGCTTGCCCGACCTTGAGAGCTATCCCTCTCCATTGAGAGATTAGTCTCCAGACCTGCTTGTGACACCCACCTTCCAGGTGTCACTCAGCCACAGGTCCTTCCTGCTATTCAGCCTTGGGCTCTACCCCTTCGGATGTCTCAGGCTGCTGGAAGGTCTTTGCACTCCCCAGAGGGAGGTATTTCCCATACTGCCAAGGACCACCTGCTCCTCGGGTGGTCCCACTCAAAGTCATTACTGTTGCACCAAACACTCACACTATATAGGTGTCCAGAGGTTAGTTATACTTGGATTATTGGTGATTCTGCAGATCATCAATAATCAGGTATATATCTGTATTCTTGGTGATAATGCAGATCACCAATAATCAGATTCTCTCTGTGTGCTGACACCGATCGTTACAGAACGGCAGACCCAAAACCAAATGGACGCACTTAACAGCCGTCTTGATGCACTCACCACCTCAGTGGAGAATTACACCCGAGTGCTGGACAGTCATCAGACCCAGATCAACGCTTTGTCCGGGTCTGTACAAGTCTTTCAGACGGCTGTGAATACAGTGCGATCTCCTCCAAGTACAGACTTATGTATGCCTGTACCCGAAAGGTTTTCTGGTCACAGATCTGACTTTCAGAATTTTAGAAATCGAGTGTTGTCGTACTTTGGGTTGAGGCCTAATTCATCAGGAACCGTGGCACAGAGAATTACGTTTATTAAGACTCTGTTGTCAGGAGATTCCCAGACCTGGGCATATAATCTCCAGACAAGGCATGAGGCCCTAGCCTCAGTTGAGGAATTTTTTAAAGCTATGGCTATAATTTATGATGATCCGGACATTGCCTCTACCGCTGAGCGGAAGCTCAAGACTTTGCGGCAAGGCAAGGATCCGGTTGAAATTTACACAGCTGAGTTCAGGAAATGGGCAGTATCAGCTAGATGGGGGTCATTCGCACTTCTGGACTGTTTTTTGTCAGGGTTGTCAGACGCAGTCTCTGATCTAATGTTGGGACATCCTGAGCAGAAGTCTATTTACGAGGCCATTTCATTAGCAGTCAGGGTTGATCGTCGCCTACGCTACCAGAAACAGACTCGGAGTAGGAACAATGTGAGATATGTTTCCTACGCCTCTCCTCCACCCGTTTCACCTCCGCCGGAGCCAATGCAGATTGGTCGGTCAAAATTGTCCCGGGTGGAGCAGAATCGCAGAAAAACAGAACAGCTCTGTTTATACTGTGCAGAGGAGGGTCACAGAGTGCAGAATTGTCCCAAGAAGTCGGGAAACTCTGCCGCCTAGGTGTAGTCGGAGGTAATACCCTAGGCACGCAGTCTTTACCTCTAAACGATAAACGTTTGCTCCTCCCTTGTTCTATATCTTGGGAAGATCAAATAGTTGCCACTGAGGCCTTCCTAGATTCTGGCTCAGCAGCCAACTTTATGGATTACGAGTTTGCGAAGAAATTGGGAATTCCTATTTTCCCTTTGGGTCAGCGGATTCTGGTCACTGCAGTGGACGACTCTCCTCTGCAGAGTAAATACCCTCTGTCTCAGACCCCAGAGTTTAGGGTCACGGTGGGGGTGTTACATAAAGAGAGTCTACAATTTCTGGTTTTGCGGATGACAACTTCCACGATAATTCTTGGCATGCCATGGTTACAACTTCACTCCCCTCAGATCAATGGTCTACCCATTGCCATCATCATTGTTTAGCGAAGGTAACCTTGGGTAACACTAAGATTCAGGTGGAAGGTTTGCCAAGCCAGTATTCAGAATTTGCTGACGTGTTTAGTCCCAAATCAGCGGATAAACTTCCTCCCCACCGTCCCTTTGATTGTCCCATCGATCTCAGGTCTGGTTGTATGCCCCCTAGTGGTCATCTCTATAATTTATCTGGGCCAGAGAAATTGGCTATGCAAGAATACATCCGAGAAAATTTGGCTAAAGGTTTTATTCGACCCTCTCGGTCACCAGCAGGGGCAGGATTCTTTTTCGTGAAAAAGAAGGATGGAGGCCTCCCTCCCTGCATTGATTATCGGGGCTTAAATAAGATTACAGTAAAAAATCGTTATCCTTTGCCTCTAATTGACGATTTGTTTACCCAGGTCACCAACGCAAAGTTTTTCTCAAAGCTGGATTTGAGGGGTGCATACAACCTTGTGCGTATCAGGGACGGTGATGAATGGAAGACGGCCTTTAACACACCCGACGGGCATTACGAGTACCTGGTGATGCCCTTCGGGTTTTGTAACGCCCCGGCCGTCTTCCAAGAGCTGATTAACGAGGTGTTCAGAGAGGTGTTGGGCAGATTCGTCTTGGTGTATTTAGACGATATACTGATTTTTTCATCTAACCTCTCAGAACATAGGAAACATGTTGGGTTTGTGTTACGGAAGTTGAGACAGAATATGCTGTATGTTAAATTGGAAAAATGCATTTTCGAAGTGACCTCTGTTGCCTTTCTGGGGTACATAATCTCGACCTCTGGCCTCTCTATGGACCCTAGAAAGATTTCTGCTGTCTTGGAGTGGCCTCAGCCTGTAGGACTGAAGGCACTCCAGAGATTCCTGGGGTTCGCCAACTACTACAGGAGGTTCATAAAGGGGTACTCTACGGTGATCTCGCCTCTCACCAGTCTCACCAAGAAAGGGGCAGATATTCACCACTGGTCCACGGAAGCCCATGCGGCTTTTTCCACTCTAAAGAAACTGTTCTATTCTGCACCCATATTGAGACATGTAGATGTCACCTTTCCCTTTATTGTGGAGGTTGATGCCTCAGAGGTAGGGGTGGGGGCTGTATTGTCTCAGCGTTCTGGTTTGCAGGGAAAACTCCATCCATGTGCCTATTTTTCCCGTAGGTTTTCACCCGCAGAGAAAAACTATGATATAGGCAACCGGGAACTTCTAGCCATCAAGTTGGCCTTTGAGGAATGGCGACATTGGCTAGAAGGGGCAGAACACACTATTACAGTTTACACGGACCACAAAAATTTAGAGTACATTGAGGGCGCTAAGAGACTTAGCCCCCGACAGGCCCGGTGGTCGTTATTTTTTTCGAGATTCAGATTTGTAATTACGTATACCCCTGGTAGTAAGGACATCAAGGCTGATGCCTTATCCAGGTGTTTTGAGCCCGAGACAGCACAGCCCTCAGCCCCTGAGACCATTCTACCTCAGAAGGTGGTCCTGGCAGCCACTGAGACCTGGAAAGACTGGACTGTCACTCTGAGTCCATTCCAACAGGATGTTCCAGAGGGGAAGCCTGAGGGGGTCCTGTTTGTACCATTGCCTTTTCGCCTACAACTGTTGCAGCTGTTTTATTCCCACAAGAATGCTGGGCATCCTGGGGCCACCAGAACTCAGGATCTGCTTGCTAGATGTGCTTGGTGGCCGTCATTGGCAACAGACTGTAAGGAGTTTGTAAGAGAGTGTGCAGTGTGTGCTAGGAGCAAACCCTCTCGTCAGGCGCCTGTTGGAACATTGCAGCCATTACCAGCTCCGAGTGAACCTTGGACCCATTTGTCCATGGATTTTGTGGGTGAACTCCCCAGGTCTGAGGGCATGACGGTCATTTGGGTGGTAGTTGATCGATTCAGTAAAATGGCTCATTTTGTCCCCCTGAAAGGACTCCCCTCGGCCCAGGAATTGGCTGATCTCTTCATCCAGCACATTTTCCGGCTGCATGGCATTCCGGAAAATGTAGTGTCAGGTCGGGGAGTCCAATTCGTATCTAAGTTTTGGAGGGCATTCTGCCATCAGTTAGACATGGATCTTTCCTTTTCATCAGGCTACCACCCACAGACCAATGGCCAGACCGAAAGAGTCAACCAGTCCCTGGAACAGTTTCTGAGATGTTATGTTGCAGATGCACAAACCGACTGGGTAAAATTTTTGCCATTTGCAGAATTTGCACACAACAAACTGAAAAGTTCCTCTTCAGGATTTTCCCCATTTCAGGTGGTGTCGGGAAGGTCACCTAAGTTTGCCCCATTGCCAGTGGCTTCTACTCCATTTCCAGCCCTGGAGGATTGGCAGAGGTCCTTGAAGCAAATTTGGGGAATGGTTAAAAGAAATTTGGGGAGGGCTTTTCAGAACCAGAAGAAACAGGCTGACAAGAGACGTTCCATAGAATGGGAATTCTCTCCAGGGGATTTGGTCTGGGTGTAGACACAACATTTGGCTCTAAAGCAACTGTCACCCAAACTGGGCCCTAGGTTCATAGGGCAGCAGCGTGCGTCTGGTGTGGCTGGGTCTGTTAGTTCACCGAGGAGCGCCGCTCTATATATAGTTACTGCTGGTCAGTCTCAAGTGGTCTGCCGTTGCGAACACTTACGTGAAAGTACTCAGACCATAGTCAGATCCCACAGTGTGTTAGAACCAGGAGGACCTGGGAGTTCACACTGAGCCAGATTACTTCTGTGTTATCATTGTGTTATACTTCAGACTAGTTCCAGGGTATTGAGACCACAGACCTCACACCCAAGACTAGGGATTCTGTGTTATCATTGTGTTATACTTCAGACTAGTTCCAGGGTATTGAGACCACGGACCTCACACCCAAGACTAGGGGTTCTGTGTTATCATTGTGTTATACTTCAGACTAGTTCCAGGGTGTTGAGACCACGGACCTCACACCCAAGACTAGGGATTCTGTGTTATCTTTGTGTTATACTTCAGACTAGTTCCAGGGTGTTGAGACCACGGACCTCACACCCAAGACTAGGGATACTGTGTACCATCATATTATACTTCAGACTAGTTCCAGGGTGTTGAGACCACGGACCTCACACCCAAGACTAGGCATTGTTTAATATCTGTTAAGATCTATTGCATGCCTGACTATTCCTCTGCTTTCTGATTCGGTACCTACGCATATCTGACTACCTGTTGCCAACCCTGTCTGCCCTTGGTTACCGAATCAGCCTTCTGTCTCTGTACCTTATCTGCCCGTGTGTTGCCGACCTGGCTTGCCCGACCTTGAGAGCTATCCCTCTCCATTGAGAGATTAGTCTCCAGACTTGCTTGTGACACCCACCTTCCAGGTGTCACTCAGCCACAGGTCCTTCCTGCTATTCAGCCTGGGGGTCCACCCCTTTGGATGTCTCAGGCTGCTGGAAAGTCTTTGCACTCCCCAGAGGGAGGTATTTCCCATACTGCCAAGGACCACCTGCTCCTCGGGTGGTCCCACTCAAAGTCATTACTGTTGCACCAAACACTCACACTATATAGGTGTCCAGAGGTTGGTTATATTTGGATTATTGGTGATTCTGCAGATGATCAATAATCAGGTATATATCTGTATTCTTGGTGATACTGCAGATCACCAATAATCAGATTCTCTCTGTGTGCTGACACCGATCGTTACAGCGCCTTTATTATTTCCTGCTTTTCCAGATCAGAATTGACCGCTGTCTCGATGTTATTCACCCATACCTTCACAGCCTTAGCAAGAGAGGTCAGGGCAATTGCAGGCTTAAAGGCCGCACCTGATGCCAGAAAGGCCTTTTTCATATCCAAATCACTTACTGGCCCTACTCACTCGGATGATATCTCTGAGGGGAATAATTCCTAACATAAAGTCTATCAGGAGATTTTCTCCTATAATAATCAGAAGTATCTCTTCTGTAGTAAGAGTCCCTTGAGGAT
Source organism: Hyperolius riggenbachi (assembly GCF_040937935.1). Lineage (NCBI taxonomy): Eukaryota > Metazoa > Chordata > Amphibia > Anura > Hyperoliidae > Hyperolius > Hyperolius riggenbachi. The sequence goes on from NC_090653.1 coordinate 143,499,543, forward strand.
TTCCTCCTTGGACTAAGTCTGAAATAGTCTCTTGAGTGTAACGATTGGTGTCAGCACGCAGAGAGAATCTGATTATTGGTGATCTGCAGTATCACCAAGAATGCAGATATATACCTGATTATTGATCATCTGCAGAATCACCGATAATACAGATATATTGCTAACCTCTGGACACCTTTTGGTATGTGAGTGTTTGGTGCAACAGTAGTACTTTGAGTAATGCACCTGCTGAGCAGGTGATAATAGACAGTAAAGAGACACTGCTCCGAGAGCACAGGAACCTTCCAGCAGCCTGAGACTCCTCAAGGGGTAGAGTCAGGCTGAAGATAGGGAAGGCCAGAGATTGAGTGACACCTGAAGGTAGATGTCACTATCTGGTCTGGAGACTATCTCTTAATAGGAGAGATAGCTCTCGAGGTCGGGCTCGCCAGGTCTGCAACACACTGACAGATAAGTACAAAGACAGAAGGCTGATTCGGTATCCAAGGCAAGCAGGGTCTGGCAACGGAATATCAGATATGCGAGGTACCGAATCAGAAGACAGAGGAGTAGTCAGAAAAGCTATAAGTCATAACATATATCAAACAATGCATATTCTGGGTGCGAGGTCCTTGGTCTCAGCACCCTGGAACTAGTCTGAAGAATAACACAGATGATGATAAAGTTCCCTAGTCTGGGTGCGAGGTCTGTGGTCTCAGCACCCTGGAACTAGTCTGAAGAATGACACAAATGATAGTACAGTTCCCTAAGTTAGGTGTGAGGTCCTTGGTTTCTACACCCTGGAACTAGTCTGAGCATAAACAGAATAACAGTTCAAGTAATCTGGCTAAGTGTGAATTCCCAGGTCCACCTGGTTCAAACACACTGTAGGATCTGACTGAGGTCTGAGTGCTTCCACGTAGTGATCGCAACGGCAGACAACTTGCAACTGGCCAGCAGAAACTATATATGGAGTAGTGCTCTCCAGCACCACCCCTAATTGCTCAACCAATAGTATCCTGCTCAGGAGTCAGCTGATCGACGTGGTCAGCTGACTCTACCTGCCTAGTATAAGAATTCTGCCTCTCAGCGCGCGCGCGCGTATTCCTAAGCCTGTGTGCACTAACAGACCCAGCCACACCAGACACTCGCTGCTGCGTGCAATCCGCCACGCTGGACGCGGAACCAGCTGCCTGACTGTTGTTGCATGCGGCGGCTTTTCCGCGTTCCGCCCTGCCACTAGACACACGCTTCCGCGTGCAAACCGCCACACTGGACGCGGAATCAGCCGCCTCCTCAGTAGCACACGCGGCGGCTTTTCCGCGATCTCTCACATTGAGTAAGAGGAAACAGACGAATCTCTTCCTGAAGGACGTCTCTCATGTGAGCGTCTTCTGGGCGATCTTGCACGTGTAGAGTGCAGGTGAGAAGATGTGCCCTCCTTAGACCTTGATCTTGATCGTTAGTCTGTTGATAGGGACTGGAGTCCTTTATACACCCTCTGTCCCTGCAAACCTCCTTTGGACTGTGAAGACATAATAAAAAGAAAAAAAGGCTATGCATTCACAAAAGACCGCAATAAGAATTATGGGAGGTCGATGCACTCTTTTAAATACCCCAATGACATCTATAGACGAAGGGAAACTAAGTAACATATAGAAGTGACATCTATAGACGAAGCTACCCAGTGAAAAATATAGAAATGAAGGATGCATAGTGCACCCCATACCTGGGATCCTCAGGCGCACTATGGGCTTGCATATTGAACTCTGCAAACATAACAAATGGCCGTAAATGTACCTTCTTCTTCTCCACAGGCAGTAAGCAAAACAGCAATCCATGATAAAATATAGGAAAATGCACTCCTACCTTCGCCCAAAGGCTAATCCGTTTGAAGCTGGTGACACGCTCAGACCTCAGAGGAGACGCAGAATGGATCTCCCCCCCACCGCTGCCGAATGGAAGGCACCGGCCGCTTTCAACTCGGCTCTCTCCTCCACTGCTGCCTCAGCTTGCACGCTAGAGACGCCAGAAGAAGCCGCATCCATAGACGTCAGGCGGCCAATCAGGCGCGTCACTCCTCTCGCGACACCAGCAAAGCCAATCCAGCGCTCTCTCCTGCTCTTAACCCGATGGTGGCCGGCTACATACTTAGTCTCATTTAGAGACTGTGATGCGCACCTCAGGGTGTGCGGAAGAGGCTGAACCCGCACAGTGTACTGCTCTGAAAAAGGTAGGGGGAAAAAAACGAGCAGGACTGGGGAAGAAAAAAGTGAACTTGTCCAGAGAGGACAGGAAAAAAAGAATGGCGAGGGGGAGTGGTTCAAGCTTTTGTAGTGGACTGTCCTCCGGGTTTAGGGGGCGGGGCTAAACCCAGTAGTATGCCGCCATGTTTGATCCTGGAAAGGACTTTCCCTGCACTGTACATTCTGTATGTTCCTGTTTCTTCCAGACAGACATCCACTGTGAACCGAATCTTTTATTGTGATGATGTGACATACTGAGCATGTGCAAGCAGTCTAACGCTGCTTAGCCCAGTATAACGTACAGCATGCAGCACTTTGTTTAAACGTGCTGCGTTACTATGTAACGCAAGGTGGGCACTGTGAACAGCACAATTGATTTTACAGTGCTGTGAGTTAAGGTGGGTACACACGTCAGATAAAAGTCTTTGGAAAATGAAAGATCATGGACCAATTTTACCCCCTTCCATGTAGTATGAGAGCCATACTCTACACCAGCCTTTCTCAACCTTTTTACCCTGGAGGAACCCTGTAAATAACTTTTGGATCTCCAGGAACCCCTGCAAACAAATTTTTGATCTCGAGGAACCCCTACTTTTATTTTGCAGGAGGCATAGTCTTTTAGGCTTCTTGCACACAGGGACATTACAGGCGCACATTAGTGCAGCCTGTAACGCTCCCCCAACGCACAGCAATGTAACACAAGTGGGCTTTTCACACTGCCCACGTTGAGTTACATTGTAACGCAGCAAAGTGCTGCATGCTGTGCGTTATAGGCGGCTAAGCCGCGTTAGACTGTTTGCACATGCTCAGTCATGTTGGGGAGGAGGGGAGAGCGGCCGGGCACATGGCTAATTAATATTCACTGCACTTAGTGACGTGCAGTGTTTACTTCCTGGAGCGGCTGCTGTGCGGCGATTGGCCGGGTGGGACCGCGTGATGCCGCATGCGTCCAAGAGTACGCATCACGGCATCACGGACGCCAGGGTGAGCTGCACAACGCGGCTCACTCCGACGTCCACACCAGAGAGCACCAGGCATTGCGTTAGGGGCACGTTATGTGCCCTATAACGTACCCTAAACGCAATGTCCTGGTGTGTAACTAGCCTAAAAGTAGTGTAGTTGCTTATTTCACTACCCCAAATTACCCTGCCACTCATTATACTGTCTCCTGAGCCCCCAATTTTGTGCTTTTTGTTACAGTACCACCTATTATTGTATGCTCTATTACCTTTCCCCACAATGGGGGAAAATTCCAAGGAACCCCTGCAAAGCACTCAAGGAACCCTGGGGTTCCAGGGAACCCTGGTTGAGAAAGCCTGCTCTACACAGTCTATTCTATGGAGCTGAACTCCCTATCAGATAAAAATCTTTGCAAGATGCTGCACACAAAGATGCTGTACACACGCAACAGATCAGTATCTGCAAAAGATCAATTCTTGCAAAAGATCCATTCCTGCAAAATGCATTTATAGTCTATGATATCTGCAGATCTCATACACACCTTGTTTAATGGACATTCATCTGCAGATCAGACAATTATCTACCGATCTGAAGATCCAACCTGGTGGATCTGATCTACAGATAATTGTCCGTTAAACAAGGTGTGTATGCAATCTGCAGATATCATAGACTATGAATGCATTTTGCAGGAACCGATCTTTTGCAGGAACGGATCTTTTGCAGATACTGATCTGTTGCATGTGTACAGCATCTTTGTGTGCAGCATCTTGCAAAGATTTTTATCTGATGGGGAGTTCAGCTCCATAGAATAGACTGTGTAGAGTATGGCTCTCATACTACATGAAAGCGGAGCAGTGCTTTTCAGCGCTGCTAGATTTGGGCGCAGCCAGCGCCTCCATAGACTACAATAGGACTCATTCCTATTGCAGCACTCAGTGAGTAACGTCGGCTCAGTCAGAAGACGGAGCCGAGGTTGCTTAAAAAACACAATAATTCGGCCTCCAGCAATCGCTGGAAGCCAAATTATTTCATTCCCCCACTATCCATGGCGGCCTGGAGTCGGAATAGTAATTAAAACGGCCCGGACTTGTGCAGAAACAGGATCAGCCATATACCGCTGTATCCTGCGCCCAAGTCTCCCGGCGCCGACTTCAAATGTACTCCATGAAAGGGGGTCAAATTGGTCTGTGAGCTTTCATTTTCCAAAGACTTTTATCTGACATGTGTATGCACCCTTTAGGCCCATACACACGTCGGATTTGCGCGAACGACGGGTCGTTTGAACGTTCCGTCGTTCGCACGTTTCCGCATGAAATCCGGCGTGTGTACAGACTATCGTTCGGGAGATAAGACTGGTTACCAGCGATCCGCCTGGCGGATCGTTGGTAACCAGTCTTATCTCCCGAACGATAGTCTGTACACACGCCGGATTTCATGCGGAAACGTGCGAACGACGGAACGTTCAAACGACTCGTCGTTCGCGCAAATCCGACGTGTGTATGGGCCTTTAGGCTGCGTTACTGGCTGCTGTAACGTGGGACTTTAACGTCCCACTGTGAAACCAGCCTTAACAGAGACTCTACTGTAAGCACATTTTTACATAGTTTCACTTTAATGCTTTTAAATACCTAATGATTGGGGATTCATTTGTTACTGACTATGCAAAGATGTGCTTCAATGAAAAGGTGAGAGGAAAATTAGGATTTACAATCTTAAGCAAGCAAAATGCTAACAACCAAATGCAAATAGCATCCATCAGGACAAACTCTCTTCAAAAAGTGACTGCATTGTGTAAGCGACTGGCTCAGCTGTTAAACTACTTGCAATCTAAATTACAAAAAAAGAAATCTCAATAGCTTACAGTTGCAAATATATGCAGAATTGTTATGCCTAATCAAGGCTTTTCTTTGTTGAGCAGTCCTCTGATACTATTAAAAAAAGGCATAAAAAGTAAAGTCTTGTTGAGCAATAAGCAGTCTCTTCACTTTAGTGCTATATAATGCAAGGATTACTAGCAAACATTTTTTGAGCTTGTTTACATTTTTGGTGCATGCAAAATGTAGACATTCCAGATGGGGATGGGAGTGCCACTTGCCCCTCAATGGATTAATCCAGATGCTGAAAATGGATAACTAGAGTTCCTTTTCTGTGCAGCTAATAGCTTATACAGTTACAAGCAAAATCTCTAGGTAGTCTATATATAGGAGGGAGTACAGATTGAGGGCTCGTGCACACTAAGGGCATTTTTGACAATTTTTAAGCGCTGGCGATTTTCAAAATCACTCTGAAAGCACTTGTGCCATGATTCCCTATGAGAGAGTTCACATCTGAGCGGTTTGTTTCTGATCCGCTCAGATAAGCGGTGCTTGGGCCATTTTTGAGGCGATTCCACCTCAATGGAAGGTGTAGGAAAATGAAATACGCTCATAAAATAACTTTGTGCAGCGATTGCGTTCGCATTTTTAAAGGGGAACTGAAGTAAGAGGTATACGGAGGCTGCCATATTTATTTCCTTTTAATCAATACCAGTTGCCTGGCAGCCCTGCTGGTCTATTTCTCTGCAGCAGTATCTGAATAACACCAGAAACAAGCATGCAGCTAGTCTTGTCAGATCTGACTTTAACCCTCCTGGCGGTTTGCAAAAAAATCGCCAGGGGGCAGCAAATCTTTTTTTTTAATTTTTTTTTTTTTTTCATGTAGCGAGACAAAGTCTCGCTACATGATAGCCGCCGGCGATCGGAGATCAGGAGATCCCGTTCAAAGAACGGGATCTCCTGGCGGGCTTCCCCCGTCGCCATGGCGACGGGCGGGATGACGTCACCGACGTCATCACGTCAGAGGGGACTCCGATCTGCCCCATAGCGCTGCCTGGCACTGATTGGCCAGGCAGCGCACGGGGTCTGGGGGGGGGGCGGCCGCGGCGAGAGGAATTGCGGCGGATCGGCGGGTAGCGGCGGCGATCGGGCACTGCACGCAGCTAGCAAAGTGCTAGCTGCGTGCAGCAAAAAAAAAATTATGCAAATTGGCCCAGCGGGGCCTGAGCGGTGCCTTCCGGCGGCATAGCCCGAACTCAGTTCGGGCTTACCGCCAGGAAGGTTAAAGTCTGAAACACCTGATCTGCTGCATGCTTGTTCAGGGGCTATGGCTAATAGTATTAGAGTTAGAGGATCAGCAGGGCTGCCAGGCAACTGGTATTGCTTAAAAGGAAAAACATGGCAGCCTCCATATACGCGTACGTTAAAAAGGGGCGATGGGAAAAAAGGGCGCCGGGTTTTTAACGATAAACATGGATTACGTTTAAAAATGTATTTCGTTTAAAAGTAATGTTTTTAAACGTTATAAATCATTAAATAATGTGTATTAAATCGGCAATTGTAAAAACGTTAATCTTTCGTTTAAATAATGAAACGCATAATAACGTTTAAAAAAAAATGTACTAAGTAACCCTCCCTGTACCTACCCCTAACCCCTAGACCCCCCTGTTGATGCCTAAACCTAAGACCCCCCCTGTTGGTGCCTAAGTAACCCTCCCTGTACCTACCCCTAACCCCTAAACCCCCCTGTTAGTGCCTAAACCTAAGACCCCCCTGTTGGTGCCTAAACCTAAGACCCCCCTGTTAGTGCCTAAACCTAAGACCCCCCTGTTGGTGCCTAAACCTAAGACCCCCCTGTTGGTGCCTAAACCTAAGACCCCCTGTTGGTGCCTAAACCTAAGACCCCCCCTGTTGGTGCCTAAACCTAAGACCCCCCTTTTGGTGCCTAAACCTAAGACCCCCTGTTGGTGCCTAAACCTAAGACCCCCCTGTTGGTGCCTAAACCTAAGACCCCCCTGTTGGTGCCTAAACCTAAGACCCCCGTTATTTTTTTCGTTTAAAAATAATGTAAAAAAAAAAAAAGTAATGTTTTTCGTTAAAAAATAATGTTTGGAAAAATATTGTACTGGTTTTCGTTTAAAAATAATATTTAAACATGTATAAATCATTAAATAATGTGTAATCATGAGAAACAGTAATAAAACATTAAGTCTCCGGGCGCCGCTTTTAAAACGTTAGTTTTCTCCGGCGCCCTTTTTTCCTACCGGCCGCCCATTAAACGATATTTATTATAGAAGTGAATGGCGGCGCCCGATTTGTCCACTAGCCTCAGGCGCCCGAATTTACTGTTTCCTCCATATACCTCTCTCTTCAATTACCCTTTAAGAAGAAATACATTGTATTTACTCTTTTCCGGATCAAAGAGTTCACTAGCTGACTGACGTCAGGAAGTGAAAAAATGCAATCGCTCCGCAAAAGCGCTTAGAAAAGCACTTAAGAAAACCGTCCAACGCAGAGAAATCAGACAAAAAGCTTCAAAAACGCAGACGGACATGCAGACGGAATGCAATGTGGACAAAGCCTAAATACTTTGAAAACAGTGTGAGGCCTGGAATGCACTAGAAAGGGCAAAACACTATCACAATCGCTATGTGATAGCATTTTGCAAGCATTTTGGGAGAAATTTCCCTGCCCCTATACAATTCATTAAAATGGAAACGCCCCCCAAAATACTGCATGTTCTGCGATTGTGATTTCCTTAATCACAATCGCTCTAGTGGAATCAGTCCCATCCATTTACATTGGCAGAGCGTTTAGGGAAATCGCTAGCGATTGAAAGCGCTCCCTAAACACTCAAAAAGTGCCCTTTTCCATCCCGTTCACGCTAAACACTAGCGATTGCGATTTAGCAAAGTGCAGCAAATTTCCCGGCAATTGCGTCTGCGATTTTGCTATGCTATGCCCTGCATAGCAAAATCGTGGCAAAAATCGCTCCGCGGTGCAATCGCGTTTGAGTAAAAATCGAATCGCGGTAGTGGAAATTACCTACCGCGATTCCTATGTTAAAATGCAAGCCGTAGCGATTTGAAAATCACTAGCGATTTGTGATTTTGTGATTCAGCATCGCAATCGCCGCTAATGGAAAAGGGCCCAAAACGCTCTAGTGGGTTCCAGGCCTAATTGTCTGATGTATACCTGAATGCTATTCATATGTCATCAAGTAAAGCAAATTAAAGAATATAAAGGTTTGCTTATTCTTTAGAGATATTGTAAAATGGTCTGGACATTTTTGATGGTTCCCGTCATAAATAATTGAATTACAGAGATTTACTTTTATCAGTATTAGGCATCTCTCTAACTGTGCAATAAGTCATTTAGCCTATTTAAATGGATTAAAATAGGCCGCTCTAATGTCAAAGCAAAGAAAAACAGCACTGGAGATTTGGGCACAGCAGGCGCCACCATAGGCTGTAATAGGAAGTACAGCTAAATCGGCGCTCAGACAGTAATTTGGACGCCGTCAAAAAATGGAACCCAAATGACTATAAAAACAGCAAAATTCACCCTCCAGCAATAGCTGGCACCCGAATTACATCTTACCCCCTGAGTCCATGGTGGCCTGGAGGGGGAGTAGTAATTAACGCCACCAGGACTTTTGCAGGAGCAGATTGAGCCATTTTTTGGCTTTACCCTGCGCCCAAATTTCCCGGGGGCTTTATTATATATACGCCTCTGATGTATACTTTGTGCTGCAATCATTGTGTGCTGCCCACTAACCATAGACCAGAAAAAGCAAAGGTGGGATCTGGCTGAAAAGATCAAACCATAGGGCTCTTCTGCCTTTTTTTTTCCAGTGTTGACTCTGTCATATATCTACAACAAATGTGGCTACCTTTACCTCCGTATCTCCTCCTAGTAAGTGTGACCAATCCCCACAACAAGCGTGGCCATCATAACTTCCTCTTTCCCCCTCCCCACAACAATTGTGGCCAACATTCCCAACCCCTGTGAACAAGGACTGCCGCCATATTCCCTCTTCCAATAACAAGTGTGGTTAATGTAACTCCTGCCCATATAGTAAGTGCGGCTGCAAAACTCCCCTCCCTCCCCACAACATGTGTGACCATGTCCTGAACTACAAGTGTGGCCTGTGTAAATCTCCCCCCCCCCATAGCAAGTGTGGCTAGTGTAACAATCCGCCTCCCCACATTGGAGATGTGGCCAGCATAACTCTCTTCCCCCTATTGGAGGTGTGACTTGTATAGCCTCTCCCCTCCCCCCACCTCAAGAATTGAGACCCCTAGATATCCCACTTCTTTTAGGCCTCCTTTCCAAGAACTGTTGATAGGCAGTGAAATGCCTCTCAAACTCTCTCAACTGCTCACTGGTGCCTGGTAACTGCTTCTTGCTACATGATGCAGAGTAATGCAGTGGCTCACAGTATTGGGTGGGCAGATAAATTTGGCCATGCACTCTGGGCATTTGATTTTTCTTTAATACATCTGGTGTTAGGTTTAAGAAAAAGATCATGTATAATGTTAATTTATGAAAACGAATGCACTCTTCAATCGACATGGTCTTATTGATAGATTATCAATGGGTTGTGTACACTTTTATGTAAACTGAGCATGACAGGAGTGCAATGAGCCATGGCCGCTTTGTCATGCACCAAGCTTTACATCCTAGCAGTCACTGCTTTCTGATTGCTATTCAGCCAGATTTCTGCTGGAATGTGATGGAACGTGCAGTGGCGCAAGGTGGTAAACCAGAAAAGTTTGCTAAAGTTGGTGTGCTACAGAATCCATTGAAAAAGGTTGTTTTAAAGAAGTACTGGATTATAAACTCATAATTGTGTGTTCAGATTCAGCTGAGTAAGAAGCACATATTCACTTTGTAAGCTGAAATAAAGCTAACATTAATCTCACCAGTCTCTTATTTGAGACTCATTATTGATGTTACAGCCAAGCACACATCTCTAACATCCTCCTTCTTTTCTGGGTTAGCTGGCCACAGAAGATCGCATATGTGGCATGCACTGCTGTTAGGTGTTTGCTGGCAGATGGTGGAGTTCAACCCTAGGAATAGTTTGTCACTCTGAATGTATGCATTTAATAAAATAAGTACCAAATACTGTAAATGAGAAACACTAGGTGAGCTCACAATCTATTGAGGGTACTTCCCTCAATAGATTGTGAGTTCACCTAGTGTTTCTCATTTGTGGAGATACTAGGTAAGGAGATGAATGAGCTGGTAGACGAGGCAGCAAGTATCTACATCTGTTGCAGGTGTGGATATATTTCTCAAGGAAGAATATGACAGATCAGGATGTCTAAAGGTGGCCATACACTGGTCGATTTGCCATCAGATTCGACCAACAGATAGAGCCCTCTCTGATCGAATCTGATCAGAGAGGGATCGTATGGCCACCTTTACTGCAAACAGATTGTGAATCGATTTCAGCCTGAAACCGATCACAATCTGTGGAGCTGCCGTTGCTGCCCCCCCCCCCCCCCTGCATACATTACCTGTTCCGGCTGGCGTGAGTCCCCGCTGTCTTCTCCTCCGCTCCGGCTACTGAACTTCCTGTCCAGGGGAAGTTTAAACAGTAGAGGGTGCTCTACTGTTTAAACTTCCTGCCGGGACAGGAAGTTCTGTGTAGCTTTGGAGCCCGAAGCGGAGAAGAAATGGTCTGGAGCCCGAAGCGGAGAAGAAGACCAGGGGACTCGCGCCGGCTGGAGCAGGTAATGTATTACCGCTGTATTGCGTTGATCGTCGGGCATTCGAACGCCGCTAACGCCGCACTCCCGACCCGCCGGCGACCGAGAAAAATCTTCCGCACGGATGGGACGGAAATCGATCGTTCTGTCAGCGGTGTGCATGGCGATTTCACAGCCGTTTCGATCACTGTGATCGAAACGGCTGTATATCGGCGGGAAAATCGGTAGGTGTATGGGCCCCTTTACGCAGGCTGCGTTTGAAGGTATCAAGGATCTGAGTATGGTGGACAATGTGTGGAAGAGAGTTCCAGAGAAAGGGTAAAGCCCATGAGAAGGATGGATGCAAGCATAAGAGAAAGTAGCCAAAACCGAGATAGGAGGGTTTCATGTGAGGAGTGAAGGTTGTGAGTGAGATGATTTCTGGAAATTAGGAAGGAAATGTATGGAGGGACAACCGATGGATAACTTTGTAAGAAAACTTTGTTAAAATGTAGGCGTTTCGAATTTACTGTGTACAGTAAGTAAGACACTGTTTTGTATTTGATCTGAGGAAGCGGACTGTGCTCTGTGAAACGCGTTACCGTTTATAGCAGGGTTCCCCAATTTTTTTGGTCAGGTGCCAGGTCAACATACTTCAAACTAATGGGAGGGTCGGAGAATACATAATATGATGTAGAAAACATTACATTGAACCTAGGTAGTGTAATCTTTAACCTGCTAACACATGCAGCCCTCTTGTCTCCTATTTAACCAAAGCAGATATTATGCCCCCAATACAGCAGGTGCAGATAGTAAAAAACCTCTTTGCGCCAGACAGTGAAATATACTTAGGGGACATCCTGTCATCCAATTGGATAGCAGCGTCAACTAATGTGGAATTGGATTGGAAGCCAGTGAATGACTGCTCACTGGCTTCCTTGTGGATTGATGGTACTAGCACTACTATTCTATATGCGAGCCACCAATATTTAAAGATGCAGTAGACCACATCTAAAAGTAATACATTGTGAGTGGGGGGCCGCTGAAAAAGCCTCAGGGGGCCGCATTTGGCCTGCGGGTCTTAGTTTGACGACCACTGGTTTATAGTGTCTGAGGAATAATAAATCTTTTGTTCGAAATTGGCATTACACCTTTTTTTTTAGGTAAGCCATTTTTCTTAATTATTATTTTTAGTCACAGCAGTAGGGTATTGTACCGTGTTACCTATCAGTAAAAGCAAGAAGTTTTAAATCAGGATGATACCATTTATTGGCTAACTAAAAAGAATAAGAATAAGCAAGCTTTCGGACCAAATTGGCATTTTCTCTAATTATGCCATAACTCAGCGGATATCTGACATGTCATATAAAAACCAACAGTTTACGTTCCGTCATCATGCGCTGCACCAATCGATATCAAACTCGCTTGGAGAGACATCTCCCCTGACTAGGGAGTCGATATCTCAGCCATAGAAGGTGGCAGATCAACGCTTTGTGGACCAGATTCCTCCAGCTCAGGTTTAAGGCATCTCTGATCATTTTGATATGCTTGCCATCTACGGAACATTGATTAATTTAGTAAAATGTCTGAATGACTATTCTTTCATTCCAAGGTGAATTAAAAGTCATGTCTCTACTCTGGTCAGGCTACGTGCAGGAATTTTTAGTCACATAATATACTGTAGATATAACATTCATCCACTATTATCTATTTTTGGGGCGCCTTCTCTCCTCCCAGTTTTTAAGACTTCCTTATGCTCCGTGGTAGCTTGCTGATTGCATCATTAGTAGCTGCAACTTTCAAGTTCAACTGTTCAACTGGAATAACACTACACATTTCTTTCTTTCTATTGTTGTTTCGCCATAATTAATGCTGTTAACTGTGCTGTTCTGTAGAGGTTTTTGTTGTTTCTCAATTAATGAGCCTATGTACAGTTGTTCTGCACAACTACTGCTGTGTTGGAACTTTGCATAGGAAGAGGACTTGTGTCTCCAGGAAACTGCACAGGGTTAGGCCATTGTGTGGTGTTCATGGTTACATGGTTGGTCAGTTGTTGGTGTGTGCAATGATCTCATATTATGCAGCCCTAAATTAGCAACCATTACACCTTATACCAGTCTGGATCTGAGTCCAGATCATTGGCTAAGACACTATGGTCTTTATCCCTGACTTGACCACATTGACCTGATTGGTTGACAGTATGGGCCACCCCTCTTCATCAAATGCAGACCAATCTTCAACCACACCCATTCTCTTTGTAATACAGGGTGGTGGGAGCATCTGGACCTGGATAAGCATCTGACATTTACAGAAGGTGACCAGGAGAAGGGCTGATCCAAAACTAGGTGGCTGTTAGGTTGTGCAGCCTATTGTTATGAACAGTTGCTGTGGTGGTAGTTTCTTTTCTTTTTTTTGGTTTGCTGTTCTATTGTTATGAACTGTACTTTATGGTGGGTAAAAAGTGTAACCAATATGAATTATTTAAATATTATAATAAATGCTAATATTAAATATGAATCATGGTATTTTTTATTTTACTAATACTTATTCGTTGTGCTATACATTAAATATGAATTAGTTGCGATGTGGTGGTTAATTTCCGTATTGAGTATTCTGATTTTAATTATTAAGCACAGTTGCCTTGTGCTATTAATTATTCCTGTTTTGCTGTTTTGTTAATTAATAATGCAGGGTAATATCTGGAGTTGTGTACTTTGCTGTGGACATTTTTTTTACCATATGAATTCTTTGCTGCTGGTTCTATCCATGTGTGCACTCATACTCATCCAAGAAAGTGTTGCTGTTTTGCTAATTACTAGTACTATGTAGTCTTTGGAATTCTATGACCAGAAGACAAGAAAAGCAACCTGTACATAGACACAGCAACACCATGTAGAACGTACAAATAATAAAGGTTTATTGAACCACAGTATCACATAAAATCAATTAAAAACAGAGAGAACATATTAGACACATAATAATGTGATGTAACAGGCCTGGCAGTAGTGTTGGGCGAACATCTAGATGTTCGGGTTCGGGCCGAACAGGCCGAACATGGCCGCGATGTTCGGGTGTTCGAGCCGAACTCCGAACATAATGGAAGTCAATGGGGACCCGAACTTTCGTGCTTTGTAAAGCCTCCTTACATGCTACATACCCCAAATGTACAGGGTATGTGCACCTTGGGAGTGGGTACAAGAGGAATTTTTTTTTAAGCAAAAAGAGCTTTTAGTTTTTGAGAAAATCGATTTTAAAGTTTCAAAGGGAAAACTGTCTTTTAAATGCGGGAAATGTCTGTTTTCTTTGCACAGGTAACATGCTTTTTGTCGGCATGCAGTCATAAATGTAATACAGATGAGAGGTTCCAGGAAAAGGGACCGGTAACGCTAACCCAGCAGCAGCACACGTGATGGAACAGGAGGAGGGCGGCGCAGGAGGAGAAGGCCACGCTTTGAGACACAACAACCCAGGCCTTGCATGAGGACAAGAAGCGTGCGGATAGCAATTTGCTTTTTGTCGGCATGCAGTCATAAATGTAATACAGATGAGAGGTTCCAGGAAAAGGGACCGGTAACGCTAACCCAGCAGCAGCACACGTGATGGAACAGGAGGAGGGCGGCGCAGGAGGAGAAGGCCATGCTTTGAGACACAACAACCCAGGCCTTGCATGCGGACAAGAAGCGTGCGGATAGCAATTTGCTTTTTGTCGGCATGCAGTCATAAATGTAATACAGATGAGAGGTTCCAGGAAAAGGGACCGGTAACGCTAACCCAGCAGCAGCACACGTGATGGAACAGGAGGAGGGCGGCGCAGGAGGAGAAGGCCACGCTTTGAGACACAACAACCCAGGCCTTGCATGCGGACAAGAAGCGTGCGGATAGCAATTTGCTTTTTGTCGGCATGCAGTCATAAATGTAATACAGATGAGAGGTTCCAGGAAAAGGGACCGGTAACGCTAACCCAGCAGCAGCACACGTGATGGAACAGGAGGAGGGTGGCGCAGGAGGAGAAGGCCACGCTTTGAGACACAACAACCCAGGCGTTGCATGAGGACAAGAAGCGTGCGGATAGCAATTTGCTTTTTGTCGGCATGCAGTCATAAATGTAATACAGATGAGATTCTTCGGTGCTCCACTGTGGCCTGTACGTGAACCGTCAGGGGAAACACCTCTTCCCTTGCCCCTCCCTCTTTCACAGGATTTCTTTTTCATTTCACTTATCCTTAAAGTACACGCTGACTGGCAGCAGTACAGTGGCAGTACAGAAATGCTATACAGTGGCGGGTGAGTGGTGTACTACTGTTCCCAGCAGCGACACAGAGCACAATGCTATACAGTGGTGGGTGAGCGGTGTACTACTATTCCCAGCAGCGACACAGAGCACAATGCTATACAGTGGTGGGTGAGCGGTGTACTACTGTTCCCAGCAGCGACACAGAGCACAATGCTATACAGTGGTGGGTGAGCGGTGTACTACTGTTCCCAGCAGCGACACAGAGCACAATGCTATACAGTGGTGGGTGAGCGGTGTACTACTATTCCCAGCAGCGACACAGAGCACAATGCTATACAGTGGTGGGTGAGCGGTGTACTACTGTTCCCAGCAGCGACACAGAGCACAATGCTATACAGTGGTGGGTGAGCGGTGTACTACTGTTCCCAGCAGCGACACAGAGCACAATGCTATACAGTGGTGGGTGAGCGGTGTACTACTGTTCCCAGCAGCGACACAGAGCACAATGCTATACAGTGGTGGGTGAGCGGTGTACTACTGTTCCCAGCAGCGACACAGAGCACAATGCTATACAGTGGTGGGTGAGCGGTGTACTACTGTTCCCAGCAGCGACACAGAGCACAATGCTATACAGTGGTGGGTGTACTACTGTTCCCAGCAGCGACACAGAGCACAATGCTATACAGTGGTGGGTGAGCAGTGTACTACTGTTCCCAGCAGCGACACAGAGCACAATGCTATACAGTGGTGGGTGAGCGGTGTACTACTATTCCCAGCAGCGACACAGAGCACAATGCTATACAGTGGCGGGTGAGCGGTGTACTACTGTTCCCAGCAGAGACACAGAGTGGCATTAAACACAATGCTATATAGTGGCTAGCCTGGCTGGAGAGCGAACTACCCTGCCTGCCTACCCAAAGCTAAACCCACAGACAAATGGCGGAGAAATGACGTGGATCGGGTATTTATTTACCCGAACCACGTGACCCGTTCGGCAAATCAGAGCGCGTTCGGGTCCGAACCACGTGACCCGTTCGGCCAATCACAGCGCTAGCCGAACGTTCGGGGAACGTTCGGCCATGCGCTCTTAGTTCGGCCATACGGTCGAACGGTTTGGCCGAACACCATCAGGTGTTCGGCCGAACTCGAACATCACCCGAATAGGGTGATGTTCTGCAGAACCCGAACAGTGGCGAACACTGTTCGCCCAACACTACCTGGCAGATAGAAATAGCTTAGCATGTCCACAATGGGGGGAGGGGGGGGGGGGGGTAAGGCAGCGATCCATCCAGGTAGAGGGAGGCACAGGGATGCTCCACATGTGGCATGATCCACGTGACCACTTTGTCAGGAGCTCTTGACGAAGCTCCTGTATTATTTGTACATTCTACATGGTGGTGCAGTGTCTATGTACAGGTTGCTTTTCTTGTTTTCTGTTCACAGGATTTGATTATCCTGTATTGTGCACACCATTTATACTCAGGAGTGCAGATGTCCCCATACATTCAAATTAGTCTTTGGAATTCTGATTTTTCCTCTTGTTTTTGCCTTTTGCCTGAGTGTTGCTGTGTACTGTGTTCTGCTGATTTGTAATTGCATAATGCTTAGTTCCACTTGTGTGGAAAACATACCTGTTTCATACATTTTCTACACCTCCGATCAATGCAGGAAGGAGTCCTATTGTTAAAAATAAATGGATCCATTAGCCATAATGTCTGTAGTAATAACTTTTGTACTAGAAAGTGTGTCTGTATCAAGGACTATCTTAACATGTAGCCTTGTATATTACAGCAAATTCCCCGTTATTCGAAATTCAGGCATCCGGAAATCTCAACAAACCAGCATGCCTGAGGGATAACGGGGACCTCTTTTGGGCGGCTTCCTATGGGTGCTGGCAGGTTTTAAAATACTTACTGAGGCTCCACGATGTCTGGCAGTCTCCCTCTGTCTTCCCGCAGGCTCCTAGAGGCTTCCGGCATCTGTGTACGGAAGCCGGAGTATCACATGACCCAGGGGTCTAGTCCTGGGAAAAAAGGTGAGTGGACTCACCTGAAAAACCCCTGCGCCAAAAAATGGGCGTGGTCATGCTTTAGAACGTGGGCGTGGTCATCGGTGGGGCCAAATATACATGACTTTAGCAGTGGTGTAAAAGGTCTGCTGGGGAAGTTTGAGCTCTGACGTAGTGTATTATCAGGCAATATATTTGGCACTGGCAGGCAGACTAGAGGGCAATATCGGGCATTAGATCTGGCACTGGCAGGCAGAGTGGCAGAATGAGGTCAAATCAGGCCATTATATATAGCACTGGCAGGCAGAGTGGCAGACTGCGGTCAATATCAGGCAATTATATCTGGCACTGACAGGCAGACTGGCAGACTGAGGTCAATATCTGGCAGGCAGCGTGGCAGACTGAGGTCAATATCAGCCAGGCAATATCTGGCACTGACAGGCAGAATGGCTGCGAGAGCAAAGTGGCCGTCCAGGTGCTCAGCGAGGAAAATTAAATCAATCAAAGCAAACAGAGCTAAGCTGTGAGTGCTGCTGTGTGACTTTCTCTGGGGCTGCGGCTTGACTGACTGGTGGTGCTTGGCATTGGCGGGCGAAAAGCGTAGACGTGCTGCCCCTGCACGTCATTACACTGCCGCCCGCATTGTAGAGAGGAGAGGCGAAGGCAGGAAGTAGCGCCGAGCGGTCAGGTGACCGAGCACTGTCACATGACCGCTGCTCCCGAGAGTCCCAACCAGGAAGTTACTGGGGAGAAGTACGAGTCCTGCTAGGGTGGACGGCGTCCACGCTCAGGAAAAAGTAAGTGGACATTGTCCACCTGCGTTCACGCAGGACTCGACCCCTGACAAGACCCAATGTGGGTCAGCTGACACTCCGACTTCCGTGCACTGGGGAAGCTGGAAAGCCACCCCGAATCCGCGGAGGAGATAGAGGGAGAATGCCAGACATCGCCGGAGCCTCGGTAAGTATTTCAGAGGGGGGAGGTTTGTGCCATTTCGGCCGGTTGCTCAAGCAACCAGTAAGCACATGTATCAGGCGATCCCCGCTGGTGCCAGATACTGAGGACTTTGCACACATACGTGTGTCCAGTAAAGACGGCCCTGAAGGTGTGGCCTGGGAAGTCTTCTCTCCAGTAATTTCTGAGCCGACCCCACACCAAAATAAGCACAAGAACAAGCATGCTGAGGGACGTGAATCAGCTGTAGTGCCCTCTCTTTCCACCCCCTCCTGTCTGCACAATGTATGCGTCCCTATGGCAATGTGCTTTTGTTGTGGATGAAGACTCTTTTGCACGATAAATTACAGGTGAATTGAAAGTTGGTATACCTTAGGGCAGGGGTGCCCACACTTTTTCGGCTCATGAGCTACTTAAAAAAATTAGCAAGTCAAAATGATCTACCTGTGTACAATTTTAGGAGCACATTTGTATTTACAGAATGGAAAATGTAGTGTGGTCAGGATCTACCATGAAGCCCTTCGTGATCTACCAGTAGATCGCGATCTACCTAATGGACACCCCTGCCTTAGGGCTTTGTAGCTGGGATCCGTGCGAACACAGCCTGCCCGCATTCTGGGTCTTGATGTTGCAGACCAGGTGAGACACAATCACTGTTTGTATGCTTGCACTCTTGCCTCAGTTACCTACCTCAATGACAAGCTTTTCCTATCTCATGTTTTAAATATATTTGCATAATTCTACAAGTTTATCTACCATGCCCTTCATTGGATGCCAGTTGCTCAACAGATTTAGTTAGCTGGAGAGATACTGTACGTAGAGAGCGCACTTCTCTTGCGTCAGACTGGCCGCAAATGGCTGAAGTTGCGGGGCCCGGTACTGGAGCTGTAGAAGGCTGAGGATGGCAGCGTAGGAGCAATCCGTGCGGATGGGGCTGGAGGAAGCCCCAGATATATATATTAAAAAATATATATTTTATTGCCTCAGGTACACTTTAAAAGTAGGCATAGGTCTTCGGGTATCCTCTCTGATCAGTAATCCTACTCTTACTTCCATACAGTTTGGAGGGACGGTTTGATCTGGTTTGGGTCCTAGTAGTACCAAACACTTTCTACTTCTTAATTTTAAACTTTACTGTGTTCCAAGGGATTCATAAATCCTTTCATTTTTTTATCTCCATCTCCTGACACGTACTTGACCACAACTTCATACTCCAAATATGATTGTTAATCTGAGTTGCACTGCCCAAAACGGGAACACCCCAGGAATAAGCTGTTCTATGCTGAACTAATGAAAATGACTACAACTATTCACAGATGGAAGCCAATTAGCTCAGTGTGCAGCTGGGAAAGTGATAAATTACACTTGAGTTTACACATACTTTTTTTTTTAGGAGGGCAAAATACTTTATACATTTCAGTAATTTTTTTTTTTTTTTGTGAACGATTGCCATTATACCTTTCACATATGGGTGTAGGTGGGTGGGTGTGTGTTTTGAAGATTAAATATCTTATATTCCAAACAAATTTTGGGGAAAAAATTACTTACCGGTATTCAAGGTTGTTGATATGTAGACATTATTTTTAAGGGCATATTCACAGTGGGACAATGTGGTTCAGTGCGACGTTAAAGTTGCAACATGTCTGCGTTAAAAGGTAACACACTGCAAGCAGTGAGTTATCATAACGCAATGCAACTTTAACGTCGCACTGTGAATGGCCCATAAAGTTATCATTGCAGTGCGGTAAGCTGCGTTATAAGCCTTTATAAGGCAGCTCTGTGAATATAGCCTCAATGAAATCCAAAACAAATGCAGATGGTCTGACTAGCATACAGTACTCAAAGCCGGCCAGACAGAATAGTAAAAATACCGATTAGCAGGTGGACTTAGGGCATGTTAATAAACTCTTAAGGCACATTACAAACACCTGGAAAGTACAACTTGCCATTTAGATGACAATTTAGGACCGTATGCACAAGAGGCAAGGAGCTGCAAAGGGCATATAGCAACCTCATATTTTTTTGAAAAGCCTCTGGCAGGGAACACACTAGGCAGAAACGCTAGCGTTGGGTAAAATGGACATAAAGCAAGTCAATGGGCCGCAAGAAAAAACGCATATACTTGCGCTCTGCAAAGTGTGTTTTTAAAGGGACCCCGAGCTTAAAAAAAAAAATGAAAATGGTACTCACATTGGGCTTTCTGCAGCCCAGTGTAGGTCGGGAGGTCCCACGACAGCGTCCTGGCTCTTCTCCCAGATCTTCTACCAGAGATGGCTGCCCGGCGGCTTCCGGGCGGCTCCAGGCGACACTGGCCTGAGTGTCAGGCTCTCCCTTCCGTCATCACGGCGGCCGGCGTGACAGTACGGCACATGTGCGATTAAACCATGCATGCACCGTACTGTCTTGCCGGCCGCCATGATGACGCGAGGCGGCCGGCGCGATGAAGTCAGACGTGACGTATGACGAGGGGAGAGCCCGACACTCGGGCCAGTGTCGTCTGGAGCCGCCCGGAAGCCGCCGGGCAGCCATCTCTGGGAGAAGACCTGGGAGAAGAGCCAGGACGCCGTCGTGGGAGGACCTCCCGACCTACACTGGGCTGCAGAAAGCCCAAGGTGAGTACCATTTTCATTTTTTTTTTTAGCTCGGAGTCCCTTTAAAAACGCTGGTATTGTTGCCTATTTTTCAAGAACACATTTAAAAATGCACATAATGAACGTCAATGGTGACGCAGAGGTATTGCGTTTTGCATGCATTTTTTTTTTTAAACAAGTTTAATGATGTATTTCTGCTTCCTGTTGACCTCCTAGTGACTTGCATAAAATAACGCATACAAAATGCATATGCGATTTATATATGCAAAAACATGCAAAACGCAAGAAAAAAAAACCCATGTGCAGGAAAAAACACAAATGCACAGAAAATGCACGTAAAATCCACAACGCATATGCAGCAAAATGCTACGTTTTCCACACTTCCTAGTGCATATATGTCAAACTCCGGCCCGCGGGCCAAATCTAGCCCTTGGAGCCATTAAACGTGGCCCTCAAGTGGTTTCCCTACTTTGCATTATGTATGGCCCACTCTAGACCAGCAGGGAAGTTATATTGGAGGTGAAGCCCTAGAACACTAGGAAAGCCATATGGGAGAGATGGGCAAAATAATTAAACACTATGGAACTGTATAGGGGAGGGTGGGGGGCACTAGGCACCAGGGAACTGTGTAGGGGAAGGAGAGGACCACTAGACACCAGGGAACTGTATAGGAGCTGAAGGGGGCCATTAGACCCCTGGTAACTTTATGAGGGAGAAAGTTGGGCAGTAGATGCTGAGGTTGGCCCCCGACTAGGTCCCAGTGTACAATTTCGGCCCACTTTTTATTTGAGTTTGACACCCCTGGCCTAGTGTGTTCCCAGCCTCAATCCAGCTTTGTGTTTATCGTACTAATCTTTCCCTCTTGCTACATAAAAGATCACTAAGCAATTCTAAAATACCCAAATAGCTTTATTTTGAAGGAAACATTGACATTTGTGACCACTGCTGGTCCTTGTGCTCCAATTAGAGACAGGCTCTTATATGCAAACTACAAAAGCCTGTCATCCAAACTCCACTCCCGCTGGCCAAGCCACCTCTCTCCATAGACCTCATTGCAAGGGGGACTGAGTGGAATTCTGGCCACTCCCCCTTCCTGAGAGAGCGCCTCCCAGAAGATGAAGCTGCTCACTTGAGTTTAGAAATAAAGATTGCTTAAAAAACAAAGTACTTCAAGGTGATATTTAAAGAGAACCTGAACTGAAAATAAAAAGTCAAAATAACCATACACAGGTCATACTTACCTCCCGTGTGGTCTACTACTCAATCTCTTTCTCCTCTCCTGCACCCCATTTGTCCACTGTGATCAATAGATTTCTCCGTCCTCCATTTTAGAAATGGCCATTACCCCATAACAGCTTCCTGGTCAGCACACTGTTAAACTGTAATATCACCCACTTGGGCCATAGGGAAACATGGACATTACCTTGCACATTCAGTTGTAACTGACAGCTGCTGATATATAACTGACAGCAACTGGTATATTTCAGTTCTGACAAAATATTGTCAGAACTGGAAGGAATCATTGTAAGAAGAAAATGGCGAGCCTCTAAGAGAAAGTGACGGTGACAGGGCCGGTCCGCAAATTAGGCGGAGTGAGGCAGGTTCCTCAGGCGGCAGATTTGGGGGGCGGCACCCCCCAGGCCGTGCGTGAGAGGGTCCGCCGAGCTGGAGGGAGTAGCGAGCAGGAAGGGGGTATTGGCACAGTGGCGGGGAGGGGGTGTCGGACCCCCCCCCCTCACCTGAGTCCCCCGATCTGCGCTCCCCCTCCGGCTATTACTGCGTCAATGTGTTATTGGGCAGCGGGCGGGGAGAGAGAACTCACCTCATCCGGGTTCCAGCGTGCGTTCCACCCTCGTCACTTCCTGCAATGCCGCCCACTGTACTGTAAGTGGACGGTATTGCAGGAAGTAACGAGAGTGGAACGCACGCTGGAACACAGGAGAGGTGAGTCCTCCCTCCCTGCGCGCTGCCTGAAAACATTAATTGACGCATTAATAGCCAGAGGGGGAGCGCACCGCCACTGTGCACAATACCCCCTTCCTGCTCGCTACCCCTCCAGGCTACCTATTGGGGGGTAAGGGGGCATTTTTTCATTAACTTGCCTCAGGCGGCAAAAAGTCCAGGGCCGACCCTGGACGGTGAGGTAAGTATGTAATATTCATTTGCAGCTACGTCGTGTTTATTTTAAATAATTGTACCCGCTTCAGGTTCCCTTTAAGGAACTAGAGATTTCTTATGTGACTAGATGGAGGGAAAAATGAGAAGCATGGTGGCCCAGTGGATACCACACTTGCCTTGCAGCACTGAGTACCCAGTTCATATCCCATCCAGGGCAATATCTGCATGAGGCTAGGTGCACACATAACACAGCGTGAAAGACTGCATTTTATGTTAATGTTGAGTGCGTCTGCATTTTTTTTACCGCAGATGCATTTTTAAAGCTTTTGCGTGCGTTTTAGGTTCGCATATACAAAACATATATGCGTTTTTCTTTTGCATTTTATGCAAATCACTAGAAAGAGACCAGGAAGCGGAAATACATCATAAAACAATTTAAAAAAAATGCATAGAAAACCGCATACCATTGACTTTTGTTATGTGCGTTTTTGATGGGTTTATCAATATTATGCAACGAAACCAGCGTTTAAAAAAAAAAAAAACAGGTTTGAAAATGCATATGAGTTTTCTCCTGCGGCCCATAGACTTCCATTAGCGGCAAAAATGCAGCGTTTTCCGCAATGCTAGCGCTTCTGCTATGTGCCTGAAGTTTGTATGCTCTACCAATGCCCCTGTGAGTTTTTTAAAGGGGAACTGAAGAGAGAGGTATATGGAGGCTGCCATGTTTATTTCTTTTTTTTTTTTTTAAACAAGTTTTTATTTAGAATGTAAAGGCATATTTTGATACATCATTACAATACAATATTCATGCTGATTTCACTTTTCAGTCATAGACAACCATTTCTATACTTTTTACCAAATCATGAAGATAATGTTTTACAGAAATCCTCTACAACCAGCTCATCAAATTTTCTTGCTCAAACCACCACAGTGACTCACATGGACATAGCCTTTACATTCATTTTTCCCCCTTATATCATAACCCTCCTCCCCCCCAACATTATAAACCTGCCCTTTAACAGTCGATTTCCCTTGTTGTCCTGTATTCTGTGTAGTATATTGACCTAGGGGCTCTAAACTACTATTCCCCCCGACTGTTAACCTTTTTTGCTAGAGGGACAACACCTTTTTCCTTCTCCCATGTGAACAAGGGTATTTTTTCCTCCCTTCTTGTGGCCAATCACCTTCAGATCTCTTTCGCTATCTAGGAGTGCATTCCAGCTTCCCCAAAGTGCCATGGAGTTGCTCCACACAGTACCATTCCGTGTACCTAAAAGGTTCCATTATAATCTCTATCTCATTCTTCCTGTACTGATACGTAATAAATTTTCTCCATTTTTCAAAAAATCGTTTGGTGTATTTAGACCTGTGTGCCAAAGTTATAAATTTTTCTTTTTCACATAGAAATTTTAGTTCCTTTCTGAGTTCTCCTAACTTTGGCACTGTTGGATATATCCAACGGTTAAAGATTACTTTCCTGGCAGCTATTAAGACTGTGTGGACCAACCGATTTGGCACCTTCCTCGGATTCTTTTCCGAACCTGTCTCCCAATAATTAAATAATAATAGCCCTGGATCTTTTATAATTTCTTTCCCACACATTTTCTTAATGAGCGCACGAACTGTGTCCCAAAACTTAGAGATTGTAGGGCATTCCCAAATACAGTGGAACAAGTTGGCGCCTGGAAGATGGCACTTTGGGCACTTAGCCAAATATCCGTGGGGTGGGGAGTTCCTATATCTTATATCAAAAGCATACTTGGCCCTATGTATGAACAATAAGTGGGATTCTCTCCATACTTCATAAGTCACACATTTCCTAACCGTAAACAAACCCTGTAGCATTTTCTTAGGTAATTCTGAAATATTAAGATCCCTTTCCCATCTTTTAAGGCTTTGTCCCGCAATTTTCTCCGCTTTCCAATTTCCCAGATCTTTATAAAGTGAAGATAGAGTGATTTGCGTATTCCCTGGTTTAATTAGCCTATCAAAAGCTGTAACCTCCAAGATTGGTTCAAGATCTTTAAGATTCGCTGAGCAAAAGGAGGCTACCTGTGCATAGTACAAGAAGTGAGTTGATGGGATGCCATACTTTTGTCTCAGCTCAGGGAATGACATCAATCTTTTCCTTCTAAGGTCACAAATATTGCCCAGCATGGTAATTCCCCTCTTTTCCTATTGCAGAAAGCCCCCATGCTGCATAGCTGTCGAGAATTCTGGATTACCCCATAGGGACATGTATTTGGAGATTCTATATGGGAGGGATAACCATTTATGCACTTCTCTCCATGCCAAAATAGTATCCCTAATTATTAGATTATGTTTAATTCTTATTGGTAGGTTGTTCTGTTTAGTGTGTAATAGACCTTTCAGTTCCCAGGGTTCGGCTACTGCTGCCTCTAACTCGTAATTTGAGAACCTGCTCGTGGAGTCTATCCAATCTTTAACATGTCTAGTAAGACACGCCAAATTGTACAAACGGATGTTTGGAATCCCAATTCCTCCCCATTCCTTGGGCAGTTCTAATGTTTTTAAAGCTATCCTATGCCTTTTTCCTCTCCACAGAAAGTTAGTGAATTCCGCTTGAAGTTTTTTGATATCCTTGTGAGCCAACAGCATGGGAACATTCTGCAGGGGGTATAAGAGTTTCCCAAAAGATATCATCTTTATCAAGAATGCACGGCCGATCAAATTTATGGGTAGATTCTTCCACGATTGAATTTGGGATACAATCTTTTGTATTAGTTTAGCAAAGTTTTCTTCATAAATTGTAGCTGGGTCCCTAGTAATAACTATTCCCAAGTATTTTATATTTCTAGATGCCAATCTAATCCCCACTTTATCTATCCAGTCTCTGTCTTGATGTTTGGTCAGAAAGAAGATTTGTGATTTATTTCTATTGATGCGGAGTCCTGTGAAGTCAGTGATCTCATGGATAAACTTTAAGATATCTTCTAACTGCTGTTTTGGGTTACCCAAGAATAGTAAAAGGTCGTCCGCGAAGAGTGTGTGTGTGACCATGTGTTGTTCTATTTTAACCCCCTTAATTTTCTTGGCCAGTAGTCTCGAGATTGGTTCCATTGCAATATCGAAAAGCAGCGGGGATAGGAGGCATCCCTGCCTCGTTCCAGACCGCAATGGAAATTGTCCCGATAAAAAGCCTGGGAGGTGGATTTTAGCTGAGGGATTTTCATACATAGCGTTCAGAAATGTAAGAAATTGGCCTTCAAAGCCCATGGTATTAAGTACCTTAGTCACCCATTCCCTATTAACATAATCAAAGGCTTTTTCCATGTCAATACTGACAATGGCACTTTCCTTAAAAGTTTCTGGGTATGCTCTGGCTTGTTCTATAATAAGTAAAACTTTCCTAATATTTGCCACTGAAGATCATCCTTTAATGAAGCCAACCTGGTTGGGTGTAATTAAATTAGGCATCAGTACAGCCAATCTGTCTGCCAGTACTTTCGAAAGGATTTTTATATCTTGGTTGATGAGAGATATGGGTCTATACGATTCCGGTAAGGCGCTATCTCTTCCTTCTTTTGGGATTAATTTAATGTACGCTAGATCTGCTGTTTTCAGATATGATTTTCCCTGTAGGATGTTGTTATATACCTCAGCTAGTGTTTCCGGAATCTCTGTCTGTAGTAGCTTAAAGAATTCCGTGGAGTACCCGTCTGGCCCTGGGGCCTTTTGACAGGATAGATTTTTGATCGTCGTAACAATCTCTGTTACTGGGGCATTTAGAAATTCCACATCCTCTTTTTGTAATGTGGGTAGATTGACTTGATCTAATAGGAGTTGGGCCGCTTGCTCATCATGATTTTGTTTGCTGTATAGTTTTGTATAGAAGTCTTGGAATATCTCCAATACTTGTTTAGGGTCAGAGCATATTTCTTTATTCTTACCTCTAAGGGCCAGAAATTTAGCACTATATGAGTTTAACCTAACCAGGTTGGCTAACATCTTGCCCGATTTATTCCCATAGTGGAAAAATTTTGCCTGTATACTACTTTTAGTAAACATTTCTTTACGTTTCAGCCAGTAATCGTGTTCTTTTTTCAAGGCCTGCCATTGATTCCTATCCCGCATAAGCATTGTGGACTTTTATAGGTATTAAAAGCATCCCTAACTTTTTGTATTGAGTCAGTGTATTTCTTCAGAGTTAACTTTTTTTGACTTGCTACGTATCCCATAATTCTGCCCCTTAGCACCGCTTTCCCAGCTTCCCAGAAGTTGGAGACATCTGCACCCCGTTTCAAATTAGTCTCTACATAGTCATGCCACCATCCCTTGAGTGCTGCTGCAAATCTTTCATCATCATAAAGATATGAGGGAAACCTCCATATGTAGTCTCTTCCTTTCGGAACTGAATCCAACAAGTCAACGCTCACCGGATTGTGGTCTGATATGACCTGATCATGAATATGTTTATTTCTTTTTAAGCAATACCAGTTGCCAGTCAGCCCTGCTGATCCTCTGCCTCTAATACTATTAGCCATAGCCCCTGAACAAGCATGCAGCAGTTCAGGTGTTTCAGACTTTAAAGTCAGATCTAACAAGACTAGCTGCATGCTTGTTTCTGGTGTTATTCAGATACTACTGCAGAGAAATAGACCAGCAGGGCTGCCAGGCAACTGGTATTGCTTAAAAGGAAATAAATATGGCAGCCTCCGTATACCTCTTACTTCAGTTCCCCTTTAAGGTAAACAGCTTCCCCCTGAAAATTGGCCCTAAACTATGAAGTTTGGTAGGGATGGTAGGGATTAGATTATGAGCCTTTCTGAAGGACACAGTGACAAAACTATATGCTCTGTACAGCGCTGCAGAATAGGTCAGCAGTATATGTATATAGAAAATAATACATGTAATAAAGCTGGACAGCAGCTTTAAAATGTCTCCAGAATGCCTTGACTCAGTAGTGGACCACACTTGAACTAAACGTGTAAAGAGATGAGTCAACGAGATGCAAATCATTTCAAATTGATGCAGAATTATGCATTTTTAATGCAAATTTAATGCAAATTTATGCTGCTTGAAAATGGACCAATCAAATCCCAGCTCAGCTTCATTCGATTGGACCATATTCAAAATTTGCATATTTCTGCACAGAATTATTTGCATTTCATTGATTATTACTAGTCAAAAATTAAACTGAATTTATGTACAGACCTAATGTGTGACAATAAGGCCATGTCTATTTTTTTCTGATTTGTAGTTAGCAGATTTTTAAATTGATGATTTCAGTCTCTCATGAGAAGATGTCTATGGCTGTGTGCCATGCACTGGAGTATCCCCCATTGACAGTATATCAATGTGTTAGCAATGAGGTGTGACAGACTCCTCTGGCATAATACAATGCCTGCTGTGTGGTACCACATGATGTGAGCGCTAACAGTTGCTATAAAACACTTTTTATGTAATGTATGCATTTCACACGCACCATGCAGTACGATTTTTCCCCTCCTTTGCAATACTGTTTTTACAGGGTACACACCAAGCATATATTAATCCTTTCACCAACATAACATGAATAAAGATGGCGACAGCTACCCAATGGGAGCAGCTTAGTGAGGCAAGAAGAAAAATATCTAAGGCTTAAGGCTACATACACACTTGAGATAAAAGTCTTTGGAAAAGGCAATATCACAGACCAATTTTATCCCATTCCATGTAGTATGAGAGCCATACTCTACACAGTCTATTCTATTGAGCTGAACTCCCCATCAGATAAAAATCTTTGCAAGATGCTGCACACAAAGATGCTGTACACATGCAACAGATCAGTATCTGCAAAAGATCTTTTCCTGCAAAAGATCCGTTCCTGCAAAATGCATTCATAGTTTATGATATCTGCAGATCCTCATACACACCTTGTTTGACTGACATTCATCTGCATATCTGACAATCATCTGCAGAAATGAAGATCCATCCTGGTGGATCTGATCTGCAGATGAATGTCTGTTAACCACTTGAGGACCGTGGGCTTTACCCCCCTTAAGGACCGGCCACTTTTTTTTCCATTCAGACCACTGCAGCTTTCACGGTTTATTGCTCTCTCATACAACCTACCACCTAAATGAATTTTGGCTCCTTTTCTTGTCACTAATAAAGCTTTCTTTTGGTGCTATTTGATTGCTCCTGCGATTTTTACTTTTTATTATATTCATCAAAAAAAGACATGAATTTTGACAAAAAAATGATTTTTTTAACTTTCTGTGCTGACATTTTTCAAATAAAGTAAAATCTCTGTATACATGCAGCGCGAAAAATGTGGACAAACATGTTTTTGATTAAAAAAAAACCCCATTCAGTGTATATTTATTGGTTTGGGTAAAAGTTATAGCGTTTACAAACTATGGTGCAAAAAGTGAATTTTCCCATTTTCAAGCATCTATGACTTTTTTGACCACCTGACATGTTTCATGAGGGGCTAGAATTCCAGGATAGTATAAATACCCCCCAAATGACCCCATTTTGGAAAGAAGACATCCCAAAGTATTCACTGAGAGGCATAGTGAGTTCATAGAAGATATAAATTTTTGTCACAAGTAAGCGGAAAATTACACTTTGTGACCCAAAAAAAAGTTTCCATTTCTTCTAACTTGCGACAAAAAAAAATGAAATCTGCCACGGACTCACCATGCCCCTCTCTGAATACCTTGAAGTGTCTACTTTCCAAAATGAGGTCATTTGTGGGGTGTGTTTACTGTCCTCGCATTTTGGGGGGTGCTAATTTGTAAGCACCCCTGTAAAGCCTAAAGGTGCTCATTGGACTTTGGGCCCCTTAGCGCAGTTAGGCTGCAAAAAAAGTGCCACACGTGGTATTGTCGTACTCAGGAGAAGTAGTATAATGTGTTTTGGGGTGTATTTTTACACATACCGATGCTGGGTGGGAGAAATATCTCTGTAAATGACAATTTTTTAATTTTTTTTACACACAATTGTCCATTTACAGAGATCTTTCTCCCACTCAGCATGGGTATGTGTACAAATACACCCTAAAACACATTATACTACTTCTCCTGAGTACGGCGATACCACATGTGTGGCACTTTTTTGCACCCTAACTGCGCTAAGGGGCCCAAAGTCCAATGAGTACCTTTAGGATTTCACAGGTCATTTTGAGAAATTTCTTTTCAAGACTACTCCTCACGTTAGGGCCCCTAAAATGCCAGGACAGTATAGGAACCCCACAAGTGACCCCATTTTAGAAAGAAGACACCCCAAGGTATTCCGTTAGTAGTACGGTGAGTTCATAGAAGATTTTATTTTTTGTCACAAGTTAGCGGAAAATGACACTTTGTGAAAAAAACCAATAAAAATCAATTTCCGCTAACTTGTGACAAAAAATAAAATCTTCTATGAACTCACCGTACTACTAACGGAATACCTTGGGGTGTCTTCTTTCTAAAATGGGGTCATTTGTGGGGTTCCTATACTGTCCTGGCATTTTAGGGGCCCTAAACCGTGAGTAGTCTTGAAAAGAAATTTCTCAAAATGACCTGTGAAATCCTAAAGGTACTCATTGGACTTTGGGCCCCTTAGAGCAGTTAGGGTGCAAAAAAGTGCCACACGTGGTATCGCCGTACTCGGGAGAAGTAGTACAATGTGTTTTGGGGTGTATTTTTACACATACCCATGCTGGGTGGGAGAAATAACTCTGTAAATGGACAATTGTGTGTAAAAAAAATCAAAAGATTGTCATTTACAGAGGTATTTCTCCCACCCAGCATGGGTATGTGTAAAAACACACCACAAAACACATTATACTACTTCTACCGAGTACGGCGATACCACATGTGTGGCACTTTTTTGCACCCTAACTGCGCTAAGGGGCCCAAAGTCCAATGAGTACCTTTAGGATTTCACAGGTCATTTTTGTTTCAAGACTACTCCTCACAGTTTAGGGCCCCTAAAATGCCAGGGCAGTATAGGAACCCCACTAATGACCCCATTTTAGAAAGAAGATACCCCAAGGTATTCCGTTAGGAGGATGGTGAGTTCAAAGAAGATTTTATTTTTTTGTCACAAGTTAGCGGAAATTGATTTTAATTGTTTTTTTTTCACTAAGTGTCATTTTCCGCTAACTTGTGACAAAAAATAAATTCTATGAACTCACCATACTCCTAACGGAATACCTTTGGGTGTCTTCTTTCTAGAATGGGGTCATTTGTGGGGTTCCTATACTGCCCTGGCATTTTAGGGGCCCTAAACCGTGAGGAGTAGTCTTGAAACCAAATGTCGCAAAATGACCTGTGAAATCCTAAAGATACGCATTGGACTTTGGGCCCCTTAGCGCACTTAGGGTGTAAAAAAGTGCCACACATGTGGTACCGCCGTACTCAGGAGAAGTAGTATAATGTGTTTTGGGGTGTATTTTTACACATACCCATGCTAAGTGGGAGAAATATCTCTGTAAATGACAATTGTTTGACTTTTTTTTTCACACAATTGTCCATTTACATAGAAATTTCTCCCACCCAGCATGGGTATCTGTAAAAATACACCCCAAAACACATTATACTACTTTTCCTGAGTACGGCGGTACTACATGTGCGACACTTTTTTGCAGCCTAGGTGCGCTAAGGGGCCCAACGTCCTATTCACAGGTCATTTTGAGGCATTTGTTTTCTAGACTACTCCTCGCGGTTTAGGGCCCCTAAAATGCCAGGGCAGTATAGGAACCCCACAAGTGACCCCATTTTAGAAAGAAGATACCCCAAGGTATTCCGTTAGGTGTATGGCGAGTTCATCGAAGACTTTATTTTTTGTCACAAGTTAGTGAAAAATGACACTTTGTTAAAAAAAACAATAAAAATCAATTTCCGCTAACTTTTGACAAATAATAAAATCTTCTATGAACTCGTCATACACTTAACAGAGTACCTTGGGGTGTCTTTTTTTCTAAAATGGGGTCACTTGTGGGGTTCCTATACCGCCCTGGCATTTTACGGGCCCAAAACCGTGAGTAGTCTGGAAACCAAATGTCTCAAAATGACTGTTCAGGGGTATAAGCATCTGCAAATTTTGATGACAGGTGGTCTATGAGGGGGCGAATTTTGTGGAACCGGTCATAAGCAGGGTGGCCTCTTAGATGACAGGATGTTTTGGGCCTGATCTGATGGATAGGAGTGCTAGGGGGGTGACAGGAGGTGATTGATGGGTGTCTCAGGGGGTGGATAGAGGGGAAAATAGATGCAATCAATGCACTGGGGAGGTGATTGGAAGGGGATCTGAGGGTTTGGCCGAGTGATCAGGAGCCCACACGGGGCAAATTAGGGCCTGATCTGATGGGTAGGTGTGCTAGGGGGTGACAGGAGGTGATTGATGGGTGTCTCAAGGTGTGATTAGAGGGGGGAATAGATGCAAGCAATGCACTGGCGAGGTGATCAGGGCTGGGGTCTGAGCGGGTGATTGAGTGCCCTAGGGGCAGATAGGGGTCTAATCTGATAGGTAGCAGTGACAGGGGGTGATTGATGGGTAATTAGTGGGTGTTTAGGGTAGAGAACAGATGTAAACACTGCACTTGGGAGGTGATCGGACGTCGGATCTGCGGGCGATCTATTGATGTGGGTGGGTGATCAGATTGCCCGCAAGGGGCAGGTTAGGGGCTGATTGATGGGTGGCAGTGACAGCGGGTGATTGATGGGTGGCAGTGACAGGGGGTGATTGATGGGTGGCAGTGACAGGGGGTGATTGATGGGTGATTGACAGGTAATCAGTGGGTTATTACAGGGGAGAACAGATGTAAATATTGCACTGGCGAATTGATAAGGGGGGGTCTGAGGGCAATCTGAGCGTGTAGGCGGGTGATTGGGTGCCCGCAAGGGGCAGATTAGGGTCTGATCTGATGGGTAACAGTGACAGGTGGTGATAGGGGGTGATTGATGGGTAATTAGTGGGTGTTTAGAGGAGAGAATAGATGTAAACACTGCGCTTGGGTGGTGATCTGATGGCGATCTTTTGGTGTGGGTGATCAGTTTGCCCGCAAGGGGCAGGTTAGGGGCTGATTGATGGGTGGCAGTGACAGGGGGTGATTGATGGGTGGCAGTGACAGGGGGTTATTGACAGGTGATCAGTGGGTTATTACAGGGAAGGACAGATGTAAATATTGCCCTGGCGAATTGATAAGGGGGGTCTGAGGGCAATCTGAGCGTGTAGGCAAGTGATTGGGTGCCCGCAAGGGGCAGATTAGGGTCTGATCTGATGGGTAACAGTGACAGGTGGTGATAGGGGGTGATTGATGGGTAATTAGTGGGTGTTTAGAGGAGCGAATAGATGTAAACACTGCGCTTGGGTGGTGATCTGATGTCGGATCTGCGGGCGATCTATTGGTGTGGGTGGGTGATCAGATTGCCCGCAAGGGGCAGGTTAGGGGCTGATTGATGGGGGGCAGTGACAGGGGGTGATTGATGGGTGATTGACAGGTGATCAGGGGGGATAGATGCATACAGTACATATGGGGGGGGGGGGGGTCTGGGGAAAATCTGAGGGGTGGGGGGGTTGATAAGGAGGGAGCAGGGGGGGGGGGGGATAAAAAAAAATAGCGTTGACAGTTAGTGATTGATGGGTGATTAGGGGGGTGATTGGGTGCAAACAGGGGTCTGGGGGGTGGGCAGGGGGGGGGGTCTGATGGGTGCTGTGGGCGATCTGGGGCAGGGGGAGGGGGGGGGGGAATCAGTGTGCTTGGTGCAGACTAGGGTGGCTGCAGCCTGCCCTGGTGGTCCCTCGGACACTGGGACCACCAGGGCAGGAGGCAGCCTGTATAATACACTTTGTAAACATTACAAAGTGTATTATACACTTTGTATGCGGTAATCGTCGGGTTAACATTCAGCGGGATGTTGCGGCGGGTGAGCGAAGCCAGGCGGCGGCGGAGGATCGCGTCACGGATGACGCGATCGCTCCGCCCATGCCCCTAGAAGGACCGCCGCCATTTGTCAATACGGCGGTCCTTGCGGGGTCCACTTCCCGGCCGCCAATTGTCAATACAGCGGTCGGGAAGTGGTTAAACATGGTGTGTATGAGGATCTGCAGATATCATAGACTATGAATGCATTTTGCAGGAACGGATCTTTTGTAGATACTGATCTGTTGAATGTGTACAGCATCTTTGTGCACATCATCTTGCAAAGATTTTTATCTGATGGGGAGTTCAGCTCAATAGAATAGACTGTGTAGAGTATGGCTCTCATACTACATGGAATGGGGTAAAATTGGTCTGTGATCTTGCCTTTTCCAAAGACGTTTATCTGATGTGTGTATGTAGCCTTAAGCTGGCCATACACTGACCCGATTTGCCGCCGTTTCGACAGCAGATTCGATCACTGGGATCGAATCTGCTGCCAATCGTTCGCGCTAAACGCACCCGCCGATCAGATTTCCTCCCGAAATCGGATCGGTCCGTCGATCGCGCCGTGCGGGAAATTACCGTCGATCGCCCGCGGGTAGGGAGCGCGTCGCTAGCAGTGGCCGATCCGATACAGTTATACATTACCTGTGCTGGCTCCCGGCCATCTTCTCCGTGCTGCACCGCTCTGTTCCTGCTTCCATCCCAGCGTACATCAACTTCCTGTGTCACTCCAGTGACCAGGAAGTTCAGATAGAGTGCGCTCTATTTGAACTTCCTGGTCACGGAGTGACACAGTGTACGCTGGGATGCGTGCAGCGCGGAGAAGAGGACCCGGAGCCAGCTTCAGGTAATGTATACAGGGGGGGCGACAGGCGGCAGGAGCAGCTCAACAGATTGTGATCGGTTTCAGGCTGAAATCGATTCACAATCTGTTTGCATTAAAGGCAGCCATACGATCCCTCTCTGATCAGGTTCGATCAGATAGGGATCTGTCAGTTGGTCGATCTAATGGCAAATCGACAAGTGTATGGCTACCTTTAGTCTTGCTCCATTACCTCTTAAAGTGGACCTGAACTCTTGCACAGAACACAAGGAAAGCACAGAGAAATCCACCGTTTGTGTTTAGAGAGAAGAACATGTAGAATTTGCACTCATCTGCAAGTAATCGCAAGTGTAATTTGAGATCTCAGCTGTGTGAATTCAGAAATTTGGCACATTCGGCAGACACAGCTAAACAGTGTAAACACAGGAGGTCAACCATTTCTCTACTTGTTGCTTTCATGGAAGTAGACACACTGCAGATTTATTGCAGCAGTTCTGTAAGCTGTAACAAAGAAATGCTTTTCATTAAAGGTTATTATGCTGTTGCATATCTTTTAGAGCAGAGCGGAAGTTCTGAGTTCAGGTCCACTTTAGGAAAAAAAAGAATTTCAGAGCAAAGAACAATCGCAATGAAGATGGAGCACACAACTTGTAGGTTTTCACAGGTTTGCTATACTACAAAGGATTTAAAATTCTCTGTAGTAAAAAAGGGCAGTAGTGGGGCAGCAAACAGTGACTCTGGAAGGGCTTAGCTGAGGAACACCTGTAAAGCTATGTACCCACGCCGCAATTTCCCCCGACTGGCGATTTTTGAGCGCCAAGTGATCATTCTGTGATATTGCAACGTGTGTACAGGTGCACAAGCACGCAAACTGTGGTCACACGGCGACTCCCGCGATCACTTGAATTCTTGTTCATGCCTGATGTGTAACGTTGTGTGATGTCATGCATACCCACCGGAAGTAAGAAGTGGGCGTCGCTGGACCTGTTGGGTGGTGAGTATGTAGCTTTAAGCCTGCCATAAAGTGATAGACTTTCTCCCAAAGTGCACCAGGCAGAGCAGTATTAGCAGGGGGCACCTAGGGGGCCAGTCACTGGCTCTAGTGTGCCCTCATGGATACTGCAGCACTCCCACCCACCTCCTTTTGACCACCACAAAAACTTTGTTGTCTGATCTGTAATATCAGTTGATTTCGGCTACAAATCAATTAAAATTAAAATCGGGTTGGATGTTGGGGCATCAAGCCTCAGTAGATTCGATAACAGTGGAAGACTGTGCAAAGGAATATTGCATAGTGCATGGGCACCTAAAGGGACACTTGGGACATGACTGTGTACTCTGTATAGCGCTGTGGAAGATGTCAGCTCTGTATGAATACATAATATCCAAGCAGATTTGTGTCATGTGTTTGTACTTCTATATGAAATGACTCAAACTAATGTGTTTTATGACCAATGCAATCCAAAGACATTCTGGTCTGACCTACGATAGGAGGTCATTTGGAGATGCTTTATTACATACACACATATCCAAAATATTCCTGTTTATAACCTTTTTATTTAACATACAGAATAAATTATTTACATACAGATATTAAATATATAAGCTGAAAATGTTCATTATACCTCGTACAATGTTTATGGTAACTGCATATTATAAAAATATAGTGTAATGTCTTCTCAAACAAAAACATTTCACAGATTTTAAAAGGAAATTCCACTTTTGTTGAATATAAGAAAAAGAAAAATGAAGCCTTTCAGTTTGGTTTTATATTTTGCAAGAATCAATTGATTAATTTTTATGTGCATATAAAACACAACAGCCATCTCTATTTATGGAAAATGTATAATGAAAGTGGAACTTCCCTTTAAAGTTTGAAGAGCAGAACAGGCAAAATAATCACATTTCCATAGCAGTCTGCAATTTACTCATTCCTGCTGACATGTTCAGTGATCTTGGCACAAACATAAACATGCTATTTTACTATACCCTGCTTATAATTTTTCCAACATGAAAAATTACTTTTAAAATCTGAATTTTTAAGTGTACCCAAGCCAAAGCTTGGGTTAAAAAGGAGGTGTATTTAAAGAGCGAAGCCTTTGGATCCTATAGAGGCTTACTACAACGTCCCTCTGGTCCCCCGTTGCCACTAGCAAACCCCCGCCCCCCAAATGGATTGTTGGAAATTTGATCGGGGACACTCCTCAGCAGTAGGCTGGTGCATCATAGCGGCAATTGGGCTTGAAGAGGAGAGTGGTCCATATCTTCTGGAGGGTGAGTAATCATAGGAACAAGGAGCACCCTGGAAACCTCTATGAGATCCAAAGGCTTCCCCTCCTCTTGTTCACTTTAAAGAATATCTGAGGGGAGGGAAACTTGCATGGGGTTTCTTTCAGCCCCCTGCAGTATATATGGACCCTCACTGTGGTTCTGATCCATTCCAGTGCACCACTGAATGGCCCTGACCA
This sequence comes from Hyperolius riggenbachi, assembly GCF_040937935.1. Classification (NCBI taxonomy): domain Eukaryota; kingdom Metazoa; phylum Chordata; class Amphibia; order Anura; family Hyperoliidae; genus Hyperolius; species Hyperolius riggenbachi. The sequence goes on from NC_090653.1 coordinate 143,536,292, forward strand.
TGCACCTCCTTGATCGCACTCTGGTTGCCAGGAGCATTCTGTGTAAGGACTTAAACTGTGCATGCGCAGAACGCCTCTGGGCATTAACTTTGTTGGGTAGACTTATACTGGAATCATTCAAAAATTTCAGCATAAAAAGGGGCCCAAGCTCCTGTACAAAGAACAAATAAAGAATGAACCTCACCATAAGGGAAGTACGTAAATGAATGTGCTCTTGGTTGCGTTGATCAGCCCTACTTCTAACTCCCCTATCTGTATGGGATTCACCATCTTCCATAGGGAGCGACTGCAGTTTGGAGCTCCCGCAGTGGTGTCACAGCCGGGCGATGTACTCACATTAAGGGACTACATCTCCCAGCATTCACTGTGGCGCCGCCAGAAGCTTGAAATGCAATCACTCCCTGGGAAAGATGGTGAATCTCATGGCACAATATTATGAACCTCCCTTATGGGAAGGATTTTATATTTTAATGTACAGGTGCTCGGGTGGGGTCCCTTTAAGAGGGTCAAATATTTGGGTTAATTTTCACTAGGTCGGCATATTCAAGCATTTACAGCAAACCCCTGACTCTGCACACTGAACACCCAACATGCACTGCAATATTCTGAAGAGGTTCTGCAGTAGATTAACAATGACAGGAACAAGTGAAAAAAAATGGTCTGCAGTAAATCTTACCTTGGTTTAGTGCTGTTACTAAGGATAAAGTTTTATCAATCACACTGCCATATTTTCATAATTTTTCCTTCAACTGCTTCAGTTTCTGCTACTTGTGTTGCAAATTGCCACACAGTTTTGTATATGAAAGGAACATAATTATGCATGCAAGAGCTTTTAGTTAGTGTATGAAGTAAAACACTTGTTACACCATTTTTTTTATTTTATAATTTTCTCATTGGCACCCCCGTCTCCTCCTCCTTCCCATTTAGTGTGAAGTGGTTTCTGATAGGCCATCAGGGAGGTATAGCTTCAGCTGAAAGAGCAATGTCCATAGCCTTGCATTTTACTAAGCTGGGCGGTGCACTGAAAATTAAGAAGTTAAACAGCAACGGACCAGTTCACATAAACCCATTCCGTTTTGATCCAATGTGGGGAAAAGTCCTGTAAGGGCATTTGCTATTCATTTGAAGCACACGCCTCAACTCCAGACAGAGACATGAGCTTTGTGTTCAAATGCAATACTCATTAGAATGAGCCTAGCCTAAAGCTACGTACACACATGCGACAACGATCGTTCGTTGTGAACGACGAACAAACTTAATTGACGAAAGAACGACGTAAGTAAAGTTAGTTTTTAAAGGTGTGTAACGATCTGATCGTTAGAACGAACGTTACATCACGTAAAGCAACTATTGCGCTTGCGCATAAAAATGAAAAGTTCCATGGAGAAATAGTGAAATGCGCATGTCAAGCCTAGTACGAACGACCGTTTCCAACGATGTACTACTTTTGCAAACGATCGTCGTCGTAAAAAAATCCGCCAAGATGGATCGTTCGTTTTTAACGATCTAGCTCGTCCATCGTTAGACTTAATGGTCGTTGGCTGCTTTTTTAAAAACGATCGTCATTTGAAATGATCGGGGAACGATCGTTTCAAACTATTATAGTCGCATGTGTGTACGCACCTTTAGGCACTGTTCCCAATTGCGCTGGCCTGCCTCTCCCAGACATGCCGGCACTTGTTCTGATGTGTGTGCACATCCGATTCCCCCCCCCCCCCCCCCCCATGCACAGCTTTGGCATGATGTGTAAAAATGCTGCAATTCCTGCTCAAAGTTGCTTGTGGGAAATCACTTTGAATTGCCCTTAGTGGAAATGAACCCTTAGAGGGGAGTGGTTCAGGCCAACTGGGTGTGACCATTTGCAGATCTTTGAAACGAAAATGAAAAAGGTGCTTTAAGCATTTTCCTTTTTAAAATTCAATTTAAAAAATTAAATCGATTCTCGCATGAAAACTAAGGCATACCTGATCGATATTATGAATGTATTAACAATTTTATTATAGTCTGGTAAACATTTTATTTTCAGATTGACTTGGGCAGGTGCTGATGGAGGATACACAAGCCAAAATGCCCAAATCTTCAATCCAAAGCGACCCCTGAGCATGTTCTCTTCCTTACCCCTCCTGCCAGAAGCCACCCCATCGTGCGCGATGCATCACCCATCCTCCCATCCACGTAGGAACAAACGTGCTGCTCTGCTACAGCAGAGAAATGCTTCCGTACAAGACTCGGACCCAAAACTGTCACTAAGGGATCGAGTCCCGACTCATTTAGGTGACAACAATGGAGTGTAATGCACCCCAACACACATAGCCTAGTGCTTTGTATATTGGTGTCTTGCTCACTCCATGACCGTTTATCTGTCCCTGCATCACATGAAATGCAGCAGCCCATCTCCTGGATGTAGGAGGATGAGAGACCACTCAGCTGCTACTCTATTGCTTAATTTTAAAAACTCTTTAAATATAAATTAAATGATTCCTAGCAATTATTGTTTTAGAGGTAAGCTGCTAAGGGCCCAGCAAGATATTTTCAAACACTGACTCAATTACAATGATTGCATAATTAATTAAAACAATATTCAGGTACAACAAGATAAATCTAATTTAACAAAAATATACACTCTCCATTTACAATCACGTGCCAGGATGTGAATCAGAAAACAGCAATTTAGAGAATCTTGGGAGAAAAGCGTAGAAGCCAGCAAATAAAGACATCCAATGCAACCAGGATACATATAGTTAAAACCAGGGCTGTGGAGTCGGTATAAAAATCATCAGACTCCAGCTCCTTGGTTTTTGAAACCACAGACTCCAGGTTCCCAAAATTGCTTCAATTCCGACTCCTTGGCTCCGAATCCACAGCCCTGGTTAAAACAACTACAGTATGAGAACAATGTGTATTTGCATTATGCTGATCACACTTGAAGGACCACTACAGCGGAAAAAGTAAGAATTTAAAATCTGAAAAAAAATCATACTATTTTGGCGTTTAGACTTCGTAATTGCCATTCAGGAAATTATTTTTAAAACAAAGAAAACACAGAGAATCCCCCGTGAGGAGATGGACTAGTCGTCTCCGACACGGCTCTCTTCTGTCACTTCCTCCGCTGAGGGATTCTTTGGGAGCCCAAGTGCTCCCCGAAGACAGCCGTTCCATACTGCGTGTGCGCAAGATTGCATGCTCGCGCACACGCACTGCAGAGTGGCAATCTTTAAAGGGAACCTAAACTGAGAGGGATATGGAGGTTTCCTTTTAAATAATACCAGTTGCCTGGCAGTAGTGGCTGAAACACACACCTGAAACAAGCATGCATCTAATCCAGTCTGGCTTCAGTCAGAGCACTTAATCTGCATGCCTGTTGAGGGGCTGTGGCTAAAAGTATTAGAGACACAGGATCAGCAGGAGTCAGGCAACTGGTATAATTTTAAAAGGAAAAATCCACATCCTTCTCAGTTTAGGTTCCCTTTAAGATCACTCCGGCTCCCGAAGAAACCCTCAGCGGCGGAAGTGATGGAGGAGAGCAGTCTCCAACCGAGACTGCTAATGGAGGATCCAGCGCTGGAACGCAGGCATCATGAGAACGGGAAGGCTCTAAAGGACTCAGAGCCTAATTTGGTTTTTACGGTTTAATTACAAATATATACATAGAAACACACACAGTACTGAGAGTGACTGACAGCAGCATTACAACAGGTAGGTGTTCTGACCACCAATGTATGCACCACCTAATCAGTCCTCTTCACTAAAGAATTAAAACCAAAGGAAGCCACACAGTAGGTGCACCATTAACATTTATGTGCTATGAAGACTGGTTAGTGACCCTGTACACCCACCAAAATGTTCTAACAGGTTATATAACAAAGGTATTTGTATTTACATTGCAAAATACTTAAAGTGCGTTAAAATTAGAGAACTACAAATCTACTGATTTGAGATGGACATTTTAGGAAAGTCCAGTTTTACCTTTACAGCCCATCAAGTCACTAAATCTCCTGTACTTAACCTACTTTTAATTGTCTTGCGTGAAAATTTAAAAGTCAAAACAACCATACCATGGCTCTGCTTAGTCATCTGCACCAGACCACTGAACACCTACTATTGTCCAGTGTCCCAGACTCATCCATCACTTATGTCCCTTGCATCTCCATAGGACTGCTGAGCAGCAGGTCTGTGCAGTGCTTGTTCATAAACATGACCAAACAACAAAGACTGACCGTATGCATCACTTGCGCCTCTAGGCCACTTTTTGGTGAAATCTTTGGAAGACTGACCTTCCATCAGCCTATGGACGGAGCAAGGCACACCATGCACAGCATTTAAACTGGTGGCACTGAAAGCTGGACGCAGAATAAAAACACTAATACAGTCTCCAAGCGATTGGGTCGTATTTTTTTTTTTTACTTAAAGATACATACCTTTGCCTTTTATCAACTTCCTAAGGATCTACAGAAAATAAATACCAATGTGAATCTCAAGTGTGATGCTTTGTAAGATTTCCATTATCCAGGGACAGACTTCACTGTGAAAAACTGTCTCATCTTCTAGCCACTAGAGGGAGCTCTTATGCTGACAGAGGTACCGTCTCTCGTTCAAAACAACAGAATTCTAGACCACCCAACAACAACCACGCCAAAAGAGAAGCGTTATTTCACAATCCAAAGTCCAACTCCCTTCCGTGTGAGTTCTATTTTCATTGGATTTGCATGCTTTACTCATATTTTCTATTTTTTTATTTCTGAATTGAAATGCATAAAATAAATACATCATGAATATTAGTCTATTTACAAGTCTTGAAACCCTTGGTGACCTCTAGTGGCCTTGTCTGGTTCAGAAGATATCCACCATTGTTGCACCAATATAAAGATTAATAAAGTTTAAACTGCTTCCTCACTATGTTATAATTACTTTTATCATTTTATCCTGTGTGAGGCACTTGTCAGAAGACATTGGTTCCAGTAAAATTTTCCTCAATGTATGAGACACACAAATGCACACACACACACAAAAAGATCACATTTGCTGTCTAAGGGCTGGAACCCACAGGAGCGCTTTTGGCAGCGTTTTGGCAGCACTGCGATACGCTAGCAGTTTGCCAAAACGCTGGGCTAATGTTAATGGATGGGGCAACTTCCACAGGAGCGTTTGCGTTTCTCAGACGCAAACGCAGGACATGCAGCATTTTGGGAGCGTTAGCGCTTCAATGTAAAGTATTGAACCGCTAGCGGAAACGCTGAGCGGTTCTGCTAGCGTTTTGCGGTTCAGCACACTGTAACAAAATGAAAAATAATTCACAGGACCAATCAGGATAAAAACGCAAAACGCTAGGCACCCGCTGGGGAAAAAAATACACTGTTGCAAACACGACCAAAAACGCGCATGAATCCGCTTGCAAACCGCTCAGACAAAACGCTAGCGGTTGCGTTTTGCGTTTGCGGTTTTCAGTGGGTTCCAGGCCTTAAAGAGAATCTGTACTCTAATATTCTTACAATAAAAAGCATACCATTCTATTCATTATTTTCTCCTGTGCCCCTCTGTGCTGTTTCTGCCACTCTCTGCTGCAATCCTGGCTTGTAATTAACAGTTTTAGGCAGTGTTTACAAACAAACTAACCAGCTTCTAATAGGCTCAGCTAAGCATAGAGTGTGAGTCATTCAGAGTATGCAGGGGGCCTGCAGAGGGTGTGTATCGCTTCTACCAATCACAAGCAGCCCTGCACATTCCACACAATCAAGCTTTAGCCCGACAAACAGGACAGAGGAAAGATACATTGATTTATTACAGAGACAGTGCAGTTAGGAAAGACTGCAGTAAGCCAGAGCAGATTAGAACAGGCATAGGAACTTATAGGATAGAAGAACTAAGGCTGAAAAATTTGTTACAGAGTCTCTTTAAGGGCTGGGTGAGATTTCCTTAGGCTTAGATGTGTTGTTGATAGGCTGACAGGTAGAGTAAGCCACACAAGCTCAAAGTTCAATGAAATTACTGAGAGACTTAATGGCTATACACATCTGCTTTCTGATAATGTGAACCTGACTGGACAGCAGATTCTGCTGGCAGCCTCTGGAAACACTGTGGTTGGAAGGGACAGGACCTCAACCAGTAGGCCATGGGTTAGTCATCACAAGAGGTTGATATTTCCAATGGTTTCTATTGCATTGTGCAGTACAAATCTTGTGGCCTGTTGAAGAGACCAGATGAATGATATCAGGAATACATTGATTGTTTATTTACCTGATCTACCACATATTTTACAATGCATTATGGAAACACTGAGAAGTCTACAGAGAGACACACATATGCTCCATGAATTACAAACCGCAACAAAAATAATATGGAGCCTAACCAGACCATAGTTCTGACCAAATCAGCTCTTAAAGGGAACCTAAACTGAGGACATGGATTTTTCCTTTTAAAATAATACAAGTTTCCTGACTCTCCTGCTGATCCGGTGTCTCTAATACCTTTAAGCCACAGCCCCTAAACAAGCATGGAGATCAGGTGCTCTGACTGAAGTCACTGTATTAGCTGCATGCTTGTTTCAGGTGTGAGATTCAGCCAGCACTGGAGCCAAAGAGATCAGCAGGATGCCAGGCAACTGGTATTGTTTAAAAGGAAACATCTACATCCCTCTCAGTTTAATAAGATCCCTTTAAAGGGACTCCGAGCAGTGCAGAAACTATGGAAAGATGCATATCATTTTAAAGCTCTCTTTTTCCTCTTTCCAATGATATATAAACCGCCGCCCTACGCCTTTTAGTTTTCGCTATTTTCGCGATTGAAATTGCCGCAGCCTAGATTTCAATTGTGAAAAAAGAGAAAACTAAAAGGCGTAGGGCGACGATTTAGGTGTCGCCAGAAAGAGGAGAAAGATAGCTTTAAAATGATATTCATCTTTCCATAGTTACTTGTATTACACAGGACGACACTTTCCCCAGTGTCAGCAGAAAAAGTCGCCCTCTGTAATACAATGTAACTATGGAAAGATGGATATCATTTTAAAGCTCTCTTTCTCCTCTTTCTGGCGACACCTAAATCGTCGCCCTACGCCTTTTAGTTTTCTCTATTTTCGCGATTGAAATCGCGGCCGCGGCAATTTCAATCGCGAAAATATCGAAAACTAAAAGGCGTAGGGTGGCGGTTTATATATCATTGGAAAGAGGAGAAAGAGAGCTTTAAAATGATAAGCATCTTTCCATAGTTTCTGCACTGCTCGGAGTCCTTTTAAGTGAACCTGCACGTTGAGTTCTGTGGGGACCTCCTGGTGATGGGCCTCTGGGGGAAAGGGCTTTCTGTCTGAGATACAAAACACAGTGATCATTACGTACCAGCATGGATGTTCTTATGCTGGTCTGTAATGATCACTGTGTTTAGTATGTCAGACAACCATCACACATCGTCTGTACCAAAATTTACACTCTAGCAGATATAGCTTTGCAGCTTGAGTCATAAAGGGGTTGATTCCTAAAAGGCTGTGCGAAAAAAAGAAAAAAAAAAACCTGTTCAGGAAAATACCGCATTCAGTATTTTAGACTTTTTCGTGCTAATTCATAAAAATGTTCACAGGTGCTGTCGTAGTTCAGTAAATTACCGAAGCCCATTGACAAAACCTATTTCATAACAGCAGAAGAGAGTGGAGTGTCTCTGTGTTACAAGCTGTTCTGTGCAGTGAGGACATTTCAATAGTAAGAGGCATCCCTTTAGATGTACATGTTTTTTTATACTGCCTCTGCTTGCTCTGAATCTATTTGTCTTTCTTAACATTCTATTTAAAGGGGAACTGAAGAGTGAGGTATATGGAGGCTGTCATGTTTATTTCCTTTTAAGCAATACCAGTTGCCTGGCAGCCCTGCTGATCCTCTGCCTCAAATACTATTAACCATAGCCCCTGAACAAGCATTTAGCAGATCAGGTGTTTCAGACTTTAAAGTCAGATCTGATAAGACTAGCTGCATGCTTGTTTCTGGTTTTTATTCAGATACTACTGCAGAGAAATAGACCAGCAGGGCTGCCAGGCAACTGGTATTGATTAAAAGGAAATAAACATGACAGCCTCCATGTAGCTCTCTCTTCAGTTCCCCTTTAACATCCCTGGCGATTAATTTATTTTGACAAATGTGTAAAAATCCTTTTTTTTTTTTTTTTTTTAATTTTTTGTTTCATGTAAAGCTACCAGAGTGGTAGCTACATGAAACACCACTAGAGGGCGCATGTGGCCCTCTAGTGCGATCATCACCGGCATCAATAGCAAACAGGGGAGCGCGTATATAACGCGTTCCCGTTTGGCTTCTCCTGTCGCCATGGCGACGATCGGCATGACGTCATGGACGTCAGCCGACGTCCTGACGTCAGGCGCACTCGACCCAGCCCATAGCGCTGCCCGGAACTCATTGGTCCGGGCAGCGCAGGGCTCTGGCGGGGGTCCTCTTCCACCGCTGCGTGCGATCGCCGCAGAGCGGCGGCGATCGAGCTGCGCGTGCGGCTAGCAAAGTGCTGGCTGCGCGCACAGCACTTTGAATGGGGCGAATCGCCCCAACAGACCCTGAGAAATCCTCCTGCGCAGCATAGCCCGAGCTCAGCTCGGGCTTACCGCCAGGGAGGTTAATTGCCACAGCTTAGATGAACTTCCAAGAAACTTTAAACATGCCATGCATAGGTGATTTTCCCCACTAGCTCCTACATATCTTCAAACAGGACCCCAAGAGGTTAAAGCAGTAGGATTAGCCATGCTATGCCAGGGAAAAACACACATATAAGTAGATAAATACTTGATCTACTTACATAATACATGTATTGTACTGTCCACGTTTTGATTTCAGTGAATGTTATATAGTAAATGAAGAGAATTCTGTTCCTGGTGGGAACCATGTCTTTTGCCTACAGTTTAGGTTATATCCTGATGTAATTTCTTTACTTTTTTTCTTTTCTCCTCCAATCGCTGAGTCACCCCTCAGCCTTGTTTGTAAACACAAGTGAGCAGAGGATCATGTTTCAGATAGGCAGCTAGGCAATCAAATAAATGGAAGAGGAGGATTATATTATAGGGGAAAAAAACCCAGCATGCAACTGTTTGGCACTGACTATTAAAGGGCCAGTGCTCCTTAAGTATGTGATAACTCCAAATCATAATAGCAGAAAACGTTTTGAATGCAGGATTAGCATCTTTATCACTTAATACACTCAGACCAGTTGCTGTTGAAATTTGATTTTTATGGTGACAATCCCACTTTAAATAGCCAAACAGCTTAAGGTATTCAGGGAAAGCCTGTTTTTTCCGATCTCGCTCTGCTGCCTGTGGGGTTTAAAAGCTTGTCCCGCCTGAGAAGGCTGCGGGTCCTATCAGATTTCATCCTCCAGACTTGCAGAAGACAGGGGGCTCCTGTCAGTCACAGCTCTCACTGCTTCTGCCTGTGAGTCATGGCTCCTCACACAGTCTCCTCACACAGACTCCGCACTCTTTTCACTACTTCAAAGCAGAATGTAATTTTCCGTGGCTTTACTGCACGTTGTAGGCTTTATGAATTCACATTTACTGACATGTGTTGGAAGTATTTACAGCACAAGTAGGTAATTTACCTCACTGCTTGGTAATTTCAGCTTTTTATGCGGTAACAGCCTTTATGAACTGACATTTTGCTCGGTAAAGTCAGCTGTTTTCTGCATTACTGAATGCGGTAATGCTATATGAATCGACCCTAAAGCGTTTCTCTCTCACAGTACCAAATTAGGAAGTTGCCAAGATTTGTAAATAGTGTGTGTGTGTGTGTGTGTGTGTGTGTGTGCGTGTGCGTGCGTCTTATGAAATCTGGTACTTATCAAGTATCCCATGGAACTAACATTATCTCAAGTACCCATTCTCATATTGTATATCGCGGCAGATAAGCTGACTTTTTAAACCCACATTTTTGGTAAGATTGGATGAAAAAGATTGGATCAAATTTTTGGCGTAAAGTAAGTGGTTGGTTTATCTGCAGGTGATATACCAAGAGTGGGGCTACCCTATGCAGAGCACATGTTGGACCCTCTTGGTGGAAGCATATCTACCTGCCCTTGTTCTGGCTTGCATTTTCCCAGCAGCTTCTGAACTGGCCCATTAGAGCTACAGGTTCACTGCGGTCACATGACAGTGAGTTTGGAGTTTTAGGAGAGTTTCAGAGCTCCTGCTAGCATCCTGGTTTGGGTACATCTGTAAAAGGTAGCAGCAAGTCTCTGACCATATTGCAAGTCTAAAGATGTACAAACACACACCCTATTAGTTGATGGTGGAGTGCATGATGGAACTGCTTCTGATGGATGAGGTGAGGAGGGGAACAATGCACGTAAGGGTCATTGACACGGTTTAGAGACCTGGCATGAATGGACTGCCCTAAATGGCTGCTTTGGCAGAGTATGAAGCTTAAAAGGACCTCTGTTGCAAAAATCTTATACACAACATATACAATTAAGAAGTTTGCTTCTTCCAGAGTAAAATGAGCCATAAATTACTTTTCTCCTATGTTGCTGTCACTTACAGTAGGTAGTAGAAATTTGATAGGACGGTTTTGCACTAGCCCATCTGCTTATGGGGGGTTCACAGGGATTACTTTATTTTCGAAAAGCACTTAGTGAATGGCAGTTGCTCCGTCTAACTGCCAAAAAAGTGTACGGTGAGCAGGGAGGCTGGTCAGCATCTTTGTATAAATCTTTTTCAGGGAGTGTCTTTATAAAGAATAAAGGCCATGCTTGGAATCCCCTATTGAGAGATGGACTTGCCCAAAACCTGTCGCTTCTGTCAGATTTCTACTACTTACAGTAAATTTATTTTATTTGTAATTGTATGTATTTATTTGTACTGTACATGCCAACAACATAGGAGAGAAGTAATTTATGGCTCATTTTACTCAGGAAGAAACGTACTTATTTTTAGGTGTTTTGAATTTTAAGATTATTGCGACAGTTCCTCCTTAAGAGAGTCATATTGTCAGAAACATGCACTTGGTAGTATGCCAATATACCCAATGCAGGGCTTAATCCCATGCTGCTAAATACTATATGATGGGCAGGAAAATCCAACCTAGCCAATTCTTTTAGGTAGGGGAATCTGCATACATCATCTATCACCCAGTTTCTAGGGTAAATCGGTATTTGGAACTATCTTGTCTACATACAGACCGTAGTGTAATAATAAATCTTCGGATTCTTGCATAAACACATTAGTGACCAGTTCCTCATATGCATTATATTTCTACAGCATGAGCAACTAACCTTTTGGAGCTGCCCGGTGCTGAACACACACTAAACACAAGACATTGTGAAAATTATTTTTTGAATAAAACTATACATTTTATAGATTATCATATACACAGTTTTTAAGATCACTACTTTGTTTCTTCAGGACATGAAAATTTTTTGTCTTTTATGTATGATAACACAACAAATGGGACACTTATCCAGAAGCTCTGCGCAGTCTGAACATGCAACTAGGTGGCCACAGGGAATAAACACAACAGACATTGCCTTGTCCATACACACTTTACAGATTTTCTCCTCTTCCATTTTCCTGAGTTTTTCTTCTATGCTTGCCTCTGTGGGAAACAAAAGAAAAAGTTATTCATTAAATTAACACAGTGATAATAACAGTAAAGATGATCAAGGAACAAGAAAAACATTAAAAGAGGTTGTAACATCCAAAAATAAAATATTGCCTAAGAATAGTTAGTGCCCCAAATACATATATGTAAACCCCTTTTTTTTCTAAAATCAGTCATATATATATATATATATATATATATATATATATATATATATATATATATATATATATATATATATATATATATATATATATATATATATATATATATATATATATATATATATACATATACATATACACACACACACTAGAACTCTGATAAAAACTAGCATTTTTGCCTGGTTAGAGTAGGACTCACCAGATCGGGGACACTTTGGCGCAGTTGGTGAGCTTAAACGCGTTAAAGCGTAACCAAGAGCCCGTCACTGTTTTCCTGTTGTGTGCTGCAGCACCGTGTGTGTGTGTGTGTGTGTGTGTGTGTGTGTGTGTATATATATATATACACATCTATATATATCTATATATATATATATATATATATATATATCTATCTATATATATATCTATATATATCTATATATATCTATATATATATATATCTATATCTATATATATATATCTATATCTATATATATCTATATATATCTATCTATATCTATATATCTATCTATATTTATATATCTATCTCTATCTCTATCTCTATCTATCTCTATCTCTATCTATCTATCTATCTATCTATCTATCTATCTATCTATCTATCTATCTATCTATCTATCTATCTATCTATCTATCTATCTATCTATCTATCTATCTATATCTATATATATATATCTACCGTATTTTTCGGACTATAAGACGCTCTGGACTATAAGACGCACCTGGGTTTAGAGGACAAAAAACAGGCAAAAAAAAAAAATACTAAACCTGGTGCGTCCATAGTGCAGGGACATCTTATGGCCTTCCACCCCCAATTATGTTTCTCTTGTGCCTCATGTGTCCTCCTCTGCCCCCTTGTCCTCTGTTGTCCCCCGTGTCATCCTCTGTCTCTGTGTCCTCTGGTATTCCCCTCTGTCCATGTCCGTGTGCCCGCCCCACTGTGTCCCCTCCCTGTGTGTGGTGTCCTATCCACGTGCGCGGTGTCCCCCTGTGTCCCATCCATGTGTGCAGTGTCCCCCTGTTCCCTATCCCTGTGTGCGGTGTCCCACCGATGTGTGCGGTGTCCCCGTGTCCCATTCTTGTGTTCAGTGTCCCTCTGTGTCCCATCCATGTGTGCAGTGCCCCCCTGTGCCCTGTGCCTGTGTGTAGTGTCCCACCTATGTGTGCTGTTTCCCATTCTTGTGTGCAGTGTCCCTCTGTGCCCTGTCCCTGTGTGCAGTGTCCCTCTGTGTCCCATCCATGTGTGCAGTGTCCCTCTGTTTCCCATCCATGTGTGCAGTGTCCCCCTGTGCCCTGTCCCTGTGTGTAGTGTCCCATCCTTGTGTGTGGTGTCCCCCTGTGTCCCATCCATGTGTGCAGTGTCCCTCTGTGTCCCATCCATGTGTGCAGTGTCCCCCTGTGCCCTGTCCCTGTGTGTAGTGTCCCATCCTTGTGTGTGGTGTCCCCGTGTCCTATCCATGTGTGTGGTGTCCCCCTTGTGTCACATGCAGGTGTGCGGTGTACCTTTGTGTAACATCCATGTTTGCAGTGTCCGATCCATGTGTGTGGTGTCCCCCATATGTCACATGCCTGTGTGTGGTGTGCCCCGTGTCACATGCCTGTGTGTGGTGTCTTCCTGTGTGTCCCCATCCCTGCATTTAGCGTCCCCCTGTGTCCTGCATACCATAGCTTATCTTCCGACTCCTCAGGTTGATATCGTCCAATCAGGTGGGGGGCGCTGCCCCCAGACCGCAAATTACAGGGCTCACTGCTTCTGCCGGCAAGAACAGTCAATTCGCCATCAGCTGCTACCCACCACATGCAGCCCTGAAACAGCGTGGAAGAGGCTGGCAGCGCTAGATTAGCGGCGGGCTGCTTGCTAAATCCGCGGGGAAATCTGTGCCGAGTACAGGCGCCGGGTGAAGCTCCGCCCACATCGTGCTTTGATTGGCCCGAATGATCCCGCCCGCGGGACTACCGGGCCCTGTAAGAAGAAGCATGCAGGAGAAGTGAGCGCTGCCATTGGCGGTCTGGGGCAGCGCCCCCCGCCTGATTGGTCCATGGCTACTTCCATCATCTGAGATGCTCGAGTCGAAGCCTGAGGAGAGGAGAAAACATGGTATGCATGACACGGCGACACGAAACACAGGGGATGAATGGACACCGGACACGGGGACATCAGATACACAGACCCCGGATGTAGGGGGACATCAGACGCTGGCGGACATCGGATACACGGACCCCGGACGTAGTGGTACGTCAGATGCAGGGACTTCCGAATCAGGACAGAGAAAGGGGACAATGCACATGGGAGGGACATCGGACATTGGGACGCTGCACATAGGGACACGGGACTCTGCACACATGGGTGGAAAACTGCACACAGGAATGGTGGAGTCAGACACCGGGGAATGGAGGACAAACTGGTCTGTACATTCGGACTATAAGACGCACTGACTTTTCCCCCCCACTTTTGGGGGTGAAAAAGTGCGTCTTCTAGTCTGAAAAATACGGTATATATCTATATATATCTATATCTATATATATCTATATCTATATATATATATATATCTATATATATATATATATATATATCTATATATATCTATATATATATATCTATATATCTATATATATCTATATCTATATATCTCTATATCTATATATATCTATATCTATATATCTCTATATCTATATATATCTATATATATCTATATATATATATATATATATATATCTATATATCTATATCTATATATATACACATACACACACACACACACACATACATACATTATATATACATGATCTCAAAAAATTAGCATATTGTGATAAAGTTCATTATTTTCTGTAATGTACTGATAAACATTAGACTTTCATATATTTTAGATTCATTACACTACAACTGAGGTAGTTCAAGCCTTTTATTGTTTTAATATTGATGATTTTGGCATACAGCTCATGAAAACTCAAAATTCCTATCTCAAAAAATTAGCATATTTCATCCGACCAATAAAAGAAAAGTGTTTTTAAAACAAAAAAGTCAACCTTCAAATAATTATGTTCAGTTATGCACTCAATACTTGGTCGGGAATCCTTTTGCAGAAATGACTGCTTCAATGCGGCGTGGCATGGAGGCAATCAGTCTGTGGCACTGCTCAGGTGTTATGGAGGCCCAGGATGCTTCAATAGCGGCCTTAAGCTCATCCAGAGTGTTGGGTCTTGCGTCTCAACTCTCTCTTCACAATATCCCACAGATTCTCTATGGGGTTCAGGTCAGGAGAGTTGGCAGGCCAATTAAGCACAGTAATACCATGGTCAGTAAACCATTTACCAGTGGTTTTGGCAC